>NC_067488.1:27453038-28095538 GCF_947179515.1 Apodemus sylvaticus
ACAAAGCCCTTGAATCACAAACCAATCATTTCTTAGCATGGAGAGCCTGCGAAATGCGAGCCAATCGATTTGTACCACTCCATAGTTTTTAGGCCAATCAGTTTAAATTATCTGATCCCTCGCTCAGTGGACCAATTAGTTTCCTATTTTCTTGAATGTCTATAGCTGCATTAACTCCTGTATAGGGGTAATAGCATAAGCAGTTTACAGAGCAAGATAAGCTTAGCCCATTTCCAGTTACCTTATGGGGCCAGGATCACCTATTCAAGGCCTTTCTGCTAGCTCTAAACAAAGGGCGGGCTCTGGAATGTGACCTTTTACCTAGTTTCTAACAAAGCGAGATAGCATTTTAAACTTCTGACTTCTTGGGGTCATTAGAGTTAGGCTGCATTATTTTCTATCCTTTCACTGCTGCATCAACATAATTCTCTGGATGTCATTTGGAATTCTTCAAACCTAGCTACCAAAGAAATCCAAAGTACCCTTTGAAAAGATCACTTGGAGGAGGAGCCCGGGCCTACAGCCTCAAGTGACTGTCTGGCAGATGCATGAGGTCATCTTGGACTATCCGGCCCCCTCAAGCTTTAGATGACAATAGTTGAAAGAATTATGCTAGAGCCACGGTGCTTGGATTTGAGTCTTTACCATGTATTATCTGGTAATAAGTCAGCTTTTCCATTACTCATCTCTGTCTGGACCTGAGGATGTAATGGTTACTTGCTAATCTGTTAAATGGAGATACAAGCATCTGCTTTATAGTGCTGCGGTGAAACCAATGAGTTAACACACATCAAGTATTTGAAACGGCATCTGACACAAGCTAAGTATTTAGCAACAGTTCTACCCATCATTGCCCAGTTCCCAGGCCTCCCAACCCCCCAACTCATGTGACTGGATCCTAATTTGAGAACCACTTGGCCAGCTGATGGACGTGAGCTAACTAGGTCTTCTAATCATGTCCTTTCTCTGAAAACCTGAATGGCCTGGGGATGAACAAATGAAGAGGGAGAGAAGGAGGCTTTGTGGGTGCGTGTGCATATTCTGTACAGAAGTACAGAGTAAAGCAGGTCTACATGCGGGTAAAGAAAAGACACTGAGTAACCATGAAGAGAAAAAGAGATGATGTTAGGAGAAGAAGGGCTCAGCCCAGCCAGCTCTTCACTTCTAAAGATTCCAAACATGACACCTCTGGTAATAATCCCATTCTCCCCCGCCCCTGGAAAGTTGAATGGGAATGGTTCCCATCACCTCATGTATTTTTACATGCTTGTTTCCCAGACGGTGAATTGTTGGGATGGACTAGGGGGTGTGGCCCTGTTGGAGGAAGTGCATCACCGGAAGTAGGCTCCGGCCTAGTTTCTTTCGGACTACTGCCTTTGAACCGGGGTGTAAGCTTTCAGCCCCACGAGTGCTTCCTATCATGATGATCATGGTTTAAGTGGAAGCAAGCCTCCAATCAAATGCTTTCTTTTATAAGAGTTGCCTTTATATATATTGGATATTAGCCCTCTATCTGATGTAGGATTGGTGAAGATCTTTTCCCAATTTGTTGGTTGCCAATTTGTCCTCTTGAGTACTATTCAGCCATTAGAAACAACGAATTCATGAAATTCTTAGGCAAATGGATGGAGCTAGAGAACATCATACTAAGTGAGGTAACCCAGACTCAAAAGGTGAATCATGGTATGCACTCACTAATAAGTGGTTAATAACCTAGAAAACTGGAATACCCAAAACATAATCCACACATCAAATGAGATACAAGAAGAAAGGAGGAGCAGTCCCTGGTTCTGGAAAGACTCAGTGAAACAGTATTCGGCAAAACCAGAACGGGGAACTGGGAAGGGGTGGGAGGGAGGACAGGGGAAGAGAAGGGGGCTTACGGGACTTTCGGGGAGTGGGGGGGGGGGGCTAGAAAAGGGGAAATCATTTGAAATGTAAATAAATTATATCGAATAAAAAAAAATTAAAAAAAAAAAAGAGTTGCCTTAGTCTGGTGTCTCCTTACAGCAGGATATACTAACTCAGACACCTCCTTATGCAAATTTCCTGCTGAATCATGAGTCTACAGAAGGCAGCATCATAGTCTTCAGGGTCACTAACATCCAAGCTAGAAGGGCACGGACCACTTGCTGTCCGCTGTGTGTGAAGTTTCTCACTTGGCTATTTCTGTCCATTTTGAAATTGTCCATTTTGAAATTCTGTTCCTTAACTTAGGTTAGAGCTTTTTTATACTTCTGCTGGTAATTTCTTTAATGCATCTGTCATTCACTGAGTTCTTGCCCTAGTATTCCGACCTAGGACCTCACCCCATTAGACCTGTGATGAACAATTAGCTGCATCTCAGAAAAACAACAACAACAAAACATTAGATATACTTAAGAAACTAAAATAAATGGAGGGGAACAGTCTGGAAAGTAAGTACAGTAGTTCTCTCCAAATTCTTTAGTCGGGGTTCTTCAGAGAAACAGAACTAGTAAGACATGCAGACATATATATAAAGATTTATTATGCCGGGTGGTGGTGGCACACGTCTTTAATCCCAGCACTTGGGAGGCAGAGACAGGTGGATTTTCTGAGTTCGAGGCCAGCCTGGTCTACAGAGTAAGTTCCAGGACAGCCAGGGCTACACAGAGAAACCCTGTCTCAAAAAACAAGAAACGGGGGGGGGGGGGGGGGGAAGGTTTATTCTGAGGGACTGTCTTGGGCCAGGCTCTCTTCCTACTATTTGCAAGCCTCAGTTCCAGTTCCAGCCAAAAGTTCTTAAGAACTGAGGGGCACGGTGATATAAGACCCCAGTTTCAGTTCAAAGTCCCAAGAACCAGGAGTGCCAGTGTCCAGCACGAGAAGGGAGAATTGTCCAACTCAAGCAGCACAGGTCTCTTCTCTGCCCTTCACCCTACCTTGGCTCTTGTGGGTTGCATTATGCCGTGTCTCCTTGCTCAGTCTACAGACTCACGTGCTAGCCTTCAGAAACAGCCTCGGAGACACATTCACAAATAAGGCTCACTAGCTCTCCAGGATCCAACTCCCCAAGTTCAAGTTATCTAGTAACAAAGTCACCATTGCATTGTGGCATCCCTTGGAGTTAGGAAGCTAGTCCAGCTACCACTGTGGTACCATGGATGATGGGAGGGTCTGGGGCTAACTTGTGGACTTTCAGACGCAAAAAGCCTTTAAGAGGCAGGAGAGCCAGGAGCAGAGTCAGTCACGATTTCTGTCAGATCTGCTCACACTGAGATGCTTGAAATGTGCTCTCCTGATGAAACACCAGTCATGCGTGTCGTGGCCGGTTAGATAGCCTTTTGAACAACATTCTCCTTTGCACTTTTCTCTTTGGCTTAAATTGTTCATGATAAACATAGATATAGCTCAAATAAAACCAAAACATTTACTATATAAAAGGGAAGCTTGGTTTACCTTTGGTGTGAGGACAACTGGAAAATGGAAATGTTGTCCTTTGGATCCCAAGGGGCTGGGGAATAACTGATTTGCTAGGAAATATGGAGCACTTGCTGCACAATCGTGGTCACCCCTGTTAGAGTTGGGCAGTTCCTGTGTGCTCGTATCCCCAGCGCTAGGGAGACCCTGGCTTGCTAGCTTCCAGCCTAGCTGAAGAATCACAGTCCCTAGGTTCAAGGACAGATCCTACCTTAAAGGAATAAGAAAGGATGACTGAAGATACCTGCTCCTTCTTCTGGATTCCATGTGTGAACACAAGTGCATGCAGCTACACACACATGCCCATAATCCCAACACACAGGCAGAAGTATTTTTTTGTAAGTATATTGGATAATTTGCACTCTTCTAAACCAACTGCTCAAAACTGCCTGTTATCACTTTCGTTTCTTACGATTTAATCCATATGGTAGAAAATGCCAGTCACGGGGCAAGAAATAGTATCTCATGGAAGCAGGATAGAAACTGGATTCAGAATTCCTATGAGCAGTTTGCCCTATGAGGTTCATCTCTACTCACTCATAAACATGCAACAAGAATGCAACTTCATCCATGTACAACATTACAAGCATACATGCACACAAAACACTCAGAAAGAGGCATATACATATATATACTAAACACACACACACACACATATTTCTCTTCAGGGAAATATTTTGTAACTTTTCTTCCTTCTAACATGCCCTTTATGTTTGAGATTGAAGAAATATTTTGATAAAGGTAAAAATAGGAAGGTTTTGAAATGATTGAAAAATGGTTCTATCCTGAAGGCCAACAGAAAGGTCAGTGGAAGGATTTTAAATGTTCCTGTTCTTTTGGAAGAAAAATGAGAGTTTGAATAAGACTCGTCTGAACACCTTCTCAAGAAGATGTATCACCATCCCTGACACATCTAAACTCCACTCTGTCCACTTTGTACCAGTTGCCCAGTTAGTTAGTGAAGTATAAGGCAAAATGTACACACTCTGTCAGGCCCGATTGTCTGATCAGGACCCCGTTCTATCAATGCTACCAATCATTGCTGTCCAACAGTATTTGGGTTCCCAGGGTCCAACAGGGTCTCTCATCTCTGCCCTTTGGAGTCAGGGCAGCTCTATGGCCTGCTCTGATATGACCAAGTGACATGTTTCTCTCTCCATGTCTGTGTCCAACCACGCAGCTCGCTCCTCTTCTAACATTGAGAGATTCACATGCGTTGAAATTGAAAAAAAACAAAGCTGAAAACGAGCAACACATGGATCAACAAACCCTTGGAGAAATGAGACACAGCGACGCTTCTGAGAACAGAAATATAGTTGATACTCTTGCACTACATAGCAAGTTAAAAATATTTTTAAAAAAAGAACTTCGAAACCCATGAAGCTGGGAATTCACCTCTTCTTCGTGTCGTGGAAATTGTAGACATACACTCATAGGAAACACTATCTGAGCCTCTGCAGGCAGAGGATGCACATGGAGATCAGGGAGAAAAGACACACCAGGTCCTGAAGCCTGACCTGCTGTCATTCTCCTGCTCTGCTTCAAGGGCCCGGGCCAATGAGGAGTTCTCTTCAGAGCATCCAACAAGGGAGTTCAACTAAACTAGCCTACAACAAAACCTGCTATTCAACCAGTCCCGCCCGCCATAGTTTCCAAATAGTGTTTGATGTCTGTACTAGCTGGTTTTGTGTGTCAACTTGACACAGGCTGGAGTATCACAGAGAAAGGAGCTTCAGTTGGGGAAGTGCCTCCATGAGATCCAATTGTGAGGCATTTTCTCAACTAGTGATCAAGGGGGAGGGCCCCTTGTGGGTGGTACCATCCCTGGGCTGGTAGTCTTGGGTTCTATAAGAGAGCAGGCTGAGCAAGCCAGGGGAAGCAAGCCAGTAAGGAACATCCCTCCATGGCTTCTGCATCAGCTCCTGCTTCCTGACCTGCTTGAGTTCCAATCCTGACTTCCTTTTGTGATGAACAGCAATGCAGAACTGTAAGCTGAATAAACCCTTTCCTCCCCAACTTGCTTTTCGTCATGATGTTTGTGCAGGAATAGAAATCCTGACTAAGACAATGTCCATTCTTGAATATAAACTGACCCAAGGGATTAAAATCACTAGTTAATTGAAGATGCAAAGACATATTCAAGATAGCCACTGCTTCTTGTTGGTTTAGGAACCTCTAAAAACACAGTAAACAGATTAAGACGTTTGACCATGCATACGATAAGCCAGGCAGGGTGTCAATACCTGTCCTGCCAGCACTAGAAGCACAGAAACAGAAGATCTGGAGTCTGAAGCTAATCTGGGCAATGCAGTATGGCCCTGTCTCAAAAAAAAGAAAGAAAGAAAGAAAGAAAGAAAGAAAAAGAAAGAAAGAAAGAAAGAAAGAAAGAAGAAGAAAGAAAGAAAGAAAGAAAGAAAGAAAGAAGGAAGGAAGGAAGGAAGGAAGGAAGGAAGGAAGGAAGGAAGGAAGGAAGGAAGGAAGAAAGAAAGAAAGATAATGCTAACATTCTTTGCAAAATAAGAAGAAATACTACATCTATAAATGTAAGAGTATACAAAAGTAGGAACATCCAAAACACAAAAGTAAATCTCTTACAAATTAAAAATGAGCGTCCAGGTAGGTTAGCCAAGCCCGGGTGGTCACTCCCCCACACATCCATAGCACAACCCTACATGGGCCCAACGGGTTATATTCACATATTCAGGTATGTGTGTATGTAGCAACAATAATTAAAGAACAGAAGGTCGTAAGGGTGAGGGGGGAGGGGAATATGGGAGGAGTTAGAAGGCGAAGCGTGAGGTGGAATGATGTAATAATGTAAATAGAGTTCTCATGTATGAAATTCTCAAAATGACAATAATAAAATAAATGTTTAGAAATTTAAGGGCTAAAGAGATGGCTTAGCAGTTAAGAGCACTGCCGGCTCTTCCAGAGGTCCTGAGTTCAAATCCCAGCAATGACATGGTGGCTCACAACTATCCGTGATGGGATTTGGTGCCCTCTTCTGGTGGGGTGTCTGAAGACAGATGCAGTATACTCACATAAATAAAAAAATAAATAAATTTTTAAAAAAAATATAAAACATGCCAATCAATGCCCAATCCAATGCAAGGCCTAAAACCTAATACGGGTCCTGTATCTACTACTATGAAGATCTGCCTCCCCACCCCCACCAGAAAGTCCCCAGAGTTTGGCATAAACAAAGATGGGGCAAAGAAGAGGGAGAGCTTTTCCTCTCTCACTGTTGGATGTTAGAATGAGTAGGAGGGTTAAACCTGTTGACCAACGTCAGAGTAATACTAACTAAGCATTACTTAGCATTTAGTACACAGCTGCGTGTTTGGTACTTTACGTATTTCAATTTGCTTAATCTTCTTAGGCTTGCAATGAAGCGTTTAACTCTAGATGGTGATGATGACAACAATCATCACTTTTACAGACTCAGCATTATCAGTTACTGTAATAACCACTCAATTGCTTCTCCATTTATAACCCTGTGGGGTAGGAGCAATTTTAATCCTCCTATTTTAAATGAGAAACTAGAAGCACCAATAGATTAAGCAAATTTCCAAGGCCACTGATCTAATACGTGATGGGGAGAATATGAACCTCCAGTTTCTACAGTGCTGAAGCTCGAACTTTAGTTCCTGAAAGGCTGGGTCAAATTCAAGCACGAACGTGTCGATCCTAAAACTGAAAGACACTGAGTTATTACATCCTTGTCCTTGTGTGAGTTCCAAGGTCTCTTGGATTCAAAACTCAGTTTTTTTCCTTGATAACTCCAGTGGCAACGTCCCCCCATAAATTATCTATTACCTGCCTAGCTTCTGATGCAATGCTTTATTAATCTCCAGTCTGAATTTTCCTTTGTAACCAATTATCTCAAACAATGTCACTCCGGAGCTATTAGAAAATATATCTTTAGGGAATTTTTTCAATGAGAGAATGCTGAATCCAGGATTCCTTAAGAATAACCGTCCTGGAATGTCCTTATCAGTCAATAGGCTACTGTTAGTTCTCCATTTTTCTTGGGCTTTCTCCTAGTGTGCACTTTAGGATCCTAGGCATGGACCAACTGTCTTATGGAGCCTGGTGAGGACAGATCTTTCATTGTTTACAGGATCAAAAGCTACCAGAGCACAAAGGACTGGTGTGTTTCTGTCTTGTCCAGTTGTCGTATTGGCCATCTCTTATCTACCAAGCATGGGGCAGGCTCCCTGCCCTCTGTCTCCCCACTGATCTCATATTGGTCCTCACTTCAATTCCTTCCATTCATGGACACAGGCATGGCAGGTCATCACAAATGCTTCAAGGGCTTCAGTGTCCACCGTAGCCTCCCACCATTCTAGATCGTTTGTCCCAGCCCTTGTCACCTAGGATCCTTCCCTCGCCAAGGATCTATTGATTCTCCCACATGCCCACTGTCCATCTGACCGCTCTTGTTCTTCCTTCCCTTTGAACTCAGGAGTCCAAAGCCTGATACCCTCCTCACTGAGCACACCTTTAGGTCCTTTGCCCTCTTCTGACTGCATCCCACCTGTTAGAAAAAAAAAAAAAAACAAAGTAGCTGGTTAAACCCAGATCTTAGCAAACAGTACTGTTCTTAAGCATCAGAACACGGTTGTCTCCTTACCATAACTTTCTGTGGCCCTCTAAGCCCTCTCTTCCTTCATCAGAGACACATTCTTTCAACCTTGTCTTCTCAACAAAATGACTCCTGGAATCTCTCTTGCTTCTCTGTATACCCCCTTGGTGCCTTCACAGGGATAAAAGCATATTCCATTGCCTCCTGTCTTTAATAAAAGACCTCCAAATCCATAACAGACAAAGCCCTGTTTCCCGTTTTATCTCAGAACGGATTGTCTTACCAGCATTTCCACTTCTTCTTCCTCTTCTTCTTCTTCTTTTATTTATTTTTTATTTTTTATTTTTTTGGTTTTTTGGATTTGGTTTTTTTCGAGACAGGGTTTCTCTGTATAGCCCTGGCTGTCGTGGAACTCACTCTGTAGGCCAGGCTGGCCTAGAACTCAGAAATCTGCCTGCCTCTGCCTCCCAGAGTGCTGGGATTACAGGCGTGCGCCACCATCACCTGGCAGCATTTCCACTTCTTTGCCTTCTGTGTATTCTCTAAATCACCGAGTAGGGATTTAATTTCAGCTACCCCACCAAACTGCTTTTAGTGAGGTCTCTGTGGCTGTGATGGTTAATCTTCTGTGTCAACTAGGCTGAAGTTGGCTTTTCTGTTTCTCCAGTTTTCAGACAGTGTGTTATTAGAGCTCTTGGCCTTCACAATGGCATTACCAGTCCTCATAACACATCCCTTCTTAAATACTTAGGATGGTTTTATGAGTAGTACTGGGATTTGACTTAGCAGTACCAGGGTGTATATTTGAGCCTACATCATTATCCGTGGTTGACAAGTTCTCTACCACTGAGCTACATCCCTTGCCCTTTTCCTCAACTAGTCACATATGTTCCATTGATTCTGTCTCTCTGGAGAGTCCTAACATAGGTCCTAAACCCAATGTTTACTTCTATTTTATAATTTTTCTTCCATCTCAAAGGAGGCTGAAACAATGACCTACTCCCTCATTCTTAAGACAAATAAAACCCTTTTCTTCTGTGAAGACATTCTCCTGAGTTTCCTACCTTCTTCTCCTAAGTCCTTTATAACCCTCCCCCCCCCAGGTGCTCCCAGTATACTGCTCCCTCGACCTTCATTCACCCCAAGTGACTTCTTGGTTGTAACTGTTCCTACACACCAGTGACTCCCACTCACAGTCAGACAATCCCGCAGAGATTTGTGTCCCTAGCTGCTTGGATCTCTTCTAAACTTGAATATCCAGCAGGCATTTTAAACTCAACATGGGCTGAGGATCCCAGAGTCGACACTATTTATCCTCAGTCCACCTACCCTAAGTAAGCAGCGTGTCTTGGAGGTTTTATTGCTATACAAAAAGCACCAGGACCAAAACAACCTACAAAGAAAACATTCAATTAGACTAAAAGAGTTATAGTCTATGATGGTGTCTTAGTGGTTTATTGCTGTGAACAGACACCATAGCCAAGGCAACTCTTATAAAGGACAACATTTAATTAGGGCTGGCTTACAGGTTCAGAGGTTCAGCCAATTAAAAGTCTGAAGTCCATGAATATGATCTTTTGGGGGAAAGGGTCCTTAGAGCTCCAGTTAAGGATTTCAACATGAGACTGGAGGATCCAGACAAGCCTTGAATTCAATCCTTACAAGGGGCAAACAAAGTCAGCGGGCAGGATAAGAGCCTGTGGTCAAGGGCAGATGCTACGCTAGACGCCTGCAAGCCTGCATCTGAAAGAGGCAAGGGAGGCATCCTTCTGTGGACACAGATGCTTGGCTCTGGTCTCCGGAACTGTGAAACAGTTCATTTCTGTTGGTTTAAACCACCAACACTGTGCTCATTTCTCTTAGGAAAGTAATAAGACAGGGCGGAGAGTGACTGATAACAAGTAGGCGTGTCTTTTGGATGATATAAAAGGCTAAACGTCTATTATGCAGATGGTTGCACAACTCTGTAGATATGCTTAGAAACACAGAATTAACACCAAATAAGTGAGTTTTAAAGTATATAAATTATGTCAATACAAATGCTAAGTTATAATACTAGGGGTTAACTTTGTAAAAGATAAGATTTATTTGCTTGTTTTATGTAAGTACACTGTCACTGTCCTCCTACACTAGAGGGCATCAGAATCCACTACACATGGTTGTGAGCCACCATGTGGTTGACACGTGGCTGGGAATTGAACTCAGGAACTCTGGAGGAGCAGTCAGTGCTCTTAACTGCTGAGGCATCTCTCCAGCCCCTAGGGGTTAACTTTTAACACCTCATTATTACCTAAACCTTTTAGAATGTTTTTGAACTCCACTCTGAGCCAGGTCCCAAGTCTGTCCCCTGTTCTAAATGTCTATTACCAGCACCTTCAACTACAACCATTGCTGTAGCCTGTGCAGTCGTAATAGCTTAACTAGCTTCTTCTCTTCCAACCAAACCTCCTTCAAATCCATATTCCTTTAAGAAAACAAATGACATTAGTGTGTGTGTGTGTGTGTGTGTGTGTGTGGTGTGTGTGTGTGTGTGTGTGTGTGTGTGTGTGTGTGTGTGGTTTTTTTCAGGGTGGGTGGAGAATGTTTTAAGAGAGAGATGTTCTCTGTAGCACATATTGAATTGGAAATCACTAGTTAGCCGTGCTGACTGGCCTAAAGCGCTAGGATTACCATGCCTCAAAATGATTATCTCAATTGAATCCTGAGTTCTAGAGGTGCTTGTGACCTTCGGTGACCTCTGCTGGGACGCCCAGGCAGCCAAGACTTCCCTGGGAAGGGTTTCCTTACCACCTCCGTTCCTTCTCAGCACACAGGTCTCCTGTGCTTTCAGATTCTAATTAAAGTTCATTGGTTGCCTCTGGCAACAGGGACGTGGCCTCTGGCAGCAGGGGCGTGGCCTCTGAGGCTTTCCAGAATGTCCCTTCTGTTTGGACACAGCCCTTGCATAGCCTGGAACCTATATGTGCTGTCTGCCAGGGTTCCTCTCCCAATCTCTGCACCTCTTCCTGAAGCTTTCACCTTAAAGCCCCAACTCTACCACAGTGGCATTCAGACACCTGAGCATTAACCAGAACCATGAAGCAATAGGCCTGGCATACGAAACAAACCACAAAAGTTCAAATCCCAACCGTGTGCTTACTCTTACTTCCTACTCTTACTCTTACTGCAGGCAGATTGCTAAATGCTGAACCGGATTTTCTAGGTTTCTCATTTAAAGTCTTCAAAGGAATAGCTACCACAGTTCAGTTGCGTAAGAGAGTCAATGCCTTTTCTCTTAGACTTAAGTATTTGCAAGTTAAACTGACAAAGGCGTAATAACAAGAGGGGGAAAGCCACAACATTTGGATTATGTGGTATGTGTGGGAGAACGTGGAGGGAGTGGCTCTCTCAAGAACACAACAGGGGTTTTCACCATGACCATACTGGGGTGGGGGAATTCTGGGAGTGAGTTTTCAGATCAGAGGTGACAGAAGGGAGTTCTATGATGAATTGTGTATGCATAAGTAGTCTCCTCTGGGTATTTTTGATGGTGGTAGTGGTGGACTGAGTGTGTGTGTGTGTGTGTGTGGTGTGTGTGTGTGTGTGTGTGTGTGTTGTGTGTGTGTGTGTTGTGTGTGTGTGTTGTGTGTGTGTGTGTGTGTGTGTGTTTATGATTGTATAAATCCCCTGAAGAGAGGATTTATAGCAACCACACCATTGGAATTTCTGTTTTCCTTTGTACTTAAAATAAAACCTACACTTTCCCTTTGCTCTTTTCCTATCTGATGAGGCCCTGCATGCATGCTCTTCCTACTAAGTCTCTACCCCAGCATCCACTTTCACCCTGTGCCAGGGGTGGTGATGTGGAAAAAAATGACCCCCATAAACCCTTAGAGAGGGGCAATATTAGGGGGTGTGGCCTTGCAGGGGAGGTGTGGGCTTGTTGGAGTAGGTGTGGCCTTGTTGGAGTGGGTGTGGCCTTGTTGGAGTGGGTGTGGCCTTGGAAGCAGTGGTCACTGGGGAAAGGCTTTGAGGTCTCCTAGGCTCCAGCCATGTCCAGTGTGGCAAGGCAATCTCTTTCTGCAGCCTGCAGATCCTGATGTAGAACTGTCAGCTCCTTCTCCAGCACCATGTCTATCTGCATGCCGATGCTTCCTGCCGGGAAGATAACGAACTAAACCTCTGCAATGTAAACGGCCCCAATTAAATGTTTTGCCTTGTGAGGTGATGTGGTCATGGCGGCTCCTCACAGCAGAATAGACCTCTAAGAGACCAGGCACGTTGCTGCGGCATACTCGGCTCCCAATGATGTGTTTCTAAAAAGATAAAGAGGTATAAGAATATGTTCTATGAGTGTGGTGAGGAATGGGGGAAGGGGTGCCTCGGAGAGCCCAGGCTGAGGCATCCCTTACCCCTGAGGGACCAGCCACATGACATTATAGTATAGAATAGAGTTTATTCAAGGCATGGGAGGGGAGTTAAGAGGGTAGTAGAAGCCGGGTGATGGTGGTGCACACCTTTAATCCCAGCACTTGGGAGGCAGAGGCAGGCAGATTTCTGAGTTCGAGGCTAGCCTGGTCTACAGAGTGAGCTCCAGGACAGCCAGGGCTACACAGAGAAATCCTGTCTCAAAAAAAAAAAAAAAAAGAGGGTAGTAGAGGCAGTGTGTGTGTGTGTGTGTGTGAGAGAGAGAGAGAGAGAGAGAGAGAGAGAGAGAGAACTAAATAAAGCTCTCTAAAATGAGTTGTAACTTGCAATTACATCTCTCAAAAGACATCCTATTCACCAGGTATGCAAATACCCTTTTCCAGTGAGCAGAATAAGATCAGGTGGATTTATTTATTTAAATACTGTTATATTTATTTACATTTTGGTACATTGTTACTACCATTCGCTATAACTGGTTTTCTCGGTAAGTCTCCATATTTCATTTTATGGGTTTCATCTCTTCAACTTACTAACTGCATATTCCAGAGAAAACGATTTTTTCCATCTACAAAACAGAGTTTAGAAATCGACACCACAGAAGTATCCTAAGAATTCTGAGACATCGTTTATCAACAAACACAGAGAACCCTCTTCTTTTTAAATATAACTTACTTTTATTTTATGTTTATTTGTGCTTGGTTTGTGTGTATATCTATGTGAGGGTATCAAAAGCCCTGCAAGTAGAGTTATAGACAGATGTGAACTGTCATGTGGGTGCTGGGAACTGAACCCAGGTCCTCTAGAAGAACAGCCAGTGCTTAAGATAACCACTAAGCCATCTCTGCAGCACCCCAGAGTGACCTCTTCATAGTTGGCAGTCAACAAAATATTCTGTCTTTCTCCCTAAGCCTTTATGATTATGGCACCTTAACAAATGTCTACATGATACTAAGCATATGACATAATGACATTTTCCAGACCTAAGAAGAGTTGCTGAGCCTTAATTATAACTACTTCTAAAAATATCTAAGACCCTTGCTTAATCTGCCTTTGACCTTGACATCTTTCAACACTATTTGGACGCTTACTTGCATTCTTTTCTAACATTCACTGAAAAGCGTTGGGTAAGCTTATAACATGGCTCTGTTCCCCTTGAGCAGCCCTCAGTATGTGTCCATCAACTGTCATTTGTGATGGAACAGATCAACCCGAATAATGAAGGTATCTCAATGAGGAAAATCATGCACAATAACTCTTAATGATTAATAAACCCAAGATACTTAATTAACTACATCCTGCCAGAGTCTGGAATGTCCCCTGATTAAGCAGAACCTTTGAAATCATTACCCTTTGGTTATCTTTTTGAGACCAGAAAATGTGACATAATTGAGGAACTGGGATATCCAGTCTCCGATGATCAGCAAACTATAAATAAGTAAGTCCTTAAAGTCCTACTTCACTATAAATTACTTGAAGGCAAGGATCATGTATTAATTTTGAGAGTCACAATTATCTGAGCACATTGGTTTTTTTTGTAATTATGTGAATATGTATATATGCATGTCTATCTGTCTTCGATGTGGTAGACACATGTGGGTGCAGTACCTGTAGAGACCAGAAGATGGCGACACACCACACAGGAGTTAACAAGCAGTTGTGTGTCACCTGGCATGGTCGCTGGGAACTGAAATCAGTTCCTCTACAAGACCAGTATACTCTTAAGCAGTGAGCCGTTTCTCCCACTCTGTATCTGGATATATTAAATTAATGACTAACTTCAAGGGTTTTATGTTAATCAGCTTTTCGTTACTGTAACAAATGCATAAGGCAATCCTTTGTGACAAAAAGCTTCCGGTAACCCACAGTCTGAGGCTCTGCTCTATGATTGATTGGTCCCATTACTCTGGGCAACATAGCATATTATATAGTAGGAGGATGTGAGGGAGGAAAAAAAAATCATTTCATGGCCAAAAGCAAAAAAGACAAGGGGACTGGGGTTGGTGGCCCACGATCCTCTTCAAAGGCATGTCCCATTAACTTGAAGACCTCCCACTAGGCACACACCTCTTAAAGGCTCTGCCTCTCAGTGACACCATCCTCTCATGGCTTTGACACAGGGCCCTTTAAGAGACATTTAAGAACCAAACTAAAGTATTCACATTAAAAACAAGGTTCAGGAAAGCTAGAAACTACAAACAAAGATGTCCCATTTCTGGTTTTACCTTTTGTTGTTGTTGGTGGTGGTGGTGGTTTTTTTGTTTTGTTTTGTTTTGTTTTCAAGACAGGGTTTCTCTGTATAGCCCTGGCTGTCCTGGAACTCACTCTGCAGACCAGGCTGGCCTCGAACTCAGAAATCCACTTGCCTCTGCCTCCCAAGTGCTGGGATTAAGATGTCCCATTTCTTACCATCAATGTCTATACAAAACATGTTAGTATTCATTCAGGAATAATTACACAAATGAAATGATAATAGAAAGATAATGTAACTTGTAAGATATATTAAATATACGTTTCTCAACTGGTCTACAAACTCTAGTTGAGCTCCCAATAAGTAAAGTAACCACCACTGAACACCATTACGACAGCTAAGAAATGACTCCTCAGGCTTGCCGCAAAGCCCAATTTCCCTATGAAATGAACCTCTAATTCAAAACCACAAGTGAAATCCTCAAGCAGGATGCAATAGACTTGTTTGCACTCCTCTGACTCCCAGAAAGTAACAGTAGTAGGCATTGCCCAAGTTAGCATTTATGATTTCCAATGCATTTTCATGACACTGGGCACATAGAGCCTGAGATTCGTGCTGTTTAGTTGAGCCAAGGAAAATGTTCTGCTGGGCGGTGGTGGCACACGCCTGTAATCCCAGCACTCTGGGAGGCAGAGGCAGGTGGATTTCTGAGTTCGAGGCCAGACTGGTCTACAGTGTGAGTTCCAGGACAGCCAGGGCTATACAGAGAAACCCTGTCTTGAAAAAACCAAATCCAAAAAACAAAAACCAAAAAAAGAAAGAAAAAGAAAGAAAGAAAGAAAGAAAGAAAGAAAGAAAGAAAGAAAGAAAGAAAGAAAGAAAGAAAGAAAGAAAGAAAGAAAGAAAGGAAGAAAGAAAGAAAGAAAAAAAGAAAAAAATGTTCTGGGTGACTCTGTAACTTTTTTTTTTCAAATCCTATTTTTAGTGATGGTTCTTAAATGCTTTAACCTTCCTTATAACCCACCACCCACCAGAAGTAGTGGGAAAGAAAGGATAGGGGGCTGGGGGTGTGGACCTGTTTAGAAAGGCTGTTTGGCAGCTCCCATCTGTGTTGTCTGGAAATTGGCAGTTGAGTTCACAGGTTGGCAGGCGGCAGCAGCTTGATCCACTCGCACACACCTCTGGATACACCAGCAGTCCCGTTTGGTAAAGTCTGGTTAGCAGCAGCCTCGGGCTGAGTCAGCAGAAGGGACCAACAGGAACACCAGGAGAAGTTCTCAGCTCCACCTCTCTGAGGGCAGTGCAGATCAGCAAGAGACGTGAGACCAAAAGTGTTACAGAGCTAGCTGTACCAGCAAGAAACTATAGGCAGTACGTTTTATTGAAACAGGATGCTGTAGGCCAAGTGAGTGTGAAGATGACGTTGGAAATAATGCTGATCTTAGTCACATTGTTAGTGTGTGTGTGTGTGTGTGTGAGAGAGAGAGAGAGAGAGAGAGAGAGACAGAGATGAGAGAGGCAGAGAGACATTGGAAATAATGCTGATCTTAGTCACATTGATAGTGTGTGAATGTGTGTGTGAGAGAGACAGAGACAGATTATAAATATATATGTATGTATGTATGTATGTATTAGAGAGAGGCATACAGAGAAAGATGACAGAGACAAAGACAGAGAGACAGTTATCTATCTATATATGTATGTGTATATATGTGTGTGTGTGTATTAGAGAGGCATACAGAGAAAGATTACAGAGACAAAGACAGAGAGACAGATATGTATATCTATATATTTATATATGTATATTAAAGAGAGAAAGAGAGAGCTTTACAGCCAAACTCCTTATGTAACACAGAAAGCAATTTGCACAAAGCCGTGTCCGTATAGGAAGAAATGCATACAGGAGCACTCTCAGCACTCTTGACTCCCACACTTAGGAATCTTCCCCTGCTAGGCTGGCGAGTGGGCAAAGAGGGGCTGGCAGGCCTAGCGAGATGGAGTCTGGCCATCAGGATGCAGGAGTGGAAGGGCTTGAGCACTGGAAAGCCAAGGCACAGTGGGGCTGAGAAACAGCTCATAGGACTGGCCTGCCTAGCTTGTGCTTACAAGGAGTGCTGAGACAGTACGCGGATCAGGGGCCATCCCAGAGAAGGCAGAAAAGATGGTGGCTAGGTCACCCTTTACACCGCCGGGAAAGAACTAGTGCCGTCAGACTGCTAATGGCTTGGCAAGTACCCAGTGTCAGAAGCAATGTAAACAATGAGGATAACCTAGGTAGAAGAAGGCAACCTGGCCTAGAGCTTTGATAACCGGGAGAGAGCTAGCTCTCTGTAGGTGTTAGGTTTCAAACGCAGGACAAAAGGCTGAGCTGCTGACTTAACATATCATATCCAAGTGGACCAGTCCTCCAGGTTCTCCCAGCATCCTTTAGTCCCTACCTATTACAGGGTATGGCTGTCACACCCCTCCCTCTGCCCTCAACTCTCCAGCCTCGGGACTGGGCTGCCCTTCCCCCAGAGGCTCTTCATGATATAATCCAGATATTTTGGTTTCCCACCCCTTTGCACCTTTGGCCTTCTGGCCACTGCACCTGGTCGTCGCCCCATCCCCCACCCTCATCCTTCACACCCCTCCCCCATCCTCTCCTAGCTCGGGCCATGGCCACTCTGGGCCTCCACATGTGTCTGCTTCTGGCTACGCTCTTCTTATTCTCCACCTTACCTAGGCCCAGTCACGTCCTTTCCTCATTTCTTTTTCCCATTCAGTAGGCAGTTCGGGAAAGGGAAAATTGCATATGGCGAAAACTCACATGCATTGCAGGGGAACGGACTTTAAGGTTAGGGGGATGTTGGGATGAAACAGTAGACTAGGAACCCTAGAGTGAGGAGCAGAGGAGCTTGTAGCCTGATGTGAGAAAATCAAGCTGAACAGGTAAAAAGTACAGGGATTTGGGTTGATTGACAGCAAGCTGGCAGGCTCCCCCCAAGTTCTTAGGAAATATATCTTTTCATATTTTTTTACATCTGTTTTGAATGTGTGTGTGTGTGGTGCCATATGTGGCCCCCAGGGTCCAGAAGAGGGTGTTGGGTCCCCTGGAATTGGACGTACAGGAAGCTGTCAACTGCCATGTGGACACTGGGAACGGAACTCGCGTCCTCTGGAACTCTAGCAAGCACTCCTAACTACTGAGCCATCTCTCCAGTACCCGCATGTACTGCTCATATACCCTCACATACTGCTAACACAACTAGTTGTCACAGATTAAAGGCAATCCCTTTAAAGAGAAAAGCCTTTACCTATTTCACAAAAGAGATTCCAGACCATCTCCTAGACAGGGAGTTAACTGAGAATTAAGTTAACTAAGCCTCAGTCACTTCTTGGTAGCTGTCAGTCATGTGCAAGAGTGGTAGCAATAACCAGGGCAGTGACTTAACAGTTAAGGTCAATAGCTAATAAGGGGAGAGTCAGGGTGTTTTGTATGTATGAGGTACACACAGAGACGTATATACTATTTGGTATAAATTTAAGGAGAAATCTTGAAGGTTTATCACAATCTGAGCTATTTACACTCAAAGACAGAAGACTTCTGGCACCCTAGGAAATTCCCTAGCATCTCCTCCCACTCACTGCCCTACCACAGTGTTGTGGCTTCTAACCCACCCCCCATAACATAAGGTCTGTCTGTTCTACAACTACCTGCAGTTGGTACCCTGAAATACAGCATTCTCTCATTGGCCTTTTGCACTCTTAAACAGTGGTTTGTCACTGACAGGTATGACATTGTGTGACTATACCATTTTCTTCTGTTGATGGACATTTAAATCGCTTCTATATCCTGGTAGTCACAAATAAAATAGCTGCTTCATTCTTGTACTGGTTAGTGGGTGAATGCTTGCGTTTCTCTTGAGCAAAACATATCAAACTTATAGAGTCATACATGATGTATCTGTCTTGTATGAAACTGCTCATAGGTGTGTTAAAGGAGTCTTATGATTTTATATTCTTTTAAGATTTATTATATGTAAGTACACTATCGCTGTCTTCAGACACCAGAAGAGGGTGTCAGATCTCATTACAGATAGTTGTGAGCCACCATGTGGATGCTAGGATTTGAACTCATGACCTTTGGAAGAGTAGTCAGTGCTCTTGCTTGCTGAGCCATCTCTAGAGCCCCTAAGTCTTATGATTTTAAGTCTGTGCTGTGGTAAATGAGTTTCTGTTGCTCTGTGTCCTCGCCAACATTTTGTAGTGTCCATATTTTAAAATTTCTATCCATTCTCATGGGCACAGGTATTTTTTTACTTCAATTTGTACTTGCATGACAAAATTTCCAAGCATTTATTACTCATTCATACATCGTTTTACAATATGATTATTTGGGTCTTTTATTACATTTTTGGTAACTTTCTGCCACTCATTTGCAGAGAACTTAATGTAATGCAAATGTCTTCTTTTAATCCAAGCTTTGTATATGAATTTTTTAATGGGGATTTTAAATTTCGGGGTGTTCAGTTGATTTTTTTCCCCTTTATGGCTAGTGCTTTATGGCTATGGCTAAGAAGTCTTTGTGTCCATACCAACAATGGTCTTTTTTTTCCTTTCTTTTTTCGTTTGTTTTTTTACAGTCTCAGCTTTTATATTCATGCTGAGGACTCCTCTTGAACTATTTTTTCCTGTGTTATGTTACACAGGGATCAAAGGTCTTGTTGCACCTGAACATCAAACTTTTGAAACTATTGAAAGTATTGAAAAGCTTTTAGCCAGGCAGTGGTGGTGCATGCCTTTAATCCCAGCACTTGGGAGGCAGAGGCAGGAGGATTTCTGAGGCCAGCCTGGTTTACAGAGTGAGTTCCAGGACAGCCAGGGCTACACAGAGAAGCCCTGTCTCGAAAAAAACAAAAAAAAAGTAATTGTGTTAGATATAGATAGCCTATAAATTTTATCTGAATTATCACATATGAAATTCTTTTTTAAAAAGATTTATTTATTTATTGTGAGTGCATTGTTGCTATCTTCAGACATACCAGAAGAGGGCATCAGTCCCATTAACAATGGTTGTGAGCCACCATGTGGTTGCTGGGAATTGAACTCTTAACGACTGAGCCATCTCTCAAGCCCAGTGAATTCTTGAAGTTTAAGAAGTGAGTTGCCGGGTAGTGGTGTATGCCTTTAATATCCCAGCACTTGGGAGGCAAAGGCAGGTGGATTTCTGAGTTCGAGGCCAGCCTGGTCTACAGAGTGAGTTCCAGGACAGTCAAGCGTTATACAGAGAAACCCTGTCTCGGAAAAAAACAAAAATCAATACAAACAAACAACAACAACAACAACAAAAGTGAGTCTGTGCTGCTTCATAAAGAACAAAGTGGGAGAGGGATGAATCTTTGAACAGAAACAGTTTGGAATATTAACCCCAGAGCATGTTACAGCTCAGCAGAATATCACAAGCCTGCGTACCAGGACTAAGAAAGGGTAGAGAAGGGAGGTGGTATTAATTCCCAATTATAACCATAATCCTTTATTACATGTGGCTCCAGAAAAGTAAGATATATGATTCAAAATAGACAGTTGTGATCTTGTTTTTAATCCAGTTTTTTTTTTTTTAAAAAAAATCAATAGCAAGGTATGTTAGCACATGCCTGTCATTCCTGGACTTCTAGGCTAGCCTTGGCTACATAGCAAGTTTGAGGCCAGCCTAGTCTACATAAGACTATAAAATAGAAAGAAAGAAAAAAGAAAGAAAGAAGGAAAGAAAGAAAGAGAGAGAGAAAGAAAGAAAGAAAGAAAGAAAGAAAGAAAGAAAAAGTCAATGTGTCAAACTTTTAAAAACTTTCAATTTTATTTTCAACTAATGCCTTAGTGTCTTTCCTGTTGCAGTGATAAAAATAAAAATCCACTTAGAAGATAAAGGGCTTATTCCAGCTCATATTCCAGGGATACAATCATGGCAGGGAAACTGAAATAGCAGATTGAGACAGGTGGGAACAGAAGAGAGCAGAGAGCTAGGAATTAATAAATGAGTGCTAGTACTCAGCTGGCCTTCCCCATTTTATACAGTCCTGTACGGAATTATAAAATACACACAGTCCTGGATAGACCCACAGTAAGCAGGCCTTTCCACTTCAAATAAGGTATCAAAGTAATTCTCCAAAGGCCCATCTCTCAGGTGAATATAGATTTCATCAAGTTGACAGCATTAGCCATCACAACTAACATACATTCTTTGTATGGATAATGCTTTCAGTGTATTATTTTCATGTATATATACAGCATTGCTGAGTAAATCCAGCCATTATATATAAATTATCATTTTAATATTGGGAGCACAGTTCTTCAAAAATATTTAGCACTGTCATGAATTCCTACTGAGTCACCGACATAGAAGCTTTCCTCCCAAAGATGTGGCTCTATAAAATGCTAACTAAGGGGCTGGATTGGCTCAGTGGCTAAGAGCACCGGCTGCTCCTCCAGAAGACCTGGATTCAAGAAGACCTGGATTCAATTCCCAGCACACACATGGCAGCTCACAATGTCTGTAACTCCACTTCCAAGGGGTCTGATGGGCTTCTAGCTTCCAAGGCGCTCATGTGACACACTCAGACACATAAAATACAATTTTAAGCCACACTGACTTGGGTGACACATACTAAAGATATAGACCTCACCAGCTTTCTATAATACCTACTCTGCTAACATAGATACATCTCTAGCGACTCTTTTTTTAAGAGGCCACACAAAAGACAGAAAGTGAATGCCCCCTTGGCTTAAGTGGGAAACATTTTTGTTTGTCAACATCAAGGCAAACAGGTCTGTTTGGACCTTCCTCCAAAACCCTTAATAGACATGAGCCCCAGTTCAGTTTTTAAACTGTAGCAGATCACTTGTGTAAACAAATCCAACATATAACTACTCACTGTTCAATAAAATATATACTGCCAAGTAGGGGTGGTGCATGCCTTTAGACCTGGCACCCAGGAGGCAGAGGCGGGTGGATCTCAGGGAGGTCTAGGACAGCCAGGTCTAAAGAACAAGTTCCAGGACAGTGAGGACTACCCAGAAAAAAAAAAAAAAACTGTGTGTGTGTGTGTGTGTGTGTGTGTGTGTGTGTGTGATGTGTATACATATCTATTGTGTATATATGTACAGGGTACACACATACACACACCAGGCTGCTGTTCATTTTTTTCTGTAAACTTACAACTGAATATGCACTTTTGATGAACTGTGGTTCCTCCGTGTCACAGCATGTACCATTCACCAGAGCAGCTACATGCTGCTTTAATCGATTTCAAGTTGGAATTCACTGGGACGTAATGTGAATTCTTCTTCTGAAACATCCCGTAAGGTTATGTAACATGTATAAGATAATTACGATGGTGTTCTAGCTTATAGTGGAGTCAAGCATGTAAGTGAGCTTGTGATGCTCAGTTGATAGAAATCAACACAGGAGTAGCTAGAAAACAACACTGGAAATCTCTCCTTTGCTCAGACAGTTCCGTGGTTCCCGGTACCCAGGGGCCTGAATGCTGAAGTACAGGATTCACGTTTCATAATTTCAGACCGAGGTTTGTTAAAACTAACAGACAAAAGAGCAGGCTTAGGTGGATCCCATTTGCCAGGTTCAGGGAACTTAAAGTGAAAGACCAAATTTTGGGGTTCCGACTCCATTTTAGAGAAACTGACCTAAGTTTAAACTCAAAGCCAGTTCCTACCATTAGTTTGCAGGTGATCCCCCAACAAAACCCAAGCCTAGCTCCAGTTTCTAGGCTAACCCCAACTAGATCTTGGTCTCCCCAAGACCAGGTTAATGTCCCCCAACAAATCCAGTATTTCCAGGTTAACCCCTAATAAACCCGCCCTCTACCTAACAACCATCAATTAGAAAGAAATCAAAAGTCGAGTTTACAGTGCACACCAGCCAGTTAATGCTCAAGGCCACAGTAACGCACCAGTTAGCTGCTTGCTGGGCTAGAAACACTCATCCCTCACTTGCTGCTTTCTATAAAACCTTGCCTTGATCTCGATGACTGTTCAGGGCTTCCCTACCCCACCCCAGCCTACCCCCACCCCCCACCCCTGCAGAGTGGTAGTGGGTTAAGCCTGAGCTATGAGAGGCCAAATCGTTTTTTTTTTTTTTTTTTTTTTTTTTTTTTTTTTGAGACAGGGTTTCTCTGTATAGCCCTGGCTGTCCTGGAACTCACTGTGTAGACCAGGCTGGCCTTGAATTCAGAAATCCACCTGCCTCTGCCTCCCAAGTACTGGGATTAAAGGTGTGCGCCACCACTGCCCAGCTTCCTGTGTATTTTTTTTAAGTCCCCTTCCCATAAATCACTCTGGCTTTTGGAGGCTTCTTCTTGAATACAAGAATCAGAAAAAAAATCTTAATAATCAACATTTTTTATTCATCAGGGAGATGGAAATTCCTTCTCACCTCAGTCAGAATGGTTGTCATAAAAAAAAGAAAGAAAAAGACGCAAAAGTCATCAAATGTTGGCGAGGATGGGGAAACCGATGTCCCGGTGCTGGGATTATAACCTGAGGCAGCCACTATGGAAATCTGTGTGAAGATTCCTTGACGAGCCAGCTTGGTCAGTCAGCAGGGTGTCAAGTGAGGGAATGAGGGTTGAAAAAGAAAAACAATTAGACAAAATTATAACAGCACTGAGGCTGAAGCAGCTTTATCTTTCTCCAGCCTGCTTTTATATCACTCTAGGGATATCCAAAAACCATGGTCAATTCTTAGATCAAAGACAAAGTAATCACGAGAAGTAGTAAACAAGGAGATCTCACAAGAAAGTGGTCAAGTAGAGTAGTAGTAAGCCAAAGGATCACACAAGGTAATAATTAAGTAAAGTAGTCAGCAAAGAGACCGCATACAGTAGTATTTCAGCAAAGCGGTAAACAAAGCCTGATGGATGGTCACTGTTTCTAATAATCTTTTCTGAGCCTGCTTCCTTGTCCAAGCCCAGTGACAAACGCCAAATTTCTAGAAGTGACACCAAATGCTCTCAACATTTCCTCAAAAAATTTTTAAAAAGAACTTTCATATAACCTGGTTACCCCACTTCTGGGAATATCCTCCAAAGGAACAAAGTTCTACTATAGCAACACCTACGCATCCATCATTACTGCTGCACTGGCCACAACAACCAAATGGTGTTACCAGCTGAGAAGCCCTTCAGTGAATGAGTGGACACATAAAACAATACACACAGACTTTCACATACATGCACCAAGCCAGACTCAGAAGGACAAGTCCTGGATGTACACAAAAGTCAAAGAAAGACTATTGGGATATAGAAAAGGAAAGACAGTGTGGGGGAGGGGAGAAGAGAAAGGTTATTAAAAGAAACCCCTTCCTCTGTACCATTAGTATATGTAATGCAAGAGGATCCCGTTATATATAATGCTGTATATTAACATTTTATGTGCATGGGTTATTTACTACCATATTTTGCATATTATAACACACATAAAAAGAGAACTTTAAATAAGATGCCTTCACAGATTTGTTAAAGATCTGTCTCTAAGCAGTTGCTTATGAAGCCACAGCCATACAGCTTTGTAAATACCCACTTTTCGAATTTACTCTAAGAACAAACTCCTCCCTTAAGGAGTCTTTCATGAACCCCAAAAGACCAGTCAGGAGCTGATGTGATGTAATCACACTAGAGTCTTTATTTATACGCTCAATCTTGGGATCTTAACTCACTGCCAACCCATGGGATGGTTTTGGTGGGGAAAAAGCTCTGAACACTCATGGGGACAAGGTTTTATAGGAAATGGAAGAGAGCCGTGAGTGTCTCTAGCCTGGCAAGAATCTAATTGGGGGCTATTGTGACCTTGAACATAATTGGCTGGCGCTGGGAGCCAAACCATAAACCTAACTTCTGCTTTCCTTCTGATTGGGGGTTGTTTAAAAGTGAAGAGCCAGAGACTGGCTTGTAACCTGGAGGTGCAGATTTGTTGGGGAATAACCTGGAGACTGGTGCTAGACTAAGGTCTTGTTGGTGTGTGCGTGCTGGGGGATAGGGAGTAACCTGGAGACGCAGGTTTTATTGGGGGCAGCCTGGAAACTGGTGCTAGATACCAGCCTGTTAGTTAATTTGAGTTTAACCTTACATCAGGTTCTCTATGTTTGAGTCTGAACCCCAAAGATTTGGTCTCTCACTACCACATTACCTTGGTGGGTCTTCCTTTGTGCCCTCCTGATACCACCAGTCATTACATAGCTACCCCAGTAGGACAAGACACAGAAGAATAAGTAGTGGAGTTCAGCACAAAATAAAAATGGAGAGTCACTTATTCGAAAAGTATGATCTTTTTCAAGACAGCAACAGCGGAGTGCTAAACACAACACAGGATGCTTCCGAGTCTTGGGCCAGGTGCACCTGCAGAGGCCGCACAGCCTTGAAGCCAGTGCTCACTCTGATGTATCAGCTAAGGCAAGAGGGCAGAAGGCGCCCCAGTCATCATGTGTTCTCTAGATGCAGGGCAGTGTCCCCCTGCGCTCAGAATACAGAAACACCAGGTAAGTGAATGAGTGAGCCGATGAATTATGGGAAACATTCTCCTTAAGACTGGGTGCCATTTCCTAAGATGGCAGCAACAGTGTGCCACAAACTAAGCGCTTAAAGGATCAGAGTCTATTTCCTCGAAATCTACAGGCTTAAAGTCTAAAGTTAAGACGTCGGCAGGACCGTGCTCTCTCTGAGGGGTCCAGTGGAAAGCCCTCTCCAAGTTTTCCCACTGCAGGTGGCTCTGATCCTTTGACTTGTCTCGAAGTCATGTTCCCTTCTTCCTTTTTCAAGTATTTTTGTGGATCCTCATCCCTTCATATAAGGTCACCAGACATCAGATTTAATAATCCATCTTAACTAGTATAGCTTCATCCTGATTACATCTGCAATGACCAAATAAAGTCTTTTTAGGCAGACACGAGGAGAGAGGGTCCACTATTCAATCCACTCTGTCTGTATGACATCCTTAGAATGCCTCTGGAGTTGTGTCTGCTAGCTTATGCTTAACAATCTATATAAATTGTAATGTAGTGTTACTGCCAACTCAATGTATCTCAAAGGATACACAAAACCATACAAATCATAAAAAGGCATGTATAATAAATGAAGTATAATCTGGGGAACTGAAAATTCAGGGATGTGTTTAGGTAACCGATATCAATCAGACATCTTAGGAATGTGGAGAGCAACCGCTGCAAAAGATGAATGGGAAAATGGGTGAAGCTCGGAGACTAATGTTTTCTGCCTGAGCTGTAAACGGCTGTGAGCTAGCTGGTTAGATATTCCCATTGGAGCATCAGAACCAAACGCTCTCTCCTCCTCAGAGCTGGGTGTGGAGTCTAGGAGGTTAACATTTGCAGAAGTTGTCCATTAAGAACTCAAAACAGGCTTACTTTGTACATGGTTAGTAGTTTAGAATCTCGAAGTGTGTGTGTGTGTGTGTGTGTGTGTGTGTGTGTGTGTGTGTGTGAGTGTGCGCACGCACATGTGCCTGTCTGTCTGTCTGTGCCTGTCTGTGTGTATCTGTGAGTGCACACATGTGTACACAGTGGGGTAACTAAACAGTTCATCTAGTTCTTTGTTCATTTATTCCTTGTTTGAACTGTTGGGGAAGCAGGGGTGGGGTGGGGGTGGTTATGGTTTTGTTAAAGTAATTCCCTGTCAGAAAGGAAGAAAAAGGAAGTCTTGGGCAACCATGAATTTATATTTATCTCTCATTTCATAGCGAAATGAGAGGCCTGTAAAACTTTCACACCCTGTAGGAGATCAAAGGAGTCGCTTAGCCACACCTTGCTGTCCTCTAGTCTGAGAAGCAGAGACTTGGCTTTGGACTTCCGCTTGCCTAGATGGCATCCCGCTGTGAGCAGCCATGCCATCCCGAGACGGTCTTCCACCTTGTTACCTTCTGCTGCTCTCCTTGAGCTACCTGTGAAGATTGGTCCAGTAAAGTGCCTGACTAGGCTCCTCCAAGTGCCAGTACAGACATTGCTTCCCTCTACCCCCAATAAAACAGTCTGTAGTGGGAGCATGTGATCCTCTTCTCCCTCCAAGGCCTGTCTCTCCGAAGGCTGTGAAGTGGAACCACTCTGCCACCTCCTCACTGGCTGCACCCTTCGATATGCTGAAGACACAAACTCAGGTCCTTTTGCCTGTAGCAAGCATGGACTCACTACACCAACTCCCAGTTCCATGAATGCATTCTTATTTAGCAGACATTAATGTTCTAATCACCAGAAAGTTGTGTTCTTGACCATGATTTGGCCCATTTCGGTATTTTCTACTATTGACGATGACCTTGTACTAGTCCATTTGGCATAACAACAGTGAGATATTAGAGGCAGGCTAGCTTAATGAATAAAAGAGGCTTATTCACATTTTGGGAGGTTGAAAATCTAAAGAACATGATCCTGTCTATAATGAGGAACCCCTCAGTTGTATCACCTCAGAGTGGATAGAAATGACAAAGACTATAGAATCAAGAACCTAACTAGACAGGAAGCCAGAGGAAAGCCAAGGTCCCAAGGACAGGTCTTCACTTGACCTATGAACTCTTCTCACTAGGACCTTTCTCTTAAAAGTTCCACCTCCACACTGACGATCATGTAAGTCTTCAGTGTATGACACTTTGGGGGAACAAGCCACGTTGAAACCAGAGCACCCTTTCTCTACAGTTAAACCAATCCATTCACCGATTCCAAACACCGATGTATGGCTTTAAATCTTTTCCTTTTAAAACAATTGTCTAAAACACCATGACCAAGGCAACTTATAAAAGAAAGTGTTTAATCTGAGTCTATGACCATCTCGGCGGGGAGCATGGCAGGCAGGCAAGGAGACCTGGTGCTGGAGCAGGTCTGAGAGCTTGTATGTGATCCACAGCTATGTAGCAGGGGAAGTGAAGCGGGAGACAGAGTGCTAACCTGAAATGGTCCTCTGAAATCCCAAAGCCTCTCTCCAATGACACACCTCCTCTAAGGCCAAACATGCTCATTCTTCCCAAGTAATTCATCAACTGGGGACCGAGCATCCAAATCTATGAGCCTTTGAGAACCATTCTCATTCAAAACCCCACACTTTCAGAGCGTGCGTTAGCTTCCTCTCTCCCATTCTTAAAGCCTTACCTTCCCTCGCATCCCTTGGTAACACACGATAACAATCTAGGGCACCGAGGCTGTGGTTTAATAAATACGGTAGACTGTTGGGTCCTATCTACAGAGATTTGGATGAAGTTTTGCTTAATCGTGGGTGATCCTAGGAATATGCTTCCTAGATACGCTCTCTCAGAGCACGCCGATGGTGGGGAGTTGGGTAGGGAGGGCTTCCGGGAAGCTGCTTTGGTGACTCAATTTCAGACAGTTTGAAGCTACAGATCCTCTGGACTAGGGAGCGTACTTGAAGGCATTCAGATCTGCACTGTTCATTTCCTCATGCAGAACCTGGGACCTGAGACTCTAGCACAATATCATTAATTTGCTGATACAGAAATTTATGCCCAGGTAATTAAGAGATGTGCCTGGAGCTACAAAGTTATTAACTAGCAGGGCTAACAACTGTGCCTTTTTCTGTGACCAGACTTATCTTAGATCCCATAGTGACAAGTCCTATGACCCCATCCTGACTACATAATACACACCACAACAATGCGAGGATGGCCTGGGCAAGGTGCTACTAAGTCTCTCTAGGCCTTGGTCTCATCAACGTTAAGGCCTAGGTAAAATGTTAAGGTGTAGATGGAATGTTATGGACTAGGTAACTGTTACTTGGCTAGCTTACCATGTTGTGCTGTTTTTAATATTATAAGAAATTAATATTATAAGAAGACTTTCTCATGTTGTTTCTGCTGTTACTGGGAAACTTTCTCATGCCCAAGTTGATTATATATTCTGTTATGTTCTGTGCCCTTGGAAAGCAATTACGATAGAAATCAGTAGAACTACTTTGTATAGTTACCCACGATAAGCTTGGATCTCAACATAAAAAACCATGTGTACCAATATATGAAACTATTTGGAATAAGACTTCCATTTTGAGTAAGGGGTCAAGTAAAGTTTAAGTACCCAAGACCTCCCTGGGAACTGACATCCTCCCTGGCAGAAAGAGATGTGTATGTGGGTAACTGACATCCAGGTGTCTAAGTTAAGACATGAATGTTAGACAAGGCAAGTCCCCTGCCACAGTTGAGTACCCCAACCAATGGGGGCAGAATAAGTGTATGGCAAAGATATGTTCCTAAGGAAATCCCCTATTCCTAAACCCTGACTAGAGAAAGAACTTGACACAGATTTTGTGGCTTTAAGGCTTAAAATCCCTGTGAGATCTTAACTTAATTTCACAGTTCAGCTCCCAAGTCTGAAAGTTTCTGGGCATTAGTTTCAGGGCATCTGCTCATTAAACTATCCCTATCTGACTGAGATTGGTGTCCATGAGGTGACTCCTGAACTCCAGGAGTCAGTAGACCAGGAGTGAAGCTCAACTCAGGGCTGTCATGCAGACTGTCTTAGGGTTTTATTGCTGTGAAGAAACACATGAACAAAACAGTATCGTTATCATCATGACAGGAAGCATGACAGCGAGCAGGCAGACCTGAAGCTAGAGGAGCTGAGAGGTCTACATCTTAATCCATTGGTAGCAGAGGAAGACTGGATCCCATACTGGGTGGAGCTTGAGCATAGAAGACCTCAAAGGCTCCCCCTACAGAGACTCGCTTCTTTCACAAGGCCACACCTACTCCAAAAGGGCCACACCTGCTAACAGTACCACTCCCTATGGGCCAAGCATTCAAAGACATGAATCTCTGGGGGTGGGGCACCGAGGGGTACATGCCTATTCAAACCACCAGACCAAGTGACATAATACATCACATTTTCACATGACCAAACTTGATACAATACTCAAAATAGACACATGCTACTAGCTCTATTTTGAAGTACTAACTTATGTTTCTCCCGTTCCCTCCTTTGTATTCATTCATAATCACCGTCTGCTCACTCCCCATCACTCTAGGAGGGATGGGTCAAAAAAACAGCTGAGTAACTGACCTGATTCCCTGGATGCTTTCCTCTGAAGTATAAACCTTGGGATCAGGGAAGGATCCAGGAATAAATGAAAAGTCATAGCCAGAAGGAATGCTGGCATTGGGGACTCGGGATTTTGGATAGAAGAAATGGACAGAGGGGAAAAGTGTAGGTCCCGAGGGACAGGGAAGCAGGGCCCACACCTCCTAGACCTTGAATGGTCCTGGAAAGAAGGGACTCCATTGCTGGAACCCTCAGTGGTGAAGCCAGATGCAGGCAGTAGTGACCACAGTTGACCAGGAATGCGTCCCTGTACTTTGGTGTCAGGATACTCCCAAAATCAAAGGGATGAGAGAGTCTGCAAAACCATGGTTCAAGAATGAGCGGGGAGGGCCCAAGAAAGGAAGCTAATTTTCATCCGCTACGAGAAGGAGAACTGTGAGGCCAGGGTTGGAGTTGTTGAAAGGAAAGAAGCCAGTGCTCACTGCAAATGCTGTGGCTGAGTGTCCAAAGCCACCTACAGCCGAAAGGAAGGAACTCTATGACACAGGCAAATATCCCGCCAATGAGAACCCCTGAACCAGCAGAAGAGAGCAGTGTAAGCTCAGATCATCTCCCAGAATCCTCAGGGCACTCACGCTTAGAACAGCTGGCAGCAGATTCAGATTCTGCTTCGAAATCTACATGCTGGGAAGTGAAGAGATGTCTCAGTGGTTACAAGGGTGCCTTCCTCTTGCAGAGGATCGCAGTTCACTTCCTAACTCCATATCAAGTAACAGCCTGTAACTCTAGCTACAAAAGTTCTAACACCTTTTGGCTTTTCTGGCTGCCCTCAAACATGCTGCGGTAGCCCAGAGAAGTCTGTAAACATGATATTTTACAGACAGAGGTGAAAGAAAAAAACCTCTCCTAGGAATAACGGACCTCTCTGTATATTTAGAAGCTGAAACTCTCACTTGGCAATTTCCTAAACTCTCCTCTTTCCTTATAGCAGGGACATGGTATAACTAAGCTAATATAGATATATAAGTATTCATCTTATAGCAAAAAATTCTGCTTTGCTTTGCTCCAACCACTTATATTATTATGGTAGAAAAGGCATTCCAGAAACTCCAGTCACAAGTTCTTTTTTTGGTTTTCTAGTCACTGCCTTTCAGGACAGGTAGATTCCAAACAATGGGCCCAGACTAAGGATATTTACATCTGAAAAATCTTATGAGGTCCCTACCATAAAGATGAGTATTGGGCAAGGTAGAGAGAATTTACATTTGAGTTGATACCTAGTCCCATAGCTACTACCTTCCCCCACAAGTTAATCCAGTTCCGCCTTTAACTCTTGAGTTTGCTTACGGACAGGCTATCTCAGGACCACCTAAATAGCAAGGGAATTTTATGAGGAACTGGCCTTTTGTGTTGCAGGCCTCATGCAGGGAGCCCTTGAGAAAAACAACTTTTCTTAGCTTATCCAGGTGTGACTCAGTTTACAGTTTATACTTAATACTCAGGAAGACTCAATTGAGTCTGAGAGAGAAAGAGAGGCAGTAGATAACTTTTACTCAGAGAAGTAGTAGACTCTCTCTACTTAGAGAGAGACTCAGAGGAGGAATGAGTTAATTCATCAAGCTAAGGGCTAGAGGCTGGAGCGGATCCAGCTAATCGCCCAAGGCCTAGGACGGCCCTGGGCTGAGGCTAGGGACTACAAGGAACTGATTACCAGGGGCCTCAGAGGGCCTACGATGGCCCCAGGCATGGCACAGAGAAGAATGCAACCGACAGACCAGGCAGAAAGACTCTTGAAAGATGCAAGAGCCAGACAGCTTCCCAAGCTCTACAATGCTGCCATTTTCGCCAGGAGTCTAGGCACCAGAATCATCCTTCTTCAGCTCCGGGGCAGGCGGGACCAAGATGAAGAAGCAGTTTAGCCACATGGCCCTGGACTTTGGGTAAACACCCTGTATTGCCTGAGAAAGCCTAGCTAGCCTTTTACAGATGTATATGATGCTTAATTTGAGATGTTAACTTGACTGGATTTTGGGAGATACCTGAAAATACAACCAGATTTCAAACCACCTCTGTGATCATGTCAGTTTGTAATTCCCACCGGATCTGTGTCTTCCTGGACCAAAGAATCCTGGTTATCCCGCAGCAGACCCACGGTCTGTAACACAAACATGCACATGTTGGTGCACAGATGCAGCACACACACACACAAATGAAAATAAATATTTTTCCAAAAATCTAAATGCTTGAAGACTCAAAGAATTTTTTACACTCTAATTAGTGATCCCTGCATAGTCTTTGCCCTTCTGGGACTCAGCAGCACACAGCATATTTATAGAATCATAAGACATTTGGCCTTGCACCTTCCAGCTAAGACGTCAAGTGGGCTTTCAGCTGGCTTTGGAATATTACGGAAAGGTGGTCCTAAAGTGGAATAGCTGCCGACAGCCTTATACACATGAGGATGACGCAGTCTCTTACATGTACCCGGCTGAGTGAGAACTCAATGTGCTCTTATTTTGACTTCCAGGTTTTCCTCCCCAGGGCTACTGTGCATCAGTGGGAGTGGATCAGAGGGGAGAAAGAACCACACAGCACGGTGATCCTTTCAGTTCTTGGTTAAAAAAAATCTTATTTTGCAAACTTCACACAAAACATATGACCCATATATAAAGAGATATGTATGCTCAGCACACACTTGGTCACACACACACACACACACACACATACACACACACACTCACACACAATTGGGAGGGGCCCATGCAGGTGAATGTTTCTGAAACTTAAACTTTAAAAAACAAGAGTGAGGCTGTGGTGGTGCACACCTTTAGTTCCAGCACTTGGGAGGCAGAGGCAGGTGGATCTCTGTGAGTTTGAGAACAGCCAGGGATATACAGAGAAATGCTTTCTCAGGAGGAGGGGGAGGAGAAGGAAGAGAAGAAGGAGGAGGAGGAAGAGAAGGAGGAGGAAAAAGAGAAGGAGGAGGAGGAAGAAAAGGAAGAGAAGGATAAGGAGGAGGAGGAGGAGGAGAAGGAGAAGGAGAAGGAGAACAAGAAGAACAAGAAGAACAAGAAGAAGAACAACAACAAGAAGAAGAACAAGAAGAAGAACAAGAACAACAAGAAGAACAAGAAGAACAAGAAGAAGAAGAAGAACAAGAACAAGAAGAACAAGAAGAAGAACAAGAAGAAGAAGAAGAAGAACAAGAAGAAGAACAAGAAGAAGAACAAGAAGAAGAAGAAGAAGAAGAAGAAGAAGAAGAAGAAGAAGAAGAAGAAGAAGAAGAAGAAGAAGAAGAAGAAGAAGAAGAAGAAGAAGAAGATAATCACCAGGAGATGCATCCCCAAAGGTTTCTCTAAAGCAAATCCCTTGCATCTCGATTCATCCAGGGAAGATTTCATAGATCTAAAAGCAAAAGAGTCCATTCTCAGAAGTCACTCATCAACAGTCACAGGCTCACCACTGTATGCACCCTCTCAGCTAGGCACTGTGCAGAGCTTCAAAGGAGGGAGAAGTGAAGGCCCTTGTTCCAGAAGAGGCCACCGTTTGGCACGGGTCTCTGACTCTGACCTGTGCCCTCTGTGAGACAAGTACAGAAAACTTGATATCGTGTTAAGAAGAGCTCTACTTCCTATAGATTTAACGGTGAAGGGGGATGGCGGCAGAGAAAAGTGACTGGGAAACAAAGAGGCTATACCTCAGGTAAGTTCAAAGATGAGGGGAGGTTACATTTCGGTAAGAGACAGGAGTGCCTTTCAGCCTTCTCCTAGGACACCATAGATCTTCGTCTTCAGTGATTCCCGAAAGTTTCCATAGGCGGATTGGCCAGATGTGTAAGAAGCATCTAGTGAGCAGAAGGAAGGTAGAGAGAATGTCCACGGAGCTCTATGGCCAGAGGAAAGTCTCTTTTTTTAAGCGTTCCTTTTTGGGTATGTCACCAGCTTAGTGGCCCATGCATGCCCCCTAGTGGAATTATGTGATACTACAACTATATATGCGTTTGGCGCACCACTCATGAGCAATAGGCTCTAAATAGCAACATTTATTACACAAAGAAATCTATGTACATTTTTACTAATGCCTTCCAGAAAAGAGCTACGTCTACTCACCTGGGTAGTCTGTGACAGGAAAGGCCATCTAATGGTGTCGAGGAAGGCCAGAGGAAGGTGTGACCCTTGAAGAGCCTTAGACTTGCAAACCCTCCAAGATGTTAGTCAATTTTGACAGCTCTGTGCTCGATTTTGCTGCCCTCTAGTGACACTATATTGAAACAAAAACACTCAAACTGTTCTATCCAGCCTTTCATTGATCAGTTCACTTACGCGTCCTTTGGTTGAAATAAAAAGGTTGAAAATAAAAAGACGCTATGATCAATCAACCATGTGTGGCCATACTCATGAAATAACAGTGAAATGCAGTGAGGGAGGAAATCCAGCTCCATCCTCTAGCTCTTGGAAACAAATCAACCCACTTTGGAAAAAGATAGCTAGCATTAAATAAAAAGACTTTGACTGTAAAATTCTACATGGCGATGTGGAATACAGGCTTGTCTTACTGAAGAAGGACAAGATGGGAGAAAGTAGTCCTGTGGAGGAACTGGTGTCTCAGGTCTGACAGATATGGTGGAACAACAAGGCAGAAGTACAGTTTTCTGGGCAGTAAGACAATCAGAGAAGTGGGATAGAAGGAAGTGTGTGTGTGTGTGTGTGTGTGTGTGCTGGTGATAAGATCTTATCTAATGCTTAGATCTGAGGTTCCTAAGACTGTGGTCTGGGTAAGAAAGACTCTAGAATATTGTGTTTAGAGGGCTTATAGGGATATAGAGTCTGGAGCACACTAGACAAGGCCTCTACCACACCAGAATTGTTTTACTTGAGCATGAGCTGACAAGATGCCTGCTAGCAGATAGAACATTCCAGACATCAAGTGCGGAGCAGACACTCCTGCCAAAGGCACGTAGGACGTTCTCCAGAACAGACGGTATTCACAACTATGAGAAAGGCTCCAGAAAGTCTAAAGGAGCCCAAGTCATACAAAATATGATCTCTGACAATGGTAGAGTACATTTTTAAAATAAACTGAAATAAATAAAAACAGGAATTTGAAAAACTTTTTTAAGTATATGGAAATGAAGCAAGGCAGTCTTAAATAACCGGTGGGCCACAGAAGAAAAAGATGCAGAGAACCAGAGTCCTCACACCTGAGGCGGGAACGCTGCTTTTAATGGGAAGTGTTAGAAGTAAGTGCCAGGTTGAAAATAAAAAGACTACTATGCCAACAGAATTGTCTGGACAAGGCGAACTTCACCTCTTGATCAAGAGGATGTGCTTAGGAGAGTGAACACACAAACACAGGAAGTGCACTTGGCATTTATTCTAACTCAGGTGGTAACTGAGTCTGTTCCCCAGTCTAGAGTCCAACCTCATAATCTTAATTTAACAAACTGTTGGACTGGAGAGATGGCTTAGCAGTTAAGAGCACTGGCTCTTCTTTCAGAGTTTAATTCCCAGCAACCACATGGTGGCTCACAACCATCTATAAAAGGACTCATGCCCTCCTCTGGTGTGTCCCAGAAGAACCACAATGTACTCACGTACAAATAATAAATCTTAAAAAAAAAAAAAAAAGACTGTCACACAGGAAATAATGAAAGTTGAAAGTGTTAGAAGAAGAAAGAAGTCACTGCTATAGGATATCAGATTCCTGGAATACAGCAATGGACCTTTGTGTAAATAAAGGTATTACTGGGTAGGTGGAGAATTAAAACATTTGCAAAAAATATCTCACAGTTAGGGAGCAATAAAAAGATTTCAACTTCTGTCCTAAACAGAAGTTTTCTAGTATTTGATAGAAAACTCTCACATTTGATATTTCTTACAGAGGAGCCAAATAAACGTGCTATGGCTATAGCTCATGAATATTCATTTCACTGTTTATATTTACAGAACTATAAATCGACGAGTAAAATGACAAGGATGGCCTGGCAAGACGACTCCACAAGTAAAGGAGCTTGCAACCAAGTCAGACAACCTGACTCCTACCTAGTCACATGGTGGAAAAAGAGGAGAGACACTGCAAGCTGTCACACCTGCACTGCACTGCGGCATGAGTGCCCTCCCCTTACGGCATGAGTGCTCCCCCCTACGGCATGAGTGTCCTCCCCCCAGAAAAGATAAATGTTTTTTACAAAAGACAAGAGAGTCAGCAATTATTAGCTTTTGATGATTTTGCAAAAGACCTGGGTTTGGTTCTCACCTTCCACCATGTGGGGTCTGGGAATCCTGATCGGCGAGCTTGGTTGCAAATACTCGTTTACCTTCCATGCCATCTCCCACAAGAACAGCATTTCTCTCAAGGTGATTCGGGTAATCTACAGTTCCTAGACAAAGATTCCCATTTTGGGGAGTTGGCAGGATTTACTCTACTCACATTCTCCTTTATTTTAAAACATGTTTTGCCACACCAATCCCAGTAAACTCTGTGTGACAAGCTCCACAGACTGAGGTGGTAGACTTCAAAAGAAAGAGGTCTCTTGGAACCGGTTGTGGAACTCTTGGCCGAAGCAAACATATTGAGCAGTAGTTCTCATGGCAATTTATGTTTTGTTTTCTTTTATTCCTTTCCTTATTTATGATGTGCTCCTGGTAGCCTAGGCCAAGATCTTAAGCAAGAATAATGGGTAAGAAACCATCCCTTGGGATGGGGTCACTAGCATGACCTTATCTCTGGGGAAACCAATGTTTTACTTTATAAATCACTTACAAAATTATATAACAGTATTTCAATACATAAAAACTTTCCCAACAATAAAATTTCATATGGCTACGCATGAGTCATTGGGGCTGGGCTTTAGTATGTGGTAAAGAAAGCCTTAAATAGGAAGGATTAAAATAGTTTAAATTTATGCATTGAAGATTTATTAAAAATCGGGCATTAGATGTTAAACAATAGTTGCCCATAAAGATTTATTAACCTGCTCTTGGAAATATGCCACTAGCCTTGGATGACTGCCCCACTGAATACATTCTTTCAGAGCTGTTATATTTGGATGATTTATATTAATAATGATGTTACCTGTTCTGTTTGTGATTCACTGAATACATCTTCTCAGAGTTGTAATGCTTGGATGATTTGTTTGTGCTTTACTGTGCCAAATGATAATGTTGGTATTTGTGATTGCTTCACTGAACACAGTTTCTAAGAGTTGTAATATTCGGGGTTTTTTTTTGTTTTGTTTTGTTTTTTGTTTTTTTTTTTTGTTTGTTTGTTTTTTGGTTTTTTGAGACAGGGTTTCTCTGTGTGGTCCTGGCTGTCCTGGAACTCACTCTGCAGACCAGGCTGGCCTCGAACTCAGAAATCCACCTGCCTCTGCCTCCCAAGTGCTGGGATTACAGGTATGCGCCACCACACCCAGCTTATATTCGTTTTTTTAAATAAGAACCCTTGCTTGAAAGCGGCAAAATACACTGAGATTTAAACTGCCTCTGTTTATTTCTATTTGTCACCGCCAAATCCTTACCCACTTAAACTACAAGAGCCTCATCCCAGGGACCCCCATACCCGACTGGGGTGGTCCGTGGCAATGTTTCCCTCCTTGGATAACGAGGCAGCCGTGATGAAAATCTTTACAAGAAAAGGGAATAAGGAAGCGATATAACGTTTCACTTCCAACAATAAGATGGCTGGTGCTAATTTATAAACAACACTAGATTTTTGGAATCCTTTCTGTAAATTCACTCCATTTCAAATTCACTTTTTAAAAAAAATTACGAGCATCTCTAAAGAGAGTGTATAACGTTTCCGGAGGATATCGACTCATTTCATGAGTTTTGGTTCATAGAATTACTAATTTTCCTAAGAGGAAGTAAGTACGGACTGGCCATAACCATAACAAACATGGCGGCCGCGGCTTCACAAGGCAACCCACTGTGGCAACCGAAATTCCATCGCAGTACTACTTCTAGAGCCGGCTTGTTTATTGACATCACTTCCGGTGCGCCGTAGCGGAGCGGGCTTAGCTCTTCCGGTTGTGGCGGCGGGCTTGCCCCGCTGGAGAAATCTCGCGAATGGACTCCGAAGGGATGCAAACGCTAGCGACATGGAGAGAGAATGCGAGAAGTCTGTAGTTGTCGCAGTTGTGACTGAGCCTCGGTTTACCCAGAGATACAGAGATTATCTGGAGAAGCGGAAAGTCTTGGATAGACAGCACCGTGTGGAAAAGCTGCGGGATGGCACGGTGGCGCTACCGGTGCTGGCGGAAGCCCTTTCTGAGCAGCATCTGCAGGAGCTGAGGAGTCGCGTGGCTCCGGGCAGCACCTGTCTGCTGACGCAGCTCCCGGATCCTCTCCCTTCTAAAAAGGCCCGGGTTTGCTCACCTGCTCAGAGGCTGTGTCTTGAGGTGAGGCGTTGGGTGGAGGACCGCGGAGTGACGTGGTCCTCCGAATTGGAGGCTGATTTGCCCCGGTCTTGGCAACGGCATGGTGACCTAATGCTGCTTAGTGAAGACTGCTTCCAAGCCACGCCGTGGAAAAGTCTGCAACCAGAACTCTGGGAGACTGTCGCCTCAGCCCTTGGAGTTCAACGTTTGGCAAGACGAGGGCGGGTGTTAGCTGATGGTACGCGAACTCCGTCAGTGACTCTGCTGCTGGGTGACCATGGCTGGGTAGAGCATATGGATAATGGCATCAGGTATAAGTTTGATGTGACACAGTGCATGTTCTCCTTCGGAAACATAACTGAGAAACTTCGAGTGGCATCCCTGTCCTGTGCTGGAGAGGTGCTGGTGGATCTCTATGCAGGGATTGGTTATTTTACGTTGCCTTTCCTAGTTCATGCCGGTGCAGCCTTTGTCCATGCCTGTGAATGGAATCCTCATGCTGTAGTTGCTCTAAGAAACAATTTGGAGATCAACGGAGTCGCAGACCGGTGCCAAATACATTTTGGGGATAACAGGAAACTGAAGCTCTCAAACATTGCAGATAGGGTGAACCTGGGGCTCATTCCCAGTTCTGAAGAGGGCTGGCCCATTGCCTGCCAAGTACTCCGGAAGGATGTTGGGGGTATTCTGCATATCCACCAAAACGTGGAATCTTTCTCAGGAAAGAATCCACAGTCACCTGGAAGCAGTAACATGGAAGAAGAGCTTTGCCCTTGTCCCCAGAAAATTACCACTAATAAATGGGGAAATGGAACTACTGGGAAATTCAGGGGAGGAATGTTATCAGCCAGCAAACCAGAGTGGCAAAGATGGGCAGAATCTGCAGAAACTCAGATTGCCTCTCTTCTTCAACAAGTGCATGGAAAACCGTGGAGGACACAAATCTTGCATGTTCACCCAGTGAAATCTTATGCCCCCCATGTGGATCACATAGTCCTAGATCTGGAATGCCGCCCCTCTCCACTAGTTGGCTAGAAGGGGTAGATTAAATGTCACAATAGAGCCAGATGAGTAGCCCTTAGTACTTCAGCTAGGGCTGCGTTCTCACCCTTCTGTTTTCTGGTGACCTTTTAAAGTGATTTGTGGTCTTAAAATGAACTCTCGATTGACCCAAAGAGTTTTGTCTTCTGTTGATCACATTGAGAATGTATTAATGTATCAGAGGAAAGCAATGTGACTTATTAAAATAGGATTCATCTGTGCAGACATGAATTCTGCATTTTTGCCTTAGCTTTCAGTGATAAGGTCTTAATATTCATTTGGTCTTAAGTTTATTTTCATATAAAGTTTCCTTGAATTGGATCGTGTGGCTTTTTCTAGTAAGTCATACAGACATTAATTACAGTTGATCCCACAGATGACTAGGTACAACATGAGAAATCAACTGGAAAACCAAGATCAAAACAGGGAGACCAGTGTCCATTTCTACAGATGTTTTGTAGTTGTGCAGGTACAGAGTGACAGTGGTTTGCACTAAGGTGGCAGCCATAGGGACTTGAAAATAGTAGGTTGGAAAAAGATCAGTATGACCAAATTATGAAGTCCAAATTGAAGCATTAATGTGATGGTGCTTTGTTACTGAGACTAAATTACAGAGGAAGGGGACAATAAGTAGAGGTAACTCCGAATCCTATAGCAGTCCTTAGTGGAGTGTCTGTGTGGATGTGGGAGGTATTAAATATTAGATCTTTTTTTGTTAAAGAGAGTTAAATACTTCTCCGTCCCAATGCAGTAACTCATGTCTGTAATCTCAGCATTTGGAAGGCTGAGGCAGGATGATTGCTGTAATTTCAAGGACAACCTGTGTCATGGTACAGAGTGAGACCTTGTCTTAAAACCAAGAGTCACTTCTCTATATTGTAGGGAATCTAAAGTTCTGCCTTGGACTGTACAATAGCTGTACAAAAATACTAGGATTTCAATTTTTATAGACCTTATTTTAGATTTACCGTCTTTTCCTGGTCAAGAAGCTATAGGAAGAGCTTACCTTTTGTCATATGCTGTGAACAGGCAGTTAGTGTCAGGTATAGCTGGTGGAATTCATTTCACTAAGAGTTGTTCAATCCCTGAGTCCCACACAGCCCAGTTACATAGCAAGACAGGAAGGGAAATAAAGACAGCTGGAAAGGCAAGCACTGGTATCTCACAGTATGGCCTGTACCTATAGTGGTCAGGTAAGCTAGTGTTGGAGATACAGCAGGCATTCCAAGGATGCTGTTGAGTTTTTACCCTGGAGATGTAGCATCTAGGTCTGCGTGCTAAAACGGGATTACAGGACTTACCCTTTATTGAGGAAATCCTTGAACAGCAACACTGGCCCTGAAAGTCTCTGTCATTAAAAACAAACAAACAAACAAAAGGCCCACACACACAACAGTAGCAGCTGTTGCTACTATAGGTAGGAAACATATTCTGCAGTTTTCAAACCATCTGATTATAAAATCAGAAGGCTCTCTGCTGTTCACCGCCGTTTGCCGCTAGGATAGCCAGTAGCTGAGGCTCACGTAGAGCTCTGCTTTGATGCAATTTGAAGCCCTGTGAGCTGGTTTGCTTGATGAAGGTCACAGACAACAGGGTGTCTTCTTCCTTGTCTTGCTGTGTAACCCGGGCTTACATGTGTTGTGCATGCCTGCTACTCTCTTTCTTGCCACTGTAGAAATCAGGACTGTGTCGGTGCCTTTCCCGTTAAGCACAAATATTCAGTGCCTTCTATTTGTAATAAGTACAGAAAAAGGTCCAATGGGTTAAAAAAAATAAATAAATAAAAAATAAAAAAATAAAAAAGGTCCTCTCCCCAGGGAGCTCACCACTTAGCAGCAGAAATTACACAAGTCCTCAGTGCTTAAGTGGAGTAGCTACCACAGTTAACTTGGACAGGTGCAGAAGCAGGGAAGAAAGTTCTGACAAGTAGAACGTCTACGTGGAAGTGGTGTTTGAATTGGTTCTTGAAAGCTGGGTGAGATTTGCTGGGTGGAGAGGAGGCAGAGCTGGCCCCGGAGTGTCAGTGCTCCGGAAGTGAGCCATTGTGATTTACTTGTAACGGGACATGGAGATGCTCATGTTGGCCGTAAGACTGTTGTGAGCAGTGTCTTGTACACACCAGGCTCCCGAGGAAATGCTGTCCTATGACCCCACTGCAGTCCTACTTGTAACATTCCTTTCTCAGAGTCCTTGCTGTGTTGGCCTGAATTGTCAGGAAGTGCTCAGCTGGAAAGGCAGAGCACTGGTTTCCCATTGTCTGAGAACTAAATGATCAAAGGTAGGCTAGAAACCCCTGATTGGGATTAAAGTTTTCTACAATAGTCAGGTAAGCCTGTGCAGGCACAGAGGCGTAGCAGGCAATCCAAGGAGGCTGTTAAGTTTTGGGATTACAGGACTTTGGTTAAGGAAATCCTTGATCAGCAACACTAGCCCTGAAAAGTCTTTTTAATCTTTGTCATTTAAAAAAAATCTCCCAACTCCCCAACCCCTGACCCAATCTGTTTATGCCGCAGTTGGGATTTTTTCTTATAGACAGAAAATGTTTCTTGTATTCTGAATAGTGGACATATTTAACAGACAGTAGCATACAATATAGGAAACATAAATAAGCGACCACACAGCAGTGTGGCAAGTAATAAGGGCAGATAATAAATCAATAAATAACAGCAGCATGGGCAATGCTCACACCTAACACTGAGACCTTTGATACCAAGTTTTTTCATTTGCTGTTAATGCTGCTACGTAATGGAGAAGCCACAGAAATAAAAAGGCCATCGTAAACTGTGGAAGACCATTCATAAATAACCAGCAATGTCCTGGACACTGCAATAAAACAGTGGACAGAGCCAAACCAAACCCAGACTCCATGAACCTTATAATTGAAGACCAAATAGTCGCACAACACCTACATATAATCTTTCATGTCATCTAAGTCCTGGGAGGAAAGGTTCTTGGTGCAGCAAGAACCTATGACTAAAAACACATGCCTTTAATTCCAGCACTTGGGGGGTCAGAGGCAGGTGGATCTCTGTGGGTTTGAAGAAAGCCTGGTCTACATAGTTCTAGAACAGCCAGGACTATGTAGAGAAACCCTGTCTCAAAAACAAAAAACAAAACAAAACAAAAAGCCAACAACGAACAACAAAGCCCAACTCCTTGGAATACGTGACGATGGGGTTCAAGGAATACAGGCGTTATTGCTCCAGAATTGAGGCTAAAGTACACGAGTGCGTTCTGGAGGAGTCTGAGGGGGTAAAGAGTCTGAGTACATGGAGGGGGAAGAGTAAGGGCTGAAGGCAGGATAGGAATGTGGTGCAAGAGATGTGGAGGCACGTGCCTTATAATCTCAGCATTTGGAAGCCGGAGGCAGGTTGAGCCAGACATCATTAGGGAATTTTAAAATGAAAATGTAACATGGTTAATACAAATTTTATACATTCATTAAAATCCTATTGATGTTTTTTCCCCCTAAAGTCTCTAATCTAGAAGATCTCAATATGATCCTCTTAGCCTTCTGAGTTCTGGGACTATAAGTGTGCACCACCATATACCTGGCTCCCTAGTGTTTTCAAATGTGCTCTCAGGCCAGGAGATGCTTCAGTGGTTAAAGCATTCGCCGTGCAGTTGTGAGTTCAGATCTCTAGAGTCCACAGGAAGTCAGGCATAGCACACATCTGTAACCCCAGTGCTCCTGGGTGAAATGGGAGGCGGAAACAATCCCAGGAAGATCACAGACCAGCATTGGGACATTGAAAACCTGGAAGCAAGGGTGACATCCTAACTTGTCCTCTGACCTCCACACATGTGAAATGGCACATGCATGCCTACACACAGAGAGCACACAGAGAGCACACAGAGACACATTCATTCTCTCTGTTTCTGTCTGTCTGTCTGTCTGTCTGTCTCTCTCTCTCTCTCTCTCTCTCTCTCTCTCTCACACACACACACACACACACATACACACACATTCCACTCCCCCGTGATCATGATCCTTTCTCCACCTGGCCACATTTCCCACAGTTGGTAAGAAAGTACGATTAAAGGAACTAGCTTGTACTAGCATATGATGAATTTTGTGTTGTTATGCAAATACTGTTGACCTCATAGACGATGAGGCCAACAGTTGGGATATATTCCTCCTTCCATTTTCTAGAAAAGTTTGAGTACACTTGTTTTTCTCCATACTCTAAAACAGTCCACCCTATGATCTACAGTTGCCTTGAGATCCCAGCCTGGTCAGCCTGGACTCTCTTAACTTCGGGCCACAGCTGGGCACTTTCTCCAGACAGGAGTGAATAGTAGTTTTGACTCACCTGGGTGTCTTTCCACGTCTCATGGATTACCGTCCTTCACTATAACCAATGAATTAACCATTGTCTAGTTTTTTTAAAGTACTATTTAGATTATAATAACTTTTGTACATAAAATTTCTAGCTTTGCTTTTGGGGTGGCAGGTAGATATAGAATTCCCACAATGATAGATTGAATAACGACTTGGAATGAGTTCATATCCTAATATCTGGAACTTACAAATAAGTTATGATAAAGTAATGATGTCAAGATAGGGAAATTATCCTCGATGACCACGACTCTTGTTAAGAGGAGCAATGTAGTTGTTTAAGTGAGAATGGCTCCCATTTGTGAAGGATTAGGAACTGTGGCCTTGTTGAGGAAGGTGTATAACTTTAAAGTTGTAAAGGCCCATGCCATCTCTAGTTAGCTCTCTCTGCCTCGTGCTTGTAGACAGAGCTCTCAGCTATTGCTCCCGCGCCATGCCAGCCATGATGGTCATGGACTCATTATCTGGAAATGTCAAGTCCCAACAAACATTTTCTTTTATAAGATGCCTTGGTCATGTTGTCTCTGTACAGTAAGAGAAAGGTGATTAAGATACTCAGCCTCCAGGGTAGGAAACAGCAGCAAGAGGAAATTAACACATCCATCCCATCTCTCCTAGTAAGCCGTGAGGGGAGCCTGTGATTCTCATTCCAACATTGTAGGTCTAGAGGTCATGATTCCTAACACAGGAACTAATACATCAAAAGACGTATAATTAATGATAATAATAATTCCTAACATAGGAACTAGTACATCAAAAGACATAATAATAACAACAACAACAACAATAATAACACTCTTTAAACTTGCCAGGGCTTCTCGGGGCACTTCAGGTCCCTTCTGCCAAGAGAGCAACAGGCAAGGAGAGGCCACATCCCAGCTGAGGCCACATCCCAGCTGAAGTAACTAATTTAGTCATGAAGACGTGCTAGCATGCTGCAAGGGCATGTTGTACACTTACCACATATTAGCAGTATCCTGAGGCTTTGCTACTCAACGCCAGGAGTAAAACAGCATCAAGAATGACAGAAATATCTTCTCCATAAGAGCACACGAAAATGCTCTCCGAAGCTGTCAAAGTGAGCTTCTTATGAACTCTGAAAATTCCTCAAGTCTTATAATAATCGAACAAAGCATTTCTTTAAAAAGTTAGATTATAATAACCAGAGAAGCATTTTAAATTTCTGTGCTCCCCTCACCTCTAATACAATATTAAAAGGTAGTGGAGAGCCTGGGGCTATTCCCAACTAAAGAAACTGACCCTAGAGCAAGGCTTCTTAAACTTTCCCCTTGTCATCCCCATCTTGCTCATGAATTTTTTTATGCAAAGTCAGTTATATAGCAATATAATAGAGATCTAGATGCCAAACATTTTCTATATTAAATGATAAGAAATTTAATTTTTAAGTTTCACATTTATATCCTATTTTCTTTATAACTTCAAGCACCTTAAGATTTATTGCCACAGGCCTTAAGAAATGAGCAGAAGTTATAGCACAATATTCCCCACCCCACTCCCACACACACAATAAAAAATTTGCCTATATTGGTGTGTCCTAGGAGTTAAAAAATTCTTAAGTATCAATGGGGGTGACCTTAGCTGTAAGTCACTACACTGGGGCTATAGAACCCAAAGAGGCCACCTCCTGTAGCCAGACAGGAAACCCGTGCAGTGATAGAGGTACCAACCTACCCACAAAACTTTTAACCCAAAATGGATCCTAACAGAAATGCAGGCACAGGGAATGGAGCAGAGACTAAGGGAATGGTCAACCAACAACCAGCCCAACTTGAGACCCATCCCATGGGAAGCACCAGTCCCTGACAGGATTAACGATAGTCTGTGATGCTGGTGAGCAGGGGCAAGTGGTCCTCTGAGAGGCTCCCCCCAGCAGCTGACTCAGACAGATACGGACACCCACAGCCAAACAGTGGATGAGGCTTGGGGATGCTTCTGGAAGAATAGGAGGAAGGATTGAGGGCCCCAAAGGGGTTAGGAACTCCACAGGAAGACCAACAGAGTCAACTAACCTGGACTCTTGGGTCTCTCAGAGTCTGAACCAGTGACCAAAGAACATACCTAGGCCTCCCTACACATATGTAACAGATGTGCAGCTTGGTCTTCATGTGGGTCCTGACCAAGTGGCGTGGGGCTATCCTAAAAGCTGCTGTCTGTGTGGAATATGTTCTTCTAACTGGGCTGCCTTGTCTGGCTTCAATAATAGAGGAAGCACCTAGCCTTGCAGAAAATTGAAGTGCAGGGGTGGAGGTGGGTGGGAGGGGATACCCAGGGAGGGAGTTCACCTGCTCAGAGAAGAAGGGGAGGTAGGATAGGGGAAGGACTGTGGGAGGGGGGTGACCAGGAGGGGGGGGGCAGAAAGCAGGATATAAAGTCAATAAGTTAAAAAATGTTTTTTTTAAAAAAAATCTTAAGTAATATAACTTTCCCATTTATTAAAGACAAAAGCAAGGGTTTTTTTCCCATTGTTTTGTTTTTGTTTTTGTTTTTTTTTTGGTTTTTTTTTTTTTTTTTTTTTTTTTTTGAGACAGGGTTTCTCTGTGTAGCCCTGGCTGTCGTGGAACTCACTCTGTAGTCCAGGCTAGCCTTGAACTCAAAAATCCACCTGCCTCTGCTTCCCAAGTGCTGGGATTAAAGGCATGCATCACCACCGCCCAGCTAAAAGCAAGTTTGCATACTAGTGAGATGTGTTTATGTTTAATAAAGAATTAAATCTTGGTGGGTATGTGAGATGGATCAGTGGGTACGGCACTTGGCACTTAGAGGGCTGAGCAAGACAGTGCCAGGCTGACTCCAAGACAGGCTACAAACTGGCAGTTTGGGAAACTAGGCCTAAGTTTCTGTTTCCTAGAAATAGGAATCCGGATCCAGGAACCAACCACAGCTGTGGTCAGCCAATGCCAAGATACCCTGTCATTTGGCTTGAAGTAAGACTAGTAGCTAGAATGAATAATGGACCCCCAGGGAGACAGAGCTAACCAAGCTAATTAGATAGATTACCAAGCTAATCAAGGTAAAAGGGCACATACCCCTCCCTGGAAGTTCCCTACCAGACACTAAAAGCTTGGCTGTAGAGTCCACTGGAGGTCCCCATTCCCAAGTGGGCAGAGCCCTGCGTGCAGGAAATTCAGCTGAATCAATGCTCCTTACTTTTACACACGACTTAAGTCTCAGGTATCAGGCTTCAGCGACTTTACACCCTGACACCACCATGCCTGACGGCACTGCAGGTCACAGGCTGTCTTCAACATCTTTCCTTCTTTTTTCTTCTTCTTTTCTTCTTCTTCTTTCTTCTTCTTCTTCTTTTTCTTCTTCTTCTTCTTCTTCTTCTTCTTCTTCTTCTTCTTCTTCTTCTTCTTCTTCTTCTTCTTCCTTCTTCTTCTTCTTCTTCTTCTTCTTCTTCTTCTTCTTCTTCTTCTTCTTCTTCTTCTTCTTCTTCCTCTTCTTCCTCTTCCTCCTCCTCCTCCTCCTCCTTCTTCCTTCTCCTCTTCCTCCTCCTCCTTTTTTTTTTTTCAAGACAGGGTTTCTCTGTGTAGCCCTGGCTCTTCTGGAACTCATTCTGTAGACCAGGCTGGCCTCCAACTCAGAAATCCACCTGCCTCTGCCTCCCAAGTGCTGGGATTAAAGGTGTGCACCACCACCGCCTGCCTCTTCAACATCTTTCTTAGACTGATTTTGTAATTGTCAATCCTGAGAATTCAGCTTCTCGCAAATAAAGCATAAGATGGCAGATGTTTGGAAGCATTTGAGAAATTGTTAAAATTCTGTCCAAATATCAAACCAAGATTTACTTAGTGGCTTTCTTAGGAAACACAAGCGGGTTGGAGAGATGGCTCAGCTGTTACAGGAAACACAAGCTAGCAACTTACCGATTTTTAAAACCAATCGCTCCAACACAGCATGCTGTAAAGGCACATCACATGTTGATTTGGCAATACATGCTGAGGAGCAGCAGTGGGAAAAATAGTCTGTGGGTGGTTTTGTTCTTGTTGGTTTGGTTTGGGTTTGGTTTTAGTGAGTTTTTTGTTTTTAGTAACTAAACTATTGTATGTAAGACAAAAAGTATGTAAGACACACTTTGTGTGTCCAAGAAAAAAGATGTCATTCGTACCCTCAAATTTGCCTCAATTGTGAGCCCAGGTGTTTTGGGCAGTGTTTGGTGGCACTGCGTGGCATGTGCCACGCAAACACACGTGTGTGCAGAACCAAGGTTGCAGTGGCGTCCTGTGACACACCTGTCTGGCTCATTACACATTTGACTTTGAATTAATGTTAGGCCATTCCGTGTTCAGAAATCTTTCGCTGTTGCCAAATATTTTCACAATCTTCTATCTCAGTTATGTAATTCTACATGGGGTGGTGACCCACAGTTCAACAAGATGGACTCTGAGGTGTTTCACCATTAGATGGCATGCTGTAATTCTTTAGGCAAGACCTGCTGTCCTGTTAGTCACTAGGGGTTTAAGAAAATCCTTTCCCCATTGTATCTTAACATCACTTTCATCATGAATTGGGTAACTATACATTGGGCTTTCTCTACATTTTCTTGTCTGTTTGTATTTCGAGTTAGGGTTTGTCTGTGTAGTCTTGGCTGTTCTAAAACTTGGTCTGTTGACCAGGCTGGCCTGGAACTCAGAGATCTGCCTGCCTCTACCTCTCAAGTGCTGGGATCAAAGGCGTGCACCACCACTGCCTGGCTTCCTACATTTTCTATTCCGTTCCATAGGTTTAGTTACCCTTAGCCAAACTCCATACCATGTGTCTTCATTATTATAGCTTTGGACTAGGCCTCGACAGCTTATAGGAAAAAGAGGGGGAAGAGGTGCACTCCTTTAATCTCAGAACTCAAGAGATAGAGACAGGAGAATCTATACAAGTTTGAGGCCAGCCTGGTCTACAGAGTAAGTTCCAGGAAAGCCAAGCTACACAAGGAAACCCAGTCTCAACAAACAAACAAACAAACAACAACAAAAACCCAGAACAAAACAAACAAAAAACGTCCTTTCAACTTTATTAAGATGGTATTGGCTATTGTTGACATTTTCCATTTTCTTATGAATTTTAAAGTCAGTTTGCCCACTTTTTTTAGACGACCCTATTCAGATTTATTTTTCCAAATTGAGGATATTTTGAATCTAAAAAGTTGAAATCTTTACAACACTCATATCTCTACCTCAAAACTTTTATTCCACTCAGGGCAGCTGTAAATGAGAACTGAGTATCAGAAATTCACCCTCCAGGATCCTAACTATGGTGAAGGATCATTCCTATACATCGATCTGCCAGTGGGTAGCAGAGATACGTCATATCATATAACAATGGACAGCATACTCTAAGAGAATGCCACCTAGCAGAAGTTTGTTCTGTCCTTGCACAACCATGAAATGCCCTAACATTTCCGAGCCTTATGGGATTGTACTGGCTAGTTTTGTGTGTCAACTTGACACAGGCTGGAGTTATCACAGAGAAAGGAGCTTCAGTTGAGGAAGTACCTCCATGAGATCCATCTGTGGGGCATTTTCTCAATTAGTGATCAAGTGGTGAGGGCCCCTTGTGGGTGGTTCCACCTCTGGGCTGGTGCTCTTGGGTTCTATAAGAGAGCAGGCTGAGCAAGCCAGGGAAAGCAAGCCAGTAAGAAACATCCCTCCATGGCCTCTGCATCAGCTCCTGCTTCCTGACCTGCTTGAGTTCCAGTCCTGACTTCCTTTAGTGATGAACTGCAACATGGAAGTGTAAGCTCAATAAACCCTTTCCTCCCCAACTTGCTTCTTGGTCATGCTGTTGTGAGGGAATAGAAACCCTGACTAAGACAGGGATGCATGACCATTTATTCTTCTACTGTGATCTTTCCTCCTTGATGTGACCTGTAAGTAAGTATCGTCTGCATTCTCCTTCCCAGAAGTATCTCAGCCCTTGAACTGTGGTTGACTGTGACCCTAGACTAACACATTGTAATAAACTCTATTCTAAAATACACTGAGTTCCACTTGATGGTTACCATCTGTAACAGATTGAGTATCTATCTATACCATACTCCTAAACTATAAACAGAATATTGAAAAAAGTGTTGAAATAGCATAGTAGCTCCTGTGGAATCGTTCTGCCTCCTTAAGTGCTAGGATCAATGGCATGAGACACTGCACTCAGCTTGTCAGTAATATTTTTTTTAAAGTAAAACATAAAGCCAGGTGGTGGTGAATACCTTTAATGCCAACACTCCAGAGGTAGAGGCAGAGGCAGAGGCAGGCGAGATCATTGACTGTGAAGCCAGCCTAGTCTACAGAATGAGTTCCAGGACAGCCAGGGCTACACAGAGAAACCCTGTCTGGGATTTGTTCCTCCACCCCTAAAATACCACCAAGTTACTTTTAGGAGACTAACCTTATGCTCTGGAAAGAGAAAATGACACACTGCAAACTTGATTCTGTCACTATCGCCTAGTTCTGTGTCCCTCAACAAGTCAGCGTAGGATTGATCTGGATGGTGTGTAACAATTTCATTTCTCATCTTCATGCTCTTCTGTCTTCCAGACGAGCGTGCTGAGAGTGAGATAGGCAAACTATGACAGAAGTGGGCCGGCAAACTGCGAAGCGCACATAGAGTACCCAGCGACGCCTACTGAAGGAATAACCACATCAGGAAGTGGATACTCAGCATTTGCTCCAGACACCACTGTGACCCCTGTTGTTTCCTTTGTTAACTACAAAAAGTCTGTTTGGACTTACAAAACCAGAAACACTTGCATTTGGATAGGTATATCTGAATTTTACTTTAAAGAAGAGGAAAAAAAATTTAGAGACTATCATTTTAAAGCAATTCCCAAGGATGTAGAAGTTATAATACATACTGTGCTCCCACTCTTCTTCTGAAATCGGCCTTGTCCTTTGGAAGGAAATGCATAAGAACGCGTTGGAAGGGGCAGGGGGGAGGGGAGGCTCAAGGACTTGTTCCTGATTGCTCCCCTCCACCTAAGGAAGCCAGGGTGCACCAGTAAACTTCCTTTTTACAGCCTAGAGTCTTTATTTTTTTTTCTTTGTTTGACAAGGCTTGACCGATGGATATCCAGAGAAAAGCTAATGTAAATTTTATACATCCTACTTTTAAAATACCTTTCATTCCAGAACTTGGGAGGCAGACACAGGTGGATGTATAGAAAGCGTTTGAGGCCAGCCTGATCTACATAGCCAGTTCCAAGCTAGCATGAGCTACATAATGAGACCCTGATTTAAAGAGAGAGAGAGAAAAAAAGGAAGCTACTAAGTGGCATTTGAATAATTAATGACAGACAAAAAGGCTTTTGAATCATTAATGGATGGCAGTGTTATCTTTGAAGACAGGTATTCTGTGTATATTGTTTATGTGTCCGTGTGAATATAGGCACCACTGGTCATAACTGACACGATAGATGCGTATTAGTTTGTACTTCCAGATCATATTTTATTCTCTATTTTTGTATGATAATAATACAACTCTCCCTCTCTTTCCTATTACATTTTTACTTTAGTGTTTCTGGACCCTTTTCTCCATTATAACTTCACATTTTTGACTTTAATTACACTTAGAGCATAATAAGAGGAGGCTGAGGAGCTAATTTAATCCCGAGGTTCCCTAGGTAAGATTGTGTCATTCTCTCACTAAGGTTGCTTTCCTTTGGGAATGCTGTCATAACCACAAAGTTAGTCTCCAGCTGTGCAGTTTAGGGAAGTTACCCGGAGTTACTAAAGAGGAACTCTGACAAGGCATCCGTCAGATGGCATTACAATAAACCAGAGAAAGGACAAGGAGCCCTTGAGTTAGGATGGTGACAGCAGCTATAGGAAGGATATGACTCAGTTACAGAACTGGCTGTGGGTGTAAAGCAGCAGCAAAGCAAACCAAAGTCTTAAGCTTTAAGGTAGCATTAGGTTCAAACTCTGGCTTTGATTCTTGCTGGTCTGGGACGTAAACAGCCCAACCTCTTAGTACCTTTGTGATCTTGCAACTCATTTTATCTAAACCACAGTTCCAACCTTGATAAAACAGGTAGACCAATACCCATTGTAATAGTTGATAGAGAGGCTTTGGTAAAAGAAAACCATGGCCCACAGTGTCTTGTGTACAGATGGAAGAGAAGATGACCAAACAAGACCCAAACAACAAAACTGCAAAAAGGACACTGGGTGGAGGTGCAATCTTTCTCCTACAAACACCTTCCACCCAAAAGGGTTCTGTTAAAGTCCGATAATTTTATTTACAGACCTCCTCCCTGTGCGGGAGTGGGGTGGGTGGTGTCGGCAGGGAGGTCCAATTTCTAGAGCCCTGCTGTAAACTGGCTAATGCGCTTTGAGCCCAAGTCAACCAGGCTTCCTGGTTTGCTATTTTATATTCCTTACACCAAAACCGCTAAGTCTACAGTTCAGCCTCTGACCTTACACTCTTCATTTGCCGAAGAAGGAAGAGAGGAACGACAGCCAGACCAAACCAATTCCACTGATAGGCAAGAAAGTGCGGCGAACGAAACGGTCCCATCAATCCTGATTAAGGATTCTCCAGGACAAGGATAAATCAAAGAACTCAGAGAGGTCTGGGTTCTTGCTCTTAAGTCGGGCTCTTAAGTCATTAATAAAATGTGCTCATGACTGTCCACAGGGACAGGAAGGGAGATGTGTAAACAGATGCTAGTGTGCTTTTCTTGGCAACGCCTAGCAACTCAAGGCCAGTGCCAAGTCTGCCTGTGATCGCCCTGTGCTGCCTCGCAGGTTATTTCCCCTGCCATTCCTCAGACCCGGGCTCTGGGTGGGGAGAGGCGGGCAGGCAGGGCGGCGTCCTCCGGCCTTTCACCTCTCAAGCAGTGTGAGGCCAGTTCACGGGACACTCACTGCGCTCTACTAGACACCTAACACTATCGGTGCGCGGGAGCCCAGCATGCCACGCTCAACGCAGAGGGGCAGCCACTCAGAGGCGCTAGGGAGCTAGGGCGCGGCAGCCGGGCGACGCTAGCGCCACCCCGCGGCGAGGCGCGCCGAGGCCGGCGGGGACCATGGCAACGCACGAGGCTCGCGGGGCCGCGCGTGCTGACGCTACGCGGCGCGCCGGATTGTGACGCAGGCCGCGGCGCGGGCACCACGTTCTCGGGTGACCGCGGGCGCAGCCTCGGGGGCCTCGCAACGGCAGCAACGGCCGAGGCAGGCGGGGTCAAGATGGTGGCTCCGCTGGCGGGGGAGGCGCTGGAGGGAGGAGGAGCCAGACCCTAGCCGGCCGGAAACACCGACGCCCCGAGGCCTCCCGGGACCGCTGCCGCCGCCCCCTGCTCCACCGAGGGACGCGAGCGGGCGGCGGGGCGGGCCGGGACACAGGACAGGAGGCGGGCGGGGGCGGAGCCACTCTCCTCCGCGCCCGCCCCGGCCGCGGCCCCGGGCCTCCCCCGCGCCGCCCTGCCCGGCCCGCCCAGCCCCGGTGTGGCAGCGGCTCATGGCGGCGGTGGGGCCCCCGCAGCAGCAGGTGCGGATGGCCCAGCAGCAGGTCTGGGCGGCGCTCGAAGTGGCGCTCCGGGTGCCCTGCCTCTACATCATCGACGCCATCTTCAACTCCTACTACGATTCCAGCCAAAGCCGGTTCTGCATCGGGCTTCAGATCTTTCTCCGGCTCCTCGGTAAGGACGGCGTAGGCTAGCCTGCGGGCCAAGGCTTGCCCTGCTCCGGACGGGAACGGCCGGGCGCTGGAGGCACGCGGCTTGGGGGAGCCACGGTCTGGTTCCCCAAAAGGGCCTTTTTGGCGGGGTGCGGGGACCCGTGGCGCTCGTGCCAGCGTTGACAGCGGAGTGGTGCTGGCGGGTCTGTGCCCTGCTCAGTTGGCATCTGGATGGGCGAGGAGAAAGCACGGCTGTGTGAGCATGCGGCTGTCTGCCTGCTGTTTCTCTTGGGGAATGACTGCTGGCTTACCGCGTCCTATGCGACAGCCCCGGAAAAACAACTGTCCCGGTCTCGCCGTGTGTGACCTTGGACTTGAGCCAAAGCTTGCCCCCCCCCGCCCCCGCCCGTCTTCCCCTTTTCACAATGCACAGTATGTTGTCACTTCTGTGTCTTGGAGTCCACCGGATCGTGAAGTATTTGAGGTAAATGGACACACAAAGCCATGAGACAGTTTTGAATGTCAGTCCTTGAAACCATTTCCAAAAGTCACCGCGAGGAAGGTTATGCTTACAACGAACCTTAAACTCTTTCTATGAGCAAATAATAAGGTGTTGAATGTGACTATGAAAACTTGCCCCTAGGGTAATGAGACATCTGCAAGAGACCTAGGAAGATCAGTCTTCATTTCATATGGATTGAGTACTAAAAGTAGTTTATATTTCACTTTCTATTTCTCTCTGTACTACACTACCAGAGTGAGAAACATATATAAAGAGATCTTTTTCTGATAATTACAGCTTGACGTGTTTTGTTGATGAGATCATTAAGACGAATTTTGAGGTGGGTTCTTGCTATTGAAATGTTGGGGTTCAGGGCTATCTGGTAGTGACGGTCCTGACCAAGACCTTCAGAAGTACAAAGCATCTGTTGCCTTATTCCCACAGAAAAGGAATGTCAATAAAGATGCAGTTTTGTTCTTAGCAGTACTATTCGACATTTGTCTGCTATAAAGCATTTTCACAGGTTTTACCTAATCTGTCAGTCACTCCTTAAAGGTGGATAGTGTTCTTTATAGTTTACAGGTCAAGAAATGAGGTTGTAGAAGTTAAGTGTTTGGTTTTTGGTGCACAACTGGTGTTTACCAGAGTGTTAAAACCCCTCCTGATTTCAAGGGTGGTTTACTTTCTTTCTTCCTCTGGGTGTTGAAATGCAGTACCGGGCGCTCCCGGGCGCCGGGAGCGGGAGCACCGTCTTAGCCAGCAGTGCTCACCTCCCAGTTAACAAGAAAAAAGTGGTAGTGTAGTGTGATCCTCTGCAAGCACAGGACTTAGAGAAACCTACTGGGGACACAAGTTGGCCCTCTGCTTTTCCTTATTCAAGCCGCTTCCACCATTCTCCGCGGTGTGTGAGAGGAGTCTGCATAGTCATCTCAGAGAGTACAGCCACTGCCTTGACTGTCTTCAGTGCATAATAACTGCAGATTCTGGCGACTTTGGGGACCTGGGAGTTTAATGCATTTCCTGTTGGAGTACTCAACACTAGGTAGATCCAAAGAGAGGAGTTTTCTTCAGTTAAGTCGTTATAGGAAAAACATTTAAGAAAGTTAATTGTCCCTCCCCCACCCACTCTTTATACTTTATTTCTTCCCAGGTTTTTTTTTTAAGACTCATTTATTTTTTATTCATGAGTACACTGTCGCTGACTTCAGACACACCAGAAGAGGGCATCTGATCCCATTACAGATGGTTGTGAGCCACCGTGTGGTTGCTGGGAATTGAACGCAGGGCCTCTGGAAGAACAGTCAGTGCTCTTAACTGCTGAGCCATCTTTCAGCCTCTTCACAGAAGTTCTGTATTTGAGAATTTCAGTAAGAGCTGCTGGTGCTCACTGAACCGTCTGTGATTTTGTTTTCTCTACCTTTGAAAGACTGACAGTGATGGTATTGTCAACATAAAAACACAACTCGTCTCAAATGGGATAAGAAATAGCTTATTCTGAAACCAAGTCTGAGTGACTGTGGCCCACGAACACTGATTGAGGTTACCCCAAATTCCATGTTCCAGTATGGTAACAGTTTGGCAAAAGTTTTTATAACACAACACTTTCAAAAGCATTAGTGGGGGCTGGAGAGAAGACTCAGCAGTTAAGAGCACTGACTGCTCTTCTGAAGGTCCTGAGTTCAAATCCCAGCAACCACATGGTGGCTCACAATCATACATAATGAGATCTGATGCCCTCTTCTGATGAAGATAGCTATAGTGTACTTTACATATAGTAATAAATAAATCTTTAAAAACAATTAGTGGACTGTTAAGTAGGTGGGGGAGGCAGAGCTGAGGTCCTGCTGTCACCAGGATGCTGTCGCCTCTGTCAGCCAGGTACGCCACACCTCCGGCTATTGGGAACTGAGGCTGTAAGTTAGTATATTCCAGCAGGTTTCTCTGTCAGTCACTGGATGTTAGGTCTCACTATGACTTGGGCTAAAGATAGTCCAAGATAAACTGTAATTAGGCTCTGGACCTGCAGCATTCCAGCCGCTCCACAGTCAGGGATGTTCTAATTACTCAGCCTTGCACAGCTTTCATTTTGAAGGTGCAACTTCTTTTTAGGAATCTCACAGCATCTTTATCATAGAGTTTGGGACAATAAATGAGTTAGGATAAAAACCCTTTAAAGCATTTGACTGTTCATGTGTTAGCTGTTTTTATGATCACTTTTCAGAAAATATTTTAATGCTTCAATTAAGACTACTTTTTATAGATATTCCATCCTTTGGAAATAACCAAATATTTATTTGAAAAAAAATTATCTCAGAATATTGAGTCAGGTTTTATAAGAAAAATTGACCTCTAAATTCATCATCTAATGATTCCCTAAATTGTAGAAGATTTCGCTAATTTTTTTTCTAAGAATAAAAACTGAAGCCGGGCAGTGGCGGCACATGCTTGTAATCCCAGAACTTGGGAGGCAGAGGCAGGTGGATTTCTGAGTTCGAGGCCAGCCTGGTCTACAGAGTGAGTTCCAGGACGGCCAGGGCTATACAGAGAAACCCTGTCTTGAAAAACAAAAAACAACAACAACAAAAAAAAGAACTGGTTTATCTGTTAGATCGGTGAAGAATGCAAAGTGAGATTTAAAAGTATTTTAATTTAATATAAGCTAAGGTAAACCTATTTGAAAGATGCCAATTTATATAATTTGGCAAGTCACTACCTCTGTATAAACCATTTGGCTTTATCAACTGATACCAATTGATTGATTGAGGTAGGGTCTTATGTAGTCTATGCTGACCCCAAATTGAAGATGGCCTTGAGCTTTTGATTCTCCTGGCTCTACCTTGGTACTGATGAGATTGTAAGGTTGTACCACTGTAGCTGGTTTTATAAGATGCCAGGGATTGAACCCAGCTGTCAAGTGTACTAGGTAGGAAAGTATCCTTGCCACCTGAGCTATGTCTCTAGCCATCGAGTGACTTTTATTATGTACCTTTTGAGTCACACTTCTAGTTGTGAGGACTTAGTCTATAATTATATCACATTATGAGCAAGAATATTAATTATAGCACTATTGAAAATAACAAAACAGCAAACTTGAGACTTATTCTGAATGTGTGTTAGTTGGGAATCTCTTCATTGTAAAAGAATTGAGAATTTTCTTTGGTACTGAATGAAATCATCCATTCAGTGGGACAGCCTGTGGTGTGAGACAGCAGGGGTGAAGCAGAGGTAACTGTCGGGTAGGTGAAGACACCGAGGTTCCTTAGCAGTAGCACTGTTGACACTTCGGACAGCATAAACCCAGGAATGGGGCACTGTCTACAAAGTACCATGCTAGCCCTTCTCCTTGTCCCCTACCTTCTGCCAGTAAGACCCCCGTCCATGTACACACACTTTGGTTGTCACAGCCATTCCAACTCTAGATATTGCCAAGGGCCTAAGTGCCCTAAGGAGGGAGGAAGCTAATCCTGGCTGGGAACCATGGGGATAGACAAACAGACTAGGAATAGGAAATGCCCAGCTCAGAAATAGACACAAGTGTAATAGGAACTTGTTAGGTTTCAGAGGTAGAATTGAATTGAGGTTCATAGAAGTAAAAAAGAAGTATTTAGTGCTATTTACTTAATATGGAAAAATGACTGGCTCCCTTCCTCTTATCTGTATGAATAATCAATTTATAGAAAAGTTATAAATTGAATTTTTAGGATTAAAAGCCTTATTAAAATCAGCATCTAAAAAAAACAAAAGACTGAATGTAAACCTGGATATTACTTATAACCAACAAATAATTTATGTTGTTAATTGCACACAAATAGGAAAAGCTTCCCAACAACACCATATTAGTCATTGTGTTGGGACAGAACACCTAAGATTAACTTGCAGTGGGAAGGTTTATTGTGACTCCTGGGTTCAGAGGGTCAGTCTGTGCTCCTTGGTTAATTGATTTGGCCTGTGGTGAAGCAGAGCTTGATGACCAAAGGTCATGACACAGAAAGCTCCTTGTCTCACGGCAGACAGGAGGCACGAAGAGCAGGAAGGAGCCAAGACATAGGCTATCCCTTTCAAGCATCCCTTTGAGAGTCCCACTGTTCCTGCCCCACCCCTGCAGGTGACCTGCTGCCTAGGCTGGTCTCATCTCCTCCATTCAGCAGTGTAGTCCTCTGTGGATTGTCTTGGACTTGGGACTCTGCTAATCCATTCGTCTCCCTTACTAACTGCCAGGGACTAAGTCTTCACATAGCCTTCTCCTTCCATTGTAAGGACACTTGTCCAAACCGTAAGAAATGGACAGAAGGTACAGTGGCCTTCACAGAAGAACTCTGAGTGGTCAATAGAAATAGAAGGGATCTTTAATCAGTAGTCAGGAAAAAATTGGAGTAGTAATTACTCTGATTATATTGTTACATTGTTTATAGAAACTCTTGTAAGTACTAATATATGTAAAAAAAAATAATATGGAGGAAATCATGCTGACCTCTACCTTGTATTTATGAATCAATTCTAAATAAACTAATGCTGAATGTAGAACTTGTGCAGAAATATCCTCAGAAATATTTAAGTTATAAAATATTGATAGAGATCTAATATTAAAAACTTATAACCTCAAAGGGAACTCTGTCTATATGTCTCAGTATGAGTGCATATTTAATCAGTGGTCAGGATGTATGAGAAATTAGAGCTGTTCTTCCTCTTTGGTGCCTTTAAGACAGTGTGATGATAAAGAAAACCGGATGTGTGTGCATGTGTGCGTGTCTGCCCCTCCTCCTCCCTCCACATTCAGTCCCGAATGGTTCACCTCTGGTCAAGTTTCCTGATCCATTCTTTGTGTTCCCCTCATTGCTAGAATGCAGACAGAATCTGGGGAAATGTCACTGTTTGTCCATTTATGACAAAGGGCAGATGGAAGGAAAGGTGGCGTATAGGGCCTAGTGAGGTGAAGGAGAGGACTGAGGAGTAGCTGTGCCCTGTCAGGTTTCCAAACGCTGGAACTACAAAACGAAGGTTTCTGGAACCATCAGAATTGAGTCTTGCTAGGCTTTTGTTGCTTTGTTGTGTGGACACTGTTGGTTAAATGGTCACCACTGGCTTAGCTACTCAGTCTTTATCCCTTTCCTTAGACGTAGGAGGAGAACAAAGGGGGTAGGAACGGAACCAGAACGGTCAGGCCTCTGATCATTTTTTGGCTGTTATGTCTGTAACAGTTCAGAAGCTCCAAACTGTCAGTCACTGCATTCCTAAACAAGAGAGTATTGTCACTATGGATTCCATAGCTTTTGGAAGTTGAAAGTTGAAAATCTGGATGAGGACTAGACATGGATTGTGAAGACAGAACAACAGAACTCAAATGATTACACCTTACCTCTTCAGACCTGGGTTTAGTAGTGCATGCCTCTAGTCTCAGCACTCTGGAAGCAGGGGTAGGCACATCTCTGTAGTCAAGGACCTGGTGCTTTCTAAAAGAGACCTGTCTCCAAAAACCCAAACCACCATCTCTTTGGAGCTTGGCTTTTAAAATCCATGTTCACATATGGTAATGAAATCATACTTGTTAAAATTCAACTGCAAGCTAGGATATCATTCTTGCTGTTGTTTTACCTAAAATGAAAGTTTGGTAGAATTTTGTTGTTTTGAGGTAGGGTCTCACACAGCTCAGCATAGCACTTACACCTCAATCCTCAGGGCTTAGATTATGGATAAGCACCACGATGCCAAGGTTAGAAAGTGTTTCTCTGTGGTATAATTTATTTGCCAAGTATGCTAACAGATTAACAGCATTTCACAGTACTTTTTTCCCCTGAATTTCATTACATGGGACTCTGTTTGAAATAAAGGAGTAATGTCTTTTATTTCTGCGTCTCTTTGCCTGCTTTTGAACGGTTTAAAGGTACTTAGGGATCTGGAGAGGTGTAAATGCTATTTTATTTCCTTCTAAATTTCAGTCATAAGTTTGCAGAAGAGTTAGGAATGAACGGACTTAAGAGTTTGCACTTTGTTGGGCACACTATTGCTTTCAGCCTTCTGGAGAGGGAGGAGGGAGCAGATGGAAGGCTCGTTTAGACTCCATGGATACACAAGGCTCTGTCTCCTAAAACTGAGCTCATGCCAGGGTGTGTAAAATGCATGGATGCAGTCCTTCCTTTCCTATTACTACTTCTTGGTTTTGGAATGCTAAATGAAAAGGTCCTGAACTCTTTGGTGCATTCAGTTCATATATGAATTCAAAGTTCCTGAATAGATCTTGATCCGTGGTTCTTTTTCTGCCTTGAGTAATTTACACTGGAGTCTAGGACTGAAATACCCAGGTTGTGATTTAATTCAATTCTCTGTGTCTAAAGGTGGTGTTTTAAAAGAAAGCAAGTCCCTTAAAAGCTCTAATGAAAACTACCCCTGGGTTTTCTTGGACCCTTAAGGTGAGCCCTAAGGAAAAGAAAACCCCTCATGTCTCAGCTGTGGAATGCAAAGAAACCTGAACAGTGCTTCCAAAGGTCACCAGAGAGAACATTGCCTTTGGAGACTTATTAGTTGGGGAGTTGGTATTTTTTTTCTGTAAAGGGAGAGTTGGTTCTCCCCGTACTCCATAAGAACATGGTTATAAAAGATCTGCCTATAGTATTTGTGTGGGAATTACAAGTGTATGCTCAGGGAATAGTAGTGTGAAGCTAGGGGTGAGCTAGTGCCCACAGTCCAGCATTTAGGAGGCTGAGGCAGGCACAGGTTTGGGGCCAGCGTGAATATATAGTGAGATCCTGATTTGGAGGGAGGGAAAGAAGGATCAGATTGCTTGTGGGGCCATATCCAGACTCAGAGGCTGTAGTGGCAGTACCCACCCTCTCCTACCGTTCCCAGTTGGTTCATTTGGTACATACACAGAGCAATGGCACTTGTTTTTTAACAGGATTCCTAACCGCCAGCCCATCTCTCAACTTGAGTGTATAAGTAAGATTCGGAGAAAAAGTTATTAGGATTAAAAACACCTATAAAAGGTCAACTAACATCATGAATAGTTACTGGTGAGGACTGATCCTCCGAATAGCAAGCGGCCGGCCACTCAGCGCCTTGGAACCTGCTTTACTTTCTTTTAAGTGGCATAAAATAGAACTCATCCTCGAAGATGAGCGAGGCTTGGGATGTCTGCACGATGGCATGTGGGTATCTTGCAGGCTGGAATCGTACTCTTTTCCTTTTCCAGAAATAATGCTCCATTTTCAATTCATAATGAGCAGTCTCATTTTCTGGGAAAGCAGGTGGATCTTACTCAGATTTCCAGATTTTTTTTTTCTTTTCATAAAGAACTTGGTGTTTAGGCACAGCTGTGAAATGCAGCATTCTTCTTTGGGGCACACTGAAGGGAAAGCTACTCAAGTGCTTTTGCTTCTCAGCTTTGTCTCTCTGTCATATGCTTCTTACTAAGGCTGTATTTTGTGATCATTTTTTTTAAGAGCTTAATGCATATAGTACTGAAACATTGCCCCAATAAATAACCTTTCTTTGTATAAAGCATTGTGCAACCCATTGATTTATAAGTCAGGGACAGAACTATGTAACGGGGTGATAACTAGATAATTACAATCTTGAGTATCAGGTAGTATGTATGTACACTAGGAATGTCCTAAACGTTCTGTCGGGATGCTGACTGGACAGCATATGCTGGATGGCACCTGAGAGCAATCATCAGACCATCTACAGTTCTTACACGGGGTAATGGGAATGATGTACAGCCAGCCATCCTTTAAAACATGGCTTGGTTTTCTGAAGATGTGATTCAGTTTGTAGGAAAAGGGAACTTGGAGAACATTTCAGAAATGTGAAGGAATGTACTGGGGGCCTGACTTGGGACCCTTAGAGGATATGCATACCTAAGAAAGAACCTGCTGAGCTCAGCCTGCCTGAAGGGGAGGTGAAGTATAGAAGTTCACCTTGTCCAAAGAACACTTGATGAAAGGCTCTGAAACCAAGTGGAAGAAGCCTTTCAGTCTCGTAATTTTCATTCTGAAAAGCCTTAATACTCTGGTAGTATTACATTAAACTTTTTAATGATTATGAAATTACATAGGAAGTGTTCTTTTGAGTTTAACAACTTATCAAAAAGTGTGTGTATAGCATTACAATTTTGTCCTGAAGTTAATAATCTCACACATGGATGTATATATACATCCATGATAAGCAGAATTACTTTAGAAACCAGAAAATAAAGGGCCAGCCTTTTAAAAATATGTTTAGTTGGTCTGGTTTACATGGCTGTATATATACTGTGACAAGCAGAATTACTTTAGAAACCAGAAAATAAGGGGTCAGGGTTTTAAAAATATGTTTATTTTCTCTGGTTTAGAACTCGACTTCTCAGATCTTTACTGCTCTGTAAGCCTAAGTTGAAGGTTTTTATTTTTTTAAGATTTATTTATTATAATATGTAAGTACACTGTAGCTGTTTTTAGATACCCCAGAAGAGGGTGACAGATCTCATTATGGAGGGTTGTGAGCCACTATGTGGTTGCTGGGATTTGAACTCAGGACCTTCAGAAGAGCAATCAGTGCTCTTACCCACTGAGCCATCTTGCCAGCCCGTCTTGAGGTTTTACAACTACAAAAATAGCATAATAAAGGAAGAAAGTTGTAATTGCTAGTATAAAAAAAATTCTTCAAACTATTTCATTTGAATATCCCTTTCTCTTTTTTCCTTAGGTATAGTTGTATCCAGTATTGTCCTGATCTTGTCACAGCGATCACTTTTCAAGTTTTACATGTACAGCTCAGCCTTTCTGTTAGCTGCGACTTCAGTGTTGGTGAATTACTATGCTGCTTTGCACATTGACTTCTATGGTGCCTACAACACGTCAGCGTTTGGAATTGAGTTGCTTCCTCGGAAGGGGCCCTCACTGTGGATGGCACTCATCGTACTGCAGCTAACCTTTGGAATTGGATATGTCACACTGCTCCAGATTCAGTCCATCTATTCACAGTTAATGATTTTGAATATCTTGGTTCCTATAATGGGCTTAATCACAGAGTTACCATTACACATCAGAGAGACATTAGTTCTCATGTCTTCCTTGATTCTCATATTTAACACAGTGCTTGTCTTGGCAGTGAAACTTAAGTGGTTTTACTATTCTACTCGGTATGTTTACTTGTTAGTGAGGCATATGTACCGAATTTACGGATTACAGTTATTGATGGAGGACACATGGAAGAGGATTCGTTTCCCAGACATTCTTCGGGTCTTCTGGCTAACAAGAATTACAGCCCAGGCTACAGTGTTGATGTACATTTTAAGGATGGCAAATGAAACTGAGTCCTTCTTTATTTCTTGGGATGATTTCTGGGACGTCATTTGCAATCTGATAATCAGTGGCTGTGATTCTACACTAACTGTACTAGGCATGAGTGCTGTAATCTCTTCAATAGCCCATTATTTGGGCCTTGGAATATTGGCCTTTATTGGATCAACTGAAGAAGATGACAGGCGGCTTGGCTTTGTAGCACCTGTTTTATTTTTCATTTTGGCTCTTCAGACTGGTTTAAGTGGGCTGAGACCTGAAGAGAGACTTATTCGCTTAAGTAGAAACATGTGCCTTTTATTAACTGCAGTCCTGCATTTCATCCATGGAATGACAGACCCTGTATTAATGTCTCTCAGTGCCTCCCATGTGTCATCTTTCCATAGACATTTCCCTGTGCTGTTTGTCTCTGCTTGCCTGTTTATCCTTCCCGTCTTACTCAGTTATGTTCTCTGGCATCACTATGCACTAAATACATGGCTGTTCGCAGTTACAGCCTTCTGTGTGGAACTCTGCTTGAAAGTAATAGTTTCCCTCACTGTCTACACGCTGTTCATGATTGACGGCTACTATAATGTCCTCTGGGAAAAGCTGGATGATTACGTCTACTTTGTGCGCTCGACAGGCAATATTATTGAATTTATATTTGGAGTAGTAATGTTTGGGAATGGGGCCTATACCATGATGTTTGAGTCAGGAAGTAAAATCCGGGCTTGTATGATGTGCCTACATGCATATTTCAACATCTACTTACAAGTAAAAAATGGCTGGAAGACATTCATGAATCGTAGAACTGCTGTTAAGAAAATTAATTCACTTCCTGAAATAAAAGGGAGCCACTTGAGAGAAATAGATGATGTATGTGCAATCTGCTATCATGAGTTCACAACATCTGCTCGTATCACACCGTGTAACCATTATTTCCATGCACTCTGCCTTCGGAAATGGCTGTACATTCAAGATACTTGTCCAATGTGCCATCAGAAAGTGTACATCGAAGACGATATCAAGGATAACTCAAATGTATCTAACAACAATGGATTTATCGCACCCAATGAAAATCCAAACCCAGAGGAAGCTTTAAGAGAAGAAGCTGCTGGATCTGACCGAGAACTGAATGAGGATGACAGTACAGACTGCGATGATGATGTTCAAAGAGAAAGAAACGGGGGGATTCGGCACACAGGCGCAGCAGCAGCAGCAGCATTTAATGATGACACTGATTAAAGTAGCATTTACTAATCATTGAGGTATTTGTTTAAAATTCAGTTCATCCAAAATGGAGTAATATGCTTCACGTCAGTGTGTAACCAAGCACAAAAACAGTATCGATGTTGAAACTGTGAATGATTTTCCGTTTACTGTGATGTGCTACTGTAAATATACCTCTTTAATTACTTCTGGTCTCTTTGGTGACCTATTTAAATTTGTGTACATTATTGTACATAGAATAAAATGTTTTCACGTTTTTATGACAAAATTTGAACAAATAACTTCTTAATAGAGATAATGATCATACGGTGCGTCAGTTGTGCCAAAGATCCCTCCATGAAATTAGAATAGATCTAATGCTGGACTCTTAACTTTTCCTTAAAATGAGTGGGAAAATGAAATGCAAAATAAATGAACGTTAGTATAAGAGACAAGGAGATAAAATAATCTTGAGTAGAAAGGCTATAAGATGTCTTCTAAATCTAAGGCAAGAGGACTTGCTAGAAGTAACTGACAGGCTTGAAACCTGAGCTAACAGCTTAGAGCTAGGTTCAAAAGTCAAAAAACAGGGACAGAATTGAGCAATAGGCTTGTTATCAACTAAACTTTGATATAAACCAGGATGTGCTGTCTAAGTCTTAGGTAGAGGCATCACTGTGTTTGCAGTGAGAGAATAGAACTCTTTTCAGACTTCTGATGAAGTTACACAATAAAAAGGTTGTCACTGTTAACTAAAGCATTAAGCAATTTAAACAGTGCTGATCTGATTTTATGGGTAAAAGCGAGGTGTAATGTATAGTGCTACCTCTTTAAAGAACTGGAAAGATTTCCTTAATAAAGCTCACAGTCTTACTAAGAAATTCCACATCGTAAAAAGAAAACACAAATCAAGAAAAAAATATTTTAATGGTGTTGTCATATAGCGTGTTGGCTAACTCCAGTGGGTCTTCTTCTCTTACTGCTGACATTATCTCCAGTATTTGACTAAAACAAAAGACAAGGTATCAACTTACTCAGAATATATTGTGAGAAGTATATAATCACCTTTTCCTATGTAAGAGAAGATCTTACACTAGTACCTCTTCAAGAAAGTTTAGGAGTTATTAAAGTTGTCAGTAATATCCATAGTAAAGCATCACCATTACTGTCAACTAGAAGATTCTGGAGTTAACTTGAATATAAAGTTATAGGGCCATGTAAATGCACCATTAATGGAACTGCCCCAGAGGGTAGGAGTCCTTTAAAACTCTAGGTCATAGCACATTTGTTACTGGAAAAGTGAAATGTATATTGCACATAACACAGGTTAAGTAGGTACCTTTTTTTTGTGTGTGTTTTTTCAAGACAAGGTTTCTCTGTATTAGCCCTGGCTGTCCTGGAACTCACTCTGTAGAGCAGGATGGCCTTGAACTCAGAAATCTGCCTGTCTCTGCCTTCCAAGTGCTGGGATTAAAGGCATGCGCCACCACTGCCTGACAGTAGGTACCTTTCTAATTGGATTTAGTTTTATTTATATTTACTTGTTTTACTATTGCTAGTATAACTTTTATATTTATAAATAAATATATATGTATTTATATATAATATGAATAAAATGGTGGTATTGGGGAGAATAGGGTCAAAAATTTGAAGGGTACTGCTTACTGACCTAGTTTCTAATGGGCAGCAAGAAATGTTTGTGTGCATGCTAAATACATAACAAGTGGACAGGAGAGATGGCTCAGCAGTTAAGAGCACTGACTGCTCTTTCAGAGGTCCTGAGTTCAATTCCCAGCAACCACACGGTAGCTCCCAACCATCTGTAAGGGATTTGATATACTCTGCTGGGTGTCTGAAGACAGAGTGTACTCACATGTATAAAATAAATAAAATACATGACAAGTATAGAAGGTGTGGCTGTGGGAGGCGCTCTAGGCTCTTATTCAGAGCAGAGTAAGAGCCCAGAGGCCCCTCTTTTGTTTCTTTGCTCAAAATGATCAACAGCAGTGGGTTCCTAGCAATATTACCTGGTTTTATACATGGATTAGAAAGTTGTAGTTCAAATTAAACCTTTAAATATTCCTTGTCATGAGCTTTTTGTTCCCTTTATGAGGATCCTGTGAACACCCAAAATAAATAGGAATGAGGATTTATGATTAGCTGGCCCTTTAGAAGTTGTTCTCAGCATGACATAAACATTCAAATGCAGTTTGTGCAGTGAACTCAGACTGCATTCATAAGTAATGCTGCTGCTGGCAGAGGGTGGCCAAAGGCATGGCTGCTCTGTTGGGCAGCAGAGTCATTTACTATTCAGATTTGTTAACGTCACTGGTGCTTAGTAAAGCACTCTGCTTACTAAGCCAGTAATCCAACAACCTGGACAGTACTTTATTCAGTGGATTTTTCTGTACTTGCAGGAATAAAGCTGCAGTTATTTTTAAGTATAGTATTCTGGGGTATTGTGACACTTAAGCTTGTTTTATTCTCTCTCTCTCTCTCTCTCTCTCTCTCTCTCTCTCTCTCTCTCTTTCTCTCTCTCTCTCTCTGTGTGTGTGTGTGTGCGCTCTCTCTCTCTCTCTCTCTCTCTCTCTCTCTCTCTCTCTGTGTGTGTGTGTGCATACGTACATACATGAGTGCAGGGACCAGAGGAGTCAGATTACCCTGGAGCTGGAGTTGTAGGTGGTTGTGAGCTGCCCGATACCTGGTGCTGGAAACACAGCCTGGGTTCTCTCCAAGTACCCTTATTCTCTAAGCTGTCTCTCCAGCTCGTCCTGTGACATCTTTATACTAGGCACAGGTATTAAAGTCTTAAAGTGCCTACCCTTTGCCTTTCAGTATTGAAATGACAAGCAGTTAACTCTTCTTGAAAAAAAAAGTGGAAATTGGCGATTCAAGACTAACCCCATCACTTGGGAGAGAGAAGCAGGGGCTCAGGGACTCACGGTCACCACTGCTACACAGCAACTTGTGAGCTGCTTCGGCTACAGGAGACTCTGGCTCAAACAAAATCACCATTCTCTTGCTTTTAGTTTCTTCGGGTCATGATGAAATCTATACTAGTAAGGCTGGCAAACAAAAGCCCCAAGGATCTGGTCTCACTTTGCTGCCCCAGATTTCTCTTCCACTCACCTCATCCTACTTTCTGCTACACTAAGTACATTGTTACCCTGACTGTGAGGCTCTTCTGCAGCTGCCTTTGCTCAAGGTGTTTGCCTTTATCTGACCTGACTCCCAGTCACGCTTTGTGAACAGTTTAGGTTCTACAGTGGCAAAGCATGCTCCTAGTGCCCTCTGGGCAGACAGTTGCTAACTCCCAGGTCCCACAGAGTGACACCTCTGAAGCAGCTTGTTGTCTTAGCCTGTATCTGCTTGTCCCCAGGGAGCAGAGACTCCTTACCCAAAACTCCTGCCACAGCTCATCCTGTGGGAGTGTGAGCACAAGAGCAACCACCTCCCTCAGCCTCAGTAACTCACACCTTTCCTGACACAGCAGGAGCCTAAAATGTGTTTCAAGAAATTTATAGTCTAAAGGAAAGGAAGACCTGCAAGTAAATAGTTAAGATGGAAAACTTAGTGGAGTGGAAGTTGGCAAAAAATATAAGTAGCAGAGCAGATGTATCTGAAATGTCGGCATCCTTTTTGCTTGCATCTGCTGATTTCCCCAAGTTCTGCCATTTAGCTAACTGCAGTTTTAAGTCTGCATCAAAAACTACTTGAAATTTTGTCTTTCAGATTTGCAGGTAAAGCCAAAAACCATGGGCTTTCAAAGCGTTAAGGCAGAACAGAACACATGCTTTGGCACTACAGCCTCCAAGTAGCACGTCTGCCAAGTGGCTGTGGCAAAAATGACAGCTTCATGTCTTCACTGCCTCAGGATCTCTAGTACCCCTTAAACTGTCAAAGACTTAGGAGAAATAATGTCTTCTAGATGAATCTGCAAATTCCTCCATTTAGAAAAAAATGAAAAATATTTTAGGAAGCAGGACAAACAGTCCTTGCCTCGGGCTTTAAAGCATCTCTTTGCCAAAACCAGCATGTTAAATAAAACCCAAATGTGTATATAAAAGGACATTCAATTGACTTCTCTGCCTGCTGAATCTTAGATCTGCCTTATACTCTACTTACTACAAAGTACTTTTTAAAGGCACATTTCAAGACATTACACTCTAACAAACAATCTGTGATATTAACTTTATGAATGTTAGAGGCATGCCCATAGTGGCAAACTACACTAAACCAATATGATCTCAGACTTGTTCTGGATAGGTGCCCTTTAAATGAGCTGACCAACTTTTCCTGTTTGCCCAGAGAGTCTTCACAGCTGTCTACAGATCTCCTGTTCTGTACTCCTGCTTTGGGGGCAGGGTGCCGAGGAAAGGACATGCTGCCATTTGTCATTTCATTGTGAGGTTTAGAGAACTGTTACCTCCCTGGTTGCTACTGCTGTCCATATTTAATATGCAGATAACCATCAGGTCGTGGCTAAAGGCCAGCTAACTGGTTATAAACAGTAGCAGGAAAGGTGCAGTACAGCACTTCTGTGGTAAGCTTTGAGTCTTTTTCCTTTTCCTACAAAATGACAAAGGACCAGACCCATAGATTTCTCACTGAGGCAGTGAAGTCATTTGGATTAAGAGGATGGGAACCTGGGAGATGACACAGCAGCTCAGGTGCACGTATTTCCAAACCACTATTCAAATGGTCTTTGACTTTGGGTCAAGTGCCAAAGCCGGAGAGATTGCACTCTGCCCCCACTCACTGAGTGGCAGTCAGTGGGTCTGACAGCGTGAAGCCCCTGCAGAATAACTCACACTATGTGGCAGGGCTCGTTTCTGTCCTTTAAGCAGTGCCCACTTTCCCACTTCTTCTTGGTAGGAAATGAAGTCTTTATGTATTTTGATCCAGCATGTGTACTTTTAACTCCACACCAGGGTGCATCTAGAGTTAGGGAAAGAGGAAAAGGTGTTAAGGAATTTACTTTTCATGAACATCACACTGGTAGATAACATAAAATTACAAAAATGAATGCAACAGAAAACAGTTCTAAGGAAAGCCTAACCTACACTTTAAAGACTAGTTTTTATCTACTTTATTTCCTTACTAAATTGGCTAGTGTATGACGTGCTTTGAGGAAAAAAAGACCTAAATGTACAAGAAGTATCAGTGACAGGCTTCGCATTTCAGACTGCTCTGTGTCCCTTCTACTGTATGTGAAAGCGTGGTCATGGATACTAATTTGTTTCCCAGTGTTGGAACACCAGGCAGATGCTCTGCCATTGAGCTGTTTCCCTGTCATTTCTCTGGGAATAGCTTGCACATTATAGAGGCATTGTTATGCAATGCAGTCGCTTTGGTGACTGCCTGAGGAAATAAAGTTAATATCCCTAGAGTGGCTCAGTATAGAGCCTTAAAGCTACAGTCCTTTGAGTTACTGGGGATAGGTCAAAGTACTAGCTTTAAATTTATTTTAAGAGATAACAGCCAGGCAGTGGTGGCGCATGCCTGTAATCCCAGCACTATGGGAGGCAGAGGCAGACGCATTTCTGAGTTCGAGGCAAGCCTGGTCTACAGAGTGAGTTTCAGGACAGCCAGGGCTATACAGAGAAATCCTGTCTCGAAAAAAACCAAATCCAAAACCCCCGACCAAAAAAAAAAAAAAAAAAAAAAATTGCTTGGTCTACAGAGTGAGTTCCAGGACAGCCAGGGCTACACAGGGAAACCCTGTCTTGAAAAACCAAAAGAGGAGAGAGAGGGGGGGGGGGGGAGAGGACAGAGGAGAGAGGAGAGAAAAGAGAGAGAGATAACAATCTAAAATCCTAACACTAAAGCACTTTAGTGTTTCAGTCGTTTGTTTCAGAGGGCTATAGAATTCAACCACAATAAAAGAGTATCTCAAACTGCTTAGGGGACTCATTAAATAGTCATATAGACTCTAGTTAGCATAGATTCTGTCATTTATAAGTTTTAAAGTTTGGCAAACTGAAAATAAAAATCTAATCACTTTTCTATCAATAATAACTTCTAAAACTCTGATTCAACATGGACCTTGAGTTTCTGGAATCTTCTACTTACCCGTCTCAATCATTAGTTTTTCACTGGGTATTGACTTCAGAACTTCCAAGTTAGCTTCAGTTTTCAGAGAGCTTGAAAACAGTATTTTAACGTGATATTTAGTGAATATATCCTTGCCCTTTAAAGAACCCATATTTTATGGTCAACTTCAAATCAACCTCTACTTTTGTCCCTTTTGTAACATTTAAAAAATATTTTTACTTATGTGCACACAAGTGTGCACACTGTATGCACATTGTATGTGGTTGTCGTGTGAATAGGCACTCAGAGACTAGTAGATGCAGGCCCTCTGAAAGGCAGCAGGTACACTTAACCACTGAGCCACCCACCTCTCCAGCTCCCAGATAATTCTTTAATATAAAGGGTTGATGTAACAATGGAGTTAGAATGTGACATATTGAATATTAGTAATTTTAGGGGAAATCATTTTTCATACTTACAAGTTGACATTTTAATAAACTTTATTAGCATAAATAAAGTTTTAAATTACAAAAAAAGATATTTGTATAACTTAACATGATCAGGAGCCTATTAACTTTCGCTTTTTAAATTTATTTTCAGCCACTGTAACAGACTACTCCGGCTTCTACGGCCTCGCTGTCCTGTAAGAATAGACTAACATATTTACACTCTCACTGTCCATGGAGACACTAGTCCTTGAATGCAGCAGCCTTGGCCCCAGGCCTTGCTCTGGGATAACGAGATGGCATGGCCACAGCAGTGAACCTTTGGTGGTTAGAACAGGATGCTGTCTAGCCTTGGCAGCAGCACTGACGGTTACCTAGCAGCGCTGACGGTTACCCAAGCACTGACGGTTACCCAGCATCACTGACGGTTACCTAGCATCACTGACGGTTACCCAGCAGCGCTGACGGTTACCCAGCAGCACTGATGGTTACCCAGCATCATTGACGGTTACCCAGCATCACTGACGGTTACCTAGCATCACTGACGGTTACCTAGCATCACTGACGGTTACCCAGCAGCGCTGACAGTTACCCAGCAGCACTGACGGTTACCCAGCATTGCTGACGGTTACCTAGCAGCACTGACGGTTACCCAAGCACTGACGGTTACCCAGCATCACTGACGGTTACCTAGCATCACTGACGGTTACCTAGCATCACTGACGGTTACCTAGCATCACTGATGGTTACCTAGCAGCGCTGACGGTTACCTAGCAGCGCTGACGGTTACCCAGCAGCACTGACGGTTACCCAAGCACTGACGGTTACCCAGCATCACTGACGGTTACCCAGCATCACTGACGGTTACCCAGCATCACTGACGGTTACCTAGCATCACTGACGGTTACCTAGCATCACTGATGGTTACCCAGCAGCGCTGACGGTTACCCAGCATTGCTGACGGTTACCCAGCATTGCTGACGGTTACCTAGCATCACTGACGGTTACCTAGCAGCACTGATTGTTACCTTTTCAGCTAGATGCCCAGAGCTAGCTTACAAGACACAAATGGGAATGTAAATGCTTTAGATTGCCACCAAGTTTTAGAATCAGTATTCAAAGTAATGACAAGTACCGTCCTTATATTTAAAAAATTTAATAACAAATTCACTGTAAAGACACTTTAGGACAATTTTAGGTCCACTGAACAAAGCAGAAATCACACACCCTCCTCCACCCCTATGTACAGCTCAGCCTCCACACTAAAGCCCAGCACAGCGCTTACTTGGGTTAGAATCGATAAACCCACCCTGACACATCACCACCTCCGAAGCCCATGCTGTCTGTCATGGTGGTCACCCAGCTCACGCTCTGTGGGATGGTGTATCTCTTACAAAGTAGTTTTGCTGCCTCCCAATCCCATGTGCTGTGTGTATTCATCTCTACTTTCTTGATCCTGCAACACTGACCTTTTTACTGTTCCTTGGTAATCACTGCACCAAGAACATTTTTCAGTGAAACTAGTAGATGCCCGTTACCCCAACCCATCATAATAAAGCAAAACATGAGGGGAGAAATGATTAATAACTTTTAAGTGCTAAGTGACATAGTATCCCAGAAGTAGTGCCTAGATTGCAGAGCTAGGACAGGGAGTGGGAATTGGAATGGTTTAGACAGAGAAATGATGGGGTACACAGATAACTGTGACTCAGGGATGGGTGAAGAAAACACAAGGTAGGGAATGGGGACACCCAGCACGGCAGGGATGTGGGACTAAAGATGCAGACTGACCTGAAAGTCTCCTCTTAGCTTGCTCTGCTCCAGAACACTTCTGTGTACATTTACAAACCCCTACCCTACTTTCCTAGCAAAGATCACAGGGCACCCACCCTTCTAGAAAAAGATCGACCCCCAAAAAGGGGTCTACAAAAGCTTGTGCGAGAGCCCACTCTGGAAAAGTCCAGCTGTGACCTAACCTGCCAGCTGACTGACTCACCTAGAACTTCCAAAAAGTTATTTGCGACAACATTTTATATAGCCTAGGCTGTCTTCAAACTTGCCTTGTAAGTGAGGCTAGTCTTTTAAATTCTTGCTTCAGCTTCAGGGTAAAATAAGCCACACTGCCATCCTCACCCACACAGTTCACAGCCAGCCTGATCTACACACAACAAAACCCAGACCAGAATGCACGAGAACTCGAGAAATAAACTATGGGGTTCTATCATAGAAGAGAAGGGCCTGGAACTAACACACTATCTAAACAGGCTTCCTCATGGGGAAAACCACCTAAGGTATTTGCATAGAGCTGTAGGAAGAAATAGTGACTCACTGTGGAGCCCAGACCAAACTCTAATCCGTGATCCTCCTGCTTCAGCCTCCCCCGGGTTGAGCTACTGTGCTTGACTGTGCTTCAAGTTTTGAAGTCAAGGAAATATGTAAGACCAGTTACTTCAAGAAATCAAAAAGTGGTGCATGAGAAGGGAGCATGGTTCACCACATGGGCAGCAGAGATTACAGAAACAATGACAACCACACAAAACGCATAGTCCTGACATCACAATGGAAGGAAGACGGGACAATGAAGTAGATTCAGTATGGTGTGTGTCTTAAGGACACAGACAAAGGGAGGCGTCAGAGCTAGGAACACATAAATGTTACACAGATGTATAGCAGCAGATACCCAAGCACTTGTCTCTGCAAAAATTGCCTGGGACGGAGGCATGCTGGAGGAGGAAGGAATAACTGCTTCTCTCAGTATGGGTATATTGTTTGGCAATCAATTTATAAGCTGAACTGTTACTTAGAATAATGTTGGAAGGGCTGAAGAGATGGCTCAGCGGTTAGGAGATTGACTGCTCTTCCAGAGGTCCTGAGTTCAAATCCCAGCAACCACATGGTGGCTCACAACCATCTGTAATGGGATCTGACCCTCTTCTGGTGTGTCTGAAGACAGCTATAATTGTATTCATATACATAAAATAAATCTTTGTAAAAAAAAATAATCCTGGGATATATCTATAGGAATAGGCAATGCCAACATTCTGTTTCCCTGAGAATTATATATGGTCACCAGTGGTCACTGTAAGGGCAGCCCTGAAGAGGGAAAGCAAGCCAGACTCTCTTCTGTAACTTGCCATCACTGACTTCCTAAGAAACAAGTACAGCAAACGCAAACGCTGACAGAAGACAAGGCCAGGAGCTTGCTGTGCTGGCCGACGTGTGAGGAGGTCTGAGGGTTAGTGTGCAGCTGCAGAGCGAAGGTCACTGAGCAGTGAGCCAGAGGACAGGCTCTCACACCCAGGGTAACTTTACACCTGTTCCCTAGCGTCTGTGGCCTAAGAAATACACAGATGATTGCCACAGATACTCTCTGTCCAGGGCCAGCATGTGTGCAGCATCACACACAGTGCTGTGAACATGCATCTGTGAGGAGCATGAGATAACCTGAGGACAGTCTGGATTACTAAAGACCTGCTGACCTCAACACAAGTTGTTTCCATTATTAGAACACAGCATAATAATGTGTAACAACTAAAAACAATCTACTATTCAATTTCTTCATAAGTAGTTACTAAAATTCCCAAAGATCAATGCAAAACATACAAACTGTAATAAAAATAAACTCTTTAAAAGACAACTTGAAGAATCTGATAATATAAAAATTAAGGAAAGCCAAAACTGAGAACGTACCAACCATTAAATCCTATATAAAGGTCCAAGTCAATCAAAGCAGCTGCTGCTTCCTTCGTACCGTCGAATGAATGCACCTGGGGATATAGACACACAATTTTATTATAATATTAAAATCCACAATAGCATTGGTCTACTTTCTAAGCAAAGTATATATAATATATACTTTATATACATATATATGTGTTCTTTCAAACCAGACTTGATAATCACAATCTGTCATTATTTCTGGTGACACAAAGCAAGAAGTCATCTGTCTAAGGTTTCTCTGCAGCTAGGTGTGTCTCTACATCACCCTCTGCATCTCTCTCAGAAGGGCACAGGAAAGGGACCATATTCTTACACAGGAGGAAGAAAGGTCTGGGACACATTTAAGATATTCTGAAAATCTTACTGTGTCTCTCTTTTAGAGGATACTTTTCTTTTGGAAATGATTAATCATTAAGAGGTAAGTTTTCAGAAGCTCTATACAGTAGTGAGAACACTGCTTTTAAGCTGCCACTGTGGCCTGAAGGGTGACTCAGCAGTTAAGAGTGCTTGCTGCTTTTGCAGAGTTCAGTTCCAGCACCCACACTGAACACCTCAGAATCACCTCTAACTCCAGCTCCGGGGGATCTGATGCCCGCTTCTGGCCTTAGTAAGTGTGGGGTGGGAGGAGAGGGAAGAGGGAGAGGGAGACAGAGAGAGATGGTGGGGGGAGGAATGTATGTACAAGAAACACAAATTATAAAAGTAAAAGAAATAAGTCAATTGTTCCATTATCCACATCACTTAAACAGGCAGAAAGGACTGAGACCTTATTTTCTCCTGCTTTAGGTGTTTTGTGTGTGTAATCAAAACCAATAACTAACAGGGCTCCTTTAGCCTCACATCACCAACATCCACGGATAACTATGTTATACAGCTGCTAGCAAGATTTGTAACACCAAGCAGATGAAAGCCTTGGAGGACACAAGGGTCAGCACCTGGCAGGGCGACTCACTAGGTAAGGTAGTAAGCCCTCAACATCTCCAGTGAACAACAACGAAAAGTTCATTCACTAATATAAAGATGATTTAAAATGTCATCTCTTGTAAACCAATTCAGAGAACTATTTATCAGTACTTTATTTAGCAATTTATTTTATTAAAGCCAAATATTTTGGTTGCTTTTGCTGTTCCTGGTATTAACTTTTTGAAATGATAGACTCATCCAAGTAAAGTCTTACTTAGAAATAAAGATGGGTGATCAGTGGAATCCAGAATGACAACCCACGCCATCAGTAGTGCCCAGGATGCTAATGACAACCCACGCTGTTGGTAATGCCCAGGACGCTAATTAAAGCCTTTCTCGATTCCTAAGTATAGCTGCTAAAGGGAAAATTACAGTCAGTAAACTACAGAGAAGATGTGCAAAGTAACATGACCATGACAACAATACAGAGCACAGACCTGTCGTAGTGGGATATAGCGCCAAGCGGAGCTAGCTTACAAACCAGATCGCAATGGTCGGCAAGATGATAGACTGGGTGAAGGGGCTAAGCCTGGTCGGTCCTGATGACCAACTTCTGCAACTCTGACCTCCATACAAACACCATGGCACATATGTGTACATGTACACACACACACACATTAAATATAATAAAAAGCATCCCTTAACATTTCAAAAAGGAATATATGTCAAAGTATCCAAGCAAAACTTTAGGTGTAAGTCAACTTTCCTCTACTGGCACATGGAACTGTGACTTAAATACCTAAATAACAATCTATCCCCAAAGATGGTCACTGAACCGCTCCTAAAATTGTATATGAAATTTTGTGTATGTGAGCATTTTTTAAACACTGTTACTCAAGCCCATGATCCAGCTGACTAGAAATCACTACCAGTGATCACAGTACAGTGACAGTAGAGAATCTATATTGGAGAAGGACCACACAAGAAACAGTGAGGGGCAGAATACATCATGATGGAGGAGGAGCCTCATCGGGGGAAGACGGACTACCAGCTAGCAAATAGGAAAGAAAACCTGAAACAAGAGGAATTTTTTTAAAAAAGATTTACTTATTATATGTAAGTACACTGTATCTGTCTTCAGACACCCCAAAAGAGGGCATTGGATCTTATTAAGGATGGTTGTGAGCCATCATGTGGTTGCTGGGATTTGAACTCAGGACCTTCAGAAGGGCAGTCAGTGCTCTTAACCGCTGAGCCATCTCTCCAGCCCAACAATGGAATGTTTTAAGACATCGTAAAAATTGCTTTATGTTTCCCTTAAAATTTAGGGAGAGCAGCAAAGGACAGCTCGCAGGCTGAGCGCACAGTGGGAGGAGACAACTCACATCTGTGTCTCGTGAGTAGAATTGGTACTCATTCTTGTACTTTAAGCAAAAGAAATGTAACTAAAAGTATTGTTTGTTTATACACCATCTGGCCCATAAATCTTTTGTTTTATTTTGTTTTTGTTTTTTGAGTCAGGGTTTCTGTGTAGCCCTGGCTGTCCTGGAACTCACTCTGTAGACCAGGCTGACCTCAAACTCAGAAATCTGCCTGCCTCTGCCTCCCAGGTGCTGGGATTACAAGCGTGGACCACCACGCCCGGCCCTGGCCCATAAATCTTATAGCAAATTTACATGTCTTCCAACTGAGAGACTCAATAATTTTCTTTTTGCTATCTGAATTAGCTGAAGCTGACCTTAATAACAGAGACATTCTTATCAAATCCCATATTTAAACACTTATTGTACACTTACCACTCCACCCACACACCGATCTCTATTTCTTCTCATAATATCTGTGAATTAAAAAGAAAAATCAGGCACATAGCCTAATTGTCTCACAGTTTTTAAATTGTAATGATATTTCATTTTTAACTCACCCAAAAACTCAGTATGTGAATTTCGACAATGAAGAAACATTGGTAATTGTGTTTGTTCTGACAGTTCAAATTGTTTTTCAAAATATCTGCACAAAGCAAGAAAATTGCCACACCAAAATTTTTATTTTAGCATGAGACATATATCAAATAATTTTTGAGTAAAGAAAATTTTATTATCTGGAAATGGCAATATGAAAGTAGTGAATTCAGATATTAAAAACCTCAGAGTCTTTCCTGCCACTTGACTTCTAGAAAGGGATGCTTCATTTACCAGGATTACAAACTTATTTTCACAATGCCCATTGGTGTTCCATGCCTTTATTAACTAATGTTTGGGTTTTTAAATTACCTTTTCAGATTCTGCTGGGCTAGAATAAGCTAAAGTAATTTTGTTTTAGTTAAAGTGAGGACATTTTGCAAGTTAGAAATCATAAAATCTTGAGAAAAAAGATTAAGAATTACTAGTAGTTGCTAGGAACAATGCCAAATGGGCAGAGTCCTTCCCCAGCATGCACAAAGCCCTGGGTTGAATCTCCAGCACTGCATGTAAGCCAGTGTGATAGATCAGGACTGTGATTTCAGGACCTGTGAGGTGGAGACAGCCATCAGGAGTTTACGGTGATCTTCAACTACTCAATTAGTTTGAGGCTGGGCCACCTGAAACCTGTTTAAAACACACACACACACACACACACACACACACACACACAGTGTAAATATGATCATGCAGGTAGCTTCACCACACACTGCAGGCAAAGGCCTCCATGTGGTCACCATGTACAACTCTGTGGCCCAGCCACAGGACCAAGTTACAATAGTTTTATGAGAAAGTAGCTTTCTGTCACAGAATGTAATTCACTAAAATTAACAGAAGCATGCTGGGCAGTGGTGGGTTTAATCCCAACACTCAGGAGGCAGAGGCAGGCAGATGTCTTGAGCTTGAGGCCAGCCTGGTCTACAGAATGACGGCCAGGATAGCCAGGGATACACAAAGAAACCCTGTCTTGAAAAACCAAAAATAAAATAAATAACATAAGGACATATAACGTGCCCCGAGAATTTTGTGTAATTCAAAAAAGCTCCCTAAGTTCAAGCTAAATAGCTATCATTAAGAGGTCATGGGGGGGGTGGGTACAGAGGGAAGGATGTGGAGGGCCGGCTCAGTGGTTAAGAGCAATGGCTCATTTAAGAAGTCGTGTGGGGCTGGTAAGGTGCCCAGCAGGAAGGGCATTGCATGGTGCAGAAAGGCCAGCACCTGAGTCCATCCCCCAGTAGGGCTCAGCAGCAAGCGCACAAAGTTGCCCTCGGACCACCACTGGCACAGCCGGGCATGCTCCCTCACAAAAATAAGAGGGGTCTCAAGAAAGAAAATGTCCACGTGGCAAAACAAATCAAAACACTCCAACAATACAAACTGAGGATAAAAGGTATATGACATCAGATAACTGGTATCTTAAAAAGGAAACAAAACCAACCACCAAATAACATAAGTTACAGAACGGAACTGACAACTGTCGAAACTTCTTACATCTGTGCATTTTCTCAAAGCTCTGATTTCCTCCAGTTGAATCACTGCTTTCTGACAGCTTGGGTCAACACCAGGGACAGCTTGAAAAGGTCAGGTCAGAGCAGCTGTTACTAGCAAGGCTGAGACGCTCCAAAACACAGTGAGTGACAGTTGCTGAGAGGCCCTCCCAGCTGGCTGGCAGCCTGGGTGGCCTCAGTCCTTTCCCAGGGAACCCTAAGAATCCCTGGGATCATTTTAAATCTTGTCTGATAGCTGATTTTTTAAAAAAGGACCTACATAATATCAACATTTTAAAGGCCCAGAAAAATGCCTAGAGTAAATTCCTCCTACAGGGAGAACAGAGCTCTGATGTGTGAAAGGAAGAAGTGTAACAGGTCAGCGAAGCAGACACTGCTAGGACTTCAAGCCAAACTTCCCATAACCGGTCAGGCCTTTTCCTTGTTTCCATCCTTGTTCTTTTAAATGGCACGTCTCAGGGATGGAGAAACGGCTCAGAGGTTAAGGGCACTGGGTGCTCTTCCCGAGGAGCAGTATTCACACAGTTCCCAGCACCCACATGGTGGTTCACAACAGTCTGGTACTGCGGCTACAGGGGAGTGACACCCTCTTCTAAGTCCCTTGTACAGACACAGTGATAGAATTGTTTAATGCATTTCTCAAAAGCCACAGCTAGTATTTTCTTTAGAAGCCATAACTACTGAGTACTCAGTCTGTCCAGGCATGCCACGGTGGGCTTTACCCATCATAGACTGAAGAGAGGTGGGCCGGGCATCCTTGTGCTAACAACACTGAGCTGCATATGTAGACAGGCAGGGGACAAACGACTACATCACAGGCCAGGCCTGCTCCCTGTGGACAGTCGACTTCAACCCCATGGTCGGTGGGTCCACTTACCATTTCTCACACACCACACCTATTATACACTTAAAAAGGAAAAATGTGTTTTAGAAAACCAACAAATCATAGTAGGTTAATGTTTGAAAAATGCTACCAAAATGTAGATGGAAGCCAGGTGTGGTGATGCAAGCCTACAATCCCAGCACTCAGGAGGTAGAGGCAGGAGTTTCAGTGAGTTTATATAGTGAGTTCCAGGTCAACCTGGGCTAGAGGGAGAGAGTGTCTCAAAAACAAAAATAGCAACAACAACAAAATTGCAACAAAGAAAGCACAGACCTTGATCTCCAGCAGCCACGCAAAAGAGAGCCCCAGGTCCTAGGGGGGGGACCCTGTCTCAAGAACTACGATGAGAGCTCCTGAGGAATGACACCAGGACTGCCATCTGGCCTCCATATGCACACACAGGCATGTGTGTGCACAGATGCACACAGAGAATTGACCAAAATCTACATTCCTCCAGTAGTAAGTCCAACAGCAAATATTAAAAATTACAGCCCTTTTATCCATATAGAAAACACAGAGAGAGGCTTCTTCCTTATTAAATCTTTACTAGCCACCAAAGGAACAGTATAAGCAGACCCATGGTGTACCTTTGACACACTGGAAGACACTAATGTGCCACCTATCTTCAGTACACTCAGGCAAATACACTGAAACCGATGGACACAGAAGAGGTTAGCCTATGCCAGGGGAAGGCCAGGTGGGATAGGGTTCTCTGGGTATCTGTCTCCTTGATAGTAATCCAAATGAGATTATTACTACTTTAGACATTTTATATATAAGTACACTGTAGCTGCCTTCAGACACACCAGAAGAAGGCATCAGATCTCATTAGAGATGATTGTGAGCCACCATGTGGTTGCTGGGATTTGAACTCAGGACCTTCAGAAGAGCAGTCGGTGCTCTTAACCACTGAGCCATCTCTCCAGCCCCTACTTTAGACATTTCAAAGTCTAATTAAAAACCGCCAGCTGATGTATCTTATCAGTTTTCACTATAGTTTGTTCCTGAGCGTGCTCTTCTGAGAAGACTGACGTTATACGGTCATCCCAGAAAGGCTTCCTAGACTGCCTTTAGACAGCTGTCTGTCCATCATCTATCCACACACTTTTTCAAACTTTTAATGGTGTGGTAGGAATTGAACACAAGCCCTCAAGCATAGACCTACCTGAAAGCAGTCATTAGCCTACTACACTATGGACTGTCCTGTCAACAAAGACAAAGAACCAAGCCTATCTCAGCACACCGAAGAGGCACTCAGCAATCACTGCTCTATCAGAAACCCGCCTTGTGTTACAGCATAATTTATACCCTGCTGTACATACTGAGTTCTGACACTGACTGACGATGGAAGTTATCTTCAGAGCACTAAATAGAACTCACACAACCGTACTTTCACGGACCCCAAATCTGAGTCTGCAATATTCAGGCTGCACTTGAGAACCACTTTTAACTTATTCTAGAGAAAAAGCCACATGGGGAAGACAACCCTGTGGGGCTCTACGACAGCTCTTGTCATGTGCTGAGGCTTGCCCGTCTGTGACATGGGGCTCACCCTGGTCCAGGCAGACATGGCAGTGCAAAGGTGGCCTGAGAAGCCGGTAAAGACAATGGGCTTCTGCCCATGCAAGTCCGAGCTTTCCAGGTTAGGTGAACTGATTACCTGGTGTTCAAGAGACAGCGCTCATAACATCTCTAACAGTCCTGGCAGGTATGACGTTGGAAGTCCCTCAGGTGGCATAGATGCCAACTCCCTACCCCCATAAATGACAAGATTTATTAAGAGATAATTTGATCTGGATACTTACGTAGATTCCGTAAGAAACTACAGTGGACCAAGGGTAGGAGGCTTGTGCATAAATACACCTGTTGCCACCACCACCAAAAAGTCTATAAATGCATCCTTTTGTCTCACCATCAGATCAAATCCAATGGCTAATCAGTTGGGGATTATTATTACATGCAAATATGTACGGACTCTGTTTCACTTAACTTTCGATATCTGCCAGGGAAAACAAATACACCTTGGTATCTAACCCTACATGTTCAATCGATGTTACTTTGAAAAAATAAATATCAAAGTTAACAAATTTCCTTACTTGAGTTGAGTATCTTTGGGACAAAACTGAAGTCGGTCAAAATCTTTAAAAGACAAAGAATAATAATTACTCAGGATTTGAATTTAACAGGAAGTTATTTTCAAGATCATGTTAAGTGGTAAGGATGGCACTTACCCAGTCCACATTCCCCTATTGCAACAACTTTTCCTTTGTTGCTCTCAGCAAGGTTCAGCAGTCCTGCTAAGTAGCCCTCAGGACCGTCCTTCTCGAATTCATCGCATCTCGTGGGGTGGCACCCCACTGTACTGAAAAACATGTCTAGAAAAAAAACAAACACATCCTAGGGCTATTTTCAGAATATTTTTCTTTCATGTTAATATTTCACATCCAAAAATGAGTGAATGAAGTAATTTCAACTCATTTTTGGAGCTACAAACAGTTCAAACTTGTAGAATTATGTATATCACTCAAACATTGTTAAAATATGTTAAAAGTGGGAGATGCATATAAAAACTGACTTCGTGTATTAATAAAATAGTCAACTCTTTCCAAAGCTAGCCATTTATCAAGCATCTTAGAATAGAAGGTTTTTTTCTTTTGTCAAGACAGGGTTTCCCTGGCTGTTCTGGACTCTGTCTGTAGACCAGGCTGTCCTTGAATTCATAGAGATCTGACTGCCTCTGCCTCTGTGCCATGACACCCAGCTGTGAAATAATTTTTTAAAATAACCTAATTTTTTCTTTTATATTTACTGGTTACATGGCAATACAATTTATGTATTTAATATAATGACCACAATGCACCTCCATTAAAAGGTTAACAGTAGAGTCTGGAAAAGTACAGACTGCCCTTGCAGAGGATTAGAGGTTGGTTCCTGTACCAGACAGCTCCAGTCCTGTGGACATCCACCCCTCTGACATCTCTGGCTTCTGTGGGCACTTGTACTCATGTGTACAACCTACTGACACACTGACACACACACACTGGCATACCAGAAAAATTATTTTAAAAAGTTATAGAAGGCTAATAGTAGGAATGACTTAGAGAGCAGGAAAGGGGAATCTTTTTTGCTAATAAAAAAAAAAAACAAAAAACAAATCTCAGGCTGGAGAGATGGCTCAGTGGTTAAGAGCACTGGCTGTTCTTCCAAAGGTCCTGAGTTCAAATCCCAGCAACCACATCGTGGCTCATAGCCATCTGTAATAGGGTCCAATGCCCTCTTCTGGTGTGTCTGAAATGCCCTCTTCTGGGGTGTCTGAAGACAGCTACAGTGTACTTACATATAATAAATACATAAATAAATGTCTCACGGTTTGGAAGGCAGACTTGAGCTTTAATAGTAAGGCACACACAGCAGAATGGCTGGGGGATGGGCTACTGTTAGAGCGCTTGGCTCTTATATGAACCATGCACAGAACCCTGGGTTGGGTCTCTAAGCTGAAAACTAAGAGGTTTTTGCTTTCATTTTGTTTTAGAAGTTCAACCGGTACTTGCAACTGAACCCATGGGAGGGTAGAGAGCCTTCCTAAGGCTCTTACACAGGGAACAGGAAGCAGTAGACAGCTCTTTAAAGAGGAGGAAGAGGAAGGGTAATAATAAAGATGGGGGAAGGGTTTTCAAACCACAGCTGTTAGACATTACAAAGTACAGAAGAAAATCTTCCTTTGTACTTCAGAAAGTCCTGGGAAGATGATCGTCTTCAGGATTTGAACATTGGGAGTCAATGTAGCCTGAAGAGAAGCATGCATTTTATGAAGACTGCTATCAAAACAGCTTTGGTAAGATTTTAGACCAAAAAGAAACACGGCTATATTTTGAAAAAACTATGAGGGATGCCTAATTTCCAGGTGTCTAGCAAAGTATGCATACAAAAAAGCTCTATGAATGTCAGGTAAGCTTCTAGGATTTTAGGTAAGCGTGGAGTGTCTGTGCATGAGATAAGACCCAGAGAGCAGCGTGTTGTAATTCTGTTAGTGTGTGCTGAGGAGTGTGCCCAGGAGACCAGAAGAGGATGCCACAGCCCCGAGCTGTTGGCTGCTGGAACTGAACTGGAGTCCTCTGCAAGGGCAGCAAGTGCTCTTTACTGCTGAGCCACCTCTCTAGCCCTACGAGTGGTATAGTATAATATTACTTAAACTCATGGGGCTTCACACAGTCTGATTCACAAAATAAATGTTCAATAACAATGATCCTTCTCAATGTAAGTTAAAAGATTTTAAATAAAACAATTCCTATCAAACATTAAAATATGCACATAAAAACTACATCAGAATAACGTAAAGATAAGTTATGTATGTGGTAACTTTACTATTTTTTCTGAAATAACAATCATATAAATATTATAAGATTTTATCAAACACATGATATACCAAAGAGTACTGTAAACTTTGTCATCTTAAACATGTTCCAGTGAAACCAATCTATTTCTTTGTCATTTCTATGACAGGAGTCACAGTATTTGTACCTTAAGCAGGTCTGAGAAAGACTTCTTCACAATTAAGCAATTCACATTTGTTTTGATAAAAGGAATAAGAGGGTACCATGTGTCTGTGCCAACTGCAGTGCCTCTTTACTGTCTTGCAGACTTCCACCTGTGATCATGAACTGAAATGACAAGAAGTGAAAGAAGCTGACTTCCAGGGACCAACACCTTCCCCCCAGTTCACCGCAAGGCGCTTCACCCCACTCCCGCTCCTTTATGTTCACGAGGAAGACCAACTCCACAAAGTGCTCCCTGACTTCTGGTCTACACACCCCCTCCACAGGATTCCTGTGTTAAACAGTAACATGCATTTACATGTTCCTCTCTATTAGTGACAAACTCTATATCTCTTGAAGATGTACTTTATATGTTATAAAACACAAATAGTTAAGGACCTGCCTAGTCAAAATTCTGTTCACTGAAATAAATGACTTTGAAAATCAGTAACTGAATATTGTTGATTAATTTAACAGGTCCAAGTATGGGCTGGGAATTCTAGGAGGTGAAACTACCTCTGTAAGAAAACCAATAGGCAGCTGGGCGGTGGTGGCACACACCTGTAATCCCAGCACTCTGGGAGGCAGAGGCAGAGGCAGGTGGATTTCTGAGTTCGAGGCCAGCCTGGTCTACAGAGTGAGTTCCAGGACAGCCAGGGCTACACAGAGAAACCCTGTCTCGAAAACAACAAACAAACAAACAAACAAACAAACAAAAAAAACAAAAAAAAACCCCAAAAGAACACCAATAGGCTTTTCATATTTTTCATTTTCATCCAATCTCAAGTGTACAGGGGGGCCAGCCAGACACTCTCTGATGTACAGTGTCACAACAGACTGATTCCAGAAACAGGCATGCAAATGCAGCAGTCTTCTTAGTCATTCAGAAACTTGGCAGAATGTAACATAATCCCTTGCTGCTAAGGCTTGTTTGGAAAATGGGTATTTTTCATTAAAATATACTGTTTATGTTATAGTTTATCATATTCTGAAATGAGTTGATATTTAAAGTATTTCTGCTTTAATTCCTAAAATAGCATATATAATGCATATAACCCACAAAAAAGGCTTTTTAGAGGGGCTGCCATAATCCTAAAAAAAGCAGAGGGGTTCTAAGAACAAAAAACGGACACAGTAATGTTGGGGTTTTTTTGTTTTTTTTGGTTTGTTTGTTTGTTGAGACAGGGTTTCTCCGTATAGCCCTGGCTGTCCTGGAACTCACTTTGTAGACCAGTCTGGCCTCGAACTCAGAAATCCGCCTGCCTCTGCCTCCCAAGTGCTGGGATTAAAGGCGTGGGCCACCATGCCCGGTTACAGTAATGTTGTGATGAAGGAGTTCAAGGCTCTTGGGAAGTCACCATACTTCAGACAGCCACCTGATGGTTAGAATGCTATCTTTACTAATCTGTCAGACTGAATTAAAGAACCTACTGCTGTTTAAGGTATAGTTTCTAAAGGGTGATTTAAGGGCACAGATCATTATTTTTTAAAACATACTTCTAAGTGTCTCTAAGTTAAAGTAAAGATATTTCATTGTAGCTACACACCAAAGAGAATGCACACAAACCAAAGGTGGAACTCTGTGTGAGGAACAGATACTGTTGTATAGCAACGTAGTATGACCAGCTACTGAGCTGTATATACAGGGGATATATAGTCACAATTAAAACTTCAAATGCCCATAAAATACAAGATTTAAGAAAATTTTAAGATATCTGGAAAACTGTTCTTTACCAACCTGACCCAAGTCTCGAAAACTATAGCAGCTGCTCACATAAAGAACTTTGATGCTGTAGAACAGTTTCTAACCAAATCTATTTACATTCTCTACCCCTGCTTCAAGTAACCTAAGAAAGGAAGGGCGAGGCTAGGCTGCGGGTTCGCGCCCAGCATGCGGCTCCTGACCCGGCAGTGGGGATGCCATCACACACACCATGAAGGCTTGCTTGGGGCAGCGTTTTCTTTAACCCTCACAACAATGTTCTTAAACACTGCTAAAGCATCCACTGTTTATGGCTGAGAGCTAGAATACCCCAGGTTTCAAAGCTAGGAAGGAGGAAGCTGGTGCCAGAAGCCAAGTTTGTGATGCCAAACTCATGCTTCTAATTATACAACACAACTGCTGGTAATGAACTCAGTAAGTACAAGTGAACTCTGCCTCTGTCCTATTATTTCTGTCTATTATTTATGTGTGTGTGTGTGTGTGTGTGTGTGTGTGTGTGTGAAAGAGAGAGAGAGAGAGAGAGAGAGAGAGAGAGAGAGAGAGAGAGAGAGAGAGAGAGAGAGAGAGAGAGCATGATGATAAATAAGCAAAGTACTCCTGCTGATATGGGGAAATTCGGGAGCCTGATACTTCAGGCAGAAAAGCATTACATAAAAGCGACTCATGAGGGAGTGAACATATGACTAAGGTTCATGTAACTTTGGTCCTTTCTCAGTACTTTTGAATAATCAACATATAGGGTTAGTGACTGCAGAGTTTATTTAACTAGCATCACATTTTAGAACTGAGAGTGTTTAACTTAGAAGCAATAGCTACAAAGTGAACTGATACTATGCTATCGAAAATAACTTTATTTCTCATATGTGGGCTTGCCTGCCATATGTACAACCAACTTAAGGAAATACTTAACTTGAAGAATTTGACATAAGCTAATTAATGTTCAATTTCTTATTAGAACTCTAAAAACTTGTAAGCATTTTATACTGTTAAAACTAAGGAATTTTCTTAGTTATCTAATGGTATACCCACAGCTATAGTTTGTGATGCCAAACTCATGCTTCTAATTATACAACACAACTGCTGGTAATGAACTCAGTAAGTAGAAGTGAACTAAGTAAACACATGCATGTGTTTGATAACTATTTCCAACACATGCCAAGCGAGATTATAACATTTACTGAAGGTTGTCTTTAAGAGCAGCACGTGTTATAGTTTTTTTTTTCTAACACATTTCTGATGACATACCTGAGGGTTGTGCAACATAACTATCTGTGACTGAATATTTCTTTCCATTACACACAGACTAGACAATGAGTGTGTGCTAGCTCTCTGTTACTGTTCAGTATTTTAATTAACATTTATTTTAAAAACAAAGAAATTCAACAATAAAAAAATTCAGATGTTACCTTTTTAACACCAATCTGGATAGCTCTCTCTATTACATCTTGTAAGTCATCTGTGTAAGAAAAATCGCATATTAAGAAAACTTGATAAATAGAGAGAGATTATTTATAATTTGCATCTATAATTTTTATCTCTCTTAAAGTAAAAAATGCACAAAAATAATCATGTACTAAAACAGCCTAATCAGTGCTAGTGTAATATAGTGAAACTAGAGTTGTAGAACCTTAAAAAATATATAAAACAAGAAACTGAATAATTAATAATTAATTTAATTGTACTTTTATTTTGTTGAACAAAAAAGGAGAAAATGATGAACTCAATGGCAACAGAGCAATTGATGTGCCTTGTATCCAAAACTTGTATTCGTTTATGAAAGTGTATGTGTGTGTATCCATGTGCGTGTGCGTGTCTGTGTGTGTGTGTGTGTGTGTGTGTGTGTAGGCTAGAGGGCAACACTGGGTATTTTCCTCTATCACTCTAGCTTCTATAACCGAGGCTCTCAGCGAACCTGGAGCTCACTGCCTCAGATGACTGACTGGCCAGCACGCCCCCAGGAGCCCCTTGTTTCCTAGCCACACACTGGGGCTACAGGCACATGCTGGTGCTCTTAGCTCTAACATGTGTGCTGGGATGCAAACTTAGAATTTCATGCTTTGCATAGCAAGCCCTTTACACTGTGCCATCTCCCCAGCCCACTGTTAGGGCCAGAAACAGAATGGGCAGCAACAAAAATATAAAAACTCAATTATTAATTCCATATTTCAGTTTCAGAGTAAATAAAAATAAAATTCAAAGTCTATTTACATATATCTAATAAAAATAATATATATAAATAATTGGAAGTCAAAAACAAAAATCACCTTAGTTAATTTATACTGAGTATACAACTAAGTTTGCTAGATTATAAACTGCAGTAGTAGTGATAACTGACTACTGCATAATTTATGTTACAAACATATACAAACACACATGCAAATACACATGCAACAGCAAGGCATGAAATCTAGGTGTACCAGGCAGGCAGAATGTAACTGACTCAACAATTAACTTTACTGTATAAGTGACATATAAAACTAGCATCCAAATGTCTAACTGAACTGTGAGAGTTAGTTTTAAAGTGAGAGCCGGGAAAGCATTTGTTTTTCTTGTCTCCTGCATTCAGGAAAGCCAGAGAAAGCTAGAGAAGCTTGGCATAGTCAGCGGCAGGCCAGGCTCACCAACCGGGCCCACTGACCAGGCTCACTGACTGACCGGGCTCACTGACCGACCGGGCTCACTGATTGGGCCCACTGACTGACTGGGCTCACCGACCGGGCTCACCGCGGTACGGAACCCTCACCCTCCCTATTTGCATGTACACAGAGCACAGTCACTCTGCTCAGGCAGTGTGCCCAGGCATATCTATTGCAGACATCCTACTTTTAAAATTCGGTGTCACCACCACTTCCTGCTTCGTCACCTCTCAGCTAACCCAACAGGCCTCACAAATGAACTTGTCCCTGGGAGACACTGCCCAGTGGGGCAGCACTTGTCTGTGCTCGCATCAGTCCCTGGGCTGATTCTCAGGACTGGAGAGGAAAACAAACTTATATGATAATACAAACCGCTTGCTTCTGCTGAAGCCCTCTTAAAGTTACAATATCCGATCCCACCTACACACCGGGGCTCTAAGTAGACACCATGGAAAGAGGATAGAAGACAGGGGAAAGAAACACACCTTTCTTCTAGCACATGTCCTTGGCTGGTCTCTCTCTCTCTCTCTCTCTCTCTCTCTCTCTGTGTGTGTGTGTGTGTATGTACACATGTTGCTATGTGTACATGAATGCACATGCTGTCAGAAGCCAGAAGCGGTCATCAGAGGCTTTGGAGCTGGGGTTATAGGCAGCTGTGTCCAAGTGGGTGCTGGGAACTAAACTCAGGTCCTTTGTAGGAGCAGTAAGTCCTCTTAACTACAGAGCCATCTACAGGCCCTGAACGTGTTTAAGAACTTGATAAACTGATGTTCACAGGAAGTAATTGTTGGGTTCCATGCCTGTTGTTCAAAACAACAGTTTGCCAATAGGGCGTGTCTGACTTAGTTCATTGTTTTGTCTGACATATGATGATGAGGGTTTTGCTTTGTTTGTTTTTTTTTAAAACAAGTTCTCACTATGTAGCCCAGGCTGGCCTCAAACTTGCTATTCTCCTTCCTCTACCTTCTGAGTGCTGGCTTTAGACTTGTACTCGGCTACACAGTTCTTTAAGATTTGACTTTTAAGTGTGGATTATGCTTTTCAACACCTTGTAACAAAGAGTTTGTCTTCATAGAAGTCACCCTAGTAAGAGACATTCACCTTGATGCTTCTGCACACCCCGATAAATTCCTCTGAACATAGGATCTGTCAGGTTGATGCCAATATCTGTGGAAACCAAAAGCAAAACAGATAATCATTAAAACAAGCTTTACTTGAACTATCTCTAAACAAGCTCTTCATTCAGTCACTCATCTAAGTGATGAATGGCTACATGCTGCTAAGACCAGCAGTATCAACTGGCTGGTCGACTCTTGGCAGCTCCTCTGACAGACCTGTGGGCCACAAGGAGGACTGGGGCAGACCCAGTCATAGGCAATTATAGAGACAATGAGAGCGATAGGAAAGTTCACTAGGGAACCAAATTAAAATGTATCATATACATGTATGAAGTCAATAAATTTCTCAAAACTAAAGGCATAAAACCACTGTTATTATGGGACACAGGAAGTTCTATCAGAGTTTGGTAGCTGACTCAGAAGAGGGTCCCAGAAAGAAATAATCCAGAACTGAATGTTACAGGATGAGTTACAATCACCCAGTGTGGTGGTGTGAATGAGATTGGCCCCTATAGGGTCAGTTGGTGGAATTGTTTGGGGGGATTAGGAGGTGTGGCTTTGTAGGAGGAGCTATGTCACAGAGTGGGTTTTGAGGTTTCAAAAGCCCATACTACCACCCCTTACTCAGGAGGGGCAGCACAGTGGCACTGGCACTAGTGGTGTGGGGTGTACAGAGCCAACCCCAAGGGTACGAGTGTGGGAGAACTGACCCCACCCTTTGTCTGCGGTGGGGTGATACCCCCGGTGCCCCCATGTCTGGCAAGCCTGCTGCCACACTTCCCACCATGATGGTCATGGGCTTATTCTCTGGAACTGTGAGCCCCATACATTCTTCCTTTTGTAAATTGCCTTGGTTGCAGTGCCTGTTCCTAGCAATAGAAAGGTAACTAGGACAGCAAGCCTTCAGAGTATGAAATAGACCAGTTCTTCAGGAAATTAAAGGTTCTGTAGTTGCTAATGAGAAGCAGAGGAAGGGATTTAGCCAGAAGGGACAGATCAATTATGGCACACACTTAAGTTAAAAAACAAACAAACAAAAACAAACAAACAAACAACCTGGTTTCGCTATGATGCCTGATGATTTACACTGAAGACATTTCACTCAGGCACATGATAGGGTCTCTCATCTGGAAACTGGCAAAAGCTCACGTGCAGTAAAGACGTCTGAGATGGTGATGAGAGTGGAGATGTAGAGATAGCAATAAACTACTTACTCATTCAGCAATTACACCTGGAGGCTGACTTTGTCAGCCCCCGAATGTCAGAAGCCAAGCCACACCTCACGATGTGCTGCTCCAACATTAGGGCAGACCTTGAGACGTGGAGTACTAACCCAGGAGATAGTAAAGAGAGAATTGTAGGCTGTTGCAGGATAGTCAGTCACACTGTGAATCCTGAGATTGTGTGGCTTACTGGAAAAACCCGTTTCTAGTTGTGCTGTGGTGGCTCAGCCTTAGCACGAGCTAATCCCTCTGGCTGGAATACAGTCACTCTCTTAGTGCACACCTTCAATCCCAAACAATAAAGGCAGAGTTAGTACGCAGAAGGAAGTGCCCATGTTTAAAGTGATGTCTAACTGACTGGCAGTCAAAGTGACTTGACAGAATAGTATATGCCCAGCTCTCAGGAGAAGAGAGGAAAGGGAAGCTGCCTGAGGGGCAGGTGCGAAAAGAAGAGGCAGCATCACTGGGATAGTTGTGCAGAGGTTGCAGAGAAAAAATAGGCTAGACAGACATAGGTGAAGACAGAAGGAGCCAGAGAAAGAGAAGGAGCCGGGAGATTAGAAGAGATTGCCAGTTAGTGTGAGGCCAAGCAGAGCAAAAAGGGAGAGGCCCAGAGAGAAGGCAGACTCAGTCAGCTTGGAGAGGAGTGTGAGCCGGACAACTGAGTTCAACCAGCCAGCCTGAAATCCGAGAGAACTAGGAAGGAGTGAGCTTATTCAACAGTAAATCTCAGAGGCTGAAACATCCTAGCCCAGATAAGACTGTTCGGAGGCTAGGAGCTTCCAGGACTAGGCCTAGGTTAGCATCCTAGGTTAGATGGAGGCCTCTGCTGAGAGGATTACATCAGGTGAATAAAAGTTACTTCTACACTAGGCATTTGAACCAGGAAGAAAAAACACACAATGCAGAATACTCCAAATGTGTTAGGAAATATATGTAAAACATATATTTATATGTGTTATCCTATAGGAATGCACGGTATTCATAGAAACTACTAATATAATGTGTAACATAATAAACTACGCTGTAAGCAACATGAAGCCAAGAAATCACCCCCCATTTCATTATTGCATTGCTTGAACCTAGCATCAACTTTGGCATTTGGGGTGCATTTAGTCTGCACATAACTCCTACATGTATGGGAGCACACAGGAGGGGCTCCTGCCAAGCTGCTCCTCGGACGTACCAGTCCAACATTAGGACAGACCTTGAGAGGAGAACGGGAGTTTAGATAATCCAAGAGGTAGTAAAGAGGAATTCTAGGCATTTGAACCAGCAAGAAGCACACACACTGCAGAATATTACAAACATCTGTGCACAGCAACAGAGACGGATAAGGTGATGAGTTTGTAATCCAGGAGGACTGCTATGAATCAAAGGCCACCTAACACACAATCCACATCACAAATACAAGATTTATGGGATATTGGCACTCACAAGAAGTCACCTAGTTTTTCTTCAAATATAGCAAAAAAAAAAAAAAAAAGTAGATAAAGGCGATAAGCTGAGAAAGAGGAAGGGAGGTTAGACACCTTTCTGCCTAAATGATCCTGCCAAGGGTTTGGACTGTGGTTCCCAGTCACTACCTTATGAACAAAACTAGCCTTGATCACTTTTAGCCTTTTCTAGCTCTTTTCACTTTTTAACAGTGTCTTTGAAAATGCATTAAGATAAATTCACTAAGGAATTTATTTATGACACCTGTTAAAGACTTCAAGGGACCTTTATTTCAAAGAGATTATTGCAATGAGAGGTTTTTGTTTTGTTAGGTTTGATTTTTAAGACTCACTTCTCAGTAGTAATAAACTCACTTAGACTAGGCTAGCCTCAAACCTGGAGGGACCCTCCTGCCTGTGTGTTCCAGAGATGGGGTCGAAGGCATGGTCACCACACCTAGCTGTAATGAGGGCACTGCAGCAGAGCAGAGAGATCAGTCTCAAACCCCGAAACCAGGCTAAGGGGGAATTAAGAGCCAGGAAAAGGAAAGGATCTGCCGGGCAGTCTCTAAGAGGGCCTTAGGTCTAAGGATGGGTTCTAACTGAAGTCAGCCTGACACGTCCTTCCGGACAGGAATGCTGAGGGCAAGCAATGAGGAACTGAAGGTGATATACAGCAGGGTGAGGATTTTCGCTTAACTGGATCTTTGAAGCAAGAACTCAATGTTGGGGCTGAGTTAACAGGTTACAAGGGCAGTCAGGCTCCAGTTTCTTCAAGGAAGTCTCTGTCATCAGCAGAGTGATCAGAACTTTCCCAAACACAATGGAACCAAAAAGGAGGGAGAGCCATGGAGAGCCCGGCTCTGACTGAAAAGAGAACTGAAAATGAATTGGAGGCTCAGCTGTGCAACACCCTCCTCCCAGCCCCGGACAGAGCAGCTCCTGGACACCCTACGAGGCCTGCCTGCCTACCGTGAGGCAGACGGCAGAGGGCTGACTCCCATGCTTACTTCCTCAGAGATCTGAGATCAGTCTGCTGGGTCTGGACACAGTGTATTTCAAGCCATAGATTCAGTCCTGGCTTGGGCATATCTTGAGTGCTAGAGCCTCAGCTACCAGTTCTTCCCTCTCCACAGGCCTCTTCACAACTCAGTGCGCATCCCCCCTCTCTCTGGCATGATTAGAGCAGCCATTCCCTTGGTACAGCAAGCAGTCTTCACGTCCTCACCTCACCAAGTCTGATGGCCAAAGGCTTCTGGCCCTCCACGCCAGTCAATCACACCAGTTTCCTCTAAGACCTTCTCCAAGTCCCCCACAGAAGATGCTCTCAGACAGACGCCACTTCCTCACCAGCACACTCCCAGAAACATCTGTAGAGATGTTACAATAACTCAGCACTCCGATACAGAGGAGCCAAAGGAAAATGTTCAAATAAATTGACTAGAAAGAGTTCCATCCATGAACAGATCCCAGAAAGTACAATGCAGTTACTCAGTGACGGAATGAAGGTGAGCTTTGGAGTCGGAATTCTTGCCATGGCCAGGTATTAGTGAGTGAGCTTGGTCCCCACTGAGCTGCCATTATCTTCTTGGTGGATGAGCTGAATTTTCCTTCTGGCAACAGAACATGCCTCGAATCCAAGCATGGAGATGTAAGGAACTTGCACATCGAGAGCTCTATAGCAGGCATTTATCACCATTATCAAGCCCCGTGCAAAGACTGTGACAATCCCACAGCACATGGAATTCAGGCTGTTCGCGCTGCCCTAGCATCTTCAGTAGGCAATGCTCCCCATGCAAAATGGTGCTATCAAAGAGCCAACTGAGTCAAGCAGTTTGATTCTTCTCCTAGTGTGTACATGTGTGCAGTGTACATGCATGACTGTAACTTATCTTCACACACATGTATGCAGATGGACGCACACATATGTATAGGCCTGACAGAGATATTGGGAGTCTTCCTCCGTTGCCTTTCACTTCATTCATTGAGGCGATGTTTCCCAACTGAACGTGCCCGTATCGCTAGTACCTAGCTAGCCTAGAGAACCTCTGCCCCTGCCTTCCAAGCTCCAAAACTACAGACAGACTGCTACATCCATCTGACATGCCCACCATCAAAAATAAAAGCAGCTAAAATCCTCCTTATTTCACTTCTTCAAAATGTGCTGATCTATGACAAGTACCTTTTAAACTATAAGCATTCTTATCAAAAGCATACCTACTGGCAAGTAAACTCAAAAGCAAATAAACAGTACATAAAAAACAACTTTAGTTAGGTCAGCCAAAGATGTAAGTATCTGGAAAAGTAGGAAACTAAGTGAGAAGGAATGAGAGACAAACACAGTGACATTGGCAGGCTGTCACCATGTCCTGATGGAGGAGTCAGACACTTGCAAGCCCTGCTATTTAGGACAGTAATGTCTCCACTTCGTTAACATTTAAAAATAGCTGTCCTTAATAAAAACTACCCGTATCAATGAGTTTATTTTTCAAAACCAAACAAAGCGGGGAAGTGCTCGTTCTATTGCTCTCTAATGGAAGCAGTATCTGCAAACTGTTTGGGCTTAGTGGATCTTGTCAAGGCACTGCCACCTATGATTCAGGAACACAGAGAGACAGGAAACAAGGGATCTAAAACGGTGAAGGCTTTTATTTGCCTCGAGGTATAATTTCAAGGTTAGGAAATCTCAAAAACTAGAGAACAAGGAACTCACACCACTGCTCAGCAAAAAGTCAAATCCAAAAGGTCAGGCAAGCAGCCCAGTTTCTTCAGCAAGTCAGTGCCAAAAAACCATATAAACAACAAAAGGATGCCACAGCAGAGGAGCCAGAACTCCTTCCTGTAGCTCCGCCCTCTACCACAGCTAATGGTGTTACTGTGCGACAGGGCCTCAGCATGTAGAACAAGCCTCTGCCTCTGGCCCAAAGTGTTGAAGATACAGATGTGTACTACCTCACTTGGCTTTATTGCCTATTTTGTTAGTCCCTATACTAATAATGGTTGAACATTTTAAATTGTTTTTAAAAATCAACAGAATATTCCTCTACCTGTGAAAATTATTAAAAAGAACAATTCAGGGTCTGGAAAGATGGTTCTGCAGTTAAGGGTACTTGCTGCTTTTCCAGAGGGCCCAGGTTTGGTTCCAGTATCCATATCACATGGCTCACAATTGCCAGTGACTCTAGGCACTTCAGGGGGTCTGGCTCCCTCTTCTGGTCTTCACAGGTATCTGCACACTTACCCACTCCCATGTGGTTAAAATAAATCAACTTTTAAGTTTAATATTCAATGTCCAAGCGGGGCGGTGGTGGCACATGCCTTTAATCCCAGCACTTGGGAGGCAGAGGCAGGCGGATTTCTGAGTTCGAGACCAGCCTGGTCTACAGAGTGAGTTCCAGGACAGCCAGGACTATACAGAGAAACCCTGTCCCGAAAAACCAAAAAATTAAAAATTTAAAAAAAAAATTAAAAAAAATATATATAATGTCCATAAAACTTTATAGGAGCATGGACACACTGACTTATTTATATACTAAGACTGCTTTCAAATAACAAGATGTAGGATAAAAAGAAAAAAAAAAACCCTAAAACTGCTTTCTCTACTACACCCTCAGATCCATAACACTAAGTATATTTTTAACTTTAGGGCTGAAGAGATGGCTCAGTGGTTAAGAGCAATGACTGCTCTTCCAGAGGTCCTGAGTTCAATTCCCAGCACTTATATGGTGGCTTGCAATCATCTGTAATGGGATCTAATGCCCTCTTCTGCTGTGTCTGAAGACAGTGACAGTGCACTCACATATATAAAATAAATAACTCTTTAAAAATATTTTTTATTTTATTATAATAACATCGCAAGTAAAGAAAAACTTCATATACTCTTTTTAATATATATTATCGCTCCACAAAATAAAGTTTCCTCACTTCTTTTGTAAATCTGTGTGAGCCCTACTCTTTAGTTCTTGGGATAAGAGATCAAGAACCTGGAAACACCCAGCCTAACCTCTAACAACCAGTCACAGGTATAGAGACAGTATGAGGTGAGTAGGGAGAGCTCTTGTGCCCTCTCCAGGACACACCCCTTCCTAGCACATCACATCAAGAACCCAGAACACCTAACCTTCACTTCAGGTTTTCTCACAGAGGTTTTTAAAACCCTGCTAACATTCTCCTCACATTTGCTTTGACTGCCACAGGACTTACCTCTCTAGTGTGAAAACTAACTCACAACTAGGTTTCTCACAGCTCCAATTTTAAAAGTGTCTTGGGAAAAATACATTGCTTAAGCTATCGCTCAAATTTTACTGTATAACCTAAACCACTCTCCTGATTACTCTTTTAAGTGCTTGGATGATGTCTCCATTTGGATGTCCTTTAACTCACAAATGGACCTAATCCAATAGACCAGGATGGCCCTCCTACCTATTTCTTAACCTGTCATCTTTGGGTGTTCATTTTCCACAAGCAGACATGTACAGTCAGTGCTAAATGTTGTGCACAACCGTTCCATTTCTCTTTTCCTCTTCTTTTCTCTGTTGCAAAACCTGAAATAGTTTCATGATACCCCTTATTGGTCCCAAAAATCTTTAAAACGACTATCAGGGTAACTCCCTCCCTGTCCCTTTCTACCCTTAAGTGGCGGGAAATTCCACAAAGACAAAGTTCATGCTGAGATTACTCACAGCAGCATCCCAGAAGGCAAGATTCTTTCCATAGAACTGGCACTCAAAGATTTTCTGAAAAGCCTTCATTGAAACGCCACTCCCTACAGAGTGAAATTTAAGTAATCGAGACTTTTGGGTTCCAAGTTATCCTTCCAACCCTACCTCTTACAGTGTCCCCCATTTTGAATCCTTGTCGCACTCTCCTGCTGTGGGATGGATCTTGGAACTTGCCAGGTAACACAATTTGCCACCCCCTCCCGTCTGTGGACTTCGGTTTATGTCTAGATGGCCTGTGAGCAGGACTTGGCCACATTCCTAGAACTCAACGTCAAGCCTCCCAGAGTTGTCTATGGTATGAAGGGATGACTGAGTGAACCGGTCGGTACCTTGGAGGTATTGTCCGGCCGGCCATGAAGAGGAGCGAGGGTTCACGAAAGACAGAAGAAAAGTGATTAGCTTGGGGCCGGTGCCTTTTCTTGAGCGGTGGGAGGTCTCGGGGACTAACTAGCCTATGCTAGACTATCAGTCTACGGCTGACGCACACCCCACACCTACACCTATTCCTTTCAGTTGAATTAAACACAAAAAAGCACAAGTCACAATTATTCATAGCTCGTGAATTCTCATAAATGAATATGCACCAGGGAAACCATTCTCAAGCAAGAACCAGATCAATCTTTGCCAGCATTCGAGGCCTCCGGGCATCTTCCGTACCCTGGAAAGGCCAAGCCTCGAAGAGGGGGCCCGGGACAGTCAGCAAGGCCCACGGACAAGGAAAACCCGCCCTTACCCACGAACTTGAAGAGACTCATGACAGCGCTGCAGGCTCCTCCCAGGGAAAAAGCGGAAGTGGCGTAGAACACGCTCATCCTTCCGGCCCCGCCTCGCAACCGCGCCGCTTCCGGGTTCCCGGCAGCCCCCGCGGCGGCCGCTGAAGGTGAGCCGGGAGCTATGGCGTTCTGCGCTCCCCCGGCCTACCTGACCCACCGGCAGAAGGTGCTGCGGCTGTATAAGCGCGCGCTGCGCCACCTCGAGTCATGGTGTATCCACAGGTGGGGAGAGGGGACCCGGAACTCGGGGACGGAAGCCGAGGGGCCCTGTGGCCCAGGCCGATCAAGGACTTGGGCACGCAGTGAAGGGAGCCCGCCCTTGAACCTGGGTCCTGATGCAGTCCTCTCTGCTTGATCTGGCGGAGATGATTTTGTGGGGCGCGACCAGCACCCAGCCTAGAAGGTTGCATGAAGAAATAAAAATATACCTAGGACTGTCAATGTCATGAATCTAACGCTAATGTTTTTGTGACTCTGTCGTCCTTAACCTTAACAGTAATTTTGTCCATTATCTTTAGTTTGCAAAGTAACTCAGATACTAGTGATTAATTTAGCCTTATTTTACAGATAAGCAGGCTCAGGATTGACTTGCCCGAGATTGTTCAGCTTCTGCGTGGCCAAGTCAAGATTAAAATTTAGGTTTCGGTCGCAAAAACATTATTCTCTTTCTCGCATCCCATCGGCTTTTCTCATTTGGCTTTATCGGATCGACCCTTCTTATTACTGTCATGCCTGTTTCAGCGCCTACATAGTTTTATTCCTTTAGCCATTGTTACTAGTCTTCTTGTTAAGTTTCATATGGTTGCATATATTGGGGGAGACAGAGATATTCTCCATTACATGAGTTTGAAGCTAGACAAAGATATCCTTTTTATAAATAAACAAACAATATAGTGTTAATATATGTAGACATTCATGACCTAAAAGAAATGCAAGGTGCAGTCACAACAATATGTAAGTCCCAGATGGCCACACTCTTATCCTAAAACCTAAAGGACTTCCAAGAAAAAAAATGGAAAATCAAGTAGCCATGTAAGACCTGCAGAGGGTAAACTCAAATCCTAGAATGCAAGTTTGTGGTTACACCTCTTTGTTAGGCAGGCAGGTGCAGTGTACAATGTTATACAGTTGTTAGCTTCTTCCCTACATTTTTCTTGTTTGTTTAACAGAATTTGCAATTCAGCTTCCATTCTGGGTGGCAAATAATTAACAGTCCTCTCTTTTGAGCTGCAACCCCCATGGATTAATGGGGAAAGTGACAGGGAAACTCATAAGTAACAGAGTTATCAGTGTTACTAAAGAAGTTAACCTTTAAGAATCCAGGCAATGCTATAATCCAGCTGGGAATATTAGGGCTCATATTCATGGAGGGAATAGTCAAACTAGCTACAAAGACAGCGTTAACATATTTGAAAGCTGACATCTTTTCTTAGTCCTTGTCCGAATCAGTTCCCTTAAAGCAAGACAAACAAAAAAACCCGTGTGGCTATCACATGTGTGACAACCTAAAGCATCTGTCAGTCCTTGCCTTCCTCCTTGTTGGGACTGTGCACTGCTGGAATGCCAGGCTAGTTGGCCTGTAAACTGGGAGTGTGTCACTTCCTGTCATCCTGAGGAAGAGCGCTGGGACCACTGATGTGTGCTTCCATGCCCAGTGTTACTTGGGCTTTGGGACTCCAAACTCCTCATGGTACTTTGCCTATCGAGCCATATCTCCCTGATCCTCTTCTGTCTTCTAGGACATTCAGTGGTTCCGTCTAAGGCTCTGTCTTAGGCGCCATGTCTCCTATGGCTGTCCTCAGTGTTGGTACTTGAATTAACTGTATTTCGAGTTGTCTGAGAGGTTATCCGCTATTCTTTAAAACCAAACTTTTTTTCCCCCTACTTCCCCATACTGATTCTATTCTCAAATTCTCTGTCTCAGGTAATGACATTGCCATTCGGGAGTCTAGACTTGACCTCAAGGGTTCCCTAGTTTCCCTTCACCTCTAGCACGCATCCTCATGCATCCATCGGACTTTCTTGGACACTGCTTTTTGAAAATTATTTCCTGGTGGAATGCCGGTTGTGTCACTGAGCACTTGAAATATGCCAGCCACTTTGTGACGTGTGCTTCTGGATGTATGCTCCTGGAATGTCTATGCCAGCCTTTACATGAAGTAACTTTCCCCGGGACTGTACAGCCAGTTTAGCAGTAGTCCAGAGAGGCTCCCTCTCATAACTTGGTGGTCTGGATGGGTATTTTGTTTTGTTTTCTTGGGTCTTATCTGACAACTACCATGGGTCTTCCCATCTTTTGGTAGATTCTGTGCCAACTCCTGGAGATGTACAGATGATGTAGTAGATGAGAGGAGCAGTGGTAGTTGTCAATGAGTGCATATCAAATGAACCTGCAAAGGTTGTTTGTCACCTTTTCCTGTCAAAATCCTTGGAGGAGAGAGGAAAATAGCTAGGTTGTACTTAATGCACTGTGTCTGTGACTGAGGAGAGGCAGGTGGCTCGGCCGTACTAGTACAGTCTGTCTCTGTCCAGAGGGTCACAGAGGAAGTGCTCACAGTGACCTGAAGTGGGTGAGGTGCCCAAAAGGTGCCCATCTGGCATGCATTGATAAGAGTGCTGCCCACTCAAGTAGATAACTCTTCTGATGTCCTCTATCATTTTGATTTAAGGGACAAATACCGGTACTTTGCTTGCTTGATGAGAGCGCGGTTTGAAGAACATAAGAACGAGAAGGATATGGTGAGGGCCACCCAGCTGCTGAGGGACGCGGAAGAAGAATTCTGGCAAAATCAGCATCCTCAGCCGTATATCTTCCCAGACTCTCCTGGGGGCACTTCCTATGAGAGATATGAGTGCTACAAGGTAGGTGAGCAGACGTAGCAGCTGCTTTACGGGACATCCACCTTGTCCCCGGTCCCAAACCTCCGCCCTATGTACCATGTGCCATTTGAGCCATGGCTAAAGTTTCCCCGACAGCCGAACTTTTTTCTCTCCTCTTTTCATATATTCAGCTCTAAGGTTTTGCAGTGCACTCTTGGCAAAGCACAGCGCTAAAGTATTTGGTGCCTAGCTCACTTGCGGAACGCAAAGTCAGCCAGTTTGGATTAGTACTGAGCATCGCTCAGAGACTCGGGGAATGTTTCCATAACCCTTGGCGTTTGGTAGACGTGAGCCAGAGTGCCCGGATGCCAGCTCGCCGCGATGCCAGCTCGCCGGGACTACCTTTAATGTCTCAGCCACGTGGCTCTTACTTAAGGCATTCTCCCTTACCTCTGGTCTCTGCTTGCCCTCCCCTATTCAATGGTCTGATAATAACTCTTTTACATAGACACATACACTAACATGCGTATATGTGTAGGTGTTGGTGGGTGTGCCGGGAGCTTTTACATAGATACACTAGCATGTGTATATGTGGTGTGTGGTCTGTGTAGGTGTTGGTGGGTGTACCGGGAGCTTTTACATAGATACACTAACATGAGTGTATGTGGTGTGTGGTCTGTGTAGGTGTTGGTGGGTGTGCCGGGAGAAGCCGAGATCAATCGTAGGGCTCTCCCTCAGCTGCTCTTTACTTAATTTCTTGAGATGAGGTGTGCACTGAACCTGGAGACCCCGTTTTTCTTTTGGCAAGGCTGCATGGCCCGTAAGCTCCAGGGATCCTTTTACAAGTCTTCCCTGGCCCGTCACTGGGATTATAGGTCCTTATCACCGTGCCTGCTTTTCCATGGGTGCTGGGACTCTGTCCCAGGTTCTCATGGTTAAGTGTTAAGCACTTGACCAGCTGCGCCAGTTGATAACTGATAGGAGCCCCTGAGTTCTGTCTCCTGTCTCCTGAGCAGGCCTTGTCCATGGTATGTATGGTTATCCTGTGGAATAATAACACACGCTTCTCTCTCTTGACAGGTTCCAGAATGGTGCTTAGATTACTGGCATCCTTCTGAGAAAGCCATGTATCCTGATTACTTTTCCAAGAGAGAGCAGTGGAAGAAACTGAGGATGGAGAGCTGGGATCGGGAGGTGCGGTTTTTGACAGTGCAGTGTGCTGTAGCCTCGCGCTTGGCCAGCATGCAGATGGAGTTTGCCTCTGCGGGCTGAGGTCCACAGTGCTGCCCTCTGCAAGACAGTTATGCTAGATTCTTAACTAGCCTTTTAGTTTTTCCGCTGTGTTCAATTTCACAATGGCCAGCTTCCAGATAGGTTGTCTCCGATGCGTTTTGAACCTCTCTGATCTCTAATTTTCTTTCCTCTCCTTCCCCTCCACCTACTCTTCCTGCTCTATAAAACCCCTTGTCCTTGCCCTACCTCAGAGCCCTGGGCATTCTTGAGTCAGCTTAGGACGTTCAGAGTTAGGTCTCAGCAGCCCTTGTCATTGTGTGGGTGATGGTGGAGAAGGCAGGAGGAGGCAGGAGACCAGTTTAGGGTTCTTGTGGTAGTTTCAGTGAAAAGGTTGTGTGGCCCACAGAGTGCTACAGTAGCTGTGGAAGATGGAGTAGAAAGGCCTCTGTGGCCAAGGGACATCATGTTTTGTAAGAAGTATTTCAGCATATTGAGGCTTAAAATACATTCTCATGGTGAGCAGCAGGCTTGGTCTGCCAGGGACCGCCGAGGCCCTCTCCTGAGTCCCCTCTGTCCGCTTTCAGCTCCTGGATGCTATCCTGTGCTGTGTGTAGGTGAGAGTTTACTTCTAGGGCCAGTCCCATCAGGACAGTGATGCTGAGAATCTTGCTGGGCAGCATCAGGCAGGGCAGAACCTGCTTTCCATGTGATTTCATCAGAATTCTCATTCCGGCTGCTCACTGGGAACTTGTTAATTTGCATCCCTAGTACATCTGAGCTGGGCTTCTTAATGCTGTGGAGAGTGCTTAGCCAAGTATTTTCCTGGGACCAGTGGGAGACCATGACAGAAGGACTTAGGAAGACTGGTGGCTCTGCTGAAGGAGTAGGGGCAGGTGATGCTCAGCTTTGCCGTGCTAAGAAAACAAGTGAGAGCAGTCACCGGCTCTCCTGGGATGACGCCACCGAGAAGGGCAGGCAGAAGACCGGTCAGCTCAACTCCATATGTTCTGATTTGTAGACTCGGGCATAGAAATAGTGCAGATTTATATAAAATAAACATTTCCTGGTGCTGATTCAGGGTGGAAGGAGCCATATCCCAGGCTGTCATCTGACCATGCACGTGGGTCTCAGTGTTGCCATTCCTTCTGTAATTGTTCCTTCCTTGTCCCTTCTAGGTTAAGCAGCTGCAGGAGGAAACGTCACCTGATGGTATTATGACTGAAGCTTTGCCTCCCGCCAGAAAGGAAGGCGACTTGCCCCCATTGTGGTGGCACATTGTGACCAGACCTCGGGAACGGCCCACATAGACCGGCACCTCACTGGTCATGCTTGCAAGTGAGAGTCACATAACACGTGCACACTTGCCCTAATAAAAATAACCAGACACAGCCGGCTGTGACTCTTATGTTCTTCCAAGGATTACTGTGGCACCCAGGGCTTGTCTGTATTTTGGTTTGGTTTGACGACGTTTGCCAGTTTCTTGTTTTTTTTTAAAGATACTGTAGAATTATATTGATAACACATGTGCTCAGTAAGGAGACGCTTCAGAGGACAGTTCAAGTGTTAGGACCAGGTTGGCTTTCACCTTTGTGCATGTACACTCAAGCACACTCGTGCACACGCACACACTCATGCAGGGCAGGGACCGGTGCGGGTGGCGCCCTCGCCTTCCATCTTTAGGATGAGGTCTCTAGTGCGCGGCTGTGCCCAGCTTCACCTAGGTTCTCATAAGTGCTTTATCCACGGAGCCATCTCCCTAGCCCACAACCGAGTGAAGGCTTAAGATGAAGGCTTGACTAGTAAAGGGAAGGAATAAATAGAATACAGAAGGCTTTAAAAGACAGAGAGGCTTGGAGAGACGGCACAGCGGTTAAGAGCACTGACTGCTCTTCCAGAGGTCCTGAGTTCGATTCCCAGCAACCACATGGTGCCTCACAACCATCTGTAATGGGAGACAGCTACAGTGTACTCACGTACATAAAACATAATAATTCTTTAAAAAGAAAAAGCCAAAATATGCACGTGGTCTCTCAGTGATGCTCACAGTGCAGGGGTGCAGGGGTGCTGCCACTCCTGCCTTCATTCCCTAGAGGCTTTGCGATGGGGTTTTAGTCTTTATGAACAAAGCAGATGTGAAGCAGCTCAGAGCAGGCATGGAGTTCAGTGCCCTCTCGGTGGGGTGTGGGTCTGCAGGTTGGGGCTCAGGGGTCTAATGTGGGATGCAAACTTTTGACACCTGTGCCCCCGTTTCTGAGCAGTCAAAGGGAAGGAGCTACCAGGCCTTCTGAAGTATCCCAGGTTACTTTTTACAAAGGTAAGGCAACAAAGGCTAGTGGTCAAGCCTGGTTCATGCCCCAGACCAGTGTATGTGGAGAGAACCGCTGCCCACAGGCCATTCCACACCCGGCTCACTCAAGCCGGTGTTTTAAAAAAGTGCACACTGCAACTCAGCACTTGATCTCTGGAGTTCAGGACCACCCTGGTCTGCAGAGGTCCAGGTAAAGCCAGGGCTACAGAGTTGAAACTTTTTTTTTTTTAAGTAAAGCATTCCTCAACTACCAGTAACAACTAGTTGCTTTTAGGTTTTGGTAACTCACTGGAACTGTTTTCAAATAATTAGGCAACTCTAGCCCTTAAATCTCATAACTGCCAAAGACATAACTTCCTGAACGTTTTCCGAGCTTGGTCTGAGGCTCTGCCCAGGTTCTGACATTTGACTGAGACCCCAAGCAATCAAAGGAGACCTGAGAACTTTTTTTTCTTAGTGATTCTTTATTTATAAGGTAGGCAGAAGCAACTGTTACAGTGTAGAAGGGAGACACATTACACGCTGTTATCTATACAAGTTTCGAACAAAAACTGCACAGGGAGAGGTCAACTCTCAATACAAACTAGCAACTAAACCACAATAATTTACCTTTAGAAAGGGTTCGTTTTCAGCTGTGACACTGCTTTTACAATATGCAAAAACACAAACAGAACTACCCAAGGTGTTTGTCACATTCTTTCTACATTGAATTTGGCAACAGTTTATATTAACTTTATTCAGATTATACTAACGTTTAAAAACTAAACAAGTGAAAAGCTGTACCAACGTACAGTTACATCCATTCCTTTCAAAGGTTTAAAATACCACTTGTATCTACTAGAATGACCTTGCAGCGATTTCTGCATCTGCAAAAACCATCTCAAGCATCATATGCACAATGCATCAGCTACTTTGAGTCATCAAGATTGGCGGGCTAAACCACAGGCACTACTGTTTGCTTATAGTCTGTAAAAGGAGCTTGTTTTTCAAAGAAAAGAGCTTAAGTCATTTCTAATAATCATGCCTTTGCTTTAAAGCCATAACATAAAATGTCCTTTGAGCAATCACAGCGGTTTTAAATGTTAATATATAGAACAATGACTAGAGGAACGTTACTCTCACATCCAGTGTGGTTATGTGTTAAAGTATAAGATTATGTCATCAGAGGCTAGAGCCGACATGTGCAGAGCCCACAGGATCCAGCAAGTCTCTTGCCCAAACAGTCAAGCGTGGGCTGTCAGCTACTCTACAGCCGAGGGCCTTGCCTTTTCAACAGCTGTCTTTGAATGTGAGCTCTTGAAACCTACAGATCTCTGTTGACTTTAGGGATGGGCATTGTAACAAATTTAACTTCCACTTAAAAAAAGAAAAGACAAATTCACTTCTAAAAAACCAAGAAAAAAAAAAAAAACATTGCCTGAATTGAAATCAGACTCCCAGTTGACAGTTGACAGTAAATAAATTGTCTTTGCTCCGGTGTTTAGAAGCCAATCAACTGTCCTTATTTAAGGAAGGGAAGAAAAACAAGCCCCCAGATTGGTAAGCACATTGGCAAAATTGCTAGACTCCAAGCTGGTTACCCTTGATAAATCTGTTTGAATTTTTTTTTTTTCTTCAAAATATCTGGGCTTTTTAACGCGCCCAGCCTGCTGGGCACAGTTCAGTAGAAGGCATTTTCTATATCTAAGAATTCCCTGCTATCGTTTTAAAATGTTTGCACGTTTTCTGAATTGCCTTACCCCTTTGGATGTATCTGGATGCAGTGGAAGTGAGTCTAAGAGACGAGAAGGTAAAGGAAGGGACTATGTCTACCGGTGGTGGCAGCATGCGCAGGACTGGATGCGGGTGCTGTGTGTGTGTGTGTGTGTGTGTGTGTGTGCGCGCGCGCGCGCGCGCGCGCGCGCAGTCCAGAGGAATGCTGGGAGAAAGGAAGTCCTTAAAAAACCTTACAGAAACAAACACTGCAATCTAGTATGGCTTATTCGGGTGCGTTAACCATGAAGCTACTGGAAATTCAACCTACAAGGCTACTCTTAAATGTAACAGGATTGGCTATGTTGACAGTGTGCCCCTCCCCCGGCCCTCCCCCCAATCCCAACACAGTCCACCAAGTCCAGGCTTTACTCCTGAATATTGCTCCTGCATATTACTCCTGCGCTTCTCCTCCAGAACACAGTATATGCGAACGAGGGTTTCACCCCTTATCCGTTGTGTTTATCCATTAAAATAACTTGAATTTGCTTTCTAAACTAGACAACTACAATGCATCTACAAAAGCGTGAGGGAAGGAAAAAGAAGAACTTAAGTATGTAATCCTTTGTGAAATTACTCCAAGGTTCCCCCCGACCCAACCCGCCCCCTCCCCTTTAATGCTTTTAAAATTTTACAAAGACCTGTAAAAAAGTTAAATGGAATTTGGCACCTTCAGAAAAATCAAAAGGGAGACTAAGGTTAAAATATGCAGAAAGAAACCGTCAATATTTACAAATTAAAAGATCAAGGTTATGTCAATTACGCGTGTTGCTTTGAATTCTTATCTAAAGATGTTGAATACTTTGAAAAGAGCAGAATTCCGAATTTGCCTACAAAATCGTTTGCTTGATTATAGACTGGAATGGATCAAGACAAATTAGGCTTTGTTAATGAAAGAGTTCGTTCCCATTCGTTCCCACCGGCAGCGTCTCCCGGGAACTAGGAGAGCCTAAGAGAAGCGAGGTGCAGAGCGGTCGTTGGTGGTCGTTTTCTTCAGCTTCACGCCCCTCCGGATGGCATTCAGCATGTCTTCTCCCTGAGGACTTTCTCTTGGGCTCAGGTCTGCGGGGTCACTCTCTGGAATCAGGCCTGGGGAGATGGTGGCACTTGGGGGGTCCCTCTCCTGGTCTTCAGCCTCACTCTCTGGAATCGCCTGTCTGTGCTCCTCGGTTATACAGGGCTTTGGGCCTGGAAGTGGAGGGTTGGTCGGCGCTTGGCCACTCCACAAGGAGGAGGGTATACTGCTGACACCCTGGGGTCCCTCCCCCATGGACGGGGACTCGGGACTATGCTCACCCCGCTCCTCTGGCCCATCTGGAGGGGATGGCAAAACCCCAGGGAGGTCTGGGACAGTCGGGGTTTTGACAGGGATCACTGGTGTCTTGATCGGAATAGGACCCGCGCCCATGGTCCCTCGGCGGACAGAAGGCTTGGTGGAAGGGGTCCGTCGGATGGTTGCCACCCCTGGCGTGACCGCAGCGGGTCCGAGAGTGGTGGGAAGGCCGGCCGTTGAGGCCGGACGCTTGGCCTGGAACATGCGCCTGTAGGACTGGCTGATGTCACTGTTCCTCGGAATGGTGGAGGACTTGTCAAATTCTTGTTGCTCTGCCTCCTGGTCACCACTTACTGAGAAATAATCATAATCTGAAACTGAGGAGAGGATCTGATTAGATGGTGGAGGTCCAGGGCCATAGCTGTTCTTTTCCCACGCCATGCCCTGTGGGGGGATGGGAATCCCACTGGGCAGAGTGCACATGGCCTCGCCCTCCCCTGGCCTCGGTACCAGCTCCCCACAGGAGCCCTCTGCCCTGCTCACTAATGTACCCTGGGCGTCCACAACAGAGAACTGTGAGGTGAGAGAAAGCACCCCAGACTACTGAGCTGTGACAAAGCTGCTGCCAACGACCTCTGGGCTGCCAAAGGACACAAACTTGTCCACGGTTAGCCACGAGGAAGCTCTCACACAACAGTGCTGGCTTTACTGTCTCCAAGATAATGGACAGCCCAGTGAGGGCTAGCGAGGAATGCTGTTCCTGAAAACCAAGTGGGAGGGCCCGTGTGCTCGAGCCTGCTTTGACATGGCACTATGTTTGCCGGGCGGTGGTGGTGCACGCCTGTAATCCCAGCACTTGGGAGGCAGAGGCAGGCGGAATTTTGAGTTCGAAGCCAGCCTGGTCTACAGATTGAGTTCCAGGATGATAGCCAGGGCTATACAAAGAAACCCTGTCTTGAAAAACCAAAATAAATAAATAAATAAATAAATAAATAAATAAATAAATAAATAAATAAATAAATAAAATAAAAAATTTGCCGGGCATGGTGGCGTACGCCTGTAATCCCAGCACTCTGGGAGGCAGAGGCAGGCGGATTTCTAAGTTCGAGGCCAGCGTGAGGCTAGGTAATTCTTTGCTGGGGAGAGGTGTGGAGGGCTAGTGCTTCACAGGGGGTTTAGAAAACCCCAGCCTGTTAGCTTCCAGACACCAGTAGTACCCTCGCAGCTCTGCCTACTAAAGGTACGTCACCGAGGTATGCCACCGAGGGGTGGGAGGAGGGACGTCCTTACCCGAGAGTCCCTGACTCAGACCTTTAATAACCTGTGGGTTACAGGGAGCCTTTAGCCAAGCACCCCACGGTGATTCTCACTGTCAGTGTAGGCTATGCCTGCCCGTAGGCATGGTGATGAAGGAGCGAGGTGGGGTGTCCACCTCTGACTAGACTATGAATTTAGGGACTGGATTCCATTTCTTAAGACTGGAGTTATGTGAATTTGGTCAAGTTACTAAGCCTCAGTGTGCATTTGTAAAATGTGGATAAAGATATCTCTCCTGTGTATGATTGTGAGGATTAAAATGAAAAAGAGGCGCCTCACAGAGTGCCGAGCAAACCCGAAGCTGTTATTAAGAGCATGGACCTCGGGCTGGAGAGATGGCTCAGCAGTTAAGAGCACTGACTGTTCTTCCAGAGGTCCTGAGTTCAAATCCCAGCACCCACATGGTGGCTCACAACCATCCGTAAAGAGATCTGACGCCCTCTTCTGGTGTCTGAAGACAGCTACAGTGTACCTACATATAATAAATAAATAAATCTTTAAAAAAAAAAAAAAAGCATGGACCTCATTTTAGGGGAGCATGGCGCACGGATGGTGAGAAATGAGTAAAACGTGCTAATTTCGGGGTCACTCTTAAGTCTGCAGGCAGCCAGCCACCAGTCAACTACAGGTCGCTGCTCCCAAAGCACCCAGAGACGACAGAGTAATTCCAAAGCCCATCTGTAGCCAGGAGTTAGGCTGTGGTTAGAGCAGCTCGCCTCCTCCTCACCTGGAGCCGCCCGGAAATCCGGAGGGTAAGCTGGGCGCCTCGTACCTTGGGAGGGGATGGTATCCTCGGAGCAGCACGGGGTGGTGGTCTGGGTGCTGTAGCCGCTGGAGCACTGGAGGGAGTCCCGGCTGCTCCTCTGCATGTCCAGCTGGAGGCCCCGCGACAGGGCGAGTGTCAGTTCCTCACAGGCCGCCATCTCCTCACCAGGCTGCAGGACAGAGGACAGACACACAATCCACGGGGGAATATAAACTCAAGAGACCAGGGCGGTCATACGAACCGTTTTAGGCGGGACCCCAAATCGCTCCTGTGAGCGCCACATCTGTAGTCTTCGATGGCTACTTAGACCTGCCTAGCTCTCGTGCAGGGACTAGAGAGTTCTACATGCCTTACTACCACACGAGGATTCTCCCGTCTTTCACACACTGTGGAGCTGGGGATGAAGAGTGGAGATCCATCCCTCCAGCTGCTAGGCTATGTGGACCCTGGAGTGCAGGCCTGGGTCGCTGGTCCCCATTTTGGCCTAAGTGAATCCCAAGCAGATACAGAGAACAGGTATATCACCCTGGTGGCAGCTGACACGGTCATGCTCCTGGGTCTCTGCGCCTCTTCGGCAGGGGCAGGCGGTCCTCCTGTAGTGGCGGGTCCTCCCCCGTTGGAGTCGGCCTCCCGTTTCTCTTTGCGGCGCTGAAGGGTGTTCACCAGTGGCTGGTCATAGGGTCCTGGCTTTGCCCAGTCCTGAGTAGATCAGCACAGTCAAGAGCCATGGCCCCAACCCAGATGGAAGACTACAGCCCTCGTTCACAGCTGCCCACCCAAGGCAGCGCTAGCAGAGGCTAGCCCCTAGCCCTTCCGCCTGCCCACACCTACTAAGCACTCTCCCTCTACCTCCCTTCTTCTCCGCCCTGCCCAAAGATTAAAACCTCAACAACCAGGTAGGCAGAAGCTACCTGACAGCTGGTCACTATACACTAGAGCGTCAACCAGGGGAGAGAGAGAGAGAGAGAGAGAGAGAGAGAGAGAGAGAGAGAGAGAGAGAGAGAAAGAACACCATCTCAAGGAGCCAGTCCTGCCCTTCTGCTGGAAGGACCCACTACTCTCCTAGAGCAACTGAATGATTTGGCCAAGGCCAAGTGGCTGCCAGGGGGCACTAGCGCACCACCAGCCATTCTACAGGTGGCACCTGCCACCCTGGTACAGGGAGGCTCTAGGATCTGCAGCAGGTTTTGGGGACTCTGAGTTATAAGCTGCTCAAAATACTGGCAGCCCCAGGGACTGACTTCCGGCCTGGAGCCTCAACCACCCCGGTGGAAATCACTTAAGAGTTTGGTGTTTATGTTGAAACAAACATGTTTCAACATAAAACAATCAAAAGCAAAGTTCATGTGCTTCTGAGCGAGGGCACAATGATCCAGTGCATACTCCAGGCTGCGGCTCTGTGACTGCAGCAGGACTGTCATCAGGGGACAAGGTGGGCAGCAGGTGGCCAAGGAGGATAGTAAGGGCTTTGATAAAACTGCAGGTGGCCCAGGAGGGAATGAAGGCCCGAGGCTCCACCCAGACGCAGAGGCCAGCAGTGGCCTCCATCTCTAGTCTCCAGCCTGAAGGAAGACTCGGATTTCCATCCCATGTGGAAAATATCTCTAGCTGGTTTTTTTTTTTTTTTTTTTTTGTGCCCCCTGGGGGGGAGGGGCTTCCTGAGGAAGAAGGGTTGTGGGGAAGATGACAGAGTACGAAAATAGGTGTAGAGTCAAGGGGAGGTGGCGGGGAGGATGGCAGACCAGAACAGGGGTGAGCACAGAAGCCATGAAGGAGGGAGGAAAGGAGGAGCTGGGGAGGGAGGGAGGAGGGAGCTGGAGAGGGAGAAGGGAGGGGAGGAAGGAGCTGGAGAGGGAGGAGGGAGGGGAGGAGGGAGCTGGAGAGGGAGGAGGGATGGGAAGAGGGAGCTGAAGAGGGAGGAAGAGGGAGGGAGGAAGGAGCTGGAGAGGGAGGGAGGAGGGAGGGGAGGAGGAAGCTGGAGAGGGAGGGGAGGAAGGAAGGGGAGGGAGATGGAGAGGGAGGGAGGGGGGAGGGGAGACACAAACCTTCCAGCTAGGGATCTGAGATGACGGGAACATGCCGGGCCCAATGGTGTAATAATGAGCGTAGTCAGGAAGGTGGACAGAGGTGACCCGAGGGAGCAGGCGGGAGGCAGGCAGGCAATGAGGGAAAGGGCCTGCACCCACGGGCCCTGCATGGGACTCACTTGATAAACTAGAGTGAGAAAACCCATTAGACAACTGGAAACAAAAACAAAAAAGGGAGAAAAAAAAAGGAAAAAAAATTAATACAACAGGATGAGCGTAGAGATACAAGATGGCGTTGACACTGAGGGCACGGGGAAACCTGAATCTGTGCGAGCAAAATGAACACTAGTGCTCTTCCGCCTGTGAATGACGCAGCAGGAGAACCAGGGTGCAAAGGATGATGGGCTGGACACCCAGTAAGCACTCAGTCAGGGACTGTCTGGCCTGTGTTCCAGAAAGGTTTAGGAATCGACCATCTTCCTTAATTTGCAAGGTTGTTACTGTTTTAATTGTTTTTTTTTAACCAGGGACGCCTGATTTCACCATACTAGGAACCAACCCATCCCGTTGTGCACCCGGATCTCTTCATTCTAGGTTTCCCAGTCGGCACACTGCTCAGGAGGAGCAGACTCTGCATCAAGCTTGGGGGAGGAGGGGGAGATGGGGAGAGGACGGCGTGCAAACTGAAAGGCAGGAGAGCACATGACCTCTGACACGGTGCGGTGTCACATCCAACAGTCTTGTGGGATGTTCGAGAAGGAAGAAGGCAGAAGGGATGAACACAGACCCTGTTCTGGGGAGGAAGTCTTCACACCTCCAAATCTCCAGTCCCCTTTCCTCTCCCTCACTGACAGCTAGGGGGCCCCCCAGCTAGCCAGGCCCTATCCCAAAGAGGGTTCAGCTTCTGCAGCAGATCCTGAGTTTCCAGGTTCCTACAACTGTGGTGGCTGTGTGTAGAGCAGGCAGGTGGGGGCAGGGCAGGGCGGGAAGAACACCCCACCGTGGCCGCGACCCCGACCCCGGCCGGTCACCTTCTCTGTGGACACCCAGGCGCCCATGGTGGAGCCTGAGCTGACTGAGGTGGGGGAGCTGCACTCGCTCACTGACTGGCAGGTTTCCGAAGCTTCTGAGGAGGCCGAGCTGGATGAGTTCTGCAGCGGGGAGGGGCCACACGAGGGGACCAACAAACCAAACCACGGGCCACCCAACAGAAATCATAATTCAAATAAAGGAGGAAGGACGGGGCGGGGAGGGCACGTACAGAAAGGGAGACAGAGACAGACACAGACACAGAAGAGGGGGGATGAGAGAAGCAGACAGTAAGTTAAGGCTTTTTTTTTCCACCCGCACAGGTTTTAAGAAAGCGATGTGAGACCTGGCCAAGCTCTCGTCCTGCTGCATATGGGGCCTGCAGACATTAGCTGACACTTGTGCCTGGGAGAGCGACACCGGCTCACCATGCTGGACCTCTCAGCAAGCTCTGCGCTCTTGGGCACATGATAAGGATCCAGGACAGGCCTTGTAGGTCCGTAGGTACCGGACATCGCACAAAACTGTCCCTGGGCAGGCGGTGGCTGAATGATGGCTCTAATTCCTAGCTTCTGAGCGGGTCCAGCACAGCCTCTGTGGCACCTCCCGTCTCAAAGGCAGCCTTGAGGTTCTCTATCTAGACAGTGACTTGGGAAGCCCGGTGATACGTCTGTATTCCCACTGCAGCATGCAGCAGCTGGAGAGGCTCAAGTGTGGGTAACCGGTGCCAGTGCTGATGGCACTAAAGTCCGGGTGCCTGACCGTCTCCTGCCCCAAGCCTGGCCTTCTGACACTCTGCTGTAGCAGGGACTCTGCCTTTATGGTCACTGGTATGCCTTGATTCTGTGGCCTAGTGTGGTGTTTGTTTTGGTTTTTCAAGACAGGTTTCTCTGTGTAGCCCTGGCTGTCCTGGAACCCACTCTATAGACTAGGCTGGTTTCGAACTCCGAAATCCGCCTGCCTGGTCTACAGAGTGAGTTCCAGGACAGCCAGCCAAAGGCATGTGCCACAGCTGCCCAGCCTGGTGTGGTGGTTTTAATGAGAATGGGTTCCATGGGTTTATATGTTTGAATATTTGGTCGACAGTTGGCAAGACGGCTTGAGAAGGATTAGGAAATGTGCCCTTGCTACGGGGAATGTCACCAGGGACAGGCTTTAAGGTTTCAAAAGTCCACACCATTCCCAGTTAGCACTCTCTGCTTCGTGACAGCAAGGTTCTTGCTCCAAGTTCCTCACCGTTGGCTACAAACTCTAGCTTAACTCCATTTTGATTACATAGACCAGGCCCTTCAGCACTATGTATGCCTGGATCAACAGTCATGGAGGCCAGATTCACGTCTCTATCCCCTTCTCCCATCTCCAAAGGGTTCCTGTCAGGGACAGAGGCCCTTAGCTGCCCATCCTTCAAGGACAAAGCACCAAATGCATGCCCACAATCAGAAATGTAAAGGCTTGGATTTAATGCTTTCTCTCCACCCCTCTCTGCTCTGCCCAGCTGTGGAACTGTGGACTTCGAGCTCTGAGCCCAGTGTTTCCGCCTTGAGAACAGGATCAACAGTATCTCTCTCAGTAACGCCAGAGAGAAGGTGGAACCCTCTGGCTGGTGTGACTCGGGAAATGTCTTACAAGGGCCTCGTTACTTGATTGCAAGCGGCTGTGGTGTTGGAAATAGAATAATTCTCCTTTAAATTCTGCAGCATCCTTTGGCTTATTGTTACTATCCTGAGGCTGGGGATGTAAGACACTGGTTGGTCATGTGCCTGTGACAGACCCTGGATACCCAGCACCAGTGAAACATACAGTGAGCCTACTGGTGTGTGTGTGTGTGTGTGTGTGTGTGTGTGTGTACATGTCTGGGGAGGAGGGGGCTGGGTCCCACACCTAGCTCCAACAAAACATACAGAGGGCTTATTGGTGTGTGTGGGGTGGGGAGAGTGTTTGAGAGAGACAGAGAGGGAGAGGGAGAGAGAAAAAGAGAGAGAGCATCCTAATTCCATATCCAGCACCAAACAAACATACAGAAAGCCTATTGCTGTGTGTGTGAAACAGCCAGAGGTGGTCTCTTTTTCTCCTGCTCCCCTGCTTTTTTGAGACAAGGTCTCTCACTGAACCCAGAAATCACTGACTGGCCACATTGACTGGCCAGCAAGGGGATCCCCTGTCTGCATCCTCCCAGAGTCCACTGGGGTGAGAGGCGTGTGTAAGTGTTGAAGACCCAAACTCTGCTTTTGAGTGTCAGGCACTCTCCCTAGCCCCAGAGACTCCACCCTTGGGAATTAGCCAGGCAAGTAAGTACAGGCTTTCAGACGTCGGAGGCCATACCCTAACTTACTACCTTTTGCTCCCCTAGACATCACCGGGGCAGAAACTGTGCTTGGGCCAAAACAGACACATGAGGAGAGAGAAAGGCTGTGCTTTTTCAGCAAGGGTTATCAGGGTCCGACAGTGTGTTAGTTCTCAGTCCGTTAGAAGCACACAGAGCTAGACTGCACGCACACTCCGCACGGTGGCCTTCGGGGAAGCAATGGTTCTGCTCTCCTCCTGACCACATGCAGCTTGTTAGGCGCATGGCAGGCATGGTTTAGTGAGGCACATAATAGGACTAGAGGCCTTGGGGGCCCAGCCAAGGCTCCCCAGCCGAGACAAGTACCCTGAAAGTAAATGCCGCTCTCCTGGGCCTGAGCCTCTCTGTGGGAAACTGCATCTCTAAAGGGGAAACAAGAGGGGGGAGGGAGACCACCATACCTCACATGGCTAAATAACGCTGAAGAGTTCGGAGGGCCTGCACTTGCTAACCTTGACTGAGCCGCCAGGTTCTCTGTCTCAGCCTCCCTACACTCCTCCACCTTCCAGCAGGTGGCGCTATGGGACCCAACAGAAGGTGGTACCAGTCATGGCCTAGCATTGGGGACACTCAAGGGTTGAGCCAAAGCTGACAAACTGGCCCTAAGAAACAGGGGCCTCTAGGGTTGTATACACCACCACCAACACACACGAGAGGGCCGGTCGAGGCCTGGTCTAGTTCAGCGAGTGCCATCCAAACTATAAGTATGTGATCCTTCTCCCGGGTGCCAACAGAGTTATCCACAGGGGCTCTACCAGCCATTCTCACTGGGGTTGAGAGTGCAGGGACTCACTGTTCACCGACAGGGTCTCTGTCCCTGGGGAAAACCTGAGATGACATGAAGAGGGGGTGTCCCCATTGGGGTGCATAACATTACACCAACCTGGGTACTTAAAAGGATGCAAGGGAGAGAAGCCCAGTCTCTGAGGCTACTACTTAGACGTGACAACTTGCTCAACCAACACGGTATCTGTAACTACTACTGATGTTGAGATAGGCTTCCAGCCCAAATCAGAGGCTCTCCCTTAGGGGTCTATTTTAAACGACCCCTCAACAGTGGTCAGGGGACCCTGTGTGCCTGCTGCTCTCTGGGTGACGGGCGTCCTTACCTGGTTGGCAGCCTCAGGTGGCATGGGAGAGGGCGACTTGGACTGGAAGGCGTCCTGGGATATGAACCCTGAGTCGTGGGAGGACACACTGGACAGCCTCACGGGGGCCTGCTGGGCCAGGTTGGAGCTGCGGTACCGGTAGTGTGAGCTGGGCGAGTGGGAGTGGGAGCCGCTGGAGCGGGAGTCACTGCTGTTGACGCTGTTCAGGCTGCTGTAAGGGACAAGCAGAGGGGGCAGGCGTGGGGAGGAGGGGGCACCGGGAAGAAGGAGGAGGAGGAGGAGGAGGAGGAGGAGGAGGAGGAGGAGGAGGAGGAGGAGGAGGAGGAGGACAAGGACATCGAGGGGCGGCATGAGCGAAAGCACAAGAAAACATCAGCCCCTTTCCCGAAGAACCATACAAACCCAGGACGTGGTTGCCAAAGACCAAATCGGGCTGGCGAACAGAAGGCTCTTTTAGGCAAACAGCAAGAGAGCTAGGTTTAGGTCTCTGAGGTGACAACGTGACAGTCTCAGTATGCAAGCCCATACTTTTTACAAAAAAGCAAGGAGGCCCAACTCTACTGTGTCGCCTACCAACAAAACTGCGGGACAAACACTTGGAATATAAAGAAAGCAATGGGGGTAATCGCTTCTGCCTGCAGCAAAACCCCACTAAGTCCACAGCAGGGACATGGTCTCACATCCTTGGGTGGACTACCTAGGTCCACATGACCAGAAGCCACACAGCTAAACAGCACTGGCAGACACCCTAAGCTTACTGGATCCCATCTTAAGGTGGATCCCATCTTAAGGTGGATCCCATCACCAAAGTACATCGGCCAATCAACTTGCTGGGACCGAGTGCAAGCACTATGTATTTTATTCACAGAGCTGGTGGGTTGAGTCCTGGCTCTCCTCCTTCGTGGGTGTTTCCCTGTTAAAGTATCTGTGGGCTGGGCGTAACAGCACAGACAGCTTTCAGTGAGGAGAGTCAGTCGATACTAAGCTGCTTACTTCCAAGGTGAACCAGTAACTAGGAAAGGAACAATGGCCCCCACCCTGGAAGTGCTCTCCCTGCATTGGTCTAGAATGTGAGGGGCAGTTACAAAAAACCCCTGGAGGGGATGTAGCAGCCCAGCAAGCCTGGGGAAGCCTCACGGTTTGCAAACTCCTGGCTTCTGTTTTGAAGTTGATGAGTTAGGGGCGCGCACCGTGTGGCTGGCAGATGCTAAGATGCCTGGCAGTGATCTGTCAGACACAGGTGAGCACAGCCCAGGGAGCACTCCGCTGCCGAGGATGTGCACACCGTGGCGGGATACATGCTACAATTCTAGCCAGAAGATGGCATCTGGGGACCGAAAGGAAAGCTCACAGCAAAACTGCACTGCCCACGGCTCCTGTCAGTGCAACTGAATGAGACCAAGAGGAGAAGGCGGTGTGGCTGGCTCTGTGCTAATGAGGCGGGCCTTGCTGAGCCACGGAAACAGAAAAGGATCTTCCCTCTGTCTCACACAAACACAGAGCTCGTTAAAGGTGACAAGAAAGCAAGTAACATCTTCAGGGAAGATGTGCGGACACAGCCCCTTGACTGGAACTGCCTGCCACATGTATACCCGACAAGCTCTGGGGTGAAGTGAAGCAGACAGGATGCTGGGCCACATCTCCCTAACAGCCTGAGCTGGGCCCCTGCTCCTTGTATCTGCTTCACGGCCATCTGCTTTCGCTACATCGCGGTCTAGTCAAATGACTGGCGGCGGGTGAAGTGCTGGACCAGGGCAGGAAGCCATGTCAGGGGACGCTTGTACCTTTTGAGGACAGAATTAACCTTCCCCTCCACAGACCAAGAACAGCTGTCTCGTGAAACTACGTAATGGTCCTGTAGGCCCTGGGACTGTCCCTAATGCTTCTGTGTTTCCACAGGGAACAGTGTCAGGAGGCCCGTGGGATACAGCATGGCCAGAGCCACTGTGGCTTCTGTTCCGGCTACAGTTGGATCAACTTCTTTAAAAGGAAGGAAAGAGCCTACTTGCTGGTGGGGCACTAGGAGGTGGGGGTGACGAACAGAGACAGACGCAACAGTGGGCGTATTCTTTGCACTACTATTTCCTATTTCTAATGGGCCCCTTTTGGGGCTCCAGGTCACCGTCACATTAAGACATCTTGGAAAGCATTAGGAGGCCTGCTTCACTTACCTGCAGACACTTGACTTTCTGGACATGGTTGTGCTGGGAGAAGAAGGAGGCGTCTGATAGGACCAACTATAGTCCGAACCTTTCAAGTCCAAAATCACCTGAAGGGACAGAGAGCAGCTGTGTGAGGGACAGTTGGGCGGGGTACCACCCACACATCTCCACATGTGCGATGTAATCAAAACGTGACCCCTCGAGGAGGCGGAATTAGAAGAGAAAATGCATGTTTCGACTGAAGGGCCATAGGCCCTACCCCTCAGGGTTGCAGTCCTTCTGAGACGGGCAAAAAAACTGGGGTGAACGGGGTGGGGAGTTAGAAGAGGAAAACCATGAAATACCAGGAGAAAGGGAGAATCACAGTGATGGATTAACAACTTCTGGAAGCTATTTTTTAACACAGGCTAAAATCGGCAGCGTTTTTTTTTTTTTTTTTTTTTTTAGCCTGCAGCTCGGTAAAGACAATAATGGTTTTGGGTCTCGCTGCCTGCACCGACACCACTTGATGCTCAGTAGACACTTGTGTCCTATTTGGCCAGGGCTAGAAGCATGAAAACTTCCCCGAACCAATCCTATCGCAATCATTTCTGTGTGTCTCCCTTGTGACAAAGTGCCACTGAGGGTAAGGCCCACCTCTTGTTCTCTTAGACGGGCACTCCACTAATGTCTACTTACTGAGTCAACACATACTCGAGTTTAATACAAAATCTCATAGACAGAAAACCACAAAGCTTCCAAATTTAGCTTCCTAGCTGACTGTCCAAGCAGATAGTAAGAACTTCCTGCAAAGGGCTCAAAACAATGTGTGACTGGTCAGTTGTTCCCCTAAACCTGACTCTTCCCACTTGATATAGTGTGATGGTTTGTATATGCTTGGCCCAGGGAGTGGCACTATTAGGAGGTGTTGCCTTGTTGGAGTAGGTGTGTCACTGTGGGTATGGGCTTTAAGACCCTCATCCTAGCTGCCTGGAAGCCAGTCTTCGCCTAGAGGCCTTCAGATGTAGAACTCTCAGCTCCTCCTGCACCAGGCCTGCCTGGACGCTGCCAGGCTCCCATCTTGATGATAATGGACTGAACCCCTAAACCTGTAAGCCAGACCCAATTAAATGATGGCCTTGGTCATGGTGTCTGTTCCTAGCACCCTAACTAAAACATATAGTATTCATGTCACACACACCAAAAGAGTACAGCATTTTAAAATATGTCATCTTTTCCTCAGACGGGAAAGGTTCTCTTGAATAAACTGATTAACTCCAGAGAGGGCAGCAAGCCATTACAACAGGTGACACGGGGTCCTTTGATAGCTCACGGCCCAGAGAGGATGAGCCTGGATCTGGTCATGGATCACTTGACTGAAATCCTAGTGTCATTGCTTCTTAGAGCGGTGGCCTTGGTTTAGAGCCTCACCTCTCAGTACCTCAGCATCTTTCCCTTTAATAGTGAAGAGGAAAGACTGGCTCACAAAGGATGGGAACAGCACAACTCAGGGGCCATCATTTCAGACACAGCGGCTACCACACGGACAACCAGAGCCCTGAAGTCCGAACCTTTCTTAAGACTGGCCGCCAACTGCTTGGTCCCCGGTTCCTACCTGTTCGCTTGAGGAGGGCAGCTTGTGAGGATCCATGGTCAGGCTCTTCAGATCCTCTGATATGGTCTGAAGGTGGGTGATCTCTCCTAACATGGAAATCTCTTCCTCCTAAAGGGAAGCAACTTGTGTTCGTCATCCTGTGGGTTCCTTCGCTGTTTCATTCCAGTTCCAACCACGTCTGCCTGGGTCACTGCGTGACCTTTCCAACCATTCAGGAAAGGCATCTGAGACAGGGATCTAAGCTGAAGTGATATACATATGTTCTTTTTGGAAAGAGGAAGGGGGGAAAAGGTAGTCACAGAGTGAGTGACCTGTGTGCTGGGGCCGGTGGAGGGGCGCAGAACACGCTTACAGTACTTGGCCCTGCCAGTGGGCTACTCTGCCCATGGGCTTTTCAGGGCTCCGTCCATGGGCTGAGATGGCCCTGGAGGACCAACATGACTTGGGGATATTTAGGTCCAGATCTTTACAACAGAACACATGTGTTCGATAGAGCTAACTGTCCCCCTTCCTTGCCCCTTGTCCCATCTTAGGAGCTGGCAAGTGGGATGGCAGCTAGGACTGCGAACATTTCAGTCGCCTTCCCAAGAGCCGGTGGGAATAGAGGGTCCAGGTGCAGACGGAGGAACAACTCAAGTCTGAGAGTCCCGCTAGGGCGGGCGGATGTGCACCGCTCGAGCCTCCCTGCGGCCTCCGAGTGTGGGTGCTCTGGGTTTACTCGGAAATTAAGTGGGAGCTGATCCCCTGAGATGCCTCCTGGGGAATTAAAGACATAGATGCATGGGATCCCAGGCTTAGAGGTTTTAGATACAGTGGGCTTCAGAACGTTCGTATCTAGTTGACAGGTGTTGGTATTGCCCCGTAACTTTACCTTAAGATTCTATAACCACACCTTTGTTTGTTTTCTGAGGGGCGGGGGTGCAAGTGCTCTAGGTAGCCTAGAACTTACTGTACAGCCCCCGCATGCCTAAAATAGCAATCCTCTTGTATTAGCCTCCACATGGCTGGGATTACAGGTTTATGCCACCATGCCCAGACAGCCTCTACCTTAACTCAAACAAAGAAAAACAAAAACCAAAAACAAAAACAAAACCCCAAGTAAGATGAGCGTTGCTATGAACTGTGGATGAGGAGTGGGCCACGTGGATATGGGCTCCTCCCTGAGAACCTAAAATGGGCTTCCGCCATTGAGATTCAAGACAGCAGTAGGTGGCTGTCAGTAGGCTGGTGGCTGCATAAATCGGTAAGGAAAGCCCTCCACCCTGCACACAGTTCAAGCCTTCCAGAGGTTTCCACCGACTTACAATCACTGGCCGCAGCATGGAGATGAAGGCGCAGAACCGGCCGCGCTCTTCGATGAGTGCTTTGCGCACGGCCTGCTTTTCTGTTTCTTCCAATAGGAGATACTTATCGTTGACATCCTGGAGAGCGCTGTCCAACTGAGGCTGGATGTCACCTCTCCCTGTGAACGGAACAAGGCTATATAGTTAGCCTGCTGAAATGCTAGCTTCTAGAACAAGTTCCCTTCTCTGAAGTCCTTACTGGAGGCGAAGGCACCCTTTTCTAGGACTTAAAAGCATTACCCGTTGCTCCCAAAAGACTGAAAGCGGCTGCCTTTCTAGGCACATCCATCCCCTTCTGCTTTCTAACATCGAAATGGAGGTGTTATTTACATGGTTTATTTGCCACTGAGGAGCATCTCCTGGGATGACTTCCTAGCTTGCATGCCCTGGGCAAGCCTGCAGGTTCCTGTGCCTGCCTGCCCGCAAGCCTCGAGACACACATTCTTTCTTTAGTTCATCTGGAAGGGCCTGGGGCTGGGGAGCCAGGTGAGAGAGAGGCTAGGGACGTCTCCAAAACTGGACACAAGCTGGCTTCGTTAGGTCCACCTCCATCAAAGAGCCTTTGTTTAGGCACAAGTTTCAGTCCCTGAAGACAAAGGTGGGTTATTCAGCTCCTAGCCCTCGACCTGGGAATCCTTGGCAGTTAGTCTAACTTCCTACAGGAAGGGCTCCAAAGCCAAGCCTGGTAACCAGATGTCTATAGTTAGGTCTTTGTTGGTGACAAAATGAAGAACAAAGCTAAAGCGAGTGGAGCCCTATTATTTACTTATTTGACCACACCACCAGACTCTAGTTATCCGAACAACATTTTACTGTCTCCAGATAGAGCAGTAAGCAGTTAAACAACTCTAGAACAGGAATAGCTGTCTGTGAAAATAAAGTTTTATTAGAACACAGCCACACCCACTCATTTACATATGTGTCCCAGAGACCAAGAATATTTGGCCATTTGCAGAATTAGTCTTGTTGTATTTGTCTAGATCTGAGCTGTTGCTGGGGACACCGGGGTCACACATAGGACACTACCTCTTAAATTTCTACACTGGACCTTTGGCAAATAGGCTTTACCTACATTCAAACTAAAGAAAGAATTTCTAAGCTCCTTCAGGGCAAGGTTTTAGCCTTCCCCTGATATCCCTCAGAGTATTTACATGTGTAAATACTACATGCAAGTACTTGCTTCATAGTTTTAAACACCGATGGAACTGGAAGGGGGTGTTAGGGTTTTCCTAACTGTTCAGGTTGAAGAAGAGGGCAAACCTTAGAGAAGTTGAAGGATTCATCCAAGGGATGAATCAGGGATAAAGCCCAGATACCCTATCCTCTCTGTCCATTGTCTCAGGCTGAATGATGAATTCAACGGCCACGCAGGGAAGTGCTGGGTCAATGGCTCAGCTGTCCCCTTACAAACAACATGTAAGGCAGTAAGTACAAGCCAGCATTTGGTGCAAGGACGTGCAAAGCCAGGGAAGCCTGCCTTGGCTGTAGGAATACATCCTGTCCTTTCTCTCCTATGCAGATGGGCATGCTGAATCTGGACCAAAAACCTTAAGAGAACTCCGTAAAGCTTTAGACTTAATAAAAGTCTGAGAGAACAGTAGTTGTGTTTTAGTAAGGAAGAGCCACTTCTACAGGGAAGTCCTCGATTAGTGTATAATGGGAAAATCAGATACAGTCAAAACCCACCCTTGGAAATACTTTGGATGAACAAGAAGCTCAGAATACGCAGTTCTGTATATAGACAACCTTCATTGGCTCAAGAATGTGTGCAGCGTAAGGCACACGTAACAGCAGCGCATCTCAAAACATCCTCAGATGCCCCCACAGTCACCTTCCGCACGAAGCCTGCCTCTGAGAGACCCCCCAACTCAATGTTTTTAGACCTCTAAACAGCTAGCCCAGCACAGAGTAACTTGTTTTTCTGCTTTCAGCTTGAGAAAGATAGCCCACCCTGTTCTAGTTCCAAAGTTTAACTAAACAGTGCCCCAAGGACATTTGCTCCAGATAATCTCTAACCTTCCTTAAGACATAAACTATTGCCTGACTTCCTCATTCTGTACTTCCCCATTCCAAGCATGTTTTGTCCTCCACCCCTTGCCTTGTGAATTGTGTACTCCAACCCTTGTCTTGTGATTTTTTTCCCCTTTAAATACCACTGACTTCAGTTGCACAGGGTCCCACAGTCCTCTACCCCTGTGTGGTATATGGCTGTGGACCCCAGAGCTCTGGAAAAAAAGAAATCCTCATGCTATTGCATCAAGACCATTTCTCGCGAGTGATATGGGTGTCGCCTTCCGAGGCGCGGGGTACTGGGGCACCCAAGGTTTTTGGGGGTCTTACACCTCCTAGGAAATTCCCAATATTCTTGGGGTGACCAGCTCACCCAGTCTCCCGCTTACCCACTGCCGGTACCCTCACTCAGCGAAGAGGGGACCAGGCATCCAAACAACCCGTCCACCTCAATTTTGCGTATAGTTAGAGAACAGTGAAGCCAGGCTCCCCTCCTCTCCTGGGACGGTCCACTGGAAGCTCTCCCTCTCACGAATGTCTACCCTGCCGGGGCCCCACTCAAGGAGGGAAAGCAGGAACCATCGACGCTCCAACAACATTGGATTTCCTCTGTTCTCGGTGAAATGCTGATTCGTGCATGCAAGTCCGTGCATACAGAGTACTTCCACCATACAACCCGCTGACAGCAAAGTTCAGAAGCTCTTGGACACCTGCTCTTTCTCTCTGGGCTGTAGGGACAACATGACCCAGCACAGGGATGATGGGGCCTTTCCTTCGTGGCTCAGTCTCTTCTACACCAAACCAGACCAGCAAAACACACCAGACCAGACCAGTTCTTAACTTGGGGCTTGGGGAGCCAGGTTGGGGCGGGGGTGGGAGGAGAGGAGCATGCTGGGAGAGAAAGCAGATCTATGTGTGAATTTTGACCAAACAACTTGGATATGTTCTGATTACAGAGAATTCTATTTTTAATTTTTTAAGGATTTATTTTAATTGTATGTATATGAGAATTTTGCCTGCATGTTATTATATATGTGTACCATTTACATGTAGTACCCATTTGGGACTGAAGAGGGCATCAGAACCCCTAGAACAGGAGTGACTATTGATATGATCTGCCTTGTGGGTGCTGGGGACAGAACCCAGACTCTCTGCAGGCCTAATTTCTACAGAAGAAAAGCTTTAAAATAACAGACTAGAAATGAGGAGATAGATCAGTAATTAAAAGTGCTCATTGCACAAGCAAGATTGGAGTTCAAATCCCCAATCTGACAGTTCAATGCTGGGTGGGCAGAGCATCCCACATCTAGCCCCAGCCTCAGAAGGTGGAGACAGGACCCTGAACAAGATGTCCAGTAAGACTAACCACATGGTTAGATCTGGGTTTGACTTCTTCCGAAGAATATGGTGGGAGAGATCAGAAAAAGAGTACTGATGTCAACTTCTAGCTTGTACAACATACACATGTGCCTGTACACATGAATGCATATATGTACACCACACACATATAGGCGCATGTGCAGATACACACACACAACCATACACAGACACACACACACAAAGGAAAAAAAGTCTGTAATTGTAAAATTGTATTTTTCTTCTTGTCACAAGTTGTTAACACGTGTCTAGTTGTAATTTGCTCCAGCTATGATGGCATAGACCTCCAATCCTAACGTTCAGGAAGTTAAGGTGCAAGGGTCATGAATTAAAGGCCAACCAGGGTGTGATGGCTAATCCTGGCTGTCAAATTGACTACATCTGTAATGAACTACAATCCAAAAATGGAGGGCATGCCTGTGATCCAAATCTGGAGGCTGGAAGACATGGGTTTCGGACCTGGATCTTGACATGGGATGACACAGGGTTTTGATCCACATCTTGAGGGACAGTGGCCATGACAAGCTTAGGCCCGGGCAAGGTAGTACATGCCTTTAATCCCAGGAGGCTGAAGCAAGCAGATCCCTGAGTTCAAGGCCAGCCCAGGACAGAGCAACTATTAGATTCTTGAACTTCCCACTCATAGCTGCTCATTGTTGGGTTAGACGGACTGTAGTCTATAACTTGTTACAATAAAGTCCCTTAATAGAGAGAGACGCTCCATAAGTTCTGTGACTCTAGAGAAAACTGTCTAATGCACTGGGTTACATGCAGAGACCTGTCTCAAAAACAAAATACCGAAAAACCAAAAAAATAATGCTTTAAAAATAATAAGAAAGCAAAATGAGTATATCATCAAATTGGTAAATATATACTTATATAAATTACTCTGTGATTATAATGAAGTTATTTTAAGTATGTATTATGTCATAATTAGAGGACTTTAAAATTACAGCATTCTAAAATAAGTATAAGCTGTAAAGATTGCTCTAATTATGGTTATAGTGGAAAATTTTTCTATTTAGGATATATCAAACTAAAACACAATGATTATTTTTTAAATTCTCTAACATACTATACAATTATATTTATTTTACACACAGTATATACATTAAACATTTATATATATAATATATATTTTATATGATATATAAAACATTTGTATATGATATATATAACATTCATATATGTATACAAACACACACACACAGCGGAAGAAATTGTTTCAAGTCCCAGTTGGACATAGTGACTTTAAGATATGGTCACCTCCGAGCTCCACAAATCCTAAACTGTACTAGGGCTGACTTTAGTACGCCTGTCTCTTGGTATCCCCAGGGGACTGGCTACAACACCTCCCCTGATATGCCTAAGTCTCTGACCGAAATGATTGGGATTCCCTTCTCCTATATATGTCAATTCATCTCTAGATTACATGTTGTACTTAAAGCTCATGTTAGCAATAGTTAGTGTATTAGGAATCAGTGACAAGAAACAATCTGTGGACCTCTAAGAATATTTCCCCTGCACTGGCTTGGAACCAGTACCTACAGAGGGTTAATCTGCAAACGGCCGCATATCCCTCCTCTCAGCATCGTGGAGAGATGCACACCTCCCCCTCCTTAAACTCCTTAATGGGTTTTTTAAAGACTTTTATTTTGTATGTATGAGTCGTTTGTCCACATGTGTGTCTCTGCACCATTTGCATGCAGTTCCAGCAGAGGCCAGAAGAGGGCACTGGAAGCCCTGGAGCTGGAGTCACAGGAGGCTGTGAGTGCTGGGAACTGAATCTGAGTGCCCTCCACGAGGAGCTGGCGCTCTGAACTGCCAAGTCATCTCTCTAGTGCCAAGGCACTGACCACTCTCTCTCCCACACCAACTCTCCCCCTTTGCCTCCCTCTGCTCCCTCCACCCTGGCTAGGCCATCAAGATCTGTGACGTAGATGACTGCACGAGCTTCCATAGTGTCTCCAGTCGCCCTGGAGCTGGTCCTCCCAAGACAGCCCAAGTGGCTTTCCCAAGGCAAATATCACTACTCTCCCTCAGCAGCTCCAGCTGCTCTCAAGAAAAGTCCCACACCAAATGTCCCAGATCCTAAAGCTGTCCCTGCAAGGCTGGAAAGGGTCACTCACATCCACGCACAGGCCTGGCCTTCCCCTGACCCTCTTTCCTTCCTCCCGGGCTGCCCAGCCCACTTCCTCTTCCCCATCTGCTTAACAGGAGTTCACCCTGTATCCCTGGTTAATTCTACAGGCTACAGGCACTGTCCCCATAGGATTCTTCTTGACCTCACAAGCTCTTGACCCTTGTCCGTCTACCATGGGGCTCTCAGTCACATTTCCTGTCTGACCTCCCCTTAGTTATTTATTAACTTGAGCTCAGTCTGCCTGGCTGAAAGGAGAACCCCACGGGGGCAGAAACTGTATGACTTTGCCAGTTGTAGCGTCTCATTTTGCTACACTTGCCTGGAAGTCTACAGATAGTCAATATATCTCCAAAGGAATGAGATCCCGACATAGTAACTTCATTGAGTTTACTCAAGTAGCTCAACTATCAATGCCCTAGATGGCCTAAGAGCCAGGAAATTCTAGGACCAAGCAGCGGCCAAAATGGAGAGCGCGCTATCTTAGATGGCTTTCCAGACAAGATTCCTGAACAAAGAACTAACTGCATTTGGCCTTTCTGGTAAATTATAAATCACCCTAGCCTCAGGACAATTCCCCACAGCCCCGACCTCCTCTAGTGCCCAGGTCTTGATATTACTCATGCAGGGGAGTTCTAAACACTAGTCAGGAAACCCCGTGGAGTCCTCTGTGGGGAATCATAACTGCTTTCTGCAGAAAACACGCCTGGGGTACCACACTATCGTAAATGGCAGGAACAGCGAGGGCCAAAGGAGGGAGGAGGCAGGCACTGGGGTTGTGATTAAGCGAGGAGAATTTACAGAGCTTTCTGGAAATACCAGCATTTACCATGTATTCCCCTTCTTTACATAAGCACTGAAGGCAGGGATTGGTAGCTTTTCCCTGGGGAAAATGGGCAAAGCGTCCTGCACAGGACGGTAACTACCAGTGCTGAGCTACTGACAACACAGCAAGGCCGTCTGTCTGTCTTCTCTGTCAGAAACCCAGACCCACCGTGACTCCTGATCACACATCCACAGCTCTTCAATGAAGCAGCTAAACCAACAACTCAGGTGATCAGTGTTACCTGGGACTGTCCAGGCCCCGCCCAGGCCCCACCTAGACCCTCCCCCCCCCTCCCCCCCGCCCTGCAGCCCATAACACACACAGAAAGCTCAGAGTTGCAAGAGAACCTTGAAGTATAACCCAGGCCAAATGACCTGCTGGGTGCTGGTGCAACGGCCACGGGCCTTTCTTTTTCCTGAGATGGATGCAGAAGAAGAAGCCACCAGTCATCCTACAAAATACTTTCCTTCTACCCTGACACACATACACACTGACCCTGATCCCTACCCGTCACAAGTCAGACCTCAGCTCACAGCCACAGTGACCATAGGCGGTCCTTTTCCTCTCTTCCAGAGAAATCCTGGCACATCTAAGAACTGGTAGCAATAAAAGACAGGATATAAACACTGGTGCATGGGACACAAATGATACCACAGAGGATACAAATTGAAATGAACGTGCAAGGTGATGCCGGGAATTTACATTTCAAAAGAGAACCGTCCACACCATCCTATACAAAGTCATCATCTATGCGCAACGCTAGAAACAGGTTTGATGACTACCCAAAGAAAACATGCCTAAAAACAAGAAGAAATGCTACATGGAGGGCCCACAAACAGTCAGAACAGACTCTAACAGCCATTAGATCAAACCCTGCTATGTAATAAGACACTAACTGAACTGTCTCCTCCTGAATCTTCATACTGAAAGTTTCTAGGTCATCTAAAACTAATTAATGGTCGCTTTTCTCCTTTTCGACCTGTATTTGTGTCATAAGGCACCAACTGGCCAGATACCTTAACTCCTGATCCACCCACCCCATCTCCCAAGTGCTGCAAACTGAAGTGTGTACCACCATGCCATCCCCCAGGACGGCACGGCTAGGCATCAGCCATAGTGGTCAACACCTACCAGACACCCATTAGGTATAAGGAAACGGCATCGGAATGCACGCCAAGCCCAGATTTCAGCTACAGACTCCCCTGTGCCCGCTCGACCACCCCATCCTTGTGAACAGCTCACCCACCCACCCCTCTTCTCAGTTCCACCGTCACAGGCTTGCTAGGTGTTACTGCCTCTTCCTGGAAGCCCAGACAATTCCTTCTCCACACACAGACACCTCCTCCACAGCAGGCTGGACCACTGACAGCAGTTTGAAGGACGTTACATCGTTGTAGTTTCTTAAAGAATAACACATACTCAACTTGGTATTCACCCCAGTTTCTAGCACAAAGCTTTGAACACCCTAGGAGATTCCCAAATGGCAGGTGATGTGGGAACGGGGTGTAAGGAAGAGGGCCTAAACTCTGAGCTCAGACTGAGGGGCCGACGGCCAGAAAAAGCAGCTACTTCATTAGAAGGCTGGAGCACTCGGCTCTAACCCTCACCTCAGGTAAGGGGTGGGGGTGCTGGAGAATGAGGTCAGTCAACAATTCTCTCTCCCACCTACATTACCAAGTTTCCCTAAACTTCCACACAAACCCTTGGGACAGTCTTAGCGTGGGAATGTATTGAGAAGCCAGGAGACGACCCAGAGGTGTTGCGTCCACTCTCTTACCAACCCCAGCCCCACCCATTTTCCTCCTCACTTAGGAAAGGAACATTTGTTTCTCCACAGTCAACTACCGGAAGTGTATAGTATCTCTCTGTGGGTAACTGCCCCATTCAGCAGCACCTGGTCTTTCCTTGTCTCTATGCCCACAGACACCGTGACTGATACACAGAGCTCTGTGGCTTTGTCTAGGGACCTGTCCGCAAAAGACAGGGGACTACCAGGGGCTGCAGAGATGTCCCCACTGACTACGTGAGCAGAATCTCAGAACGCAAAGTCAGAAGGGCGTGTGGTTTTCATTCCTTCATTCATTCCAAACTTACTTCATATCAATTCAAACAAATAAAGTACAGCTTGCCCCATGCACTGATCACACTTTGATGGTCAATCAAGAGATCCATGTGCTATGATTCAGTTCATGGAAATACCCAGAAGAGGTGGCGCCCCCCAGAGACCGAAAGCGGGAGAGTGCCAGACACGGGTGGCAGAGAGGTGACAATGCAAAGGAAGGGGGTGTCTGTGGGACGGATGGAACTGTCCTGAAATTAGACAGTGGGAGTTGGCTATGCAGCACTGTGAATATATAAGTCACTGAGAGTGATAATCTAAAATGATAACTACAGTACATAAGTTTTTACTGTTGTAAGCCCAAAATATGGCTTTCTTCTTTCCAAAGGTTAACAAAAAATCTGTTTGCTCTATGATTCCATAGTCATAATACTGAGACCAGGAAGGGATTATCTTTTTTTTAAATTAGGGAATGGCTGGCCCAACCACCCTGTAAGATAACAGAGGCAAGACTGTGCCGTCAACAAGAGGTGGCCACCCAAGCCCCACCTGACAAAGGAGACCCCGGGGATGGTGACTGTAGGTGACCGAGTCCAATGGAAATACTTCATGGGAGCTCAGAGAACAGTAGGACACGCCAGCAAGACAGCCACAAGGGCAGGGCACGTTTCCAAGATGGAACCCAAAGCGACTGGCTGTTTAGTCTCTTGATCACCACAGTAGGGTTCACCTTCGACTGAGAAAATCACTTTGAGAATTGAATGTAAAGATATTAAGCCTTAGAAAGGAAGCATTTGGGCAGGAGAGATAGCTCAGTGGTTAAGAGCACTGACTGTTCTTCTGAAGGTCCTGAGTTCAAATCCCAGCAACCGCATGGTGGCTCACAACCATGAGATCTGACGCCCTCTTCTGGTGTGACTTAAGACAGCACATATAATAATAAATAAATCTTTGGGCCGGAGCGAGTGGGGCTGAGTGAGCGGAATTTGAGTGAGCAGTGGTCCTGAGTTCAGTTTCCAGTAGTCACATGATGGCTCCCAGCCATCTGTACAGCTACCGTGCACTCATATACATAAAACAAATAAATCTTTTTTTTAAAAAAAGCATTTTACAAACTGCCAAAGTAAGAAATCCTTCTGCTTTTGTTCTTGCTGTTGAGATGACTAGTTTTAGAAGAGTTGTATTGTTTATATAGACAAAGGTGGATTCTGTAAGCTTAACGGTACCAAGTCTGACTTGAGAATCCAACTGAGGTGGTATTTAGTATCATGTTTGTTTTGCATATAATCAACAAATATGTTCATATCTACTCAGGTATGTATACATAGGGATAAAAACATATTGACTTCCTGTGCAAGTGTGCATTTAAAGCACATGGTATTTTCTTTATCCCAGAACCTAGTACTGACTTATGAACACAAAGCAGCTCACAGAATGTGGTGCTGACAGTGTCAGTGGCCAATTGCTTAAGCGAGAAAATGATTAAAGTGTGCGTGCACACAGACACAGACACATAGACACACGCACGCATGCACACGCTTTCCTTAAAATTATGGAAAACTAAACAAGTACAAGTGATCATTCTGAGTCAGCAGGAAAATGCGAAGAGCTAGCGTAGGTCGGAACAACAGTGAAAAGCCCGCAGTAAGGACCACGCCGTCCCCAGCCACCGGAGATTTGGGAAGTACACTTACCCTGAGCGTCCACTGGCAAGGGCGCACCGTGAGCACGGGCAGGACACACATTTGACACAGAAAGGAAAACATAAGGTCAAACCGGTATCTGAGCTGTGCCCGCCTAACCTTTTGCTCATGACCGGTTTATTATTATTAAGTAATAATAAGCCGTCTAGCCGCCTATTTAAAGAGCTACACTAGCTTGTCAGCCTTCTTTCTCAAGTTAAGTCCCTGACAAACCTTTAGTGGTTTCAGATGGAAACAGGACTCACCATAACTCAATCTTTAATTTTACTCTTACTGTTTTACAGTGCTGACTGAGGGCTACACCCAGAGCCTTGCCTATACTAGCTAACTGCCCTCCTACTGAACTACATTCTGAAACCGATTTTTAATTCTCTCTTTTAATTTTAATTTTACTTTTAAAATTAAAAAAAAATGTGTGGATATAGCTAAGCTGCCAAAAAAAATCCTGCCTGCATGTGGGTTTGACTCAGACACAGACACAGACACAGACACACACACGAACATATAAGCAATGATGATAATATGAAAGATAGTCATGAGGAGTTAAGGACACTGGCTTCACACAGTGACATGTCAGAAGTAGGCAGGCAGTTTAAAGCACCCCGTTTCTGTTTTTTGTTTTTGGTTTTTTTTTTTTTTTTTTGGTTTTTTTTTTTTTTTTTTTTTTTTTTTTTTTGGTTTTTTTCAAGACAGGGTTTCTCTGTGTAGCCCTGGCTGTCCTGGAACTCACTCTGTAGACCAGGCTGGCCTCGAACTCAGAGATCTGCCTGCCTCTGCCTCTCAGAGTGCTGGGATTACAGGCATGCACCACCACCTCCCCGCAAGCACCCCGTTTCTGATCCCGTTACTTCACAGTTGGGAACCCAAAGACTTGAGCAGGAAGGAAGTATGTCCCAGTAACCCCACTCGGAGGTCAAGCCCCCTGTGGTAGCTCCACATCACCTCTCCCGCTTCCTGTGACTGTCTCCTCCACTTTGTATGAACGCTGGCTCTGCCCTATGCCCTTGACCCAGCACTTAGAGTAGAACTTCTCTGAGGCGAGGGCCCAGCTACCTCTCTCTCTGTCCCTGACTCCTAGCTTCGTGAGCACTGCCTTGGAGAATGAGAAGGCTCGGTCCATTTATCCACAGTTGGGGCAGATTCTGGGTCCATGTAAAATGATGCTGGAATAAACCTAACCGGAGACAAAGCACTTAGAACCTCTGTGACAGAAATACCAACGTACGTTTAGATCACTAACCATCGAGTTCTCCAGTAAAGAGAGTCGAATGTAAAACAATGTGGTAAATGATTATGTTTGTGGAATAACAAGTAGGACATATAAGATGTTTACAAGCCACACACTGTATGAAGTGTCGGCCTCTGCCAAAGACAGGGCAAGCGAGCGCCAGGCTGATCTGCACAAAGGCGTCTGGATTCTTCTAATGGTACAAGAGAAGACTGACCAGATTGCAGATCGATTTCTGAAAAACAGGCAACGCAAAGCTGTCTGTCACACTGGAGAGCGCCCAACGTGACCCTGGCTGTGTGAGTCAGGCTCGGGTCTCATGGGACACAGTGATCCGAGTGACATCCATCTGCCCCAGCTCACTAATATCTCAAGCAGAGCTAAGGAGCACGCCACTTGAAGTATGTGGGCAATCTCAACTCAGCCAAGTTTTCTACCAGAATGCGAAACTCCATCTAAGCAGAACCCCAAATAACTCTCAGATTTCCCTTAAACAAGGAAGGGCCCTCCCATCCCAGTCTCTGATCGGACACCTGCTAGGTGAGCACCCCAAGATCCTGACAGAGTGATGACCCTGAGTCTTCTGGAAGGCTGTACTACCCCAATCAGACAACAGTACATCTAAAAATACACTTAGATACGTGAGGGGGGAAATGATAAAGAGATCAAACTTGTGTTTTGATTGTCCCTTTAACTCGAAAATCACCCAGAATGCTGCAAGCAGCTGGACCAGGTTCTAAGGGTCCCAGCACAGGATCTAGAAAGAGGACATGGGTAGAACTTAAAAGGCAGTCCCTTCAGAACCCCATGATCAGAGGCTCCACTTCCTCAGCCTTAGGCCCAAACACCCCAAGAAACCTCGACATCCGATGCCAATTATCCCCAAGTCCCAAGTCCAGGAGCATTTCATGATTGGTGCAGCCCAGCATCCTGAGTCCCGAGTCATCCTCTGTGGCCTGGATGTACAGCCCATTAGTGTCTAGGCAGCCTGCACCGGCAACCAGGCAGGTCTAATTGCCACATCTCCCTTTAATGGCGCACTGTGACCAAGCCATCAGGCTGCACCCCAAGGTCCAAATTCTGCTAATTGGACAATGCCGGGGACTTTGAGTGGCAGGAGAAACCCTCTTACCTCTATGTAGGGCTTAGATAAAATGGGTGGTCTCTATATCCAGAGACTTGAGGCCTCCGACAAGAGCTGGGGGGCGTCAGCTACTTTCCCATGTGTCCTGGCACCTGGCCCGCCCCTCAAGCCCGTATCACTCCTCATGCAGAACTGCCCAGATGTCCACCAGGCAGACAGTCCGAGCTTCCAAGGGGCCTCAGACTGATTGACTATGGTAACTTCATTCACAACATTTTCTTATAGCCCCACAAGGAGAATGCAAGCGCTAAGCCCTATGACTCATCAGATGCTAGCTCCCAGGCGGCCTCATGAGAGAGACCGTGAAGTAGCGATACAAGCCCCTCAACATATATCCCAGAGAGACTGCAGAGCCAAGGAGGGCAGAAGAGTTTAGTGTCTCTGAAAACAGTACTGTAGCCATCTTGAAATGGCACAGGGCATTTGTAAAAACTGAAGGGAAGGGACCATTTTTTTAAAAAATTCGAAGTCTCTAAACTTTGTCTGCCATTTCCACAGTTCTCCACCATCTCACGTCTTAAAATATGTTTTCTTTTCATTCCAAACAATCACTGCTTGTTGAGGAAGGGGAAATTGGAGGCTGGGGCGCTCTCCCTACAAACGTTGCTTTGAACAAACTTTAAGGTCGTTATCACCCATAAAACAGCCTGACCGAAGAACCCCATTTTATCAGTTGAGATACAGCAAATTAAGGGGTGGGGGTGGGCTGGAGAGCTGGCTCAGTGGTTAAGAGCACTGGCTGCTCTTTCAGAGGACCTGGGTTCAATTCCCAGCAACCACATGGTGGCTCACAACTGTAACTCCTGTTCCAGGGGATTCCATACCAGCGCGCGCGCGCGCGCGCACACACACACACACACACACACACACATCCACCCATGCAATCAGAATACCAATGTACATAAAATAAAAATAAATATATATTCTTTTAAAAAGCTAACAAGAATTGCTGCTTTCTTCTACTCAAGGGAGATTTTCCCACATTTTCAGAATCCAGGAAATGTTACAAATGCTTGCAATGTGAGGAACTGGAGACAGGTAGGGAGGAGACAGCGTCCACTGACCTGGTGTGTGAATCTTTGGTGGTGAATCCTTGCACGCCACCCTCATGAACACATTAAAAATCCCCTAGGCGGCAAAGACTATGACTCTAGGCTCCACCACAGCCACCTCTCACACACTCGGAGACTGCAGAGAGCCTGCATCACAGCTCCTCTGCACGAGCGCAGGGATTCCGTGAGCGTTTTCTATTATTATTATAAAGTATAGCCTATGAGAACCTGTCCAGTTTTGAAGACAGACTTAACCAAGGGCTTAACACGCCTCCGTGTCCTGCACTTTAAGAACTTAAGTGCAGGGACTGAAAAGATGGCTCAGCAGTTACGAGCACTGGCTGCCCTTCCAGAGGTCCTGAGTTCAAATACCAGTACTGACACGGCAGCTTACAACTGTCTATAACTGCAGTTCCAGGGCCTCTAATGCCTTCTTCTGGTCTCCATGGATACACAGGGTGCACAGGTGTACGTGAAGGCAAGACACCAATACACATAAAATAACAAAAAGAAACCATCAAAGCAGGTAGGCGGGGCTCGCTCCCCCAGGCCCTCCTTCTAAGAGGCCTCGGAATCTAAGAGGCACTGCTGCTGGCTCAGAGACCTCACACATCTGCACACTTTCGCTTACTCTGAGTCACAGTATCAACGAAGCAGACTCTTGGGTTACCTTTTTTCGCCTTCTTCTGCAGTTTCAAGGTGTCAGAGGACTTCTTTTTTATCTCTTGGCGAGCTTTCTTATATTCTAAGAGAAAGCAGAATATTAAATAATTTTACCAGTCTGCTCAGTCTTTATCCTAGAAAGGATACTCTCACACACCCTGAAAATAACCTACTGTAAATATACACCCGATAAAAGTCACAGTGACATTTCACAACAAAGGAGCTGTTTGCATGACACACAGCCTTTCCCTGTCCTGCCGACGCCAAGAAAATATGCCACCAGGAATTGTTTTAATGAAAAGAAAAATCACTATATATCTGTTAGAATTTGGGGAAGACCATCACTGCCAATGTTACCTACTTTGCCAAAGCTCTGGGGGTAGATAACCATCACATAGTTCTAGTTTCTTTCCCCAAATGAAACTATGGCTGGGCACGTGCAGTGAGCCTCAGGGGACGTCAAGCAATGGTTGGATTAAACTCAGTGGGAATATAAGTTCTACAAATGTGCATACATCCTTGATGGGTCCTGAAAAAGCTTAAGACTTAGATACTGTTTCAAACACCTGTGCTAGAAGCCAGCCTGGAAATACGGGGCAGCAAACAGAAAGCATTAGCTGCTTTTCCAGAGCGACCCGGGTTCAAGACCCAGCACCTACCTACATGGCAGCTCACAACCGAAACTCCTCAGTGCACACAGCCTTCATGATTTTACAACATTCTTTTGTCAAAATGCTCTCCTGGAGCTCCCTGAAGTTCTCTAGGAGCACGGTGCCTCGCAAGAAGGAATGCATGCCCACTAGAGACTACATTCAACTAGACATCTAACATCATGATGAATTGATGTATTTGGTGCATAAGTCAAGGAATGCAGGGGAGTTCGATCACTCTGGGTGCCTGGACATGAAGAATGAATGATGCCAAGTCCCCAGTGTGTCAGCTTCTAGGAATGGGGGTGGGGGGAATCTTCATTGTCACATCTAAAGTAAGCACAATCAGCTGTCCCCAGGACCAGAAGGTGGCCATCCCAGGAGCCATCTTACATGGTACACCCACACGCCTCGAACACAGGCTGTCTTCTTCCCTGAGACCTTTGCTATGTCATGTCTTGTCATAGGGCCTCTTCGTCCCGGTATTAGCAGATAACACACCTACCTTTCTATACATCCCACAACACCCAGCAGGTAAAGACCCTCAGAAGTAGCTGCTGTCTGTTAACTCAGCACTTGGAAGGCTGAGGCAGGAGGATCATTTGAGGTCAGGAGTTCAAGAGCTGCCTAGGCAGTGTAGGCCTCATTTCAAAGCCAACCCACCAATGAGCCAGAATGACCAACACAAGGCACAGATGTTATTATGTCCCCGTCCCACAGGTCTGCGTGACAGGACTAACACCCCATCGCTTGACAGTGACCAGCGCTCTGTTTATATCATGGGGGTAAACAGGCCTTTGAAATGTTCTCAAATGCCTTAAGTATGCATGTTTAGCACTGAACCCACAACTACAATATGTATTAATTTCAGTGACCAAAAACCCACTGAGCAGGCAGAGGTCAGGAGCTCGGCAGCATTGCAGGGCGACACACAGTACTCACTCTCGCAACGGGGACACTAGGGACCCTCCTCCCCCGAAACTGAAATACCCACAGGGCAAGGAGAGACAGAGAGGGCTCCGAGCTGCTTTGGTGACAGGGCTACGGCAGTGGTGCCAGGCCTGTGGCACCTGCTGCGGTGACACCCACAGCCACCGAGCTCCAGGGCCCTTGCTGTTACCTTTTGCGTGGTCCTTGTCTAGCTGGTTGGCCACTTTCTTCCATTCCTCCATTTGTTCTTGCAGTGGGTTTATCAGGCAATCAATCAAAGCACTTTGGCCGGAAGATAAAGAAAGGGAGAGATTAAGCAGGTGCTTCCTGATCTCCAGACACACACTCCACCAATTCCGGCACTTCAGGAATGGAGCAGAAGGATCTGCAGTTTGAAGTCAGCCTGGATTATCCGGCAAAACGCTCCAAAGGATTTACACTTAGTGGTCAAGACACACTTAAACCGTTTCCTTGAAACAAGTAAAGGCAGCATAATGAGCCACCGTTGGCTCGGAAGTGCCCGCTTCAGAATGAACCGCCTTGGTCTCAGGATACTTTTGATGACTATTAAGGAAATATAAGGCTGGGTGTGTATACCATTAATCACAGAAACTGAAAATGTAGATGCAGGGTGCTGTGAATTCCAAGCTACCCTGGTCCACACACTGAGTTGTAGGCCAGCCAGAGTTATCTACTGAGACCCTGTCTTAAAAAAAAATTAAATATAGAAACCACATAACTGCCAAGCTGGAGTAACCTCTCTCCTTGTTTACTGTGCTGTCTTCCAGCCACGTTACAGGAAACTGGGGTAACCCCTCAGGCCTCACGATGGACAGAGCCATCGGAGCTTAACGTTTGCCTTCTAAAATCCAGGAAGTGGGGAAAGCATTAATATCTTTTTTTAAAGACTCCGGGATGCTGTCAGGTACTGGGGACCTGATGTTATAAAGACGTAGTAACTGAGTAACCTGGACGAGGAGAAAGATGAGAGAGACCGGGAACACTCTTAAGCTGCAAGTGCCAGTTTCTAATTGGTGGCAGGGAGGAGATGTGCAGGTGTGCCCCTGAGCGCTACGCAAGCCCCTCTGAGAAAGGGATGGCAGCGCAATTCTGCTGATGGGCTTGGGACACAAGGGCCACCAAGTCACTGAGCCAGCTGTTGCCATCCCACTGTATTCTGGGTGCCTAATAACTGGGAGACAGCTCTGAGGTACCTACCACTCCCTCTTGGAGGCTCTGTAATCAGCCTGGGGGGCAGGGCAGCGGGGCAGGCGGCTCTCATTCCTGTGAGGAGGGAGCCTCATCTGTGTGTACACATCGCCACAACGGGTAGGCGGTCAGGAGACCCGTGAGGGGCGTGTGAGTGATCTGAAGGCGAGAGCAGGCTCCTGAGAGCCCAGGCTAGACCAATGGCTCTTCGCTGCGACCCAGTACTAGACCCAACCCTAGCACACAGCAGTTTATCGCTGCATCCCTAACCTAACCCTCTGCGATAGGGCGGGGGACGCTCCTCACCTGGAGAACTGCCTCAGCTTGGTCTCGATGCTCCGGTGCCGCATGCACATTCTGGTGAGCGCTGAGCCAATCTCCCGGGTACCGCCTGGAAAAGCAGAAGAGGCCCGGATGAGGAGTGGGGGCTGAGCAGGAAACCAAGACCAAACACGGCCGGGTCTCACCGCGCCGTCGCAGAGCCTAAGACACGGCCTTCAGAACGTCTCATGCACGCGGTGCTTATACTAACACACGGGTGTGAATGGATGTCGAGTGGTATATTTGCCTATTTCCTACACTGAGGTGGCTCTCACTATAATCATACGTGATGTTTCCTAGTCTGAGATTCTCCGTTCATTTTGTACTATTGGTTGTGAGTCAGAAATCAAGGCCAGTGACCTGAATTCAACACGTGGTAGAGGAAAGAGAAAGGATTCCTAGAGATTGTTGTCTCACACACACACACACACACACACACACACACACACAAATATTGCTCATGAAAGATGACCAAAATCCCCCACCCAATCACCTAAATGACCCTCAAGGCTGTTTTGGAATAGCTAAGGGCCACTGTGGTCCGTGCAACTGTACAGCGATATGAAGTCATGGTTATGTCGTCATTGCACACTGGTGACCAAGATCTCTGAGGTCAGCAAGTTTGGGAGAGAACTACAGCATGTTTCCATTTTCCCGAGAGTCCTGTCGTGCCTTCCTTTCAGGAGCACTGCACCCACCCTTCCCACTTAGTTTTTAAGGACGTCTGATCCTCCCCGCTTCTGGAAAAACCCCTGAATCAGAATTTACTGGGCTGTGTGGAGAATGAGTTGTAACCTCCGATGAGAACTGTGGAAGGACCCGGGAAGGCACAGCCGATGGTGTTAGGAAAACACAAGCGTATGGCTTGTGAAACCTGGGGAAGTGTCAAATAGAACACTATTTTCTAACCAACAAGAGAAAGCCACAGGAACTTATGACAGTTTTAACCAAATGACCAGGGTGGGGAGGGGAATTCCTCTTATGAAAATGCATGACATTACACGTGTACACCCATGACACTACACATGTTATATGTGTCTGTTGGTCCAGTGCCCCTCATTGTCCATTTCATTCTGCCGGCTATGAGCTCTCTACAAGCAAATGACAGTAACACAGTAACACTAAGTAACACAGTGCCTACTAAGTGGCAGTGGTTCAGCTGAGCATGGTGGCACAGTCATTTACTCACAGCACTGGGAGGCAGAGGCAAGTGCTTCAAAGCCACCCCAGCTGCTGTGAGTTCAAAGCCACCCCAGCTGCTTGAGTTCAAAGCCAGCTGGGGCTAACCAAATCTGAATGAATGAATGAACGAACGAACGAATGAATGAATAAATAGCATTTCCACTTGGGAGGCAGAAGCCAACAGATCCTGTGACCTGCAGGCTAGCCTGGTCTACACAGCAAGCTCTGGACCTACCAGGAAGACATAGTGATACTCTTACGCACGCACGCACGCACGCACAGCTACATTTCCAGGGAGCTCACCCAGTCCTCTCAGTCAGCGACATCTAGGTCTGCACCCACACGGTCAGTCGCAGGATCCCCATCCTATACTCAAGACTTGAGGACTGAAAATTACCTTCAGATTTTCCCAGAAGAATAAAACTCACACTTTCCTGCTAACCATTGCTGTAGAAGCTGGAGCAAAAAGCAACCGTGATCCCAAGGCTGGTTTGGCATCTAAGTGGTGCCTTTAGGAGCTGAGGATGGAGGTCGGGCAGGAAAGTACCTGCCTAGCAGTTACGAAGCCATTTGGACTCTGAAACTACCATAGTAGCACATACCTATAATCCTCGCACTCAGAGGATAGATGCTAGAAAGTCAGAAATTAAAGTCGTTTTCAACGATATGGCAAGTTCAAGTCCAGCACTGGATACATGCAAAAGAAAAGAAACCAAACCAAAACTTTACCTCACATTCTACAGTGTTTGTGCCCTCCCAGGCATCACCACCAGAGGGCGCTATTCTCACACGCGCCATCTGTCTTCCCATCTGCCTGTTTTGGGGGTGGTTAGTGTTTGTGAACAAAGGTGAGGAATGAGGAAGGCTTTACCCCCAGGAAAAGACCTCTTTTCCCTGAGCCTTCATCTGATTAAAAGTTAATAACGTGGCTACACAGGATATTGGCCTACTTATTCCCTGCTGCCAGGAAGGTAAACTAACGCTTTCCTAGGGGAGGAAATCAGTAGCAGCTATCAAGAAATGCCCTAAAAATAGCATCCTCTCCCGGACCCAGCAACTCTTAACACTAAGAATTTAACCTGAGGAAATAATGAAGAAAAATGGCGAATCCTTTCCTGGGAGGACAATGATTGAAATGTTTACAACCTCAAAAATCCCATTATAATGATCTAGTTAAATGAACCATGGGGCACAGACACCCAAGCGAAGAAGTCACAGCTATTTAAAAATAGAATTATGTGTCACTTGGGTGCTGCTTGGTGCGTCTAAGTACTTTTCCCATATTAAATCAGTCAATCCTCACAATATCCTCAGTCGAGTTGACAGCACTGCTGTGCCCGCTTTGTAGACAGGAGGACCTCTGCCCAAGGGTACGGGGTTAGTGCATGCAGCTCAAACAGGCTGAGTCGTCCAGGTTTGCGCATTCAGCCACAGTGAGCTGTGTGATACTTCATATAGAAAAAGAAAGAAAAGAAAAGATGGCAGGGCCCAGAGGACCCTAACGCCCTCATCTATGGGCAGCATGCGTGGTGACGTTCATTCAGCCAGCCAGCTCTCAGAGTTTGGTTCTTGAGTCTAGACTACTACTTGGTGCTGAATGACTGGACGGACAGTCCTGGCAAAGCCAGTGCCAAGAGCTGGGTGATGTGATTCTATTTAACTCGGGACTAACATCCACGTCCACGTCCACGCCCACGAGGCAGAATCAGGGACTGGAAGGGATCGTGCTGACTGATGCTCAGGCCCTGCACTCCGTTTCTCTGTCCTATTATTCCAGTGCCTTCCTGATCACTTCCACGGATGTAACTCATCCCCAGGGAGGGCCTTCCAGAAGCGGCCGAGCTGTGGGCCGGTCCCGCGCAGTTTCTGAACACAATGCCTATGCCCGCCACTGTGCCTCGGCGCAGGGAGTCACAGAAAGGACAGGAAATGGAGACACATAAAGAAAACTTCCCACGGGCAGCATCTGTGTAGGTGGCGTAGGGGCAGGAGGTAGATGACGGTCCCTGTGGACCCCATAACCCAGTGCTGTTGAGCCTGGCGTGCATGCCTCACCCTAAAAATAGATCTAGCTGTTTAAGTGCTTAGCAACCGCTGATGCTTTCCTGACCTTTGCTAGGACTTTAAAAAAAAAAACAACACCTCAGCAGGTTTGTATTGGAGGAAACTGGCCGGAGCTGACATCTGCAAGAGGGCCAATCTGACAATGGGAGGATTTAAGGAATCACAGAGGGCTGGTTTAGGCGCCTGGTCACCCTGCAAGAGTGGACAAGACTTCTTGAATGAGGGAATATTTATTATTTGGAGGCTGGACCAACAATCCATTCCCCCCACCCCCACTTTATTCCTTAGGGATACGTGCGTGTACACAAGAGGTTTACATAAGTATCTTCCTCAATCTGTTGGGTCTTTTTTTATTAATTTTTCACATAAGGTCTCTCATTTAACTAGGAGGCTGGTTAGTGAGCTTCAGGGCTTCTTGCCCTCAGAGATGATTACAAGCATGTGATACCACACCCACAACAGAGCAAGGCAGTCACACACTCAAGCACAAATCATCTCTGTCTCTCTTGTCTCTCTCTCTCTCTCTCTCTCTCTCTCTCTCTCTCTCTCTCACACACACACACACACACACACACACACACACACAGAGCAACCCTAGGAAGCAGGCACCTTCAATGCACCTCAGCTGGACTGGCTACTAAGTCACACAGCAGCTGAACAGAACAGCCAAGACCCAAACCCTGCTTTGTTTGACTGCTATCAGAAGCCTTCTTCCTGCTCTGACAAGCTGCAAACATCCCCAACCGAGGACAAAGAGGAGCATTTAGCGTCACAGACAGAATACAAATTGTTTATGACTTCTTCTCAGAGGGTGGGAAGGAAGCCTGGAGGGCAGAGGCCGTGAGCCACAGTTCCTTCCTCCACACAGCAGCCCGGTGGCTAAGGCCACGCGAAAGGTGGTGTCTATCAAGTGGCACCGTCGCATGCCTCCAAGCTGCCTCACTTGCAGGTGGCTGCAACCCCAGCACAGCAGGGGCTGTATGGGCAGGAGGCCTGGGCTGCAGTGTGGGCAGGTGGCAGGCAAAGACTGAAAGCCGGTTTGTCAGGCTGGATTCTGCAGCGAGGCTGGGAAGAGCTGAGGAATAGATTAGGAACTGCTCTGGCCAGAGTGTGCAGTAAGTTACAGTGCGCTGTGGCTCTCCTGCCAGAGGCTCCTGCAGTCGGAAGGCTAATTAGGAACCTGCTAGCCAGGACAATAATAGTCTCTGGAACCCGCCAGAAGCAGGGCTCAATCCAGAGGGCACAATCTCTCCCCTCTGGACTGGATAGTTGTTTACAGCTCATAGCAGCCTCCCCACCCTCCTTTAAGACATCATATTTTGTAGCCTAGGCTAGACTCATGTTTGCTAAGTAATCTAGGGTGAGCTTGAACTCCTAATCTTCCTGCATCCATTTCCCAAACGCTGGGATGACAGGCCCGTGTGAAGGCATCAGCATGGGAACCACACCCAAGGCCTTCCTGTGTTCTAAGCATCCCCAGGTCTAAATGGTCATGTTAATGCCCCGAGCATTAGGGGATGTTTCACAGCACCCCTGGGCTCTCCGTGAGATGCCAAGTGCACTTGTCCGTCTCCCCCACGACAACCTGAAGCATCCCTCCCACAGTCTGTCATCACCGCAGCAGCCACGAAAGCCAGTAAGCCAGCAGCACCGCCAGCTGCAAAAGAACGGAAGTGGGAGGTAACTTGCATCTGGCCATGAAGCAGACAATCCTCTTGGCATTAAAGAACCAGCGGCCTAAAAGCGCGTGAGCAACATTCTCTGCTGCTTATGTGTGTGGGACAAAATGTCGGGGAAGACCAAATAATCAGGAAAGCGACACAGGAGTCCATGGTAGGCAGGATCTACGTGAGAAGAGACTCACCTTCCTGAAGTTGGAAAACATCTATTCTAGGACTCAAAATCTTGGATGGGGGTTGGGGGTGGGGGTAAGACAGGTTCCAGCCACTCTGAGTCAGGGACACTTAGCTAGCAAGTTACAGTCAGCCCCAAAGTGTGCCTCTGAGGATCTAGAGCCTGGGCCAGAACAGGGGACCCATCACACAGGTGGACTTGCATCCTTGGCACTACATTTAAAAAGATCTCAGAGATGGCCACCACGCAGCCCACGTACATCAAACCCGAGTGTGAGGCCACCTGCAACATACCTCACCAGAAACAGTTCCCCAAATCTGCTTCATCTAAGCCAAAATGTACCTGGTTGAGGTAAACCATGCCCGTCCCCCAAGGACCTCCAGGAGTTCGGGGATTTCTTAGAAGCGCCGCCCCTCCCCGCCCCGCCCCGCCCCGCCCCCATCCTTGCCAAGTCCTTTGCCAAGTCCTTGAGTGACCTCTAAGTCCCATGGCCACAGGATTTCTGAAGTATTTCTTCACATGCTTGATCCCCAGTCTCTGCACTAATTCCCGCCATCTTTTAGGCTAAGCTAGAGGATTAACTCAGAAGTACAAGGAGCCCGGGGGCCAAGGGTCAGACTTGTTTCAATTCAAATGCTGACAGTTGTATTCTTTAAAACAAAGGCGTTATGCTGACTACTGCTGTTTCAATGATATTCAAACTCCCTCATACGCTAATATCAGCTATAACTTCTAATTTGTGTTTCTTGCAGAACATTTTGGACAACGTAGACTTTTACAACTTTTCTGTGGCTCCCTGGTAAGTTCCCTGCGCTTGGACACACGCGTGTGCAACAGAACCTGGGGCTTCCATGGGTGCGCCTCACGCGTGCTTTCGGAGCTCTCTACTGCTCAGTTCTCCCTCAGCTCCAACTATCCCCCTTCAACCAGCACCTCACGCGTACTGTGATGACAACTGTTTCCAAAGGGAACTTGATTTAACTATTATGTCTTTCTGAATTTATCCTCTGGAAGAAACAAATCTTGATCTTGACACCATCTTCCCAAGACGTCTGAATCTTGCACGTCAGCTGCTGAACAACAGTCGTGCAACTGGCACACACAGGTTTGCGAGTTTGGGACGATGCTCTGTGGAGCCTGCAGCCCAGGTGTGGGAAGCTGAGACACGTTTGCAAAGCCCCGGCTTTGAGTGCACGAAAGGCGGCAACTGTGTATTTTCTAGAGAGTAAGGAGTGGCAGCCATATGGGGCCAATTATGCAGAGCCGGCCAAGTCCTCTGAAGGAGGAAGACAGGGCAGTTAGCTCTGGTCAGGCTGCTGCATGTCCGTTACAAGGCACCAGCCAACCCGGAAGCAGCCTAGCTACCCCTGCGTGTGATATTTCTCTTCTCCAAGGAGCTGGGAAACCTGGGCGTCGAGGAAGGGAAATGTATGGGGTTGGTTGCCGAGAAGTCATTCCTTCAGGCCACATTATCTGCCCTGTCCACTGGGAAAGATGCCCTGACAGCCATCCACTCCCAGAGACTGTCCAAAGCTCTCATGGTCAACCTGCCCCAGACCACCGTTAACCCTTCTGCCCCACCCTCCGACCCACAGGCAGCGGCCCTCACCGGCCCTGTGAGAATCCCGGCTCTGTATCTCCTTGTCAGTTCATTTTTATATTGCAGAGCCCCAAGCGATTACATCATCAGCTTCCTCCCAGCCAACAAGGATTAGGGAAGCTCCTACTGAAATGAATGCTGAGACCGTCGTGGGACACACGGGCCACTCAGGTCCAGCAATGGCCTGGCGGGCTGTGATATTCTGGTCTCTCTCTCTCACACACACAAGCCCATTTCTCAGAGAGCACCAAAGACTCCACATTTCAAAGTATCCCATCACCTCAGCAGCAGCCGCAAGTTTTGCCTAGCGATGCATGACAGAGGCTACCATCAGTTCATCAGTTGCCACTCTGGAGGGCGTGGCTGGGGACACCGTCTGCCACCGGAGGGGATGGAGGGGATGGCCGGAGTCGGGCTCTCGCCTCTGCTGAAACACCTCTGAGCACACACCCACACACTCATGCACAGACGTGCATAAACTCTTAAGACCAAGGGCCACACTCGACCCTGAGGCTGGGAGTCCTCGCCCCGGTCTCCTGGTCTCCTTTGGGTGTCTCTCACCCTGGGATGAAGGAGGGTTTTGAGGGAGAGTAAGGGAGAACGGAGCGAGACAGCAAGCCTGACCTCTAATAGCGGAAAGGGAGCTCCCTCCTCGCGCCTGTAGCAAGGGAAGAGCTGCTCGGCCTACAGACTGAGCGCAAGCAGCAAGATCTCAAGGCAGAAAGATAATGGATGACAGGGCTGAGAACAATGGCGTCCAAGCAGAGGCTCTCTAAGGGCTACTCTGGCCCAGTCAAACCTCAGCGGGTGTCCGCACACCTGCCAGAGGCTCTATAAAGCACCTTTGATGACCTCCGATCAAAGCTAGGTGACTCTCTCCTGCCTGAGGTTGTGGGGCAGCTCCTGGTGTCCAGGCGGTTTCTATACTTGGGGAAACTACTCTGGCTTCCTATCGGGGGTCAGCATTTTTATTAAAGGTCTGGGTGTCCACTTGTGATATTCTGAGCAACCGAGCAGCAAGCGGTTTCTTCGGGATTCACCCGAGCTTCGGCTTTTATCGCCGTGATGGCTAGAAGCAAAACCGGGAGAATCCGGGTCAGCTGGTACCCTTGATTCCCGGAAGGAGAAAGGAAGAAAGATCCGGCTTCCAGTATTCCACATTATCATACAGATCCTCCACCTCAGGCGAGGCTCCCCTCAGCAGAGGCAGGCCCCCATGAGTCGCTGCAGAGCGCCCAATGCCCAGGTCAGCCCTGACAATGGCTTTAAAACCATGCGAGTTCTTCCCCTATATACAGCTATACTCTAGAATGTTCCTGCAACAAACAGAGTCTGTCACCAAGGAAACGACCTCCTAAGACATGTAGCTGTGTCTTTTAACTTACGGAGTAAGGCTTCTTAGGTCAAAACTGAAAGAAAAAAAAAAAAGAAAAAAGAAAAAAACAAACAAACAAAAAACAAAACCCCTTAAAACAAGTTTTCAAAAATAAATCATTACAGCCCCTCACACAGGAACTGCTATTTCCTCTTGACCACAATGGACTCCTAAGGAGCTGTTTCAACCTTCAAGGAAGAGAGACACTTATAGAATTTCCTGTTTTTTTATTTTTAAAAAAAGAAAAAAATGTATTCAGCAACTGTACACAGCTGAGGGTGGATGAAGAACCCAGCTGGTGGCCGGGGACACCAGAACTGTGCGCTCAGCACACGAGGAATGGGCACGTGCCATTTCTTGAAAATGGTGGGCCCCCACCCAGGCTGGAAGATCCTGCAAGCTATCATCAGACGACAACTGTTCAGTCAGTCCCCCACTTCAGCGTGTCTCCCACTTCACAACTTTTCGGAAAACAAAACCACATAGTCCCACCACCATCTGGCGCCTTCAGACCAACAGGCACGAGATTTTGGCACGTGTGGTACTCGTAGTCACCAAAGACCAATATTTCGCTTTCTTTGTTACAGTTGAAAAGCAACGAGAGAACGGTTTTACCGGAACCATGGGCACGTTCACACTGTGGAAAACCAGGACAGGAGCAAACAAGATATAGGGCTGCCTCCCCGGTGGAAGACCCCGAGAACATCTCCAAGAAGTGCAGCAGGCTCGCCAACATTTGCTCCCACAGCCATGGTCGGCCTCTGCCACCTGGGCACAGAGAAAGGCTCCTCCTGGAGCCAGGGAAGGGAGACTGGAGGACGCCCACTCGGCCAACGAAGCAGATGTGGCCCGATGGATGAACCACATGTCATTCTCCTAGCTGCCAAAATGTAACTGTCGGGGAGGCTGCAGTAGCCGGCTCTGGGTTTATCTCCCGGGCAGCCCTCTTGGCGTGGCTAGATCAGATCATTTAGAAGGTAGCTGGAGATTGAAACGCGAGTTTGGAAGTCGTGACTACTTCAAACATCCACACCCAGTGACAGCATGGGCCCTTGAACCTACCCATCGGGTGACATTTGTGTGCTCCAGGCTGAAAGCCACTGCTTGTTTAAGGGGCCTCTGTACACCCGGAACTAGGTTTTTTTCCCTCTCGCCTAGCTTACTAGAATTGCTGTCTCCTGAGTGTTTGCAATGTGACAGTCTCTGGAGGAGGAGATGGGGGAGGAGGAAGTACAACTTAGGACTTAGGAGCAGGAGAGACTGCCAGGCCCTAAGAGCAAGTACTGACCTTACAGACCTGAGGTCAGTTCCTAGCACCCATATCTGGTGGCTCACAACTGCCTATAACTCGACCTCCAGGGGACCTTCTGGCCTCCAAGATCACCTGCACTTACACACACACACACACACACACACACACACACACACAAGAATACAAAAATAAAAATTATGAAAAATAAAAATCCTTTTAAAATGTTTTTGTTCAGTGATTTAGAGCTTATCAAGTTTAAGGCGGATCCACCACAGAGGTTCAAAAAATCCAACCTCCAGTTCCTAAAATGTCTCCTAACACTTGGCGGCTGGTCCTTTTCTAGGGTCCCGCCCCCTTCTTCTCCTCCTCTCCTCCTCTTGTCCTCTTGTGTCTCACTGGGCAACCTATTCTAACAGGATGCAAATCCAGGATTGATTTAAAACCGGATATCTAGCGCTCCACCATCAGTTATGGGCTAGGAAGCTGACAGGAGCTCTGAGACTGGGGGACAGGCGGAGTGGACTGCTGTTCTGAGAGGAAGCACAAGCAGACTGACATACGAACAGCCTGGGCTGCTCTGTCAAGGTCACGGCTTAACCCCGTGACAAGTTGGGTCTGATTTACGGCCACTGTGGGGTGTACAGAGTGGCTGCACGCAGCTGTACTGTCAGAGAGTCTTACTGCTTCCTGCCTCCGCCCTGGGGAAAGGCTAGGGTCTAGGCAAAGAGTCTACTCACCTGGACTGATTGTTTATTTGTCTTTTAAAGTCAAACACATACAAAAATCAAGGATGACAAAAAAAATCAAGGTTGTTGGTTAATTATCACCAGGTGGTAATGGACAACCCGGTGACACACCAGGGCTTGGGTGGCTGGAGGGCAGGTCTGCACAGATGTGGGAACAGCACAAGGCTGCTTGCCCTGGGCTTGCAGTCCAAGCACTGAAGTCAGGGAACAGTATGCAGAAAGTTTACAGGTCCTCTGCAGTCAGGGGGACGAGGGCATTTGAGGGTCAGTATTTCTAACCAGCTCTCCAATGCTGGCGACTTGCCGCTGGGCCGTAACCACACTGTGACGGGAGGGGCCAGAGTACGATGTCAGCCCATAGGTTCCGCCAATTCTGAGAACCCTAGAGATGTGTGCAGGTGCACCAGACGCCCTAGCTCCAGAGAAGAAACACAGCAAAGGTGACTGATTACCAGGCTGGGATCCAGGACACATGCGGTTGGCTGCAGGGCAAGGCCTTCGCTCCTCAGCCTGGCTTTGGTGTCCCAGCCCAAACACTACAAGAACTCTCAGCAGGGTGCCCTCCTACCAAAGGGTGAATTTATAACTCTGGCTCAGAGAAAACAAGCCTGGGGTACCAGACTCTGCCTGTCAGCTGTCCCATCGCATTCCTTCAGTGGTCTTTAGAGGGCTGCAGAGGTGGGGCTGTTCTACCCCCACCCTCACCCCCCACTGCTGCCGAGCAGAGAATTAGCTCAAGGGCCTCTGGCACTTCTACATAATGTGGGAAGATGGAGGAAAAGGTGCACAGTGACTTTTCTTGCTGTTATAATCAACAGATTATTGTTGTATCTAACAGATGCAACTAAAGGGAGGGAGGCTTTAATTGTGCTCGGGTACTGGGTCCAGTGTGGCAAGGAAATGGTGTCTACCAAAGCCTGAGGCAGCTGGCCACACCGCCTAATATGGAGACTGGATGAACACCAGTGCGTGGCTTGCTTTTTTTCTTTTCTTCTTACAGTTAGGGTGAATCTTCTCTCTGAAATTTACCTACACAAGAGGCTCCCTCAAAGATAAGCCCAGAGACTGGTCTCGGGGTGATTCTAGAGTTTCCATCGATTCGGTCGAGTTGACAGCGTTAACATCACCGGAGGAAGGTGTGAATTCATGATTCGGGGCTGGTGGATGGTCTGCACATTTCCTCTCAGGCATCACATTCTTACTGTCACATTCATCATGTCGTCCTGGACTTCCTGCTCCGTGGGCCCATGTCCTCCGTCACACAGGGACCTCCTATGGAGAGCAAACACTTCCAAGTCTTCCTTGAATGCTGAGTGTCTAGCAAGGTGTATGGTCTGGGAGGAAGGCGCAGTAGGTCTTTGCAAATGGAGGAGAAACAGGAGAGTGTGTGTGTGGGGGGGAGGGGGATTAGCTACATGGAAAACAGATGTTCCCAGCATTCTGACAGCTGGGATGGAAGAGAGCCACTAGAAAGAGTAATGAACACAGGTTAGACTCACCCATGAGACCCTTCTGTCTGCTTGTAGGAAGACCAAGGGATGAAGGATTTCAAGACCCTAAGGCTGTAAGCTGTGGCTCTGAGAGTAAAGGTCTCGGAAAATGTGCACGCATAATAGCTAATCTAGTTACGGATGCTTGACACGGGCTATTCTGCCTGCCTTTCAAATAAAGTCAAGTATCCACACACCTACTGAAGGCAGGATAGTAACAAGAGAATAACAGTTCTTCCTAAAAGAACACACACAGGAAAAGAGAAAAGCGGGAGCAGCAGAGAGAACATGTATCCCAGAGGACAGAACCGGGCCCATTAAAATGTTCCCAATAACCAGAACTTATTTTCTGAGAAGATAATTACCAACAACCTCAGGAAGAAGTGTCAAGTCCCTTCTGCGCCATTAGAGAGCCTGCTTGGGAGTAGATCTGTTACCATGACAACAACTGCTTGCCAGAGGACAGGGACAGGATGGATGGGAGGAGGGACCTACCAAATGGTATTCTCAACAGTGACCTGCAATTTCTTGTAGCCACTCTGTAAAGAACCTTCAGCATCTAGAGCCGGGGTTGCTAAAGGCTGGGTGAGGCTGCTTTAGAATGACATCACAATTTCTTCCACATCCTTGACAGGTATTACCTGGCTCAGATGAAAGATTGACAGCTGGGGTGCTTACTCCCAGACTTGATGACTGGGGACAAAAGGGAAGCCCCAGATATGGAAGGGTATGTGGAGCCCACTGGCTAGCCAGAGTACCCATGACTCCAGACTCGGAGCAAGACCCTATCTCAAAAAAATAAGCAGAGGAGGACACTTGGCATTAACCTCTGTCCTACACACACACACACACACACACACACACACACACTCACACTCTGACACACCACACCACTGGTTTCTAGCTATCCATGCCACTGAGAACAACTGCCACAACCACTCTAAAGAGAAACAGCACCACGTCACTTGGTGGTATTCAGCAAACCAAGTGGAAGAGAAAACAACGTAATTGTGGCCCTTTTATCTACATGTGACAGAGCACATGGCTGTGCACACCCAGCCACAGAGAACCAGCAGCACAGAGCTTGCGGCACGACAGTCACCTCTGCGGTCTCACAGCTAGCACCCATGATGCCCATTCCGCCCTAAGGAAGGAGGCAGAGGTTACTGAGGAGACCTTCAAGATGTGTCTTCTGGAGAATCAGAAAAGAGAACAGTGGCTATCAGGGCCTGGTCGGGGGACGAACACAGGGAACAGAGCCTTGATTCTGCAAGATGATAAAGTTCTGGAGATGTGAGGCTCACCACCGTACGGACCCCAACTGCTTGTGACTGTGCTGAGGAATGGCTGATACGTAACGTTGACCATATGTGCATGTGCAGCTAAAGATTAAATGTTAGAGCCTCAAAGAATTCCCAGCTGTCAACACAGCTTTGGTCTCTGCTCTTGGGATGGCTATGCAGGAGAGAGAAGCTGAGGGGAGACTAAGAAGGTCCTTCTTCCCTCCCCAGTCCGGTCAGCACTGGATCCTGATATTCAGAGTGACGGGAGCATCTACTGGCATTGGCCAGAGTTTCCGATGCTTCGGTAGGCTGGGCCCAGGGTCTCAACACTGGACCCTTCCACGTTCCCTGGACTCACTCCCATTTGCACAAAGGTCTTCAGGGTTCTATGTTGCCTTTGCCCACGTGGTGCAGCTGATCTGCCGTGAAGTCAGAAGCACTGGGAGCTCCTGGCTTCCATCATGGGACTGTCACAGTCTGGGATGGTGTCCACTGCTCTTCTGTGAGCGTGCAGGAGGGACAGCGGCTCAGTACTGGAAGAGGGACAGTGGCTCAGGTTCTGCTGTCCCTGTGTTTCTGGTTGCTGGTCCTTCTGCGGCTGTCAGTCTCCTGCTGCAGGCAGTAAAACCTTCCCTTCTGCTTTGCCCCACACTGCCGGAGTGAGGCCCACCAGTAAGCTCAGTGCTTTCTGACACCCTGCGCTTGGTTGGAGGATGTGACTAGATCCCAGGAGGTCAGTGCCCAGCCTGGAAGGGACAGAAGCCAATGAGGCCACCCCTGCCGTCGGTCTGTGTCAAGGGGCAAAGAAGCACTCTACAACAGTGGTTCATAGCCTTCCCAATGCTGCAACCCTTTAATACAGTCCCTCGTGTTGTTGTCACCACCAACCACACACAATCATTTCCGTGTAACTCCTAACTGTAATGCTACTATTATGGATCGTAACGCAAATACCTTATATGAAGGTTATCTGATGTGCGACCTGTGTAAAAGGGTTGAGAACCACTTAATGTCGCAGGCATTAAGACATAAGAGGATCATGGGTGCACAAAGAGGAGCGGGGTGGTCTATAGTGCCTCCCGCTCTTCCACAATATCCCTTTCTGAGTATGGAGGGATTTCTGCAGTTACAACTTAGAACCATCAGTGATAGGATCAGGGATAGAGTTAAGCCTTCTCAGTTCACTCCTTGAGCACTGAGCTGTTGAAAAGGAAACCTTGATTGCTTTGTCACTTCAAACTCCGAAATCTTTATGAGAGCAGGGATCGGTTAGCAAACAATCAGAAATCCACGCCTAAGGACGCGCATTCCAGCTGACCTCTGGCCCAAAGCAAACGCTGACATTTCCCAACCACCGGGATTGTGTAAGCCAGCAGCTGAGCAACAGCTGGAAAGGCTGTCCGGTCAGAGTGCAGGCGGGAGGCGGGGCAAGGATGTGACCTTCAGGCAGGTGGGCAGCCAGGGGAGGAAGCCAGGAGCAGCTACAAGGGGCAGGGTCTCTGCCTGCCTCGATCACCTCCGGAGTACATCCCTACCAAAGAGCCACAAGATCCCGGAAGTTTCACATTCAAACCCTTGGCATGTAAATAATTATTCGCTCCTTGAATTCATTACCCTTGGTCATCCCCAGCCAGCCAATTATGAAAGACCTACAATCCAGTTCACTCGCTTCTTATGGCCGACCTACAGCAGCTTGGAAAGTTCTGGAAAAGTCATCTGGGTATTGCGGAAGGGATCTCACCTAAACCCAAAATCTTCCAGAGAGAAATGCTTTAAACATTTTCTGATCTGAGGCATTCCAGACAGAGGGCAGAGGAGAAGCTCTACCCAGTCTCCGACCCTCACCACAAGCCCGAGGGCTACTCAACGCTCATACCAGAACTGGCCGGATCATAGACCTCACAGGCCTGGGAAAACCATATGTCAATAACAGACTAGGAATTAGATCTCAGACAAGCAGGCAGACAGACAGACAGACAGAGCCACAGACAGACAACAAAGATGGCAACCTTTGGGTTTCTTCATTCTCCTGACCTGAGGCTCCTCACAGCGTCACCACTACGCAGAACTCACCTTCCCTGCGGCAACCTACGCCTAGCAACCTAGACAAGACTAGGTCAGCGTGTGTGACACGTCATATAAGGGAAGAAAGCTCCAGTTTGGAGGGCGAGCAAGTAGAGAGACCACGGTGTGGTCCTTCATGTGAGCCTGGATGGTTTCTCCATCCTGTGTAAAGCAGTCTGTGAAAGTGCCCCTGCTGGACAGACACCACCGGAACTCTTGAAACAACACTCTTGACGTCATAAACCTCCTCGGTCACAGCTAACACCCAGAGGCTTGTGTGTCCAAAGCCCAAGGGTCAGACCTACTGCTGCTTAACTAGGTCAGTGAGGCTGCTGCTGGTCTCTCTGGGGGCAGTGCAGAACCCACTCTGCAAACAGCAAAGCGCCCCCAACACCGTCCCTTCTTGCTTCCATGCTGTGAGCAAACTCACCACACAGTCACACAGTTTAACGTCATCACACGACCGATTTCTGCCATGCACAGTGCTTTCGTGACCTACAACGGAGCAAAGAAGACTCAGGCGGCGAGATGCGCTGAGCTGCTCCGAAGTCACACCTGCCTTCCTGCACAGTGTCTGAACAATGACTACAGAGGGCCGGGAATGCAAAGCCATGTCTTTTCCATCTTAAAACGGATGCCATGTCTGAGGCTCTTCACATGTCCCTTCCCCACGGGGGCAGCTCTCTGGTGACAAAGCGGCCTGTTTGTAAACGGGAAGGCAGACACAAGAGAAGCCCTTCCAGCCGGGAGACGAGGAGACAAACAGGAAGATCTTCTGCTAACAAGCTCACTGATGGATGGGCTGGAAGAACAAAGAGCAGATGCCACACCAGTCAGCCTTCCTGACGCCCGCCCGCCTCCGATGGCACTCTACAGCGAGACCTCAGGATGAAGCGCTTTGCTGCCAGTGATGCAGACAGATGTTTGCTAAGCTTGCCTTTCTTGTTTTTCTGCGTGTGCGCGTGCTTAACAGGGGTAATATTTGGGCGCGGTGGATTTCACCCCAATTTCATGGAGTTGGCATCTACTACAGTTAACAGGGCAGAGCTGTAAGATGTTCTTTTAACCCGACACCTGAGTCTTCTCGGGATACAGAGTTGTCACAGACTGCCAACGCTACGGGTGACGGCATCCGTCAGTTTTTGAAATCCGTCAGTCTTGTTTGCTTCTAGACATCTGGAGGCACTGCCTCTCCCCTGAGAGAATGTTGTCCTCTTTGCTGGCTGGCAAGCCCTTCCAGGGCCTTGTGGGGTACCACCCAGAGTGAACAGCACCTGGGTACTCTTCCAGAACTCTGTGTGGAGAGGCCTTACTCTATCTGAGCCAGATCTCTGCACTCCATGACACCAAGGGCTGTCCCCCTCCCCCCTCTTTTCTCTGTTACTAGGATGAAGCTTCCGGCAGTGGGTGGAGACTGTACAGTCGGGTTCTCTGAACAGAGCCTGGCACGGAACAGTACTCAGAAAATATTTGCTGAGTGTTGGGGAAAAAAAAGAGAAGGACCAAATCATCACTAGGAAGGATGCGGGGCGGATCTCCGAGGGCAAGGGAATGATGCGAATTTACACAAAACAGACTCGGCTTGTCTTTTCAGACTTGTTTGCTGTTTGGCAGCTCTGGAAATTGCTTGCCTGTTGGACCACAGGGCACCGGTTCCTACTTCCAGAATGGAGGATCCCGGGGTCACATGGCCTGGCTGCAACAAGTCACAGGAAACATGCATCTGGTCCAGGATGAGTCACATACATGCTGATAGTCTGTCATCTTGGCAGACACTTGCCCCTGAGGGGACATAAGCTTTGGGCTTGTCCTTTCCTTCCCCTGCTCCACTCTATCCTCTATTCCTCACCTCCAACAGATGCAAAGTCGCGCAGGGATGGCGGCCCTCTACCCCCAAGATGGGCCCTGTTGTCTCTGATGAACAGAAGGTGCTCCCCTCTAAAAACCTGAGGAACTTGAAGAGGGCAATGGACTAAATCCCAAAGATCCCGAGAAAAGCCACGGCACACGGGGGATGCACAGTGACTGTTCCCAGTATGTGACCCACAGGAACTCCACAGAGGCTTCCTGGTCGCAATTCTGCCCTCCAGGGACACAGACCCAGAGGTTCTGAGAGGAGCACGGGCCAGTCACCTAAAAAGCTAACAGTCTCAATCTATATCCTGCCCAGAGAAATTGAGAAGACTCCCCAGGGGCTGGAGCGATGGCTCCGTGGTTAAGAATATCGACTGCTTTTCCAAAGGTCCTGAGTTCAATTCCCAGCAACCACATGGTGGCTCACAACCATCTGCAATGGGATCAGATGCCCTCTTCTGGTGTGTCTGAGGACAGCAAGTGAACTCACATACATTAAATAAATAAATCTTTAAAAACAAATAAATCTTTAAAAACAACAACAACAACAACAACAAAAAAAAAAACCCACCAAGAAGACTCCCCAAGTGCCTCTGAGGAAATCAGGGGCTGGTGAGGAGGGCTCTGCTGTTAACAGCACTATCAGGCCGAGGAAAGATCCAGAATTTCAAAACACCTTTGGTTCTTCCTGGATGGAAGATAAAAATTTAAAGTGGAATATATAAAGCCTTGGAGTTCAAACATACATAAATGAAAGCAGAGTCCTGGAATTCCACTGCTCCCCTGAGCTTTGCAGATCAAGGAATCATAGCCAGAATGGCCTAAGGCACCGAGTGGTTCAAGGTCCAGCCTTCTCGTGTTCTTTCTGGGGAATCAAGACTCTGGAGGGCATGTGGGGTAGAAGGATAGGGTCCCTATTCTCTGGAAGCCCTCTACCAGCAAATCCTTCCCACTCTCTACCCAAACCCACACACCATCCACCATCCCTGAGACCCTGACCTTTACATGTTTAAGCAGGATCTATCTACTTAAGTGCTGGAGAAAAAGGCAGGTGATTAGTTTCCACCTGAGTCACAATATCCTCTCAGTGAAACAATTCAATTAAATATTTAATGCCTGAGGTCTCATCTGAGACATCATGAAGACAACTTGACGAACCCTGGCCAGGGTCTCACGTAAGCAAAGGTAGAAGAGGCTCCCCCGCCTCTCAAAGGGGAAGCACAGCTTTGGGGAAAAGGCCTTTATAAGCCCCAAAGCCAGGCCTGGTGGGAGTGGCAGTGTCAAGTCAATCACCTCTTTGGGACTGTTCTGGTCAACTTTCTACGGAAAGTCCTGACTATCCTCGGAGGAGTCAAAGAGTCTCGAGCACATCTGAACAGTGGGCGTCGGGCCTGCACCCATCTCGTTGTCTCAGGGAACGTGTTAGCAGGCACTGGCTCTCCTCTCTCAGCTAAGACTACCCTCCTTGGCTCGCTATGAGCCAACCTCGGAGCCCTCACTCACACACACACACACACACACACACACACACGCACATGTAGCTACGGGAGACGTTGGATAGGTTAGTTGGCATGACTGTAGTAATCATCCTCATTATGTCTAGCAAAGCTCTGTTGTACACTTGGTGTGTGTGTATGTGTGTGTGTGTGTGTCTGTGTCTGTATCTGTGTGTTCATAATTATATTTGTTTTGTTGAGGCAGAGGCTTCCACGCAGCCAAGGCTGGTCTTGACTCTGCTGCCGTCTTCTTGACTCAACTTCCACAGTGATGGGATTACTGGGCAAGGACTACCACGCCCAGATCACTTTAGTTTAGTTATTTTCCTTTCTTTCCCCCCCCTTTCAAAAGACAACAGCCCTCAATATAGAGAAAACAGAGAGGCCTATGGGAAGGTCAGGGGCTGAGACCCCTCCTCTACCCAGGAGTGAGAGCAGTTCAAGGCCATTGGTCTATGCCAGTCCTTCTAGAAGGCTTAGATGAAGCACTCAAGTGATAGCTAATCTCCACAATTAGATTATTCAAAACCCTCTGAAGGACTGTAATAATAACGTAAGTGTCCCCTTACTGTCTCAAAATCTGCTCATCCTGCTGCAAATGCTTCCCTCCAACCTTATTTGTTGTCATGGGAACCCCACAAACGTTCATCTTCTTACAAAGACCCCATGCAATGCAACAGCGTGTGCTCACATCCCCGCACACATATTAAACCTGCCCTACTTCCCAGATGTTTCCCACGGATGTCCTGATCAATCACCTTTGCAAGCAGCCGCATGGGAAGGCTGCCGGGACTGGAAAATGCCACATTTTCCGTTTAGTAAACATAAAGAAGTCTGATTTCCTAAGAGAGTTTTGTGCTTGATTGTCCCCCTAAAACCTCTCATCTGAAACTCATGGGAGTCACGCACTCACATCTGGCTTAAAAACAAACAAAAACAAAGCACCTAATATTCAAATTGCTCCCGAAAACACGGCCATCTTGCACCTCTGGGTGCAAATGGAAAGGGTCGCCTACAGCCTGCCTGTGCGTTGAGGGAATGGGCTGTTGTTTCCTGTGGGCAGACTGACAGGAGCTGGCTCTGCCCACCGAAACCCGGAGTGTATCTGCACATGTATTTACTCCTGCACACACTCAAGGAGGCCTGTCACTGTCACCACGCAGGATTTGTATAAAGCAAAATAAATAGACACTCCCTGCTCTCAACAAACGGACTAGAGTGGGCGCGGAGGAGGCACACACACTATTCGCCCTCTGCTGGAAGAGTGCTCTAAACCTAACAGAGTTCAGAGGGGGAAGAACGCAGGGGTTTTGAGAAGGGAATGGGCTTCCCAGAGAATGCCCATGCCAGGCTGAGAAAGGAAAAGTCTGGGAAGGCATGGATTAGATAAAGAGAAAGTAGGTGATCTGAAGAGGGCTGGACCCCAGCAAAATGACAGCGATTAAGAGATGGGGGGAGGCCGGACGGTGGTGGCGCACGCCTGTAATCCCAGCACTTGGGAGGCAGAGGCAGACGGATTTCTGAGTTCAAGGCCAGCCTGGTCTACAGAGTGAGTTCCAGGACAGCCAAGGCTATACAGAGAAACCCTGTCTTGAAAAAACCAAATCCAAATAAAAAAAAAAAGAGGGAGAGAGATGTGGGGGGAGGGGGCTGGAGAGAAGGCTCGGAAGTTAAGAGCACTGGCTGCTCTTCCAGAGATCCTGAGTTCAATTCCCAGCAACTACAACTATCTATGAGATTTGATGCCCTCTTTTGGCCTGCAGGTATACATGCAGGCAGAATACTATACACATAATAAATAAATCAGAGAGAGAGAGAGACAGAGAGAGAGAGACAGAGAGAGACAGAGAGACAGAGAGACAGCACAAGGGTTGACTCAGGAGAGACCTTGGGAATGGAATGGTATTTTAGGCGATGTGGTTTCTGGAGGGCAAGAGAAAGCCAAGCCTGCCCCTGGAGGCCCATATAACCTCCACAGGGACCCCACACACAGATGCAAACATCTGGAAGAGGCTGCTTGAGTTGGCAGCATCTCAGGGGCCAAGAGGAAAGTCAAATATCCCCCCAAACTGTGCCAGCCGCACAGACGGCACTGTCATAAATGTCTGTTCAGATTAATGGGGAGCAATCAGAAAGCTCTGGGAATGGGAAACTGACTTGCCTAGCACGGAGCGTACGGACGGGAACGAATCAGGTCTCTCTACAAAACAGTTCGTCACCTCCACATTCAAATGGCGGAAGTCTGGCAAGTACTTGAAAAACCTCCTGACTGACACGGCCGTAGCTACTTCACAGATAAGTGTTCCTCTCTCTGCGCCTGCATTTTCCCAGTGACAGACAGACTTTGGCAATTGTAACAACACATGGCCCTGAGTCTGTCAGGCCCCAAGTGCTTGGATTTCTGATCTAAAAATGTCACTCTATCCTTTTCAGGGAAATGGCTTTCTAGGCAGAGCACTGGGCTTCGGAACCTCAAAGGAGAGAGGGAAAAGACGTCGTGCAAAGAGCCCACACCCTAGTCTAGCAGCCAACGGACCACCTCTCGATAGCCTCACAATGCTGGCAAACACCAGCCCCTTCTGAGCCTCAGCGGGCTCGTCTGTCAAGTGGACACGCAAACCTACTCTGTGTATTACGAGGAAGGAGTGCCTGATCTCGGGCACAGGTGCATATATGTCAGCGCAGAGCTGTCCATGAACCATTCTCACCTACGCTTTGAAGACACCAGCTTACTCTTGAAAGGGGACATTATAGTCTGGGGAAACTGTACAAGTGAGAGCGTAAAGATTATAAAGCTCTAGACAAGGTTTCTGAGGACTGACTTGCGGTTCTTTGACATGGGATAACTTTTTTTGACAAAGTCCAAATGGTATGGACCATAAGCTAGAATGGCAACTCTACCCTATCCCCACCGTACCCCAAATCGTCTAGTACCTGACAGAAAAGACCGGCTAAGTCAGCCCTGCACAAACCCTGCAGCTCTGAGGGCTGCTGTGGAGGAGGCCTGATGCCCCAGCCCTGAGCACGACTGCACTCTCTTCATACGCCTCAGGCTACCTCCATTTCCTTGGAAACAGACCCAGGGCAAAGTCAGAGAGCGGTGTGTCTGTCTTTGAAATTGCATCCTCGCCTTTCTTCACACAGCCATGTTTCCACCCAGAAAATCAGAATTAGCATCCAGGGAACAGCTCCTTGCCTCCTGTTGTGGGGGGAAACCCTTCTCTGGTGAGATATGGACTAATGCCTTTTGCCTTACAGACCACCACCACCACCAAAAAACAAAGTACAAGTCCAACTGGGGAGTCACGTTTATTGAGCTTCCGCACAAAGCACAGATGCGAGGTGGCTTACAGGAGTGAAGGTCACCCCCAAACAGCTGTACTAACAGAAAGTCTCACCCACTCCAGTTCTTCCCTATAGCTGCACCCCATCTCTATTAACCTTCCATATTCTATATATTCCAGTACTTCCCAAGGCCACACCACCAGCTGTCCGGAATCACATAAGCTGGGTGGAGAGACACGGGAGGGAGAAGCTGGAATTTCAGCGGGGATCCAATCACCCTCTCCAGCTCCTCCTCCTTATATGAGGAAAGGTCAACAGCCGGCAGCCTGGAGCTGGGGGATGTCCTGCAAGTCAACAGAGCTGTTTTCATGATAGCTCTCAATACACCCCCTCCCTCACACCCTAGACGACTCTAGAGCCGATCAAATGCCAAAGTAGTCTATGACTTCGGCTGAAGTGTGTTGAGCATCTACTGTACGCAGAAGGAAACCAGAGTCTGCAGAAAAATAACAAAAGGGAGGTTGTAATTCAAAATGGGAATGTGCCCGGGCCAGGTCACATAACCAAGCTCCGTGCAAAGGTTGATGCAAAGGGTGATGATAATGAAAATTAATGAAGAGACAGGGCAGGTATGGGAGTCTTAATTTTATATGGGGGCGGTGGGGTGAGGGTTGGCGGGGTAGAGACAATCAGAACAACTTAGGAAGTAGGCGTTTGCCTTTCATATCACATGGGTTTCGGGAATGGAACTCAGATCATTTGGCCTGGCAAGAACCTCTAACTCCTGAACCATCTCGCCAGCCCTAGCTTTAGGGGTCATTCAAGATTAGAATTATTTCTCACTACACCAAACCATTCCAAGTCTCATGAGTTCTTGTTAGGATGTTCTGTGGGCATACTAGTGGGCACTGATAAGATTCTACCAGAACGTTGAGCTAAAGAATGGTCCCATTCTTTAGGGGTGGAGGCTGCCCTGTGTAAAGCAGGAAGTCAGACATGGAGTGGGGTTCTGGCAATACTCCGCGAATGGGCAGCTTGGTAGGAGGCATTCCGCTTGCCGGTGGGAGGTGTCAGGGTAATCTCTTGCTGGCTGGAATGGCAAGGCCCAGAAAAGGACCCATCAGAAGCGGTGCAAAGCCTGTGCAGGGACTCCTGGCTGTGCGCCTCACCCTCTGGGTGTCAGCCTAGCCTCTACAGCAGCAGACGAGACGGCAAGGCAGAAAGACCACGTCTCCATGGTGACAGTCCCAGGCTGAGACACGTTGACCCAGCTCAAACCAAGGTCTCGCTAGGCAGCAGGGCGCTGTGACTCCTGAGCCAGTAGTTTGATCCTGGCCAGCACAGCCTGCATATGAGGAGGGCTGGAGAGATATGGCGCGATATTGCTTCATTTGGGGGGAGTCCTTTGCACAGTGCCATCTCATTTACTAAGAAGCATCCTGTGCCAAGGTGCATGCAGAAACCTTTCCGGGGTCTGCAGAGGCTCCCTCCCGTGATCAAAGGGGAATGAGAAGCCATCTTGTTTTTCCCTGACACTGGACATGAGGCTCCAACGCAGGTATCTCCAGAGCCCGATGCTACCTCAAGATGTAGAATCATAGCACGCTGTTTAAAGCAGCTCAGCGACACAGCACTTAAGGCATGAGGGTTGGCTGTGAAGACGGATGCAGGTCGGACTGAGACACTAGCAGAGTGCCTGCTTAGGCACCTGTTCCCATAACACTGCAAAGCTCATCTCTGCTGCATACAGTACAAGCAGAAGGGACAGGGCTCAAATCGGGACTGTCAGACTCCGACTCTGTAACAGAGAGCCACATGGCAAGGAGGAAGAGGTAACGTGGCCCCAGGGACTCAGCTGAGAATACTAGAGTGGGGCAGGCAGGGATGCCCTCGAGTTGAGATCAGTAGCTTACTGGAGTTGGGGTTATTATACCCTTAGGGTTACTGAGTAAGGCGGCTCAAGAGCAGAAGCAGAAGTTAGAGGTTAGAGGTGAGAGGCCCTGGCGCCAGTGTGAGGTGTCTGAACTACCACAGGCCTCTGGGAGCCCAACAAGCCCTCAAGCCAGAGAAAGAGCTACTGATGCTTCCTGGGAGAATGACAGAGAAGAGGCCAGGGAAAGAGAGAACAGGCTACCAAAGGGCTGGGAAGCTGGGATCCTGCAGTGGGGGTGGTGCGTCCTGTCTCTGGGAGACCTGATTTTCAGGATGTCTACCACCCCTGGACTTCTTACTCCCCCCTCACAGTCACTAGGACACAGCACAAATTATCTCTGCCAATTAAGCCACCGCCACAGGATGCTAAATATGATGATATACACCAGCAGCGGGAGGCCTTCCTAGCCCCAGATGGCATTTCTGGCCTTATTAGTAAGAAGGCTTGTCTCTTGCTCCCAAGGGTTTACATGTAGATGTCAAAACTCTAGCAACAGCCTCTGCCCCCATAGGCCTCCATAGGCCCTCACAGGTCCCCTCAGGCTCCCATAGCCCACCTCAGGCCCCCATAGGCCCCCTCACCCCCTCCCATCCCAAGCCATTGTGACAGGCACTCTGAGAAAAGGAAGGAAATTACAGCAGAACCTGTAGAGACTAGGGTACGGCATGTTCACTTTCAGGCCCACTGTCCTGAATGAGAAGGCTTTGGGGGTATCATCCACGAGCCAGCAGCGTCATGGATGATAGATAGCATTTACCCAGTATCAGCAGCACAGCCATTTTATCAGTTCAGTCTTAGCAGCTGCAAATCATCAAGGCTATGCGATGGGCCACACTCCGCCAGAGGCACCGTGTGAAATCTCACTTACCCTTACCACCATCTTATACGGGGGCGGCTGCTAACCACTCCCTGAGTAAGCCTGAGAGGAGAGGCCGAGGCCGGGCAGATACGACTTCACGCCCGTTTGGTACTGGCAACTGTCTTGCTATTCCTTACCAGGTCCTTATTCTGGACCCGACAGACACTTGTCTCGCAGAATCTTAAGTTATCAACAGCGAGCAGCAGTTCTTCCCTTAGGAGTGGCTTCAGTTACCGAGGCTGACAGTGGCCCCAGAGCGCTGCAGAACCGGGACAGTGGGTGGGAGGGAAAGAAAGCTGTGAGAGTTTTAATGCAGTGTATTATGTGACAATTGTCCTATTTCATTAATAGTAGTTGAACGCTTATTGTGCCTAATTTGCAAATTAAACTTTATCGTATGGATGTATGTATGTATATATGAATAAAGTATATAGTTCAGTGCTTTTTTGTGCCTTCTATGTGTCTTGGTGAGAGTAGGAAGGGGGTTCTTGTTTTATTCATCAAGAGGGTTGTAGGTAAGGAAGGAAATAAGCTAATAATGTGAGCTTACATACACAGTCTTCAGCCTCGGGGTGATAATTTGGTGGTGGCATAAAATGTTGCTTCCTAGAGACACCATAGCCACCTTATTTTGTGTAAGCAGACCCTAATGCCCACACAGTGACTACTCAGCTAACGACGCTTTTCTATACACATCCTGAGGGGAGCACTCAAATGCCAGAGCCGAGCCGGAGTGCTGTGTGCTTGGTTAGAGCCGAGCTGCAGTGCTGTGTGCTTGGTCATCCTTGCCACTCTTCAGAGGACTGTGTGAGTAAGTATCGGTGTGATATCCATTACACATAAATGGAACCGTGACTCAAGATTAAGTCATTTACAGCTCACAGCTATGAAATTACAGAGCCGTGTTGCGCTCTATGGATACCTGAGACTGCCGCCTAAGACGTGACTACTGACTGTGACTGGCTTTAGCAGATGTCTCCTATCCAAGCCACCAATGGGGGAGGCATGTGAGCGCCCTCGAATAAGTGGCTCCCGGGCCTGTGAGAGGCTGACTGGGCAGTAGTCAACACACAGTAGTCCCTGGCTCTGTCCATACCCGACTAGAAAGCCAGCTGTTATGTTCCCAAGGACACCACGAGCAAAGCCCACCTTGAACTCCAAGGAGCGGAGCGAGAGGGGAGTCTCCCCACATGAAATCACCTCGCCGCTAGAGCTGTGATCTTTTAAATGCACAGTGCATGCATTCCACAGCCTTAAGCAGAGCCTGCAGCCCAGGGGCTGCCGACTCACCCTTCAGGAGTCAGTAAGGACAGACAGACGTGGGAAGGCCCAGCTACGTGCACCCGGCCCTGCTCACTCAGTTCTGCCTGAGGCTCCCTTCATCTGTAGCCTGGAATAAGAGCCCTTTTTTCAAAAGATTCCAGACCTCTCACACACATTGATAATTGTCCCAGAAATAATAATGGGGCATGTGTGGGGGGTCGGGGTGGGGGGTCGGGGTGGGGGGGTGGGGGGGACACCTTGCACCTCCCCAGAGAGGTCACTGTCAGAAGTGACCTGTATAAGCCCTCGTTTCAAAAGGGTTGTGGACCCTGCAGACTCCAATCTAACTGACCTGAGGCGGTGGAGTTAAATGAGGACCACTGTCCTCTTGAGAAGCCATCTGTCAGCAAGGTCACCAAGAGATGACTTTGGGCCTGGGCTATTCCTCCAGCTGTCAACCACGTGGGGACTAAACTGAGGTGGTGTTGGAGCAGAAACAGGGAAAGAACTGGAATTCCTGTGGGAGAAAGAAGGGCAGAGAAGGAAGAGAGGGTGTCGGCCTCCTCCATCTTCTCCTCACAGGGACTCTAAGGAAGGAAAGGCTGGGTGTATAACAATGATGTCAGAGAAACAGGGTCTCCAGCAAGGCAAGAAAGCTGCTCCAGACCACCACCTTGTGGAGTCTTAACAGACCCGGGCACTTGAAATGGAACTGGTGCTGTACCAAGAACACAGGCTTTGGAACGCTCTGGGCCCAAACACGCTGTGGACTTGCCATGTGACCCAGGTAGTCAGGTGGCCCCGGCCTCTGTAGTCCCTGGCTACAAGGTGTAGGACATGAGGCGACACACACTCAGCACTCGGAGATCCAATAGGAAAGGGCAGTGCAGGGGACATGGCTGCCAGTACTCGGAAGCCAGGACCCAAGTGCCAATTCCCACCTCTCATTTCTTTCACAATCCGGGGAACCTTTGGCTCTGGTGTTCTAGAACAGTCGCGTGGTGTGTTGTAATGTTCAGCTGCCCACCACCGTGTTCCGTGAATCAAGCGGAGGCACTGAAGTTAAGCTCCTAACTCAGGCCTGGAGCCAAAGGTACAGTTGGGTAAGAAGAAACAATAATGACTAAGGGAAGAGTGTAAACATTTCGTCAGCGGACGCGCCAGCGTCTCAGCCCACGCTCCAAGGTCCGTACACCCTTGCTTAAAAAATACACGTGCATGCACATGCATTCTGAACTGAAGTCAAAGGCGAGTGAGCTGCCGGGGTGGGGTGGGGTGGGGGTGGGGCGGTGGTCCAGGCAAGGTCTTCTGGACCTAGATTCCAGGCAGGCTTGGTGTCCCCGAGGGCAGCTAAGACCAAAGGTTACTCCCTTGACCGGACTGTCTCTCCACTGACACAAAATGTCCTCTCCTCTCCAGAATCAGCAAACACACAAGCTGCTTTCGCAACAGGGCTCTGCGAGACCTGAAGGGCACGTACCCAGCCAGGCGTGCAGAAGCCCCAGTACCGGTGCCCCGGCCAGATCAGGCCCTGCTGGCCCGGCGTCTCCCTTCCGCTGACCTTACTGTTCCTTTAATGTTCTCGGACTTGGATGAGAGCCCCAGTGCACACCTGACCTCAAGCTGTGGTCAACTAGCTCCACCCTGCACCTCCTCCCACGCTGAGTGGGACCAAGATGTCTTTCTTGGCTTCTCCTTACACCAGAGCCACTGGCCAAGTTCTTGTCAGGAAAGCCCCCGGCCTCCAGCGCCCATCCAGGCACGATTAGAGCCATTTTCCCCCAGGGACCTTGTCTCATCGGGCCCTCAAGAGGTGGCGGTGGCGAGCCTGGCTCCCTCCAGGGCCCAGCCATGAGGCCAGAGCACCAGCTGCAGCTAATGGGACATCAGGACGGAGTCCGGGAATGTGGTGTGGTTGTGGTTTGGGGTTGTTTGCTTTTAATAAAAACAACCAGATCAAGGGAAAAGGCCATAAGCAAATCTCCTGGTTTTTTTTTTTAAGATTTGTTTATGTATTTTATGCGTTTGTATATGCCTATGAGTATGTATGTGCACAGAGTGTATGTCTGATATCCTCAAAGGACAGAGGGCATTGGATCCTGGAGGTGAAATTACACGTGCTGGGAACAGAACCAGGTCCTCTACCAGGACAGCTGAGCTGCCTCTCCAGTGCTTCGATCCTGCCTTTTAATGACACATACGTTAACTACCAGCAAGTCTCCCCTCCCCCCCAGTTTAACAGCTTCATTTACAAAAGGAGGACATCTGAATCCCTCCATCCTCACAGAAGACCTGGCAATATCGGCCTCTATAACTCCTGGGAGAGAAGACACACTCAGGGACACCCCCAGGGGACTTTCAGTAAAATGCAAAATTTTGCTACCAACTGGCTATCTCTAGAGTCTGAGTCCCTCAAAACTGTAGATTTCTTCTACCGGATGGTTTCTCTAGACTTGGTCACTAGTGTTCTCGTATTCTTGTTGATGGTCAAAACCTTTCAGAAACTCCAGTTCATCTCCCATGTACTCCACCAAGCACAGATGGAAACTATGAAGAGAAAGCTGCTTATGTTGCTGACCTGTTAGTTCCTGTATCGTTGGGACCTTAACAACAACATCCAGGATGCTGCGGATACAGCTTGACCAACTTACAAGGGGCTGTGGGTTCATTCTCGAGCCCTGCAGAGCCAGGCATGAAACCAGAAATAGAAGTGCACATCTATAATCCCAGTGCTTAGGAGACGGAGGCAGGAGGATCAGAAGTTCAAAGCTACCCTCCCCATACTACACAGGGAGTTCAAAACCAGCCTCATCTAGAGACCCTGCTCCCCACCCCACCCCACCCCCAACAATAACAGCATTCAGATTTTATCTTTTTAAGTAACCTAAGAAAAGTAAACCCCGCTCCCCACCTCTTCATAATCAAACCCTTTTTCTGGACCTTGAACAGCCTGGAATGGTTTTGCCACCCAAGTTGGTCCAGGACTTGGCTTTAATTCCTGTTTCTAGAAAGGAAAATTCAGTTCACTTCAGTAGGCAAAAATATGTCACAACAAATGGTGTCTAAAATAGTGTCGGCTGATTTTGAGTCAGTGCTGTTAAAATGTCTGAAGGCGGCTGTAGAAGGGACTCTCCAACAGGTCTAGGGAGGTCTATACTGACGGAGTGGGTGGAGCCGGCTTCTGAAGGTAATGGATGCAAGCATCTCATTCACACTGCAGGCTGTGGTCCAGACCCAAGTTTACCCTTGATAGTGAAAATCCATCAGCATGACAAGCGATGCATGTCTGTCTGCAGGAAGGCTCCAGTAAGAAAGAAGAAATCCAACCTCACACAAAATGAGAGAGAAGTACTAACCCTCCCCTTTCTCAGCGCCTCCTTTCTCTGTCCTCGAAAACCCCACCACACAGATATACAAAATGATGAGAGCTTCGTCTGTCACCACTGACTCACTGGTGTTCTGTGGGCTGAGTTTTATGACTGAAGCAGCAGCAGCCCTTCAAGTTTCTGGATGGACATCTTTTTCCTCCTTTTGTCTTTTAAAAATGGAAACAAACAACAAGGACAAAACCCTTGGCAGAGAGCCAGGCAGTGGTGGCCATGCCTGTAATCCCAGCACTAGGGAGGCAGAGGCAGGCAGTCTCTGAGTTCGAGGCCAGCCTGGTCTACAGAGTGAGTTCCAGAGGACAGCCAGGGCTACACAGAGAAACCCTGTCTCGAAAAACAAACAAACACACAAACAAACAAACAAACAAACAAAACTCACCTTGGCGGGGAAAAAAAAATAACTAAACTAAAAAATTGTGACCCTCAGAATTCAAGAGACAGAGTCACACCATCTGGGGCCCTACCTAAGGCTTTCTGGCTCTGAATCTGACAAAATCTCATGAAATTTCCATGCACATAAAAGTCGGAGAAATTGTTCCATGTTCTGACTTCAAAATGAGAAGAGCTGATTTTAAAGATTCCCAGTGAACGGCTTGTTTTGCCCCCTCTGGCTCGCCATCCTTGCCTCTCCTGCTGTGATTTTTATGGGGGTCAAAGCTCAACGCCTCCCCCTCAGCCTGGTGCATCAAGGGGCGTGAATCCCCTTACTGACCCTCCTCGGAACACCGGCTCCTTCCTCTCCCTTTCTCCCATAAGTAAACACTTTGTGCCTAAGAAGACAAAAGGGCGTCATGTGAGAGAAAAGGAAGCAGAAGAATAAGGAGGAACCTGGGGACAGGCTGGGAAGATAAACCTTTGCAGAGAACCGGGCACGCACAGCCTGCTGCTGCGACCTGCATTTCGGGTGCCACTTCCATATTTGGCTATAGAGTCGTGGGAATGGTCACGTGCCTTTTACAGACTTGGGATTTCTTTGGCACCAAGTTGGCTATATATTGTATATAAATGCATGTGTGTATAGGGGGGTCTTGGTGCTTAAGGAAGCACAGCCATGTACCTGAATTGGCCAGTTCCACACCTCGCCCAAGACAGTAGAAGCCATGACAGTAGACATCTATTCTAGTTAGAATGGTTATCTCCCCACTGCCACGCCGAGTGTCCGGAGGCTAAGGCCAGCTCGGGCCTTATTCCAGGTCACTGTGAAAGCCAGCAGAGTGTCCTCCGTTGTCGCTGTCTGATACCTCTCTTCAGCTTTTCCATTGAGTCATCTTATTTTATGGATCCCTGACTTCTAATTTCAATAGGTTGCTGCTAACATGCTAGCTAACTGGCTGCTAAGCAAAACAGAGAGAAGGACTATCCTTCTCTCAGAAGTCCCTCCTGGGCCTGCGACAGACACCGAGCATCTGGGAGAGTCCAGGGATTTCAAAATGCAATGGCAGAAAAAGCAGCTTACAACCCAACTCAGGCTCCAGGCAAAAAAAAAAAAAGAAAAAGAAAAAGAAAAAAAAGAAAATTCCGTGTGTGTGTGTGTGTGTGTGTGTGTGTGTGTGTGTGTGTGTATGTGTGTGTATGTGTGCGCATGCATGCATGCACCTGGGTATAAATATGCACACCATGTGCATACGGTCTCTGAGGAGATCAGAAGAGGGTATCAGATTCTAGACACTATAGTTGCCGGTGGTTCTGAACTGCCACTGTGAGGACCTGTGAGCAAAGTGAGAACTCAGATCCTCTAAAAGTACAGCTCACACTCTGAACAGCTGAGCAATCTTTCCTAGACATGTTTTGATTATCTACATACTAGGAAAATAAAATGACAGTGAGTAGTGGAAGGAATTTATCCACAAACGTTTTCAAGGCACAGAGACCACAACGGGAGCTTTCTGGCAACTGTAACAAATGAGGCCTTCTTTGCCCGCAAGCCTGGCTGTGCCTTAGCTATGGGCATTGTGGGCCTCATGACTCCACTGAGGACAGAGCCAGCTGCCCAGGCAGAGTCTCAGCGGGGCTGACCTCAAAGGAACTATGTCAGGGAGGGTGGCCTTCAGCTCCTGACTCTCTTGCCGCCACAGACACCATCTTAAAGTTCCTTTACAAACTTGAGAAGACACCTGAAGGCCCACTGCAGCTGGTCAGGGCTGGAGAATGGGTTCTCGTCCTTACCACAGCCTTGCACAATGGCCTTAAATCTCAGCACTTAAAAGTCAGCACTTGCCTTGAGCAGATGCCAACAGCAACTGATTGTCTGGGTGGCACCACCTTTGCCTTTCAGGGGTATATGATTTAGAATGTAAGAGGGCAACAGGAACTAAGCAGGGACTTCCTCTGCCTCCATGGAAACAGCAGAATTAACTCTCAACCTGCCATCTCTCTCAGCCTCCGTGTTGGTGATTAGCGTCCCAACCACCCTGGGAGTTTGAATACCAGGAAACCTTGCCCCTGCCTAGGGAAGAGAAGAAGCAATGGGCTGAGGCCAGCTGTACTGGACGCTCTTCCTCAGAGGCATCCTCCACTTCAAAACAGAGGTCAGGCCACGGCAGTACTTTCAAAGAACTCACATGTTCAAAGGGAAATGGGTGGGATGGAGGGACACTTCAGCAGTGGCCTTAGAGAACACGCAGAGTCACTTTCCACGTGGAGGGAGGAGTCAGGGAGAAAGCTGACCAGCGTGGGGGTGACATGAACCCTGAGGAGGAGGAGGAGGAGGAGGAGGAGGAGGAGGAGGAGGAGGAGGAGGAGGAGGAGGAGGAGGAAGGAAGGAAGGAAGGAAGGAAGCCCGGCACCGGGGGACCAGCTGGCAGTGGCCTGGCATCTGTCACCAGAACAGTGAACCCTTGCAGAAATGCAGGTGGGCGGGCGAGGCGGGGCATGGATCACTGGCAAAGCCTTGGCCTTGACCCAGCTGCCAAGGGAAACAGGTGGCCGGCCAGCCACCTCCCTCCACACCCTAGAAGGGACAAGATTAATGGCACCCTGGAGTCTCAGCCAGGACTGCACAGTTCTGTGGGGTCTCTTCCATACGGGAGAGATCGGCTGTCCAGGACTAGCGGCCTGCCTTGCCCACAGTTGCATGAACACACACTTCATTGCCATCTTTGCCTTCCGTGTGGACTATAAACCCCGACGTGGGAGATGCTATGGGAACATGAGAGTAACAGGCTGAGCCTGAGGACACACGTTCTTGAAGGTGCACTCACCAGAGGAGACTGAGGGAGGCAGACATAGTCGGGCTGCGAACAGGGGACCGGGAGAGCACTCCATAACCACACTGTGAAACGGTACAGGCAGGGGTCTCTCCCGCTGCGTAAGGTTCTGCAGCCTCCATGTTTTCTCAGACCAGAACAGCAGGACTTCGCTGACGGGGTCCTTTAAGCTGGAGAGGGGAGTCTAATACTTGGTGACTCATGACTCGAATGACTCATTATATGTTTGGTAGTCACTGCCCACAACAGAGCGAACCAAGAACATCTCAATCGGTTGATGACAAAAGGCTTCGGGTTGTGGCCTTGCTACTTGGATCTCGAGGAACCCTTTCTTCTACCAAGGAAGGCAAATGCTTAGAAGAGCCAAGCACAAATGTCACCCACACCCTACCTCTGAATGCATAATGCTGAGTGGAGCTTCAAAGGAATCCCCAACCATTTAAAAAAAAAAAAAAAGGCTTGGAAAAAGAAAAGTCACATCTGAAACAGGAAGAGGCATCTGTTTCCCAATCTCCCTCCACAGCAGAGAGCCACACCCTCAGGCCCAAGGGCCAAGAGATGGGGCATGGAGAGGCTGGGCAGGGATCGGCAGACTCCGGCTTCCCTCATAGTTCCTGGCCCCAGAGCTCATTACCACCATCCAAGCAAGAAGCCAATGGAGCATTTCCATTCAGCCCAGTTAATAACCTGAGGGTCCTCAGAGGAGCGCCCATCCCTGTCAGAGGTCATGCCACCGGAGGGGGCTGGGACTCAGAGGCCACCAGGAACTACAATACAAGCAGGGAAGGCAGGCATCTTCTCCTTATCACTAGTCATTACCAGTCTAATGTTACAATGTAAACAAATGGGAAATGTCATTTTAGAAATGCACAGTATGCAGTCCCCAGGAGGTAAAATATTTTAATTAACCAGGAAGTTAATTTGAATTGAACAAAAGGGTAAACTCTCAAGTATTTATTATACGTTTTTATACACACACACACACACACACACACACACACACACGCACGCACGCACGCACGCATAAAGCCCTTCTATATTTCAAATGTGTAAATACTAAGGAGCTAGGTTTAAAGGGTACTGGCAAGGCAGGTCTCAAACACCTGCTTTGAGATCAGTGTCAACAGGCTCCTGGGAAGGGCTCTAGGAACATAAGCCGTCAAATACTGTCCACTATCAATTTGCTTACATTCCTTTTGTGTACACTGTACGTATCTTAGTGTCTATTCGTGCACTTGGATCTTGGAGATCTAACCTAATGTATTTTGTGTGTGCATGCACATGTGAGTACATACATGTACGAAAGGTCAGAAAACATCTGGACATAGTCTGTTCTCTCCTCTTTTGTGTCTCAGTAACTTAACTGAGGCCCATCAGAGTCTTGGTGGCTAGCTAGCACCTTTAATGTCTGAGCCCTACCACTGACTTGGTGGATTGATTGATTGATTGATTGATTGACTTGTTTACTTTTGCTGTTTCTTGACCCCAAAATGAAAACATCTAATGGTGTCTATGATAAACAATGTAAGGGACCAATATAACAAAGCAATGACTACCGGCTGGCATTTACTGGGGATGTAACTACATAAAAGGGCGCTTCCTCTCCTGGGGAGATAATTCAAAGTGCTTGCAAACTGAGGACCCAAGTTACATCCTCAACATCTCAACATGCACGTTTTTGTGAGTCAGGCACAGCAGTGTGTGACTGTGCAGCCAAGCACTACCAGGAGGGTCCCTGGCTGGTCAGCTTAGCTGGCCTGGTATAAGAGAACCCAGGTCTAAGAGAACTGTCTCCAAACAGCAGGTGCACAACTCCTGAAGAAGACTACCAAAGACTGACTTCCGGTCTCCTTGCTCACACGGACACCTGATGAATGTGTGGTCTCACCCACAGGTGCCCTGGCTAGATGTGCGTGCATGCCTGTACGCAGCATGAATGCAGTACCTGCATAGGCCAGAAGGGGGTGTCAGGTCCCCTGGGTCCGGTTACAGATGACTGATGGTTAGCCTCTATGCAAGTGCTGGAAATTACCAGAATCCTTCGCAAGAGCAGTCAGTGCTCTCAACAGCTGAACCATCTTAGCCTGAATAGTGGTTGTTTTGTTTTGGGTTTGAGGTTTTGAAGTCCATCTGTGTACACTGGTTTACGCTCACTTCTAGCTCAACAGAAAACCACCTCGGCTGTGTGATTATTTGAAACCCAAACCAAGAAGGACTCCAAATGTTATCTGTGCACCTTAAACAATTTACCTGAACTTAAAACATCTTTAACCATTTATTTACCTTAGCACAACCACTCATCTCGAAGCTGTGTAAACTGGAGTGCATAACCTTTCTCTTGAATTTGGATCTTCCGACTTGAGCTCTGTGAACTCTCTGGGTGAAACCACACCCCAACAAGGCCAATTTCTGGGAGGATCTCTCCAGGTGGTGATCCACCAGCTCCCCAGCTGTTGATACCAAGCCTCCGCCACACCTAAAGCAACTGGCTCTTTAGAACATGTTGTTTTCAAGGCTCTATGAACCATGTAATTGAGCTTTCAGAAAACATCACTTCACACTCAACGCCTCTTACCAGTTTATGCCATGTTTCATACGACATAATCACCCAAGGCAGATCAAGCACTCAAACAAGCTGAGGTGACCAGCAGGCACTGGAATTCACCTGTGGGAGCAGACCTAGCAGAGGCTGGGGACAGAAAATCGCAGCCCCTTTGTGCCTCCAGTAGACCTCTGGGACAGGGGCAGTTACTTTGGTTTGTAGCCCCAGGAGAGCAATTCAAAGCAATTCACCCCCCTCCTACCTCCCCAGCTGTAAGCCTTCTGGGAAGCAGTAGGTTTGTCCACCAGAGAGCAACATGGTACTAAGGCAGGACTGAAGGACTGAGATAGAACAAACACTACTGAAATCACCACAGCCCTCTCAAGTCCCAAGATCCCCAATTCTTTTGTTGATAAAAATGTATAGAAAGTACACAGCCCAGGTCTTCAAACATGGAAACCATTCAATAGACAGGAAGTCATTTTGCATAGTTGAGAATATGAATATATATATATATATATATATATATATATATATCGTGTATTTAGAGCTCTTTCCCACAGCCTTAAAGGCTGTCTTGAAGGTCTCAGTGTTTACCATTTTGCTGAGTCATTAGTCACACCTTTACCTCCTGGACTCACACTATTGATAATTCTCATGGAGTCACTGATGCTAACAGGGTGGACATTCCTTGGAGGAATGTGAAATTGCACACTTTATTACACAAACAAGCCTTATGCCCACCCACAATTAGCCATGGGAGGGGGTCCCTGTCTGAAAGGTATGTACCTTGTTACTCTGTCCCTGCCAGGGTCACACCAGGCTTGACACATTCATTATCCAAGCTTTCTGCACGTTGCTAGGCCTGGATGGATGGATGGATGGATGGATTTTTTTTTTTTTAGATAGATTGATGATGTAGCAAAAATGAATCCTTTAGTCAAGTAACTTATTTGGCTCAAATGGCCTCCAAAAACCAATCTGTATCCTTAGTGCATTTTTTTCTCCCCCAAAGTTGAATGAACTCCAGTTTTGCCAAGGAACCCAGAGAGACCAAAGTAAAGGCAAAAAAGAAGGGAGACAAGCAGAGAGAATTTAGCATCCATCAGTCTAAGCCGGCAAAAATACCTGCTCCTTGGTAAGGAAATCCAAAGGGTGGATTCTTTCTTAGGACACACAGAAAACTGAGGACTAAATCCAGCAGGAAGATAAAATCTTTACCTTCAGTTTTCAATAAACAAGTCAGAGAGGTAAGAGGAAAAACCACTCCAGACTGGCAGCCTCTCGTGTTGAACTGGGGCAGGTACAGAATGAATGGCTGTATGGATGTGATGGGGCTGAGCAGGTCAGGAGGAAGGCTAGCCCAGCACCAGGCGCTTCTGGGCTGTGCTCCTCCCGCACGTTCCACAGACACAACTTTCATTTCCTGGTACATTTCTGATTACAAAAGCTGAGAGGCATTAAGAAGACACACCCAGGTCTAAAGGAGCAGATGCTCTTCCATGAAGAGAAGCTATCTTTTTCAACAGAGGAGCCAGACAGCCCAGTTTGGTTGGAATTCCCATCTTCTTCCCAAAAGCGCACCTTCAGTCCAACCAATCAACCTTCAAAGGCTTAAGCCGCCGGCTGGTGACAAACTCTCTGGCCCCAACCATTTGAACCCGTACATCACTTAAGATGGCCTCATTTCTATCCTGATTTGTTTGTTTGAGGAAAGGCGACATATAGCCAAGGCTGCCCTTAAACTAGTAATCCTCCAAGCCTTAGCTCTAACACTGGGGTCTTGGGTGTTCTTTAAAAAGCACGTGAAAACAGTCAGTCATGACTTTGCTTCCTCAAAGCCTCTGTGTCTGCATCTGGGAAATGGGAGCATAGCATCCACTTTAAGGACTAAAGATATTTAACAGATTTATACATCCTACATGTAGCTCTTCAACCACCGTAAGCTGCTCTTTCCAGTCTTCTCTACGGGGGTTGGGGGAGGGAGAACGTATCTTTGAGTTATAAAAAATGGCAGAGTGGGAAAAAAATGCTTAACACCTAGTGTTAACGAGACACCGCCCCCACACTTGGTAGGAGGGTTCCTGGCCAGACCTTTCCTGGGAAAAACCAACCTTAGGGAGCCACAGTCCTTAAAGTGCTGTGTCTCCTACTTTATTGCCACCTGAGGAATTCCTTCTGTCAGGAGCTAAGGGATGCAAACAGGTCACAGGGAAGCTTCCATCGGAGATAACACTGTACCCTAGAAAGAAGCAACAGCCACGAGTGGGTAAACGGCCGGGCAATCATCACATCCACACAAGCCAAGGTTTCCGCAGCGACAGAAAACTACCCACAGCACAGTCATTTAAAACTGCTCCTCTCCAGAGGCTGAGACAAGAAGGCTGTGAGTTCAAGGCCAGCCTGGCCAAGTTTCACAGAGCCATGTTTCAAAAAAAAGAAAAAAGAAAAAGAAAAAAAACCCCAAAACATAAAAACTACAATTTCACCCTTAACTGTAGGGTCCGGGTGGGTGGCTATCAATATTCTTAAAATAGTACAAACTCACGCAGCTAACTTGTATGTGTTTGTATATAAATACAGGGAAAAAATCCAAGTTGTGGCTGGTACTTCCAGAGAGTGAAACTACAGGAAAGTGAACTGTTTTTTGTTTTTTTTAAAAACAACACAAGAGTAATTGTCTTGTGTCTTGGGAATTTGTAATGATGAATCTGTCTAACTTTGAAATCAGAGAAAAGGTTATAATTGACAAGTACAGCTAGACCCAGTGGTGCAGGCTTATAATTTCAGCCTCTGGAAAGGCCGAGGCAAGAGGAGAAGCAAGCTCATGGCCAACCTGGGCTCAGAGCAAGTTCAAGGCAACTTAGCAAGGTCATGTTTCAAAGGGAGAAAGTGGGGGCCTGGGGTACAGCCTGCCTGCCGCGTGTGCGTGCGTGCGTGAAGCCCTGGGCTCAGTCTCCAGTGCTATGGAAGCAATGTTTCTGGGATGAGCATGGAGTGGAAGGCAGACAGATACTCTCCGGTCCACCTCCAAGCAACCCAAGAGGAAGCTCACCCTTCCCTTCCATCAGGGGGCTCTGCCACATATGTGGGGAGGGCAGAATATCTCACCGGAGGCCTGCGGAGGGCACTGCATTAAGCCCACGGCCATTTCCTTCAGACCTGGCGCAGGAGCACAGCTCATTTTCCTGTCCCAACATTTGCATTAAAAAGGCTGCCCAAACCTCAAACCACATTTAACTGCGTGAACAGCATGGGATCCTGTAGCATTTTCGTTTCCCTGGCAACCTTATCTGGGTCTTCTTTCATCTTGGCCTCAGATGAGAGGGCTAGGTGCCCCCCAAAGCCCCTGAAATCAGCTGGCAGATAGAGAGGAGGGGGTGGTAGGGAGTGGGGGGGGCCCTCCGCCCCCCCCGCCCCCCCCCCCCCAGCAGAAAGCTAGCTTACTGAGAAACAAGATCCAGCTAATTTGCTCACACTGCCTTCATTCCACTAGAGACTCTAGACCATTGGATCCCAACAGGTTTGAAGCTCTGGACCATCTGACCTTCACGTCCCCAGTCTGCACCGTCTGACTCTCATGTTCCCAGATCTTAATTTAGCATCATAGAAACATAATTAATCTTTTTCATTAAGTGAAAGGGAAAAGGGAAATTACACTGAAGATTACTATTTTGCATCAAGAGCAAATCAATGTCTAAATATTTACCGACCTCAGGTCCTTTGAACAGCAGGTGGGGGTGGGGGGCAGATGGGACCTTAATTTTAATGGGTGAACACCAAGCCACAAAATGAGCCTCCAGGGCCAAACTCTGATGTCTGAAAGCTATGGACTAACTAGGAACAAATCAGTAGACAGGGCTAGTGGGGCGTGGCTCATCAGGAAAAGGTGCTTGATGTGTGAACTGGTGACCCAAGTTTGAACCCAAGAACTAAAGGTAGAAAAGAGAAAACTAACTCTACAATTTTTTTTTGTCCACTGATCCACAGACACACATTGTGGCACGTATGCTCACACACACACACACACACACACACACACACACACACACACAAATAATACACTTAAAAAGAAAGAAATCGAATGGGTCCATTGATAGGCAGATCTATGTGATTTTGAGGCTAGCCTGGATGTAGCAAATTCCAGGCAGCCTAGTGCTACGCTGTGAGGCCCTGTTTTAATCAATAAGTACCCAGTAGACAATTTCCAAGAGGATGCAGAGATTTAAGCCACCCATTCCTGATTTCTGAACGCATACAAGGACTTAAAACCATCTGCTGTGCTTGTAAGAACCCCTTACACCAATTTTCTAAGAAAACATCTGACTAGGGAAACAGGAAGAGATCTATCCGACATATTTGACACACGGCTCTGCTGTAGACACAGTGGAAACGTATACAAACAGCCCAGGTTAAAGGGTCCAAACCACCGAATTCAGTGTCTAGAACAAACAGGGAGTTCCGAGGCCTGCTTGCACTTCAGAATGAGTTGAGTGGTCTGTCTGCAGCTACAGATATAAATACAGACAAACATATACACAGGCCACAGACAGATAGGCAGACAGACAGACAGACACCACTTTGCCTATCGTGAGCAGGGAGGACGTAAGGGAAGATGGAAGGTAGGTTTTCTTTGTAGTCTGTCCTCTTTGTGCCAGTACCTCCCTTAAGCCAGGCTCATGGGCTTTCTTTAGACCAGGTACCTTCTGCCACCTTGAGTGAGTCAGTTACTTATCCTGATATACTAGCCCTGGCAGCCATGCCTCCCCCGGCCCTCCCTCCCTCCCCTGACATCTGCAAACCAAAGTCTGAAGTTTTTCCAGCTTACACACACGCACACACGCACACGCACGCATGCACGCACCACACTTCCCTGTGTCCAGCAGGGCAGGGCTTGGTGCCCCTTTAGTGGTGAATGAGACGGAGGCTCAAAATGGAGGCATGGCCCTGAAGCAAGATTAGCCCCAAGGGCCAATGAGTTCTCCAGAGCTAATAAGGATTCCAGTTAACGCTGCATAAGCCTGGATTCACACTTCAACTCTTCCACTTAGCTGCTGACTATGATCAACCATCACCATCATCACATCATTACCACCACCACCACCACCACCACCACCATCACAGGACTGTCTCGGAGCCTAAATGAGTTAACAGAGCTCAGGCGCTTAGAACAGTGCCCAGCAGAGTCAAGCAGAGACTGTTCAGGAAGTGTTGGCTTCTGCTGTTTGTGAATCAAATCTACCTGACTTACACTCAGTCACTGGACCACTTCCATGCCTCTCACCCATACAGGCAATTCACAGATGCAGAATAGAGCACTTTCTACAATTATGACCTAAGAAAGGCCAGCTCCTAGGATGTCAGCGTGGAGGCCTCGGCTAGGAACAGCCTTTTTCTAAAAGACATCTGGCTTCAGCTGATAATACGCCAGAGCAAACTGACAGTGCTCACATGTGGAGGTCTAGAGAACAGGCTCCGTGTGGCCCCGCTCACTCAGAGAGCGCTTCTTTGACTTTCAGAGACAGCGGCAGCCTTCCCTCCCTCCCTCCCTCCAGCCACCAAATACGGTCCGTGTGGCCACGTTTGGGCATAGATTTCTATAACTGGGAATGTGTTATATTTAAAGCATTTCCCTAGAGTCTTGTCATCTAAATAAAGGCAGTGGGCCATTCCAGAATGCAGAAGGCCCTTCCCCCCAAACCACAAGCAGATAATAGATAAGCGGTCTGGGAGGAAAAACAGCCATCTCAGCAACTAGAGTTCCTGCTGGTCACACATTGCATCTGAAGATCCGCAGGAAGGCAGCCCCTTCCTCAAAAAGGATTCCTAAGTCAGGACGGGAGCAAGGCCTGGTGGGGAACCTAGCGGCCTGTGTGACACCAGAGCCACCACCTAGTTCCCATGAGAAGGCTTTGTGTAACCCTCCTACAAACTCCCAGACTCCATCAGAAACACAGAAGCCAGCCAGCACCCACCCATCCAGTGCTATCCCTTTCTCTGTCCTTCAAGGGGATTCATTCGCTCCCCCTGCTTCAAAACCTACTCCGCAGGCCACCTACCCCCAGGTGACATTTTCTGCCTAGATTCACCTCTTTCCCTCCTCCTAGTCACACACCGTTAACTCTTTCATAAGTAGAGAAGATTCAGTGAACCTTTCTCCCAGCTGCATAGCTCCTGCAGAAATGCCTTCTATGCATTAACAGTGTCTCGTAGAAACACAAGGTTGGCGTTGGCAACTACACTAGTTGCTAGTCGTGTGCAGAAAAAAGGGGGAAAAAACAAAAAAAAAACACTAAAAGCACTTTTCAGTCTGGGTATGGAAGAGCAAACCTTTAATCAGAGAACTCAGGGCGCAATGGCAGGTGAATTCCAGTGAGTCTGGGGCTAGCCTGTTCTACATAGTAAGTTCTAGGCAAACTAGAGCCACACACTAAGAGCTTGCCTTAAAATAAATAAATAAATAAATAAAATAAAATAGAACAGGAAAGGATCTGGGGAGGAGGTGGGGTTGGAGAGGGGTAAAGTATGATCAAAATATACGAAAACCACTTTGTTCAATAACAAAAGATTAACCATCCTATTATATTAACTTAATATTTCTTCAATTAGCAATAATCACGCCTCAGGTAAACCTCAGTGGCTACAATACTGCCAGGGTACAAAGCTTTAACTTAATATTTTTAAAAAGGAAAATGTTGTTTTAGCGATATACTTCACCAAATCCATTCCATGCCCAGTATAGCCATGTCAGTGTAAAACCAGCATTAAAATGTATTAATGATATGTCTTCATTTGTTTAGTCTGTGGGGCCTTTTCCACTGGAAGATAGATGCTAATTGATTGAGAGCCTTCTAGGCCGTGCCTGGAAACTCCCACAAAGCACGCGGTTCCTCCCTACGAAGCTGGTATCTTAGTGAGTACACGCGAGATAACAACTAACAGATCTCCACTACCAACACCAAACCAGAGGTCATGGACTACCCTGGACTGCAGCTGTCTCTGAGATCTGGCAGAGTTCAGCAAAGCCTCCCCTACTCAGTGTAGCGTGTCTCCTCCTGGCCCTAGGGGGAGTGGGGGGGGGTGGGGAGTGGGGGGATGGGGGGTGGGGGTGGGGGGGTGGGGGGTGTAACAAAGTGCTTGAAGCATCTGTGGAGGGAACAAAGTACAAATTAGCACAATTTCTCAACTTCAGAGGCCTTCACGACACAATGACCCCTTCATTTCCATTGGACACTTTCAAAGACTGTGAACCTTTGAGGCTTTCGAAGCTAGACACTGACCTGTCATCAGTTACAGCCACCAAAAAAATGCTTCCAAGAAGGGTGGTCCCACTGCTGTGTACACGTGCTGTAAAAGGACTCGTGGCTACAATCAGGTTTCTACAGGCAAGCAGAGCATCTATTTCAACTGCGGCAGCTCTACTGGTTCAATTCCACAGGAAACTTGGGAGGACAGAGTCTCGGGTAGGTTTCCTGTCTGCAGCCTCCCTTCCTCCTGGTTCACTTTCTCTCCCTAGGCTGCTCCATTCCAATTTGGGCAACGTAAGACATTACCGAAAGGAATGGTTATCAGTGTGACGAGCAACGAAGCCAACGTCAGGCCAGGAGAGCTGTCCTGAACATAATGGAATGAAGGGGCCACACAGAACAAACTAGTCAGGAATAAAGACATGCCTACTCCAACTGTAAGCAACCCCCTTCCTGTCCTCTGTCTGAAAGTGACCTCGTGATTCATTTTCCATGGACTCCAAAGAGCCTGAGTACCAGGGAAGGTTTCTGTTGGGCTCCGTCTGCACACACTCCAAGGCACCACCCCCAAATCATGGCAGCTGGAGGGTGTCATACAGCAGTCCCCCAAAATGCCTTTGGGCTTCAAGACAATAAGCATATACACGGAAGGCCTTCTCGGGCTCTGAGTTCAGCTGTGGGGGAACGGCACCCCGTGCAGCCTAGAGTTAGGTTTCAGCACACACCATCATCCGACAGACCTAGCATGAGCTGGGTCACAGAGACAGGAGCCCAGAAAAGGCAGCGTTTAAACCCAAGAGAGAAGGGACAGGGAATCCCTGACACATGGTATAATACACATTTATTTGGGTATTGAGAAAGGTAGGTATGTAGATAAGCAGATATACGTGTACACAGTCTACATACACACACACACACACACACACACACCCTCAGACCGAGTAAAAACAAATTCAAAGCAGTGCCTCAGCCAAGCCTTCCCCCACAATAGCACAGACTCCAACCGAAAAGGAAGTTGTTGGGCTGTCGTTAAACTCAGCCTCCCACTCGCCTCTCCCAGCCTGTGCTAAATTTGAGTTTCTGGCTTAGTGAAGGAATCGGCGTAGCCACAATAACTCTATAAAGCATATACAGAAAGCCTACGAGATGGATGTTCTAAAGCCCTGCGTGTGGGATGGCTCCGTGCTCACCGGCAGCGACCTCCCTCCCACTCTCCCTCCCATCCCTCTGTTCTGCTGGGTATCTCCTGGGATGGGCTGAGTTCTCCTTTACATTTAGGGGCTTTCTGCTGCTGTCTCCTCTCCGAAGCAACAGCATCAAGGGAGAAGCACTGACTTTCACGGCGCGTACACACACACACACACACACACACACACACGTATGCACCCTCGCGTGCACATCCATGGATACCTCATATTTGGATCATTCTCAGTCCTCCAGACATGAGGTTGTTTTCAATTTACAAAGAGGAAATATCCAGTAACTAGTACAGCCCATATCCAACTGGCAGCAAGATGCCAGAGGGCATCAGGAAGGGCCTGGCCATTAAAAAGAGTTGAGAACTTTCATCCTTTAAGCTCAGTAAGGGAAACTTACCGACCTATGCAGGTCTCAAAAATGACAATAAAAAGGTTATCTCTTTCTAAAATACAAGGGTCACTTGGAAAAGTAAGAAGCTGGAGAAACCAACGGCCATGAAGCCCGCTATCCAGAAACACCACAGAAATGGCGTTCATTTCTTTCCAGGACTTTTTCTTTCTATAAACAAATGGACTCTTGCAAACAGTCTAAGATAGCTCACCCAACAGTCCCAGCATCCATACTGGTGGATCTCAACCTGCCTAACTCTGAGACCCTTCACTCCAGTTCTTCATGCTGTATGTTGTGGTGACCCCAACCGTAAAATTATTCCATTGCTACTTCATAACTGTAATTTTGCCACTGTTATGAGTCTTATGTAATATACATTTCTGATATTTAGGATGTTTCATCTGTGACTCCTGTAAAAGAGGGTCATTTGACACCCCAAAGGGGTCATGACCCCCAGGTTGAGAATCTCTGATCTAGACAGACGGCCAGCTTGGTGAGCCACATTTCCCACTCGCTCTTAGAATCGGAAGGAGCCACTGATTCAGACTAGCTTGGAAGGAAAGCACGCCTAGGGCCTGGATGGACCAGGGTGTGAAGAAGTAAGGTCCTCACAAAGCCAGGGTCAGCTCTGCTAACAAAACCACAGATCCCCCATCTCCCACCCCCACCCAGCCTCAATGACAGACAGCAAGGCGACATTCCTAGCCCAAATGGTCCCTACACATAGGCCTTTGAGAGAAGTAGACTCAGCAGGGACTAATCACTGGCTTCCCTGCTCGTCAAACCCTCCAGAGCCTACGCAGCGGGGAGCAGGCACACTCTGCTTGACACGTTCTGAACCTGGTGTGTGTACCTGCACACAGCTGCTGGCCTCGGACCCCACTCTCAGACTTGGCAGTCTGTAAGTGGGAGCTCTGTCCATCCGCCATTATGCCTGCGCCAGCACACATACAGCAGGTGCTCAAGAAATGTTGGCCGAAGGAGTAACCTAGGCTTGTACTCATTACGAGAAAAAGGCAGACACTTGCGTTTTCGTCTATTAAATTTCTTCTCCTGTTAGACAGGCAGAAAGGAGAAAGGCTCCCTCCCGGGCCTATCTACAGTCTCCACCTGAGTAGGAAAGTCAGAGGTCGGGTAGGGTGATGGACCCGTATATAGCCTCTTCAGGCTGTCACAGGGTTGCAGCGACCTGAGTGTGAAGCCATGTTGAATTTGGAAAGGGGGTGAGGTCAAGGCTGTAAAATGACTATACATGTATAATAGGTGCCTAACTTATTTGAACACACTCTCTCACACTTCAGAACCACCGCCCCACACAGCATGTTAAAGCTACTGTGTACTCAAATATGGGGTTAGGAGACTGGGACACAGACGGACAGATGGCAATAGGACGGGCCTGCTCTCTGTTCCCCCCACCTCAGCTCTCCTAACCTGAACCGTGCACGTCAATAAGGAAACTGCAGGCCAAAGGCTCAGGCAACTTCTAATAGTCCGAGTGGCCGAGCCGTAATGATTTCATTTACGAAGCCAAGGATGAGCTACTGCCCCGTAGCTCCACGATGACATGGAGACGTCAGAACCTGGGACACACATACACACATACACACATACACACACACACACACACACACACACACACCGCCACCTCCCTGCCTCTAACACAAAATCAGCAGCCTATGCTCTGGGTGCATCAGAGGCCTGCACAAATGTCTCTTTAGAAAAGGATCCTCTCAGAAGAGGCCAGAAAGGCTCTCCTTGAAGATTAGCGTGAGGTAAGCGGCTACTTGAGTAGCCTGCTTAACCTCTCTGGGAATGCCCACAGCCTCCAGCCCTGTGCTCCACAGAGGCCTCAGCAAAGACCTGCAAGTACAGTCAAAGCCACAAACGCTCTGGAGTGGAGCGATTCCCATGGTCCTACGCTCGCAAAGCCCTTCTGAGCCTCTTCTCTCGGTGCTAAAGGCTTCTGAGAGCCACGTGGGGAGCTCAGGCGATGACTTAGGAACTCCATGCCATCCTTATACCACCAGCCCAGAATCAGCCGCCTGCTCAGGCCGTGCTAACATTGTCAAGGTCAAGGCGGTAACCCTACCTTCTCTCCACACTCTGTCTGCTGGAAACCAGGCTGGCCGACTGTTCACTCAGTATCCCTGCTTGGCCTTGGACTTCTTCAAGCAGTCCTCTTGCTTCAGGCCCCTGGCTATCTAGTTACAGGTCCCTAGCCCACCCGGCAAATGCTACAAATGCTCTGCCCTTCCGTAGCGGCGCCTCTGCATCTACAGCTTCTCATCCTCCTACACACACAGGCTCCAGGAATATTTCCTTTGGGGTACATTGTCCCCTCACCACCACCACCTTGTCACTTCAGTTCCTTCTTACAAATGGCTGGGCATACACACCCCTCAACAGACACTGGGTGGGATAAGACAGTATCCTGTTTCCTCAAGAAGGGCAAAGACACACAGAGACAGACTCGGGGTACCATGGGAACAGAGGGACAAGCGAGGGAGGAGGCAGGGAGGCCTTCTTAAGAGCCGGGGCCCAGACCTACTGTGTCCAGTTGATGCTAGCAGAAAAAAAAAGTCCCCAGAGATCTCTGCATATAGCTGATAAGTACAGCCAAACTGGACTCAGACGTAGCCAGGGTGGTGGGAGAGGGCCGCACACTTCAGTGTGGTGACAAGGTACGGTGCAGGTTGGGGACCTCAGGAGAGGCCAGCTGAACTGGAAAGCAGAGTACAGCGCCTGTGGGGCCACCCCCACCCCCACCCCACCCCCGCCCGGTCCCTGGTGTCACCCAGGGCCTTGCTGGGTTTTTCCCAGGAGTGGTTTTATGACTTAGAGCCACAGGCACAGGCTCAGCCTGTCATCATAGGGGCCACCAAGTCACTGGCCCTAATTAAGGTTGCCTGAGACACAGGCGTGTCCACCTTCTTCCAGCAAGGTCTGCCTCCAGATAAAGGCCTCTCTACCACAAATGCCAGAGGCGGGGTTCTCCAAGCAGCTCCTCTCAGTCCTTTAATTTGGTGGTACCCAGACAGGCTCATCTGAACCCAGCTATTTAAGACTGCCAAACCCCTCTCGATGTAATCGTTGGGAATACACAAATCGGGACTGAGGAAGACACAGGATTAGAGGCTACAAGCTACAAGGGGACCCTTCATTTCCCCTCAGGTTTGGAAAAGGCATGTGACCACTGGTTTGTGCTCTGACTGGAAGTGTGCATGCTCACCAACCCCAGAGGCTCCTCGGAATTACAGGCAGCCCAGACCCTGGCTTGTCGGGAGACCCATCTCGTCTGAAATCCATAAAATTTGCTGTGCGCACTCTTTCCACGTCAAAGCCAATTGTCGCTCAGCCCCAAGGCCTGCTTCCCTCTCTAACTAAATGTCCGCACACAGTACCGAGAGGCCGCCAGGCTCAGGCAGCCTGGTCATGCACACCACCCTCTCAAGAGCCCGAAAGCCTCTCCCATCCTAGAATCAAGGCCAGCCAACCCGTTTCGCACATATATGAGACACATCACGATTTAGGTGACAGGATTTTATTTTTCTCGGTGTCACACAAACCAAAGGGGACTTGAGGAAACTAGTATTTTGACAGACAGAGACACTTACCCTTAATGCCGATGGTGACCCCGGGGGAGTTGGGCTCTTAAGTGTCAGGAATGTCATGAGCAGAGCCCAGATCTGGAGTGTCTCAGACATTTCTGTCTCTGGGATTCTCCAAAGATTTCTCCACTCCATTCAATAGCTCTGTGGTGGCTAATGCTACCCCCATCCCAGCCCCAGTTTACAGACCTTACCTTCTCCCTTTCTCCATCTCTACAGACATCAGTTCATAGTTCTATGCAAAATTCACTCACTCCACGACACCTTGGCCAGTTGCTCATTCTATGTCCATTTCCATTTTCCATCCTCCTCCCGGAGGCTGCCCGTGGCTTCCTACCGGCTGCTGCCTCTGCCCTCACCTCCTCAGCCTCCCGGGTTCCAGCTTTACCAGGCTGACCTTATGAAACACAGTGGTAGACATGCAGCCTGCGCAGACGCACCTCGGAGGGGCAGTCTGTCCTACTCTACCGCAAACCAGCCTTGTGCTCTGAGGGAGAGTTACTGCGCCTCTGTGTGTTCCCCTTATTCTGTCTGTCAGACAGAAGGACCCACTTCCGGGAGCTTTGCTGATGAGTCTTTAGAGAGGGTGCACACAATGTGCCCATTAGCGGCTATCACACAGTCAATGCTCAACAAACTAAGCTACTATTATGTTCCCGCTGCGTTTTAACAACCTGCTTATTTGTAGTCACCCTCCACCCAGGCTGAGGCATCAGATCGTACATCCCAACACGTCATCTGGGCCAAGCACTACAGCTACTTCACCAGGGCTAGAATAATAAGGATGATGATAACAGTGGTGGTGGTGGTGGTGGTGGTGGTGGTGGTGGTGGTGGTGGTGATGATGGAGAAGAAGATAATAAGATGACGATAACATAAAATGCACGGATAAATGAACACGTGCCTGTGTTCATCACACATGGAAGGCATCGCTCTCTGGGACTCCACGCAGCTCGATTACAAATTCTAAGTAGATGTTCTCATAATGTGCTGTACAAGTACAACCAGAGGAAAATTAATTCTGGCAGGAAAGGGCACCGAAAAAAACTAGGAATGGAAGGCAAGAAAAAAAAAGAAAAAAGAAAAGAACAAAGACAGAAGCAAAAAGGCCTAAGCCAAACCAAGTGGGGGATCGGGGACCCGTACACAGCTGGGGGCAAAGGGAGCAGGGCCGGGTAGAGGGAAGGGGCTGGTCGATTCGGAAGCAGCCGCCTGGAAGAGCTGGATTAAAAAGACAGCAAGGCAGCCAGATCTAAACTGCAGAAAAGAAGCCCAGGCCGGGTAGGGGCTACCCTGGAGTCCGAGAGGATCAGAAAAGACGGGGCTGGGAGGAAGGGCAGGCCTCTAGGTCCCAGGAAGGGAAAGTTCAACAGAGCCCAAGACAGACGTCTAGTCTTCTTGGATCTTAATAATAAAGGAAAAGAACAAAGTTTAGAAGCAGGATGGGATCTGGGAAGAGAAGACAGAGACTCCTCCATCCCCTCCTCTCCATTCCCTCCCTCCTCTCAGGGGATTTGCCTTTATGAGTCGACTCTGCTGTTCTCTGAGGACAAGTAGATATGTGAGGGCGTCTCACGCGTTTCTGTAAGAATGCTAATAAGGAAAAGTCAAGGAAGAGACTAAAGCAGAACAAAGACCAGAGGGAAACCAAGACCTGGTGTGGCTTGAAGCTAATTGGAAAGAAACACTCGGGTGGGGTGACAGGGCAGACGTTGCCACAGAGCACAGAAGTGTGTCAGCTGGAAGAGGTAGTGAGCTGTGTGTGTGTGTGTGTGCGCGCGCGCGCGTACATGCGCGCATGCACGCACAGAGGGTGCTAGAGTCCCTGGAGCTGGAGTTACAGACAGATGTGAGCTACCTGAGTGGGTGGGTACTCGGAGCGAACCTCAGGTCCCCTCTGGAAGACCAGCAAACATTCAACCCGTGAGCCATCATCTCACTAACCCCCTGAATGGATTTAATGTCGTTTAGTTGTCTACTTAGAAAATGGCTCGAACGGTAAATTTCATGTCATATACCTCTTTACTACAGTAAAAGGTGATGTGCAAATGAAGAAAGACATTTAGGAAAATGGCCCACATGTGTCGCCACCGAGAAGGAAGGCGGCGTCTTTATCCGCCTTTGTTTTCTTACAGGCACATTGAAATCTACTGGTTCCCTCTTATCAGAGGTGCTTTATCCCAGCCCACAGCCCGGAAAAGCAGCTCATGAAGGATGCTCCTAGAGGCAGGGGGATGCTATCAGATCAGCAAGGTGCAAAGACACAAGGCTGGCCCGCCACACTTAGGTCACAGCTACTGCAGGGACTGCCCCTCTCTCTGTATTTAAGCTGCCTTTCTCATTTGTGGATCCGCAAATGGTTTTCCCTTTTAGGACCACAGCCATCTAAAAATATACTAAGTGGTCATTTTGTTTCAAAATGGCCAACACACCCATAGGATTGACATCACATGCATCCTGACTCTGTCTAACAGCAAGACGGGCTTGATGATAAGAGAATGGAAAAATCAATACCACTGGATGTGACCAGAAAACAGGAGAGAGTGTAAGAAGGCACGCTAAGATGGCGGGCGGGCACGCGGTCTCAGCCAAAGCCAGGGCGAAATAACCTCCTCCTCCATTCCTTTCCCTTTCCCCAGGATCCCACCCAACTCAAGCAAATTCCACAAAGCTTATCTATTGAGCTCTGACTCACTCCATTCCTGAGATGTGAACGAGGCCCCGTCTGCGACACGCAGTCCCTTTCCCACACATCTGATGGTGAATGAACACACATCTCCCGATTTAGATGGATAACTTGACTGGGGCTTTGCAAACCCATGTTGCCAAGGAAGTTTCCCGCCACTAGATTTCCTTTTGTTTTGCTTGATGTGTTAGTTGGGGGGAGGGGAGGCTCTCCGTAAAATAAAGCCTGCTGCCCCCCCCCACATACATACATACACACACACACACACACACACACACACACACACACAAACGAAAAGTGCAGTCGTCAACAGATTCCGATGGCGCAATTAGAGAAGGTTTCATCCCCACAGCTTTGGGTTCTACTTTCTCTATAAATACTTACTCATTTTCTAATTAAACAAACAATTAGTAGAAAGCACAGTCTGAGGAGCTGCGTAGGTGTCACCCTCCTGCCAAGGAAGCCAAGCAAGGGGTGACGAAGACGCGTTGGGCTCCTAATGTTTGCACAAACCAAGAGGTCCACACAGCCTGGACAAACCCGAAATGCACACTCTTAAGAGCTGGCTCCAGAACACAGTCAAGGTGATTTTGTTTTGTTTTGATTTGTTTTACAAGGACTCAAAACACAATGAGCCACTCAGTTGGTTTCCAGTAAGGCTCCTAGTCTTTGTCAATACAAACTCGTAGACTCAAAGCAAGCAGTGACCTTCCTAGATCTCGAGCTAAAAACATTTCCTGACTCAAGTGTGGCTAAACTGAGTTAGTGTTTATTCTTCGGGGCTTCAGAACTGGTAAAAGAAAAAGAAATGGCTATAACCCGAGAAAATCCCTGCACTCTATAGAGGAAGCCAGTACCAGCCGGAAGAACACTTCTGAAGGCTCGGGCTGCTAATTATGGTGGTTTACATAAGAAATGTCCTCCACAGGCTCGGATATTTGGACTGTTGATCCCAACAGGAGGAGCTGTTGGGGGGCGTTAGGGAACCTTTAGGAGGTAATGACCCTTCTGGAGGAGAATATATCACTAGTTCACAGTCCCACCACACTTCTAGTTGGCCCTCTGCTTTCTACATTCAATTGAGAAGTGAACAGCTTGGCTTCCTGCCCCCGCTACTAAGCTGCTTCTGCTGTCAGGCCTCTCCGCTATGACGGTCTCTAATCCCTTGGGAATCTTAAGGCAAAATCAGCATTTTTATCTATAAGTTACTTTTGGTCCTGGGATTTTATCACAGCAATAGAAAATTAACTAATATACGAATTTAAAATCTGTGTTGTTTCATTGATTCACTCAGTGATTATTTACTGAACATCAGTTACCATGGAGATAAATGATATTAGGAAGTCCGTAATCCCGGAGCTTCCAAGCTGCAGGGAGGAAGGGGCAGGGGTAGAAGAAGCCATGAAAATAAGGTGTAATATGCAGAACAAAGAAAAAAGAAGGGAATGGAGGGACTGGGGGAGGAGGGCAGGGGTGCCCTGGCTGCGACTGCTGGAGAAGGGTCCCCCAAGCTGGACCTGGAACTCCCCAAAGATCTGGAGACCAAGACTCCCAGCAGAAGGAACAGAAAGTACATTGGGTTCTAGGATGAACAGGAATTTGAATCCTGCAAACTTGTGGGCAGTGGTCAGAGATTTCTACCTTCTTCTACCTAAGACGGAGTTTCACAAATCCACAGCAGCTGGTAATTAAAGTATAAATGACTGTATGAACTCAATAAGTTTTTGTGCTTTGAGGCGACCCTTTGAGAGGCAGGCTTCATGGTCAACACCACATGCACGGAACCCAGGACTTACCAGGGGCTCTCATTGAGTCCCTTTTAAACATTTACACACGAGATGGTGAAGCCAGAGGTTTAAGGATGGGCCGTAAGAACAACCCCTGGCTCCTAATTACTAAGAAAGCCGTTCTTCCCATCTCTAAGGTTAAGGAGGAAAATTCTAGAGTCTAGAAGAAGCAACTTAATAGTCTTCTCTCTCTCTCTTTCTGAGGACTCCAAAGCATCACTTGAAAATAGCTTAGGACCTGGATACACAAGTACCCAAAGGTCTAGTTACCCAAGAAAATGCGAAGGGACCTTATTAAGGTAGGAGACACAGGGCTCCTTGAGTCTCCATCAGAATCAGCTCCATGGAAGGATCCAGATCGTGGCTCAGACCTGGCACACTTGTGCACAGGGGTTTATTGGATGCAGGCCATGGCCTACGGCCACTCTAAGGTGTTCTCTCTTCTTGTCGGCCAGGCTGGGTGCAGCGCCCTCGATTATTTCTCTATAGGATGTTTCTGAACCGGAAGTTCTCCCCAGAACCAAATGTCTGCCTGATCTGACTATGACCTGCATATGCACCAAGTCACTTCTAATTCTTAACCAGTGCCAAGCCAGCTGCCTACTGTACCTTAAAGACCTTTCACTGGGCTATCCTCTCTCTTTCAAACCAAGCCTAGCTGGTCCTCCGTACAGGAAAACTCCTTGTTTCCATCCCCAAAGCTCTGCTCCCCAGGTGCAGAACCACTTGCTGATTTCTCTTCTGAAGCTCAGATACCCACAACAGGGATTGATTGCCAGGTTTCCAGAGAGGAGGGTCACTTGGCAGAAGAGGACCAAAGTGGAGACAGCGTTCTGATACTTGCTCACTCTAGCCAGATGGCTCCAACTTTATAAAAGACTCTCTGCGGTACCAGAGCGGTTGAAATGTCCCAAAGGCAAGCCTGAGGACAGATCCGGTAAGGCGATCAAGTCACGGCTTACATTTCCCTGATGTCTGATGTCCATTTCCCTGGTAAACTGAAACAAGCGTACAAGTTAAGGTTTTCCCATGGTGGACAAGAAAAGTCCCAACCAGTGTGACAACATACTAAGTTTACATGCTTCCTGGCACAGGAGGCCATAACTCTGTAGATGTTTGAAGGGAAGTCGTGAAGCTGCAATCTCTGGAGAGTCGTTTGGAATGCATACATTGTAATTCTCTCCAAGGCCAGTATGAATTTGGGGGTGGGGGTGGGGTAAAATAAAGACAGTCCCAGTCCCTAAGGACTACGGAGGCCATAACAATGGTAAAGGACACCCATACATCCTTTATCCACCTGGAAGTAGGAAACAGGAAGAAGGGCCTGGTGGAAGAACGCTGCCCCCTGCTTCCTGTCAGGAAAGAGACCGGGGCTGGCTCCTGCTTCCTTTCCTAGTTAGCTAAGCCCCGAGAACAGAATTGAAGCACTTGGCTCTGTGCCAAGCAGGCAAAGCTTTCTTCAGAGTTACCTCAATCTGGGAAAGGAAGTTCCTCCACATCCTATGGGCACCAGGACCGTGTAGCAGGAGACGAGCATGAAGTGAAATGAGAGAGGAGACCACACAAGGCGCATCCGAAGAGACCCTCCCTGAAGGAATCATTCTCAGACGTGCTGGGCGTGAAGAAGGGCTGTGCACACGCACGCACGCACCACCCAGATGTGGGCCCACCGAGGAAACCCAACACCCAGGCCAGGATCCCAAAACTCCGTGTCAAAGTCCCCAGGGGGTGAGACAGAGAGGACTGTGCTAGTCCCTGCGCTATTTTAAGCTCTATGACTTCATCCTGCTTGCCGAAGCAGACAGATGGGCCCATCAACTCATGCCACTACCCAGACTCGAGGCCACACATCTGTCCTGCCTCGTGTTAGGGCGCCCTGACGACGATAGGGCACCAGGGCAGGAAGCACCATTTCTTTTATTTCTTGTCTTTCTCAAACCTAAGGGTATTTGACAAGTGTCACAGTTCATGGAAGCAACCACCAGGCCTAGGACAATGGCTCCGAGGGGGAAGAATGCTGTGTGCTGTGTGAAGCTCCGCCTAGCCATGAGCTTTCTTCCCCCTCCAAACTCGGAGGCTCCTCCTTAGCAAAGATAAGAAGAGACAAAAAAAGTCTACCTCACTTGAGCAGAGTGAGGTAGACTCCTGTACCACAGGTCACTCTGGGGCACAGGACTCCCTCCCACCATCTTTCCATGAACTCCGAGAATGGACAGGCACAGGATTGACTGTATGTGTGTGCTAACCCTCTGCCAGACACTTGTCAGTCTATTGAAAACCCTCAACCATCCTATGAGGTTAGATCCCGACCATTCCTGTGAGAGAGAGAGAGAGAGAGAGAGAGAGAGAGAGAGAGAGCTGGGGCAATAGCCAAGCCGGGAAGACTCAAGCAGTGAGCAGCGACCCCTCCACTGTCAGAGGGTAACAGGATCAAATGCTCTGTCCGCCTCTGAAGGGAAGGTGCGAGGCTGACAGAAGACCCCGATTCTCCACCAGTCCGCCAGATGTGTCACCAAGCAGCACCCTACGGGAAGAAGGAATGAATCCGCAACGATAGCCCAGGAATCGGGCCAGACATCCAGGTCCTCACAGCTTCACCTGGGCCAAGCCCCAGCACCCTTGAGCCCTGTTCCAGGCCCTGGTGTGTAAGACTCTGTTCGGTTCTCTTTCCATTCGAGGGCTGGAGACCAGCGGTGTCAAAGACGAACAAGTGCAGTGTGTGCGTGTGTGTGTGTGTGTGTGGGGGGGGGTGTCCCTGGGACCGACTGCAAGAACATACAATAGTTTAATTAGGTCACTGCCTCTTTTTTGGGATGCTGCTCAAGGGTCGCCTCTAAAGAACTCCAAAATATCTCCACCGGCTCAAGGGAGCCCCGAGACTCGCTCTGCAGTAAGTCTTCTGTTTACCCGCCCCAGGCCCCAGCAACCATGAGTCTTCCTGGTTCTTTGTCCGCCTATTCAGACCGGTTCATACAAGGGGGACCATATGACGAGGGTGGTCTGAGTTTAAGGGGCTTTTGAGATTCATCTAAATTGTAGTGCGCACCAGCAATTCTTGTTAGGCTTGGATAATATTCTATTCGCTAGATATCACAATCAGCTCCTGCAGTCATCCGAGACGGAAGCCGGGCGGCTGGCTTCCACCTTCTGACTCTCACGCATGGCGCCGCTGTGCACAGTCACATGACGGGCTATTAAGCTTTTCAAGTTCTCCCACATTTAACTCTAACACGTATGTGAACCCTGGTGCCGTGGACTATATTTGGGGCACGCTGCTGCCTTCCTCATTAACCTATCAGCTTCCAACCCCTCCACCTTTTATAAGGAAAAAAATGGCCAAAGGTTTCCAGAACTTCCATGGCCGAGTCAGACACAAAGGAACGAGAAGGTGGCTGCCAATTATTAGACTTCTAAAAATTACTCATAACTGAGAATGTGTGGCAGGGCTTTTATGATGCTGGATATTATTCCAGATGCGCATGGGAAACTCGAAGGTGGCGTGAAAGGTTAGATTAAAAAACAAAACAAAACCAAAAAAATGGGGGCTGGAGAGCGGCTCAGTGGTTAAGAGCACTGACTGCTCTTCTGAAAGTCCTGAGTTCAAATCCCAGCAGTCACATGGTGGCTCACAACCATCCGTAATGAGTTCTGATGCCCTCTTCTGGGATGTCTGAAGACAGTTACAGTGCATTTACATATAATAATAAATAAATAAATCTTTAAAACAAAAAACAAACACAAGAACTGGCACTACAGGACTATGGAGAGAAGAGAAGAAATGAAACAGGGGAGGGCGGAGGAGCCGTGGTCCTCCACTCTGGCATTTTTCCTTCACTGCTGCCTAATCAGGTGACCTCAGAAGGCCCTGGCTGCCTTTGCATCAAAGCTGGCATCCCACGACCACCCAGAGATGGTTCTCGGCGCAAAACCCCTCATGTAGAAACCCAGCCTCTGTTACAACCCTAAACATCCTGGTAAATAGTCGAAGAACAATCTATCAAACCCCCGTCAATATCCTCAGCGCCTGGCTTACAAGCCCACTCCTCACAAGACAAAGAGAACGAACCAATCCTCTCTCCGAGTGGAGAAGTCTTAAAAAAATGCCCCGCTTCCCTCAGATCTGCTTCCCGTCTAAAGTCTGGGTTTCTGGGTTTCTACTCGGTTATAAAGAGAATTAAATCACAGCGGGGTGTGTCGAGGGGGCAAAATGCAGCCTTGCTCTGAGAAACAAGCCTTTGGGGGATTCAGCCCCTGGGCGGCAGCCAGCACAGTGCCAAGCACACGCTGATTAAAGAACCAGGCCGCCACATGTCACTTCCAATATTCTTCACCGAGCACATAATAGAGTGGGGCAGATGAACATTCTCATACTGTGCTCCTCCCGATACGGTGCACACGCAAAAAATAGACTATTGAAAACTGTAAAGGCGGGAGGGGGGGAGGGAGATCCTCGCAGTTGTAAGATCAACATGGAAGTCGTCTCCCTTACCATCGCCATGAACATCTGTTGTTGATTTTGTTCTTTTGTTTTCTCCAATCAAAGGCTCTCAATTTAGGGCTACACAATGCAGCGCAGGGTTGGGGGGGGGGGCAGCTACTTAGAAGACAGTTTCATTCCAAACATTTCAATTTACTGAACATGGGGGGAAAAAATGACTTATCTTCCAATCTCTGCTTCCACCTCCACCCTTCCAAGGTACTCTCGGCTTTAAATGAAATCAGAATTTTTCCAGAAAAGGCCATTTAGTCTCTACCAGAACAATTCAGCTCCTTCAGGGTACAGTAGAGACACGCCCCAGACAGACCAGCCAGGTGCATTCCCAGAAATGGGCACACATTCCAATTTAAATTCCCTGTCGTTTTAGCCTGCCATGGGCTATCACCGTCTCCCGATGACCTGAAACCCTTTCTTGGCTTATGGGCATGAGGCAAGCTGGTTTTCTGGGGTGTGGTTTACAGGAGCACTGCTCTAAGCTGCTGGGGCTGAAGTTCTGAGATTCGGCTCCTCTTGTTGATAGGGGAGAGAACTGGAGATGTCTGCATGGACCAAAAGCGAACCAGGCAAAGGCGGAAACAGTAGGAACATGGCGGAGACCAACAGCCCCACTCTGCTACACAATCCCAAGAATGTTCAGAGACAATAATCGCCTTTTCCCGGAGGGTACCTGGTGTGTTCAATACAGGTCACACCGCCAAAGACAAAAACATATCAAAATGCATCTTGTGCCTCCAAGGTTTTGAGTCCTGCAAGCTTCCGAGAGCTCTGACAGCTTTGGTGTGGATGTGAGACACTGGGACTGTGGGATCCCTCACACCAGGATCTTAGCTGGTCCATCTTTTCTTTCTTTTTTTTTTTTTAAAGATTTATTTAATGTATGTGAGTGTACTGTAGCTGTCTTCAGTCGCACCAGAATAGAGCGTCAGATCCCATTACAGATGGTTGTGAGCTACCACACGGTTGCTGGGAATTGAACTCAGGACCTCTGGAAGAGCAGTCAGTGCTCTGAACCGCTGAGCCATCTCTCCAGCCCTAACTGGTCCATCTTTGATCCACGTTTATATAAGAAGAAAGTCTTGTCCTCTCAGGAATGGATCCAGATTAGAAGCCTAGCTCTGCTGTTTAGTTCTAGAACCTAAGCCCCCCACACACACACACACACAGCCCTCAAGCCTTCCATTCTAAAAGAATAGAACTAAAAATACCTTTCCCAAACCACCCCAATACACTAATTCCCTTCGGAGCCCCTATACTACAATCACCACAGCACGTTCAAGCCAGATCACCAAAGACACGGATGCCACACGCACTCCTTATGTTACCAGTAAGGCCATATCCCCTCTTACTCTCCTCACCCCTAAGTCCACCGGTACCTATATGAGAATCTGAGGTGGTGGCAGCCTTAGAGCCCCAAAGATCCACCTCAACGGGGGTAGCTGCCAATGCTGCCCTAGGACCTGACTGTAGAATACTTTGGGCATTCAAAGGTTTGACCTCTCCTGACTGCCTTGTCCATAGGAAAGTGTTAACTAACTCATGGCTTGGTTGGAGCAGTTGCTTTGTGCAAGCAAGTCCTTCAACCAATAATCCAGAAGCCATTCCTGATCTCAACCCAGGTATGTCCTTTAGTGGCATATATGACCACTCTTACCGACGTGCACAGGATCTGAACAGAACCGTCTGTAGTAGTGACTTCCTGATGTTCAAAAATTCACGAGGATCAAGCACGGTCACGCTCCAAAGTGTAAGGATCTAGATGCCTCTCTACATACACTAAGATCCAACCTAGGAGCTTTAGAAACTTCAAGGGTCCAACTCTCACCTCAGAAGAGTGAAACTATTTGGCTGCGGCCAAGTCATATCCTGTGAGGCTTCAACCCTGATGTCTGGGCTCCTAGAGTGGCTTCCTCTCATACACCTGTGGGCTCACTTTGTGAAGAATCACCTACCTATCTACCCTGAGTGAAGAGATGACTTAGAGGGTAGCCATATGCTCTCTCTGGACCCCTGAGAACTGCTATTCAGCAAGGAGGTGCCCTGAGGATGTGATGGGCATGTGTGCTCATAAACACACACACACACACCTGGATGTGATGAGCACATGTGCCCATAACCACACACACACACACACACACACACACACACACACACACACACACACACACATATATATATATATATATATATATATATATATATATATATATATATACCAGGATATGTATACTAGGCGCTGGGATTTGAATATCATTTCAAACCAAATCATACCACTCCCTACACTCCTAAAGAAATCAAATCAGAAAGGTGTGTAAACAGGGACAACTTGTGTGTTCCTGGAACACTGGCCCTTTCCTCTCCCAAGGCACAGCCTCTGCAGACAGCCATGATGCTCCTCTGAATGCTCTCTAAGGGAATGAACGGATAGCATGGACTGTCTATGTGTTACCTCCACATGACTAGGCCCCAGGGTTTTGGCATCATGGCATTTTTCTTTTAAATAAGAAATGTTTCACCAGGTGGTGGTGCACGCCTTTAATCCCAGCCCTCAGGAAGCAGAAGCAGGCGGATCTCTGTGAGTGCAGGCCAGCCTGGTCTAGGGCAGCCAAGGCTACACAGAAAAACCCTATCTTGAAAAGAAGAAGAAGGCCAGGCAGTGGTGGCACACGCCTTTAATCCCAGCACTTGGGAGGCACAGGCAGGAGGATTTCTGAGTTCGAGGCCAGCCAGGTCTACAGAGTGAGTTCCAAGACAGCCAGGGCTACACAGAGAAACCCTGTCTGGGGGGGGGGGGGGAGGAGGAGAAGGAAGAGGAGGGAAGAAGAGAAAGGAGGGGGAAGACAAGGAAGAAGAGGAAGAGGAAGAAGAGAGAAGATGAGGAGGAGAAGGAGGAGGAGGAAGAGGAAGAACTTTCTTAAACACAAACATAGTCCACTCACAGGGAACTAGTCTGCAATTCAAACTTGACAGTAATTTTCAATAAATAAATAACAACAAAAGGCAAAGAGTGAAGGTAAACTCCCATTCAAGGATAATAAGCAGAGACCAAGTCTGTGGACAGCCTGAAGCACATGACACACAGACTGAGCATTCTTAGTTAGAAACCAAAACCACAAAATGCTACAAAGGATAAAACTCTGATCTGCGACCTGATGTAGGTGAAAAACTCCATACCATGAACCTTCATCTCATGATCACAATTATAGAGCCAAATGTATACACACACACACAAATACCACACCACACACAAACACCACACCACACACACCACATACACACACACACACACACACACACACACACACACACACACGCCCTTGGGATCAAACTCTGGCGAGAATGCTCAACAGCGCTGGCTTCTGGTACCCTGGAGAGAAACACTACAATGTAGGTCCCTCTGCAGCCTGTCACAGCCCCAGCTGTCACCCACATGCAGGACACACCTAGGACAGCATGGCCTTCCAGTCTGAGAGCATCAATATGCCATTATCTGGGTTGCCTTCTCTGTCAGCAAAGCCTGCAGGAACAGGGAATTAGAAACACTGGAAACCACCTTGCAGACAGACAGATGATAGCCCAGTGGGCACGCTCAGGGCCTAGATTTTGGTCAAAGCTCCAAGCCTCTGTAACCCTCGTCCAGCACCTCAGCTCCTGAGGTAACGGCGGACTTTGTGTGAGCACACGTGGGAATGCTCAGCCCATACTGGAGACAGCCGTTACTCCCACCCTACCACCAAACAAAGAGGATACTCAAGGCTTTCTGGAGAGCCAAAAGGTGATACAGGGCCCTGAGATTCTTGAATCTTGGTCACCTGAATAGATAGATGGACTTGTGTAAGACACAGTCAGACAATGGTTTGCAGCCGGCCCCAGAGTTGAAGATCACAAATGCACCTCATGAATGGAAACAGAAAAAAGAAAAGAAAAAGAAAAGAAAAAGAAAAAACAAAACCTTTCTTTTTCCCTTTATAGGAACCAATGATAAACTATCTACATTCTCTTTAGCATCTTATTTTTTTTAGTATGGGATGCCACAGCTATGAAAAATAATCTGTAAACCGTCTTTGTTGACCATCAGAATGAGACAGCTGGTTGCTGGCAGGAGGAAATGTTCAATCTTGTCACTTCCAAAAGGAATTCGTATTCATAATTAATGATGCTTTTGTCCATGCCAGAAGGAAAACTTAAAGGCTCAACTATGCTTAAGTAAGTTCTCTTCAAGCCAACTGCAATGCAATTGTATAAATTAGAGAGCAGAGGAAAAAGAACAACATCTTGTCAGCTGCGAGGGAGACAAAAAAAAGAGACAAAATATATATGTATAAACAAAGCAGCCATGCATCAAGAATGAAACCGGGCTAGAAACATTAATTTCTGGAAAAATAAAATGCTGGACGTTCAGTCTTCCTGTGAAATAGACATTAACTGAAAAGCACCATCCTATAGGATCTGTGAGCCCACCATCGCAGTGCCTCGATGATTCGGTTCTTTATGCCTAAGGGTGCTAGACAGAAGCAGAGTGTGGCCATGATCTACCTGGCTACAGATACTGAAGATAAACTAACAAACAAGATTCCAGAGGCTAGAGGGATGGCTCCATGGCTGACTGTTCTTCCAGAGGTCCTAGGTTAGACCCCCACTGCCCACAAGGTGGCTCATATCTCTAACTCCAGTTCCAGGGGGACCTGACTGTCTCTTCTGACCCCTACAGGTACCAGGTGACACGTGGTGCATGGACACATGCAAGCAAAATATTCACGAGGATAAAATTGGGTTTTATTTTAATAAAAAAACAAAAACAAAAACAAAAACAAACAAACAAAAAAAAAAAACAAAATACATGGGGTTGAAGAGATGGCTCAGCAGTCAAGAGCACTGGACACTGGTTGTTCTCCCAGAGGACCCGGGTTCAATTCCCAGCACCCACGTGATGGCTCAGGAACTAGTCACACATGTGGATCACATACAGGCAAAACACCCAAGTACAAAGAATAAAATAATGATAATTTAAAAAATATACTCTTTGGTTTCAAAGTCATTCCTATGGAACTTTGAAAATAAAATTAGAAGAATCTTAAATAAACTCTAGTGAGCTATTTGAAAAAAAGTTTTCCTAATGATAATACCCCCAGTACACAGTCTTCAAATGGGCATAAAGAATAAATATAAAAGCGAAACCTGATTCATTTGCTCATCATCAAGGACAGATGAAAATACCGTAGCAAGACCTGGTATCCTGTGTGCTTATTCAGAAATTGAGTTTCATTCAGCAACAGAAAACTGGGGCTGCAAGTTGGGAAAATGGCAGAAAAGAGAAATGCCTGCTCATAGTATGAGCTTTCGTCTGTGACAAAATACATGTCCCCAAACTGATCTTTTAACGTCCGGAAGGGTACCAGTCTACGGCACGAAGCACATCCAGGAGGCTGTGTAAACACTACCTCCACCAGAGCCTTCGTCATCATCCTGCGTTCATGACCAGAGTAAGTACTACCGGGCTATTTCCCTTAGAATGGTTAATTTTACGTTCTATTAATTCACTTACTTTAAAAAGAGAAAATACTTGTGCTGCTACTGTTTAACGGGTAAGTTCTCACCTTGAAGTGGCTCTAGGGCTAGTGACAGAACCTGCGACATCAGGACCAGTGATGTGACAGAAAAGCCCCAGGTTTTGGTGGAGCTGGCAGGAGACTGCTAGACCCTTTATGGAGAAAGGTCTCACAGAAGAGGGAACGTCTAAGGAAAACCCAGAGAGGAGTCTGGGGGTGAAAAGCTGGGCCATATGCCGACAGAGACCAGAACAGAGTCATCACTCGAGGGAGACAAGCACAAACTCCAGATTCACTCACATCCCTGTGCAGGACCTAGATCAGACCACAAATACCATTAGCTAAATAGTTATCACACTTAAAATACCTATTTATTTATGATAACTATAAGCTGTATATTACAAGCTGGAAAGATCATAACAGCAATTTAGCCCACAGAATCGAGGGGAATTTACAAATGTCCAAATCAGTCGGGGATTGGGAGACATAAAACAGAAACTGCTGTGTACACAGAAGCTGGAGAAAAGCCAGGAAAGGCAGGGGAGACAGAATGGGACGAGAAAACCGCAGCCGTCATATGCCAGGAGGGCGCCCATCGCTAGAGTTAGAACTGTTCAGGCTTGACCAGTTATAAAACTCTTTCCCATTCAAGACCTCATTTGGGTTCCATGGTCACCTTGACAGGCAGGCATGGCCAATCTACAGTCATCTCACGAACAACAACCCTTAGGTGTGTCACAATGGACTCACACACACATGGCCACCTAGCAAGGAAGGAGGAGAGGCCTGGGGCAGTCACCAACCTGGCAATGTCAGGAAGGCAGCTCCACGGATTTAGTTTCTATGTGCTGTTGTCAGAACACTGCGACCAAGGCAACTTATAAAACCAGGTGTTTAATCGGGCGTGTGGTTCAAAGGGTTGGGGTCCATGACCACGGAGCCAAGGCATGCTGGCACCAGCAGCTGAGAGCCCACATCTTGATCCACAATCACAAGGCAGAGAGAGGGCACTGGGAAAGGCTTGAGTCTTTTGAAATCCCAAGGCCCACTCCCGGCGACACGCTTTCTCCAACAAGGTTCCCAATCCTTCCCAAACAGTTCCACCAACAGGGGACCCAGTATTCAAACACATAAGCCACCATGGGTTCGTCATCCTCTGTCACCTATTGTCATCTCACTTGATGCTTTACATGTTAGAGCAAGTGGCTGTTTTTAGTATGATGTGGAATTTTGACTTTAGTGGTTTCCCGGGTGAAACATGGCCTCAGCTTGTCAAATATCTAAAATCATAACTTATGCACTACTGAAAACCCTGCTTGAGGGGCCAGCAAGGCTGCTCAGCAGGTAAAGACAGCTCCCACCAAGCCTGATGGTCGGAGTTTGCTCCCCAGCACCCACTTGACAGGAGAGAAGCGACTCCCTTAATTCGCTGTCTTGGCATGCCCCCCCCCAAAAAATATCAACTGAATAAAATGAGGAAGGAAGGAAGGAAGGAAGGAAGGAAGGAAGGAAGGAAGGAAGACAGACAGACAGACAGGCCTAGCACAATGATTCAACCAGTCTTCAATTGCTTTGAAAAAGGCATAGCCTTTCTTCCATTAAATTGTCTAAAAACAACACTTAAAAGAACCAGTTTAGGGGCTCGAGAGATGGCTCACTGGTTAAGAGCACTGACTGCTTTTCCAGAGGTCCTGAGTTCAATTCCCAGAAACCTCTTGGTGGCTCACAACCATCTGTAATGGGATCTGATGGCCTTTTCTGGTGTGTATGAAGACAGCTAGAGTGTGCTCATGTGAATAAATAATTCTTTAAAAAAAAAATCCACTTTAGTGTTTTTTCAGCTAGGGGTGTTGTTCACTCTTGAGAGACTCTTGGCAATGGTTAGAGGCCTTTTCTTACCAACCTGAAGGATAGATTGGCACAAAGAACAATCTTACCTGAAGTCACTAGCACTGAAGTTGAGAACCCCCGATCTAAATTCTAAATTAAAGGGTTCTATAAGCCTGATCCCAAGGGTGGAAAGAACACAGAGCCAAAATACCCCAGGGACCCAAACACTCCAAACTGTGCAGTTACACACCTGTGTGGCCATGTTGTTTTGAACACCACCAAGCCATCTTCTCATCTACAACTTAGGTCCTACCACCTGAGCTGGGTTAGAATCTTCCAGGTTCAAGACCCTTGGCAAAGGCTCAAAGGCGAGGCTGGCTGGACTCTGACCACCCCGGCGCCTGTTTCTAGGAGACGCGGACTCCCTGACTTTGCTTTATACAAACTCATTTGGAAAGGCAAATGCCCAGCAACAGGCATCCACCTTAACTAGGGTGGTGGCAAAGTCACTCTTCTTCAGTCACTGCCAGGAGTTAGCGGAAGTACAAAGGCACCTGGGGACCGGGGTCACGGCCATCTTCCATACAGACCACCTCGACTCTGTAAACCCACCCGGATCCAGAGTCCAGGAGAGCCACCCCTGGGAGGTCAAGGGCTGTGTTTCCACAGCGCATTATTCCCTCCAGGTGCAGCACAAGAACTCTTGTTACACCGCTTCATTCAAATGAAGTGCGGCTCTCATAATTAGCATCTGCTGTTCCAAGGCACAGATGGCGATCACGTGATGAAATCACAGATCAAGGGCTGAGCAGGATCCTGGTCCGGGACCCTGGGCTCTGGTATGGTTCTGAGCGGCTGGGGGTGAGGGTCAGGAAGCTCAGGCTGGCCACGCCCTTTGTCTGCCACCAGGCCCTTCTGGCACAGACTCAGGCAGAGCCAGCTGGAGTCAGCAGGTCAGTGCCAGGGCTCAGACCTCCTGTCTGAGCCCAGTGGAGGAAGAGGGATCATCATGGTCCCCTACACAATTTTTTTGTACTAGATCAGGTATCCCTGGCTACCTTTGGGAACTGGTCCCACCGCAGTTCAAAGGACTGTGTTAACTGCGTTAGTTAACAGGGTGTGTTAAGGGTTTCTTCTTGCCTTAGCAGCGCAGTGGGATTTGTTCATCTTTTTTTGTAACCTCCCCCTTCCCCTTATTTTAAGGGGAGGATGAAGCACCATTGTACTGAACTGTGAAATGCACTCCAATGCAGCTCTAAACGGAAGTGCCATCCAGTGGCTGGATATTAGTTTCCATGGTAACCTAGGTCCCTGGGCCTTGGCACACACAGCAGGAAATGCTGCAGATTTCCAGAACCATGTCTTTTATTAGAATGAAGAGTTCCACGGTGAGGATAAACATTAGGGAATCAATCTCAATCTCAATCTCTCTCTCTCTCTCTCTCTCTCTCTCTCTCTCTCTCTCTCTCTCTCTCTTGTGTGTGTGTGTGTGTGTGTGTGTGTGTTATTGTACTAAGATAATGCAATGCAAACAGAAGAGCCAAACTATTCTTACTACTAATAAGCTTATAACAACTGAATAAAAAATAAGCAAAATTTGTCTTTTTTCCCTCCAAAAAAAGCTAAAAGAAAATAGCTTCCATAAAAAGGGATCAGGATGGAAGCAGAAAACTGCTTTTAACACCAGATGACCAAGACCAAGAATTCCTTATAAACTGTGTGTGTGTGTGTGTGTGTGTGTGTGTGTCTGTCTGTCTCGGGGGTGGGGGTGAGGTGGGGTGCATCCTAACCGGTGGAAGACAGAGGTTTGCACAGCCCTGTCGCTTCCCTCTTGCAAGTCCTCACCAGGAAACCAACCAGGCAAAGCAAACAACTACTCAAAGAGCTGTAGTGACAAGGCAGGTGCTGCCACAATCTCCACTTCTACCCCAGTAGCCTGTGGCCATGTGATTTTACTGCTAAGACTAGCAGCCTTCCCTACAAAGGCCCACACTGGGCACTGTGAAGGTTTGAAGGGCGGTGCACGTAGCTAGAGTGGTGGGGTGTCTGCCTGGCAGGCATTTAGCCCAGGGTTCCATCCCTGGGAGCAAATAAATGGGATACCAAAAAAATCCCCGCACACAGGAGGTGGGGGGAGGGGGGATTAGGCGGTTATGGTCCTCCTGGGCTGCACTGTCTGAGGACAGTCTGGGATCTGCAGGAGACTATCCAGGAAGGAAGGAATGGGGGAGGAGGAGGAGAAATGGGGGAGGGGGAGGAGAAATGGGTGGAGGGGGAGGGGAGGGATCAAGGAAAGACAGAGGTGGGAGGGAGAGTACTGGAAGCGCAGACAAGCTTAAAACACACACCCTCTCGAGCTAAATTTTACTTCAAACTATTAAAAAATAGACCATTACAATCAAATGTCTATTAAAAGATCAACAGAGTTGGATAAAGCTCTAGGTTCAATCAAAAAAAAAAAATCATGGGAGGCTGGGTAGAGGCTCCCTGGGACCCACGGCATGAAGGAGAAAGCCAGTGAATGCCCACTGAACTCCCGCTGGGCACCGCGTAGCATGCTCCCCAACACCGTACCAATAAAGCACACACCCACAATTCAAACGTGATGTAAGACTTTTGAGTTGTCGAATTTCCTTAACGTGCATGAATTTACTCCGGGTTCTTGGTGACAGAGGAGCGTTTGAATATTCATTATCTATTTCATGAATTATCTCCCAATAACCCATTCTCTCCTGCAGTAGACGAACCTGCGAGGGTTAAGTGATTAGGCCGTCGCAAGTGGTTTTTTGCACTGACACGTTTCTTTGAGCTGGACCTTTAGAGGGTAGGACAACGAGGCTATGCATTATGGGAGAAAAGACTCAGGCTAGAAAGATGGCGGCACGAATGTCAAGTCTCTTCAAGGTGGAGTTTACCTCCCAAATTGTTATTTTTATCTGAAATGGGAGGGTTCAGACCAAATCAAGCTAATGCCTCTGTGACAAATGACTTTTCCGAGAAAGCACTACTCCACAGAAAATACCTCGCCTCATCTGGGTGAACCACAGCAAGCACGTTCTTCCACGAGCATTAACCAGTGTTTCACCGACAGTGGCCCCCGAGGCTTCTGAGCGGGGTGGTTCGGAGGAAAAGCTAGATAGCTGGAATAGAAAGGACGGGGCAGAAGACAAGGCAGTGGTCTCTGTTTAGAGCCAGGCTCCTAGCAGCTCAGGGCCCTGTAAGCTGGAAGAGGCCACCGGTTGAATAAACTATCTCATTATGTAAACCTAACGCAGCTAACCTGGCAGCACAGTCATCAGTCATCCAGAAAAACGCACATCCTTTCCAAATGCAGGCCTTCCTGCTTCCTCTCCATGGAAGCAGAGACTAACGCGTCCTTAACTCACCAATGCTACAAAGACCAAAGTCAGAGAGTGCGGCACACATCCTAACAGGTGTCACCTGGGTAAACACGTCCAGGGAGGCAGCAGGCAGCACTGAACCGAGTGAGGGCAGATGCTGCTTCTCACGGTTAGTGAGGACGCTGCACACAAACCCGGTCGCCATCCATCATAGGCGTCGGTAAGAGCAGAGAGATTTCGGTTGATAGCCAGGATAACAGACCATCACTCTCTCAAGCGCGATTCCGGGAAGACACGGTTCAAAGCCAAACACCAACCAGGCACACACTGGTTAACCACAGTGAACATGGTGTCCCCGGCAACTGTTACGTCCCAGCCAAGGATCAATAATACAGGGCCACCTGTGCAACAGGACCAGGTGCTGCTGTCAGCCACCGTTTAGGACGGGGAAAGTTCAGAGGGGGAGGAGGCAAACGCGCTACCACCTGACGGCCACAGTGTGCTCTTCACTGCTTTCTGGTTTACCTTCCAGAATAACCAAATACAATGTTAACCGCCTCCAAACTCACCAACTGCAAACGGCTAAACAAAAATTTAAGATTCATATTAATTATATAAAATAATAGCATTAATCAGCTACTTTTGATCTTTTTACCCCTTGTATATAATGTGATTTATAAGAATGTCAAAGTCAAATATCATCTCCTATTGTCCAAATTCAACGCCAAACTCTGGATTTCATAGAATGTAAAGATGGGGGAGAGGGGGGGGGGGGGGAGAAAGGTAGCTTTCCATTCGCAGGCTGTGTTTTAAAAGTTGTGGGTCCGAACCAGGCATGGTGGCACACGCCTGTAATCCCAGCACTTGGGAGGCAGAGGCAGGTGGATTTCTGAGTTTGAGGCCAGCCTGGTCTACAGAGTAAGTTCCAGGACAGCTAGGACTACACAGAGAAACCCTGTGTGTGTGTGTGGGGGGGGGGGGGAGGGAGTTGTGGATCCTAAGCTAAAGGCACACTACTTAATGTGCTGGGTTGATGAGTCAAAATGGCTCCAGGAATTATGGGAAATCATCACATCCAGGAAGGTAATAGGAGAGTGCGCCTGTAGGGATAACACAGAGCCTGGAACAGTGGCAGACTCTGCCGTCTCTGCTCTAAAGGGTTTGGGCAGGCAAGCTTAGGAGCTGGGGAATTTACCTTCAATCTGTGTTTACTTATTGATGGTCATAGGTTTTTAACTATCATTATCAATAGCAACAACCTGTACAGATGTCTGTACATACTTTATGTAGAGACATTCTTTATTCACACTTTATGTAAATTGAGTCAATAGCAATACTTACTTTAAAACATATATACATGCCTGCATAGAAATACACACACATGTGTACACACGCATAAAGTAAGGATGGTTTGAGGGTCAGAAGAAGGCCCATAAAGCCACTGTAGCTTTCTCTCAAGTCGTGTTCCGCACAAGCCGTCTGCTCAGCAAAGACTGGCTGAGAAAGGAAGTTGGCCACCCTGAGAGAGGTCTGAATTCGGTATTCTGGCCAGGACTCTTCAGTCTAAGTCTTTCTTCATCTGACAACCAACACGTTAAAAGGATTAGAGCTAGAAAGTCCAATTGACAAAGGGCTGATTGTTTGCTATGACAGAGCACTGAAGATATTCTTCACGTCCCTGGGACTCAATGGTAGTCAGGAACGGCCAAGACATACAGATGTGAGGGCGTGCCTGCTTCTCATCCAGTTACCAAAGAAGGTGACTGCGGGGCATTTTTATAGAACTCAGTATCACAGATGCTCAGTGCCAGCTTCCTTATTCTCGATCAGTTAGCTCACGGAAGCCACCCTCCTCTGGGTCACAGAATGGACAGCAGGTCAAGGCTGTCCTCAGAAGCGGGCCTCCCTTACCGCATCTAGAAGCAGTTGTGCCATTTCTTTCCCTAAACACCACTCTCAGCACCGTAGTTCTGTCCCCAGTTACAGGGACAGAAAGGAATACGTGGAGCTGGAAGAATTTGGGGTTGCTGACTTTTCTTCCCCAAGCTTAGAGACAAGAACCCCCAAGTCTGAATGCAAAATTCATGTGTTTCGTATACACCCTATCTATACACGGTCGGTCTCAAGGTAACTCTACATGTTATTTTCAGTCATCTTGAACACAAAAGGAATTCTTGTAATGTGGAATTTCCTACTGTGGTTTCATAGTCACACAAAAAGGCTTAAGGGCATTTTGGATTTCAGGTTCACAAAGCAGTGACAGATGCTCAGCCTGTGTTTAATAAAACAGTATCCTTCAACACAAGAATGGACATACTTTTAAAAGGGGGAAAAACCAGGCCCAGCACACTCGGGAAGCAGAGACAGGTGGATCTCTGTGAGTTTGAGGCCAGCCTGGTCTACAGAGTGAGTTCCAGGACAACCAGGGCTACACAGAGAAACCCTGTCTCCAAAGGGGGGAAGGGCACAGAGCCAGGTGTGATGGTGCATGCCTGTAATCCCAGCATGTAGGAAGCAGAAGCAAGAAGTTCTACATAGTTCTTGGATAGCTGAGGTTAGACCACATGGTTTCATAAAGCCAGAGAGATAGAGAAATAGAAAGGCAGAGAGTTGGGGTACATTAGGAACCCCTGTTTATATGAACCTCTCTTCCTAGTCCCCCACTGTTCACCTGCTTGTCCACATCTAACCTGCTGAATGCCTGAGAAGGAACTGACCTTAGCATCTGACAGACGGCTACACAGTAAACTGCAGATGCATCTAATAAAAGACGGCATCTATTAGGCGGCTCCTGACGCAGACAGATACTATGGAAAATAAAGGAACGCCTCCTGCAGGCGGGGGGCACCTTCACAACCTCCACTGAATAATATCCATGATGGTAATGTCTTTAATCCCAGCACTCAGGAGGCAGAGGCAGGCTGAGCTCTGCGTGTTTAATAAGGCCATCCTAGTCTGCAGAGTGAGTTCTAGACCTCCCAGGGCTACACAGAGGAACCCTGTGTTGAAAACAAAAGACAAATAAATAAATAAATAAATATTTCTTCAGACATGAAGTCAGTGACTACCGTATTAAACTCTCTCTCTCTCATACACACACACACACACACACACACACACACACACACTCAAACACAGAACATTTCTACCATCAAAGAAATTCTGCTGCACAGATGAGCCTGCCCAGCTCAGAAGCCAGCATCCATGTGTTAGCGACTATGGTGACCTGGTGACATGTCCTAGCCAAGTCCTGTCATAGGGGACTTCAGTTTAAAGCAGAGGCAAACAAACAAAACAAACAAGAAAGGACAAAACAAATTTGTTTTGACTTGGCCCAGCTTGTTTCCTCTTTCACTAAATATTGCACAGAAATTCTTAATTTTTATAGCTTTGTCCTTCCGCCTTACACTCACATGTGTAACTCATGTGAACCATGACTGAGAGGTCAAGCTTAAAACAGCAAAACCAATCTCAATAGTGTTTTCCAAAATATCTTGAGCCAGCAAACACACACACATACACACACACACACACACACACACACACACACACACACACACACACACACTTATGCCCTCCTCATTCCTCCCACTAAAGACTTCAGCATTAAGCTGGCCCAGCCTTCTGTGTGCAAACTGTGCAGTCCGCCATGTCATAAATGTCTCTGCAAGCCGGGGCGGTGGTGGCCTGTAATCCCAGCACTCTGGGAGGCAGAGGCAGGCGGATTTCTGAGTTCAAGGCCAGCCTGGTCTACAGAGTGAGTTCCAGGACAGCCAGGGCTATACAGAGAAACCCGGTCTTGAAAAAAACAAATCCAAAAAAAAAAAAAAAGATAAAGATAAATGTCTCTGCAAATCAACAACCGTTCCCTAGACACCTGTGATGTGCCAGAAACAGAGACATGAAGAAAGACTCTGAGGAAAACAGGCTAACCTTGAATTTGTTGACTGGCTAAGTTTGCCTCCTAAGGAGAAATTAGCAGGGAACCTGTTTCACAAATACTCCAGAGTTCTTCCCTATACCTGAAAATACCCAAAGAAGATGTGGCCTAAAACACCAAAGCCAGTTTCCCACAGTGGCCACAGGTTTAGCTACAGGTTATCTGAGGCAGTTTTAAACCTTGTGTGTTTTATGAAGGAATGTGAGCATGTTCCTTTAAAGTAACATTTCAAGAAAGTGTTTATTAATATTCAGTGCTGAGCCTGCAAGAAGCTTTTTATTTTTTAACTAACTTTTTTTTCCAGTCTGAGGCTAAAGTACTTTGTACACAGTAGTCATATGGCTCTAATTACAAACAAGAAAGTTCTAGAGTCATCCAGAAGTTAAAGACTTCTAAAATCTCAATCAAACAATCTGGTTAAAGTAAAACCCTGGGGTAAACAAGAGAGGCCTGGCCAGAGCTCGGGAGTTTCCTGGCAGCATCTGCCCAGCAAGGGACAACTCCCTCCCTTCCCCCAGCCAGCCAAGTGCAGGTGGCCACCTTCCCTGTACTGTGACCTCCTCACAGGGGCAAGAGACTTCCTGCTACAGTGAAATATGTAGACCCATTGGAACCCTCAGCGAGGGGTCACCAACATTCAAATTCCGAACTCTCAAGTGAACTCTGTCCAGATGTCCAAACCAGCAGGCTCCAGGATCCTCACTAGGATCCCCCAAGGCCCTGAGTTGGGGCCGGGGTGGGGCTGGGGCTGTTGTGTAGAGTCACTCATTTGGTCAAAAAATGTCAGAAGAAGCTCATAAATGATCATCGTTTGGGACTCAGGGCTCCCCAGAAAGGCGGACAACACAGTTGGGGCTTTCACAGTCTGTGAGGACAATGGTGTCGGTAAGGCTCTGACCACAGCATGTGCCCTTGAGACCCTAAGCGGTCCTGCATGAGAGATGAAGGACTCTGAGGACTCAAAAACAGCTCGGGGAAGTTCCTCAGCACATAAGGAGGCCCGGGGAAGGCTGGAAGATGTGCAGGCGGAGGGACCAGATGTCCTGAGGCTCTAGGGAGCTTCTCTGTGGGTAGACACCGTGCAACAGGTGGGTCATGAGCGGACGGCAAGAGGTCTCACAGAACAGCATAAATGAACCGCACCAGGAAGTAAAGTCTCCTAGGAAGCTTTTAAACAGATTCCAGAGTCCCATCAATTGTCTTCCACAGCCCTCAAGACTGAACCTGAACACAAACATCTTCAGGTTCATGACCAGAAAGCACAGACCGTGGCATTTAACAAACACCTCATCCTAAAGTGTGCATCGTCCACTGACGTCACAGACACCTTCTAAAGGAGTAAACTTGCTTGACTGAACCTAAGCCACAAAGATTTTCCTCAACTGCCTTAGAGGCCTAGGCTCACTGACAAGAGCACACACCTGAGAGGCACTTGGTCCCAGCTCAACCTGCCCCACCACCCTCAACTCCCACTGCAGGGGGATTCCCACAACTCAATCCAGCCCAAATGCCCATCTCTGGCACCCAGTTTTCTTGCTCCCGCCCTCCATTTTTGTCTGGTTAACGCCGTTTCCTCTATTCTGTTCTCTCTGGAATAAAAACAGAAGTTTTGAAGACAAATTAGAAAAGGAAATTTACCCCACCCAACTTCATATGTAGCCGATTTAACAAGACTTATGCAGTATTTAATACCATGGATAATGAGAGAAAGAAGGAAGGTTTGTTTGTCTTATCTCAGGACACCCCACACACACCCCAGTTCTTTTTACAGTGAGGAAATTAAAACTTGGGGTTACACAGCTAGAACAGCCAAAAGTCCAACCCAGACATCCTAGCTCCCAACCAGGGTTTTTGCCTGGATGAGGGGTTTTAATGCCTTTGGGATGAAGTCACTTTAAAACCAAATATAAGCACACGCTAAGGCCAGAAGCTCCTTACAGAAGGAATCCTAAACTTACTGGTTCAGGCCCAAGTTGAGGAAGGGCCTCCGATTAACTGGCCACATGACCTGCATCAGTGTCCAGACACGGCCTGTTTTGGGATTTTCATCACAGGGTGCTTCGAAGACAAGAAGACCCTGGGTCCCCTTACCCAGCTCTGCCTATTACCCAGGCAAACATGATCCGAAAGCACCAAACGGAAACTCGTAGAAATAAACAATTCCTAAGTTTCAAACAGCTTTTATTGTAGTATCATTATAACTGATCTCATTATTAGATGTTGTTAATCTCATTGAGTCTTATTTACACAATAAACCTTATCACAAGTATGAATGTATGTATGTATGTATGTGTGAAAGCATACACACCAGGCATCCAATCTGGGTCTTGGGAAGGATCCCCAATAATAAAAAAGAGACAACTCTACATGTAAACCACCCACAACAGAACCCAGCCCTCAGGACATATCAAAGGACGTTAGCAATCACGATTGTCAATATTAAAGTTATGCTCACTTTTAGACATGATCTTGTCTGCCTGGAACCCACTTCTTTCTTTCCTTCTGAAAACCTTGGGCTCCCTTGAATGGGCCTGGCATATCCTCATCTGCATATGCCCAGGATGGGTTTTCAAATATGTGAACGGAATTACAGTGGCCCACGAAAACATGCAAAGACAAGTCATGCAGCACTGTGCTCTTCAAACGCCCTTGCTGACCTAAGCAAACAAGGCTGTGAGGGCCAGCACTGAGAGGCTGCACAGGGCAGACGCCCACGGGGCATGTCAGACAGTGCTCACACAGGGCATGCGGATGCTCTCCCAGTACTCTCCCAGTACACAAGGCCGCCCGAGGCAGCACACTGAGAAACCTAGTATCTGCTCCCTTTGCTTTCCTCAGTTTGTAAGCAGCTGACCCGGACAAGTGCAAGCTCAACAACGCAAGATTTTTCAACTCCAGAGACAGCCGCAAACTCTAAGACAGTTGATACCTACCAACTAATTTTTTGTGGCCAGTGAATCTGAAGAAAGACAGCACGTTCATATTTTACATAAATGAGACGCTAATTCCCAAGTATAAACTAAACATCCAGAATTGTGCCTGTTGCCAATAAACTCAAATTCCATCATTTCATGATATACATTGTAGATGTATATATTTTATAGATAATCAATATATACATGAGAATAGTCAAGTTATATGATTTTATTTAGAAAAACAGGATCAAACTAGAGTCCAGATTTCAATATTGTATAAAAGATACTATGAAAAGATTGATTTCATCCTCATAGTAACTACCTGTGGAAGATTTCCATAAATAAATTTTGTTAATAACTCACATTAAATAGCTCGTGAGAAGGACCAGGAATCTTTCAGAGCTCTTTCCTTTGAGAAACAACACAAAACTGTGACTACTCTGGAACCAGAAACCTAGTTAAAATTATCTTGGCATTCTGGGTACTGGCGCAATAGAGATGTGCTTCTACAGTTAACATTTGCAAATGGCGCAGCTGTGTGAGACGCACGCAGAGACAATCCATGGAAACAGACAGCAGGACGAGGCAGCATCACCCGCTCAGTCCAAAGGAATGGCTGACTACAGTTGAGAGTTCCAAGACAGGCGAGGCTACATACACAGTGTGAAACCCTTTCGAGGAGGAGGAGGATGAGGAGGACAAGGAGGAGGAGGAGAAGGAAGATGGAGGAAGAGGAGGAGGAAGAAGAGGAAGAGGGAGGAAGAGGAGGAAGAAGAAGAGGAAGAAGGGAGGAGGAAGAAGAAGGAAGAAGGAAGAAGGAGAAGAAGAGGAGGAAGAGGAGGAAGAGGAGGAGGAAGAGGAGGAGGAGGAGCAACTGCTGACAGAGCTGAAGAGAGAGGAGCTCTTCCCTGTATATGTAGGAACATAAATTAGTACAGTCACTTGGAGGACCACAGAGGTTCCTCAAATATTAAAAATAGACCTAGCATATGATCCAGCAAGGCCCCTGAGTCATATTTAAAGAGAAGGAAATTGCATGTGGAAGACACATCTGCAGCTGTTTATAGCAGTACAGTTCTCAACGGTCAAGAAATGGACACCGTCAGCCAAAGTGGGGTAGGGGTGGGGAGGAATATGGTTCAGATATTCAGTGGCGCTGCACATAGGGCTGGAGATGGTTCAGCAGAACTGCTCTTCCAGAGGTCCTGAGTTCAATTCCCAGCAAGCACAGGGTGGCTCACAACCATCTGTAATGGGATCTGATAACCTCTTCTGGGGTATCTGAAGATGGTTACAGTGTACTCACATACATACATACATACATACATACATACATACATACATACATAGTAAGAAAAGGTAAGGCAAGGCAAGGAAAGGCAAGGAAAGGAAGGAGAAAGAGAGAAATTGGACATAGGATGGTGATTGGGGGGCTGGGGAGGGCAGCAAGGAAGGTTGATGGGGGAGAGGTGACTGGTACTAAGGCAGAAATGTGTCACTCTGCTGTACTACTACATAGCAATAACATGGTGCTGCTGCTGCTACTACATACTACATAGCATGATGGCAGTAGATGGTATAGACTGTACCTCAAAAAAACTAAAGAAGAAACAAAGAAGGAAGAAGGTAAAGACATGGACAGGGTAGGGGAGAAGAGGGTGGGGAAGGGAGGACAGAGGAAAACAGGAAGGGAGGGAAACAGTGGTCATTCTCTTTTGCCAACTTGTAACTAGAGAGATTTTGAAATCCTACATCTAAGGCCTCCGAGCAGAAGCAGCAGCCTAGGATGGACTCTTCCTGCACAGACAAGGGCTCAGAGCCACCCTGAAGCCCACAGGTGAACGAACAGTCCTACAGACTTATCCTTTCCTTGGTGACGCGAGTGCGCGGACCCCTAAGACAGATCACTCGTCCGGAGAGCCAGCACCACTGCCCGACCATGAGGACCTGAGTCTGGATCCCAGCCACCACGCAAGCCGGAGCACAGGAGCCGGCACCTGTAAAGCTAGAACTGGGACATAGGCAGAGGCAGGCGGAGCCTAGAGGGTCACCAGCCAAGAGGACAAACTGAAATGATGAGATCCAGGGCTGAGTGATGGGGAGACCTGACATTGACCTCTGACCTTCACGTGTGGCACACCCCCCACACACACACACACAAGACATTCATAGAGGTACAATCAGCCTGTGATGGCAAACACCTGGGGGGAGGAGGTACAAATCCAGCCACAGAATAATAATTAGAACTCGCTCCATCCAGGCACTGGAACTCCATTTGTCTACTAGACACAGAGAGGTGGATCTACAGGCGCTGGCAAGGAACGGTATTGGTACCACAGTCTGGAGCAGAAGCCCAAGTGGCATCAATGTTTCCTAGGGGTGGCCATCTGAGAAAGCTTACGCAGAACCACAGACATCCTGACATGAAGCTAACTTTCTTCCCTCCTGGGTAGGGGTGACAAAAATGTTTACAAAGGACACAAACCTAATCTCTATGAGGGGAGAGGCTAAATGTGGTTTTTTAAAAAAATTTTTTAAAGAGTACAATTTTTTTTTACTAAAATATTAAATGGTTGGCATAAGAAGCACTTCCAAGTTTCTCACATCATCACCATGGAAACAGCTCCTGTCAGCCGTATATTCTTTAAGGCATACGGGTTCCCACATCCGATAAAAGAAAGCAACCCTGCTTTGGCTTCTAAACAAACTGTCCTGCCAAAACAACCTGAAACCAAATGGCTTAAAGATCCATCACACAGGAGCCCGTTCACAGTGACATCTAAGCCGACAGCCACAGACATCCCTCCCACCCCCACGCCTGGCTCTAACCCATCACCTCCACAGACAGACTCTTCCTGCTTCTTTTCCAACAATTGCCATTTCTCCCTCCCCTGGAAGCATGAGAATTTCCAGGCCCTCCAATTTCCCCCCAAGAAGCACCCTGGGAACAGCCTCTTCAAACACTCAGGTTCTTACCACAGGAAATTATAGACAATCAGGGTCACCTTTCCTGTTGCTCCTTTATGATCCACCCAGTAATTTAACAGTACAATCTAAAACTGTACTCTGAATCCTAGAACCCTGGGAATGCAATCCCACGCTGGGCATGAGGCTCACACCTTAATCCCAGCAGCACCCAGGAAGTAGAAGCAGGAGGGTCAGAAGTTCAAGGTCACCCTCAGCGACATAATGGTCACAAAGGGCAGTCTTGGCCGCTTAAGACTGTCTCAGCAGGTAACAAGGCCTGCTGCCAAAGATGGAGACCTGGGTTTGAACCCTGAACCCACACACCAGAAACAGAGAAGCAACTCCTGCAGGCTGTCTTCTGGCCTCCACACACACCACAATGCTTGCACAAAGTATGACTGACAGTTCCAGACATGGTTGAGGGGAGAAAGGAATACACCCGGAGGGACAGTCCCATTTTCACAACAGCAAATATCAGTTTGCGCGTTAAGTTCCTTAGAATCGAAGTTTCCCAAGTTTCTACGACTTAGGTACACCTAAGTTAGGTCACTTTAAAGGCATTTCAAAATACACGGGTTATGACTTATGACCTTCACCGGGGTTATGACCTTCACTGCACAGACAAATCAGATCAAGGAAGTCTGATGCTGCCATCACAGTCATATTTCCCTGGGAATGTTTTGCGACGCTACTGGCATCTCAGAAAGGAGGAGAAATGGTACCTCCCATGGGAAAATGTCCCTGATTCCCTGTGCTGGGTTAATTGCTTACTTTCTGATAGTCCCCTGACACTGTGTGCTTTAGCTATTCCCATACCACACATACTGTTTCAGCTCAGTCATTCTTTAGTTACACGTCCCTGTCTCCCTACTCAAACGCTATGCCTTTGGGGGACAAGGAGGAAACATATTGGCTCTTGTGGTCCCGTGACAGTCCTGCGACAAAAGGAGTTGGAGTTTCAATCTATGAATATTTAATTAAGTGCCCACAGTTGGTTTCAGTGGACCACTGAAGGAACTGGGGGAGCCTCTCAGCTTTGCCGTAAACAACCACAGTTCCCAGGATCAGTGAGAGCAGGTTTGCAGCTGCGCTGTGAGGGAGCCCAGACTGACCAGGCAAGAAAGAGGCAGGAGAGTGGCTGCATAGGAAGGAGAGGAAGTGGGCCTACGTGTGACCACTTTCTCCTGGTGCCCCTCACTTATTACGAATATCCCTGGGATTCTCTGAAACCATTTAATCTCTTCAAAAGATTTCACCTTCTGGTCACTGCTTTCACAAACATATTTTAACTATCAATTAGGCTCTGGACCCTCTGTCTTGTGGGGTACCATCAGGACTATTATCTGTCTCTAGTTCACAGGGTCTTCAGGCCAAGACTCGGGACAGAGAGATAGTTACGGTCCACGAGATGCTGTGCCTATCATAGAAGGAGTCCTTGTTTGATGAGAACCCAGGACAGTAGCCAAGGAATCATCTCCAGGACTTCCCATTCCGGGAGGTACCATGGGGGAACCAACATGAGGCAACCTGCTGGAGGGGTGACAGCAAGACCAGCGGTGCCGCTCGAGGCTCTCTGTGAGCGCACCACTCGAGATACTCCCACAGCAAGCTGCCTCACGGAGGAGCAGTGGTTCCTTTCCTTTCTTGTCTAGTCTTCACCCACGCTTCACTATCCGGGGAACTAGTTACAACTTCTAACATGTGCAACCCCACGGAGTTAAAAATATATAAAAACTGCGAGTCAGCCAGGCTCTGATAACTCGAGCCGGATCTTCTCGGGAAGCCACCCGGGGGAGAGCCCACGTGCTGGATCCCGTCAGCGCTGGAAGGCAGCCTTCCATCTGCTCACCACGTGTGTTGGTCGCCATGTCAGCCACTTTCTGAAAGGCGTCCAAGAAGGCAGCTGCTGCTACTACTGTTGTCCTGAAATGCAAACAGATAACAAAAGCGTGAGGAATGTCTCACTGGCAAATTCATCACAGCTAAAACCTCCGCTACAGAACCCTCCAGAGAAGCGATCTAGTGGTAGAGAGTGTTTTCTCCCTAGCACTCAACCCCAAAGATGGCCTGACTGTGGAAATACATCAAAGGGAGGTGCTTCTACCCCAAAGAAGAGAGTATCAGTAAAGTATAGTTGGCACAGGTGACATCAGCTTTAGAACAAGAAAGTAATTTATGTGCACATGAACTGGCAGGGAACCAAATCCTGGAGAGCAGAAAGATCAACATTTCACTGCCCCCCAAAAAAAAGGGAAAACTGAGACCACAAGTCAAAAGACATTTTAGAGATCACTGGTTCATACCAAAGTGACTCATGTCCTACCACTGTGACTCAAGGCCCAGGTCGACCCACTGCAAACACAGGACGTTAGGTAGCTAGGTGCATCCTTGCCCCGTAAATCCCCAACTATACAAGACTAAATAAAGTACTGGGTTTTGCTTTGTTCAGGCCCAGGATGCTCTTTCAAGCTCTAACAGTGGGGAGAATTACAGCTGGTCCCTGCCTTCGGAATCTGCCTTCATTCTTACCCGTGCCTGTAAGCACTACCAGCTGGACACACTGGGCACTCGATGGCCTACAACATCACGGACTGAGGAATGACAGTGTCCCACCCAGGCTGTTCCGTGACAAACCAACCAAAGTCGCCTATCACACAAGGACTTCAAACCTAATTGATGCAGTCTTCAAGTGTTTATTACATGACTCTAGTCTCCACTGTGCTCTCCTCCTATGAAGGCAAAGTCACTACAAGAAGAAGAAGGGCTCGAGAATAGAGTTTGGAATATAGAAAAAGAAATGGCCACCAGTGTCTATGGAACAAGAGCTTTCTAGGAGGTTCTGAACACGGTCCTCTAAGCCAAATTTCAAAATCAGGTCTGAGAGTTTCTAACAGATCAAGAATATATTCTGCTCAATTTTAAACAATAGTCCCTCCTCTTTCTCCCCCCTCTTCCTCCCTCTCCCTCTCACACACACACAGACACACATACACACACACTTGTGTGTGAATTTGAAGCATATTTTTAAAGTGTTGACATCGAACTCAAACACTGAAAAAGTTATCTTTATCAAATAGCCTGAGATTTATAAATAGCTTATTCTGACTTACGATTAATATCTGACAAGCTGGCTTGATTTATTTCTTCTCATTTAACTCAATGTCAATCAACCATAGTTTATGGGCCAGCTGTAGACAAGTCTTGGAAGTCACTGGAATAGACTTCTACTGCAAATTAGGACACTGGTCCACTTTGAGGAATTAAGAGCTTTTAATGTCTGTCACAACGGACATCGTGGCCCTTTCTTGGAGCACACGGCACACAGGGATCAGCCAAGAGCTAATGGGAGGATTCCGCTTACACACTCCAGGACAGACAGACAGACAGACAGACGTGCTGCTTCCGCAGTGGTAACTGCGGCCTTTCTCCAGGACACAAAATTAAACTCCCAGTTTGATAAAATGATAATGAAATGTCCCCTGATCTCAGAAGACCTAGATGGGGGGAGGGAGAAAACAGGTGCTGAGAAGTCTACCTTGATTTTTACTTTCTATGTTCAGGACAGACAGAGAGCTCAGTTCTTCAGGCTCCGCTACTCTTGCCAGCTAAAGGGAAGGAGTACAATCTTTCCTCAGGCCCACACTGAAAACCACATCAAACAATCAGAGGCTGGACAAGAAAAGGAAGGGGAAATGTAAATGCTTTAGTTCAGGGGGAGACCTCCCACCAGAGGGAGGCTAGTCTACAGGAGATGAGAACTGGCCAGTAGAGCAGGGTAACCCCATGACAGAAGGACGGTGAAGCCCTCAGGAGACGACCCAGGCAGGACCCAAGGAGCTTGGAAACTGAGGAGACAGTCAAGGACCCAATACCTGGAGAAGGCACACATCCAGGGTCCAGTGTCTGCTTGGGGGTTGTATAAATACGGCCGGGCGGTGGTGGCGCATGCCTGTAATCCCAGCACTCTGGGAGGCAGAGGCAGGCGGATTTCTGAGTTCGAGGCCAGCCTGGTCTACAGAGTGAGTTCCAGGATAGCCAGAGCTACACAGAGAAACCCTGTCTCGAAAAAACCAAATCCAAAAAACTTAAAAAAAAAAAAAAGTCTGCAGATACCACCCCTCCACCACTAACGTTAAAGAGAGCCTGTGTGTTCTTGCCCGGTTCTTCTATGCTACAGGGGAGGGGCCATGTATATCAAGGCAACAGCTCTGAGCAGTAGCTTGTGGGACTCCCTGGTACAGGCTCGGAAACGACAAGTCATCCTCCCTTCTCTGTCTGTCTGTCGGTCTGTCACCCAGGCAGCTCTTAATCCCAGAATGTCCCTACTTCCTGCTCCACTGCCCTGCCCTCTCATCAGAGGCCTCTAACCAGATGGTCACTCCCCAAATGTCACCATCGAGGATTAGCCAAAGAGTCCTTTTCAGGTGTCCCATGCCTCCTGGGGTACCCACCAAGCGCAGCGGTCGAGCTGCACCACGTGAGTATCTGTCTATCACAGCCAATGACAACGGGACAGGTACACGAGGCCATATGGGGTTCTTAGAGAAAATCAGCAGCAGACAGTGTCTGAGCAGCTTTCCAGGTATAACCTTCAGACCGTAAAAGGTACTTCTAAGTGTCTAAGTGCCCAGCTCCGTGGCTTCTAGTAAACGTGGAATTGTGCAGCCCAGCCTACCGCTACTGAGACTCACTCACTTCACGTAAATGGAATTGTATACCAGTCTGCCCTGAGATTTAAACTCTCTATGTGGAAACACAATCCATGTAGATGAGAAGGAACGTGGACTCTGGAACCAGACCTTGCGTGTTTACATCTGTTTCTGTTACTAGTGGCTTCTCTAGGACCAGGCTGTTACCTGTGCCTCAGTTTCCAGACGCCCCTACTTAGCCTTATGGGGCTAAGATTTCTGACAAGTTCGCATATGTCTGGCACACGGTGGGCGCCGGGTAAACATTACCCATTAGTACTCTGTGCGATCAACTCTGAAAATTCCTATGGCAGGAGGCAGAGCAGACTTGAGGTTGAGTTCGCATGAGACTGGGGTGAAGGGTAGTGCAGGATACTGTGAATTGATACAGCTCCTGTGCTGTGCCTGCTACGCCCTTCTCAGTCTGTGACACTTCTAAATTTAAGGCGGACGTGTGCCGTACCCCCTCCCCGTCTTGACTCAGGATGTCGCCTTGTCCTGTTGAGTGCGTGTGTCTACTCACCGCAGCTGGGACTGAAGCTTTCCCGCTTTGTTTATGAAGTCTTCCCAGACCGGATAGCTCCCCTAGGACAGAACAACGAAGCAGCAATCAGTCACAGTGTGATGAGCCGTCCACCCAGTTCCAACCACGCAAGGAACGATCTGCAGACGGCATCTTCCTCCATAGGGTTCTTTCATACATACACCATCGACAGGCAATGGCTCCAGAACGGTTTCAGATGTGCCCTGTCCACATATATACTCTTGCAAATAACGACGGACACCAACAGGAACTAGCTTCACAGAGTCTAAACACCTACACCTACACATTATGTACACGGTGGGTCCAAATTTTAGAAACATAGACTATGCCCGGTAGTGGTGGTGCAGGCTTTTATCTCAGCACTTGGAAGACAGAGGCAGGCAGATCCTCTGTGAGTCTGAGGCCAGCCTCATCTACAGAGTGAGTTTCAAAACAGCCAGGGCTAAAGAGAGAAACCCTGTCTTAGAAAGAAAAAAGAAAAAAGAAAAAGAAAAAAACAAGAACAACAACAACAACCAGGCTGGAGAAATGGTTCAGTGGTCAAGAGCACTGCTGCTCTCCCAGAGGTCCTGAGGTCACTTCCCAGCAACCACAGGGTGGCTCACAACCATCTGTAATGAGATCTGATGCCTTCTTCTGGTGTGTCTGAAGACACCTACAGTGTACTTACATATAATAAATAAATAAATCTTTAAAAAAAAAGATTTTGTTAAATCTTAACAAAAAACAACCAACCAGAACATACAAGGGTCTCCCCTGGGTCGCCTGTGCATACAACATGACTCTCTCTCTTCTTCTCATTGTCACACACAGCACAAGGAGGGAGCCAGGTGACTAAAACCCCTCCTTAGGACAGGTGGCTATCGAGAAGTAGTATCAGTCTATCAGAATCCCAAGGCTCGAAAAGAACCTAAATATAGCCAGCCAGCTGATGTTCAACCCCAGCATCTGTGTGAGCTATGGCAACAGGCAGTTCCCCAGCACACTGAGGCAAGGGACACACCCCACACCTGGCCTACCCTGTCCGTGGCGTTCACACGGCTCTAGGTCTAACCTTCCAGAAGCCCTCAGAGTCAACACTGACAGTCTTTCCTCTCTTCTAAACCCCGAAGTCCAATCGCCCGTCTCCAGGGGACCCCTCTGCATAGTCCCTCGGTATTCTCCTGAGTGCAGCACTGGGGTCTCCCCCTCCTGAGTGCAGCACTGAGACGCAGATGAGTCTGTTCTGTTCTGTTCTGAGCAGGGCAAACCAGCACACAGCCCGCCTGCCACCGCCCTCCCCATACATACCACATATTTACTGAGATGAGGCAGCGTCCACCAAGATGTGACTCCAAACAAACCCAGTAGAGGTAAACCGTGGGTGGGGGATATGCTATTTGTCACTGAATCATTCAGTTGGGGATTTGGGGGGGGGGGGGTCATAGTCCCAGAAGAGGATACAAACAGTAGGCACCTTGACAAGGTAAAAATAGTATTATGCCACCTCTTGTTTTTTGTTGCCAAGAGGAGAATGGGGGTGCAGGGGGGGGGGGAGGGAGGGGTCTGGGAGAGAGGGGGAGGGATTAAATTAACCACTGTATCTTTCATTACAGATGCCAAGCCCAAACGGTCTAAAAGTGTAGTCGAGCGCGTCCATACTATCACGGCCGCTGTGTGCCGGTTCCTCCTAACCTCCTAACCTGCCACTCGCTGTTTGGACCTCAGCACTCCCGGCACCCTGGGTGTGTGGGTCTCTGCCAGGGTGTTGGTTTGTACCCCACAGGATGGAGAGCAGCATCTCTGGCCTCTGCCTACTACTGAGATGCCAGAAGCCACCAAGTCCTTGTTATGACCAATGAAATTATCTCTACACGCTGTCAGATATCCTGGGGAGGAAAAAAATCAGCCTCGGTTAAGAAGCAGTGTCTGAAGACGCGCCTGAAAACCTCGTTCTCTGGTAAAGAAAGAGTGAGGTTGCTTGTTCCAAGTTACTTCTTCAGTCATTTCCTTCCAATATGTAAAAGGAAAAGACTTTTATTTTGAAACTTATATGCATAAGAGTTAACACCGTGTTAAAAATTACCAGTATGTATATTTCTCTAGCCATTGATTCCGTCTGAAATGGGCATAGGGGTTACATGGAAAGCTGTCTTATTATTAAAATGGGTCACTTCTGGGAGCTAAGATTTGAACCAATATATTGCCTTTTTTTTTTCCTTTGTACTTTCCTCTACGGAATGTTGTTTTGTTGTGTTTTTATAAGGGTCATGTATCACTTTAATGAAAACAATAAAGTCATTACATTAAAAAAAAATTTAAGACCAAATTAGAGGTTCTGGCAACAGTTACAGCACGAATTTCCGACCGGGCCTAGCCTTGCAGTCTGGCTGCATATGCTGCTAGCTCATAGCACCGTCCAGCTGCTCTGCACGGGGCACCGGGGACTGCTTGGTCTCTTCCCTGGCATTGGCTCCCATGAAAAGCTAAGCTGCACCAGGGCTCTGGGTAGAGGTCCTTTGGCAGCTCCGTCTGCATCACGGCAACCAACCTCTAGACATGGTGCCTTTTTTTTTTTTTTTTTTTGGTTTGTCTAGACAGGGTTTCCCTCTATAGCACTGGATGTCCTAGAACTCACTCTGTAGACCAGGCTGGCCTCGAACTCAGAAATCCACCTGCCTCTGCCTCCCAAGTACTGGGATTAAAGGTATGCGCCGCCACCACCACCAGGCCTAGACACAGTTCTTGACACATGGCCTTTATCCTGTGTTTGAGCCCTGGGTGGGTGGGGGGGGGTTCCTCGATCCAACCACATAATAAATGTGTATAATAAATGTATAATAAATATAATAAATGACCTTGTCACGGTAGTGCGCAATTAGAATCCCAGCACTTGGAGCTAAAGGCCAGCCTCGGTTACTTAGCAAATTCAAGGCTAGACTGAACTACAAAAGATGATGTCTCAAAACAAGCAGAGGCCAAGGGGACCAGAAAGACAGAGAGCAAGCAGGAGGACCTGAGTTGGACCCCTCCGAAAGCACATAAAAATTCAGTGTGTGGTGGCATGTGCCTGGAATCCCAGTACTGAAGAGGCAGAAACTGGCAGGTTCCCGGGGCTGGTTGTCCAGCCTAAGCAGTGAGTGGCCGGCCAATGAGAGACCCTGGCTGCAGCCAACTAGACAGCATTCCTGACAATGACACCTTAGGATGTCCTCGGACCCACCTACACACATGCACACACGCACAAACACACATGTACATGCACACGCACAGGTATACAGGCACACTCAAGCAAGCAAGAGAGGGAAAGGTCAGAGAGGGGGAGGGAGGGAAGGACGGGAAGAGAGAGTAACAGATTACAGACAGACAGACAGACAGACAGACTAAACTACCTTGAGAGTGCTCCAGCCTCCACTACAGCCTCATCAGGACACCATAAAGACCTATTTTGACCCCTCTGTATTCACTATTTCTCTATCAAACCAGTAGAGGAATACTCTGCCCTGTAGAGTCCCTGGTAACTCAGAGACCTCTGGCAGGCCGCTAGGGATCTGTCCAGACTGATGTACCTACCTACCTTCCAGGAGCACTGAAGATGGAGACTCGTTACTACTGTCTGTCTACCCAGACCCTCTTTCCCATCCACAAGACCTAGTAAGAAGCTCCTGGAGAAAACTGAGGCCATTTAGACATGTGCCAGCCTTCTTCTGGCTGGAGGTACCGATCGATGTCACCCAGACTATAAGGCAGGATGTGAGAATAGTCCCTTCCCGCCCAAGCACCTAGTTGGTCAAGACTTAATGAGCTGAATCAGGCCAGGTATGGTAGTAGATTATGCCTATAATCCCAGTACCTGGGAAACAGTTAAAGAGAACTGCGTATTTAAAGCCAGCCTTGGCCACACTGACTTCGAGGTCACCCCGGGCTACATTACTCTGTGACAACATGCTGGATTAACCAGAGGCCTGGTCCCACCACCTAAGCTCTGGGCACAGTCAGGCCAGTCATTTGCTAGGGGAAACCACTGGACCCTTGGGAGCCTGTTTCCCTATAATGATAATAATTAAAACAACTCAGTCACATCACTGCCTTTGGTTAAGATCAGGTGTAGGACAATTCCACCAAGGACTGCTGTTCATCCTGTCACCGCGACAGCCCAGAGGAAGCTACGGAGTGTAGCATTAGAGGAAACAAGCTAGACACAGAAAGACAAATCCCACACACCCTGACCGGTGTGGAACCTAAAACATCTGGCCCAGTGGTGGGAGAAATGGGGAATGCGGGTGGGGCTGGTCAAGGTTATTTAATTATAATTAGATAGGAGGGAATTAGTGCTTAACCGACAGTTAAGGGACTGCCAGGAGCTGTGGAGAGTGGGGGAACAGTAGGGATTGATGGCTAAGAGGGAGTTTCTCTCTTGGGTGATGAGAGTGCTCAAAAACTGTGTGGTCAGGGTTGTGCAACTCTAAAAACATACTACAAACCAACAGCCTATCCACTTTCAATGGGCACATTCTAAGATTCATGCGTGATAGGTTTACATCGGAAAGGTTTACAAATAAATAAATACGGCCACACCCAAAGAGGCTCAGTGCAGTGACTGGCACAGACCAGGATGTGTTTGTTTGAGGAGATGCATGCAGTCACTCGCCACGACTCTGAGAGTCCCTGAGGGATCTCACTGGAAGCCACACTGCAAACCAGCTGGCTGTGCAGGCTGGGACCCCTCATTTTTGGTCCCAGTAGCAGAACCAGCCAAGGTAGGAGGCAGAAGGTGGCTCAAGATCTAGTAACCTTATTTGGGGAGAAACAGGGCCAGCAGGTTTGTCTGCTTATCTTAAACAGACAATGAGGTACTTACCCCAACCCGAGAACAGTGTGCCTAGGAACAGCGATAGCTCAAACCCCTGACAAAACTCATCTGGGGTGGAAATACTGCTCAGTGGTAGAGAGGGCACCCCAGCATGTGTGAAGCCCTAGGTTCAATTCTCAGGGCTTCCAGGGGGGTGGGGTGGGGGGAATCTACACCTACCTACATTCAATTGTTCCCAAATTAGAAAAGGAAAGGAAGGGAGGGAAGGAGTGTCCCCTTTTCGCATCCAGGGATACAGCACACAGCCTCTCACCCACAAACACCCACCTAGCCAGGAGAAGGCTGCCAAAGCAGTTCTCTGCTGTCTCCTGATCTAATGCTATGCAAGGATCTATCAGAGTGTCACACCCACCCATTTTAGGCAATCCGTAATTTAATAGAGTCTTTACAAAAAAGGATTCTAAGAACATAAAACAGAAACTTGATTATTAGAAGACAAAAAAAAGAAAGCGTAAATGTTATTCAAACTTGAAAACAAGGTGATAGCAGGCTGTACTAAATCTCTTTTTTTAATCTTTCTTTCGAGGGGGAAATAGTTTCTACCCACCTAAAAGGAGTCTTACAAAAGCCAAAGGCTTGAAGGATGTGTGTGGGGAAATAGTACCAGTAGAGAGATTGGAAAGCAATTTTTTAAAAGCCCCCCTCCAGGAGGTGTTTACTACTGTGAGACTTGCCGAAGGTGGTAGGCAAACTTCAGAAGACCCTGGATGCCCCCAGGACCTTTGCAAAGTGCCAACCCAGGTCTCCGTTCAGTCTGCACCAAGCAGCGGCAGGAAGATGACCCTGGGTTTCAAGTGTTTTCGCAGGTGTCCTGCTCACAGTGGAAAAAAGCCCCTGAGGAATGTCTCCCAGAGCTGTGGGGAGGACACACCCACACCCACTCACCAGGGCCCTCATCACAGAACACACACGTAGGCTTCCGAACTTTACAAACACACCACAACCAAAGACAACAAGACTCCACCCAGCACCCAGAGTCACAGGCAAAATCAGACCCTTCTCCCCCAGGAGCCCCTGGAGGCTTGCAGAAATGGGGAGGGGGCTTTTAGAAGACTTGAATACTGAACTCAGATTACACCAGAGTTAGAGAAGGAGGAAGCACCCTGCTTAAGAAGAAAAAAAAAAAAACATTTATTCTTCAAAACACACGGGACAGGTGAGAGTCTTTCTTGATCACGTGACTTCATGCAGGTACCCATCATGTTGCACAAACACAGCCCAACACAGCCCCCAACGGCCATCCTGCATCCAGAATTCCAGGTCAGAGGGTGGAGCTCAATAATCTTACAAACTTCGCTCACTGCCTGACACGAATGTTGCTTCTTCCAGAACCTTCTCTGACATACGTCCTCATCATGCACCCTTCTGGATTAGCTGGGCCATTCCCCCAGCTTAGCACACATGTGATTCATCTCTGAGCCACACGCCAGGGACCCTCTCTTCTAAACCACAAGGCAAGGGCTTTGCAGACACAGCTGGCAGGGGACAAAGAACCCAGGGGACACTGAGGTGCTACAATTTTGCTGCACAGAAGCAAAACCCGACAGGGTGAACAAGGTCGCTGAGGCCAGCCTTCAAGGGCGAAGTCCAGAGCTGAACTGCAAACAGGACAGAGAGAGCCAGGGTGACCCTCGTTCAGATGACAGGTGACATCAACTCCAAGCTGGCCAGGTGATATGCAAACCTGGCTCATGGGCCACATAACCTTGGGTCAGCCTGCGCCCTTCAGGAAAGATGAGAAACTAAAGCCCTATTCTTTCATCTTTAGGGGGAGCCTTCCTAAATCTTCCCCTTAGAGAATTTGCTGAGCACTAGCTAACCCATAAACTGCCTTCTCCCCAGCCACCCTTCCAGTCAGAGTCCCTGTCCTCTCCCCTCCCTCCTCTGCCTCCACTTGTCCCAAGCCAGGAGCCATTGTCCCAAGCCAGGAGCCATGCATGCAGTCACCCAATGCGGGAACAGGACACAGAAGTCACTCTGGCTTGGTGTGGCCTCCCTGGATTTCTGTTCCATATTAAACAAAGGAAGGCTTCCCGCCCGCAGAGGACAAACTGTGTAACCCCTCAGCCTCCTAAGTCTGGTTACTGGAGCTCGATAAATAATGCACCAACTGCTTCTCCCATACTGGCCACACTATGACAGTCGAGATCAAGGGACAGCTGAGGGAATTCGATAGCACCTCGCCACTCAAGGGACACAACACAGGAGGGCAGGGACTGTGGTTAGAAAACCCACAACATAAGAGGAGCCAGGGGAACCAAAGAGGACTCTCGCGAGGAGATTGGAGTGGTGAAGAAACTCGGGAGTAGCAGGGTCAGGATGTAGGGAACAGGGTTCCAGCTCGAAGGCCTTTGTCCTGCCCAAAAGGAGCCAGACAGAGGCCGGCTCACCAGCAGCCACAGCTAAGACAATGCAAGGCAGGTAGGACCTGATAGGTCCTGGATTCTTCTGGAAGAGATCGCTGGTGACAGCAGCATCAGGCATCAGCACTTTCTGCACAGTTGCTAGGCACCAGGTATCTGTCTGTATCTGCATTTCACAAGCATTAACTGATGCACCAGACCCTAGAGATTTGGCAAAAATGCAGACTTTGCTTTCCTTGCTCTGAAGGGGGACCTGGGAGGTGGCACGTATCCTGAGCGCTGCTGCCGGAGCTGAACACCCCCTGAGGAGTCCATCTTACTGCATTCTCACTAAATATCCACAGCGAGGCCTGTGCTGCTACTGTTTTGTATGTGAGGAAAACGAGGCCCGGAATCACAGAGAAAAGTCAAAACTATCTAACGCCACATCCAACTACAGAGATGACAGTTTCTGGGGAGTCTGAGGGGCCAGAGGGAAAGACGGTGTCAGAGTGACTCAGCCAGCCATTAGGTCCGGCTGCTGTGTGTCCTACAGGAGCCAAGGCAGAACAGAGAGGCACAACTCTGGAGCCACACTGACACCTGAACAGAAAATGCTGAGGCCCATGGAGAACAGCGTGCCACCCTAGAAACGGTCAGGACAGCCGCGGAAAAAACAGCAAAGAAAACCCCTTGGTACAGAGAAAAGTCGGAACCACACGGGAACACCCTGCTGCAGCTGCCTGACTGAATCTGAGTGGTTTTATCCCATCCTCGGATTTTCCATGGCGCTGGGATGGACCTCTAGGCTGGTCTCAGAGCTTCAGGTTTCCTTCCAGAAGTCTTCCTGGGGGAGCCCAGCCTCCAGGGAGATAAAAAGCCAAGAAGCATGGCGAGGGCTCTGGCCCTTCTGACCCAAGCAGAGCATCTCTGGGTTCAGGAATGCATTCAGCTTCCAGAAGTGGGTGTGCATAATTATCGCCAGGGCTCAGGAATGCCAGCCAGAGCCTCAGTCTCCCAAACCAAACTTCCTCACCCTAGCTCGCAAGATGCAGCATCCTAAGAGTCTCAGATGAAAGGCACTGGTGGAACCCATCCATCATAAATACCAGTCCTGGCCTTTTATTTTCTGATTGGGACTTGCCTCATCCACTAATTATCCCTGTCCATCAGGGATGACAGACCGGGGATAATCAATGGTTGCTCTCTTCCCCCATCCACCCTCACACACTTGCTCAAGTGCACCAGCAAGGAATCTGCCTGTCAAAGAGAAGGCACACCCACAAAAGGCGGTCCCCATCCAGCTGGCCCCTCCCAAGCTCATCCAGACGCTCAGGGTGTTTTCTGACATATGGGTATGTCTCCATTTAGCAATTAAAATAACTAAGCAAATATGTCAACTGTATCTTCAAATTTGCTTTGGCTTTTAATTTCCTTTCTTCCTTTCTTCCTCTTTCTTCCTACCTATCGTCCATCTATCTATCTATCTATCTATCTATCTATCTATCTATCTATCTATCATCTATCATCTATCTATTATGAGCTATCCAACAGAGGATAAGTCCCCGCTAGGAACTGAGGGTTACTTAAATTTAAATTACAAGGAACTAAAACATAATCATCAGTGCCTTGGTCTCATTCTCCAGACTTCAGCATCAACAGCACTGGGAGATCTAGAATTGCTCTCCCTGTGGAAACTTCCGACAGACAGACAGACAGACAGACGGGCCTGGCCAGACCAGAGCTGTGCTTCACAACTGCAAAGGGCGTTCAGGATCTGATTTGTTTGTCGGTCTTCCTTTTGAGATGGGCTTCGCTATGTAGCCCAGGCTGGCCTGGAACTTATTTTCATGACTAGGTTGGGGAACTAGGATGCTCTCAGCTTGACCTGGGAGAGCCTCACCCAGCACTGAGTCCTGCCCTTGCCACCCTTTGTAGCATATGCGTTTCCATACTCCCAATTTCTCTGCAAAGAGAACTCCTCCCCCTCTCCTTTTCTATTCTCCAAAGTTGGTACTGCCTGATATTATTCCAATTATTACATGAGACAGTCCCTCCAACCAGAGGAAAGGCAGTGGCTGCCTGTGCACCTTACACTGCCTGAGAGAGTTTCCAAGGGGACTCCTAGCCACCTAGGAGTCCAGAAGGACCCATGAGCAACATGAGAACAGCACATTCGTGTAGATAGCACCAAAGGGCGTGCAAAGGGCTTCCTAGGAACCCCAGGGGGCATGTGCCTGTGCGCAGGCTTCAGGAGTGAGAGATGTGTGCAAAGTGAGCATCACCCTTGACTCCCTCTGCGTAACTGTATTCATTGCTGCTAGGCTTGCTGGCTCCTAAGACAGGGAAAGTAGCTCATGGAGAGGCTGCCCCTCCACCTCAGGAAACGTGGGAACTCATTAGTTCAGCACCTAAAGCAGGTTTTCACTGCTCTTACCTATGAAAAGTTTGTGCAGCTAAGCCCTCCCCAGACTGCCACCTGCCCCATGGAACCCTCAGGGGCAGAGCCCAGAGCCGTCACTCCGATTATTAGTTCCTGTCTGTCAATATCCCCGAGATGACCAGCAAAGTGCCCCATAACCCTAGCACCCCATAAATTTCAAAGTCTGGACCCTACAACTTCACACACGCGCACATGCACACCTCTCCACCTCGTTCCTCCAGGGACCCTCTCTGGACTTGCCTCTACCAACCCCAAAATGCCTTTGACCTCTGAGATCCTGCGCGCTCACTAGCTACCATTTCCGTTTGCCCGATCCTCCAGAAGGCAGGCACAGGTTCACAAACTCATCAAATCCACCCCAGACCTTGCCTTAGCCACACTGTGCTGAATCCGCTTCCATTTGGGACAAAGACCATCATCTCATTCATCACCCAACTCCTCCTACCCCAGGCTGCCAGGAAAGATGCCCTGGTGGTCCATACAAGGTGCTACACTTAACAATATGTGCGTGCGTGCATGCGTGCGTGTGTTTCCACTGGCTGTCATTCTTGCAGGGGCAGGGCGCCCTGACAGGCACACAGTCAAGACTGTGAGCATGACAAGAGAGTCCCAACTTCAGATCTGTTCACTGAGTGACCTTAGAGGCGAGTGACTTCATCACCTGGTGCCACTCCGTCTCCATCAGTAATCAAGGCCGATGGCCAGTTCCTGCCCCCAGAGGATGATTACGAGGCTGCCTCGCTGGGGAGGGCTGAGCAGCAGGGGGAGCTCAGCCCTGCTTTTGTGAGTCAGCACACAATAGCAGCCATCCAGAACAGCACATTAAATGAGTATCTACTATGTGCAGGCACTGAGTGAAGGGCCAGTCAGGCACTGATGGAAAAGCTGCGGACAGGAGCATTCTCCACGTTGGACAGACTTGGAGGGCGGTTGGTGGGAGTTTTCCAAATCTCTCACCTGGCTCTCAAAGAGGAAGCAGACATTTTCCTGGCCAAAAAGGGAAAGAATGCAGGAGGGCAAGATATTCCCAGAGTCACAGTTAGCATGACTCAAAATGTCCACCCAGAATATATTCCAGAGATATCCATGGTGGAGTGAAACACACACACACACACACAGAACCTCTTGCTTTGTGAACTATAGAGGAAGCCTCCCTCTGGCGGCTCAGGAAGGCCCGAGCTCTCCTTCCTGCAACCCCTGCAAAACCTAGAGAGAATCAGTAAGCAGTTGTTAAAAGGGCAAATTCCTGAGCCCCACCCCAGATCAACAAGGAATTTAAGGGTGGGCCTAGGAATCTGCAAGTGAAGACACTCTTGCTTTCTGAGAACTACCCAGACAGCAAGATCTGAGGACCACAGCGCAAGATAAGATGGTAGGTACGTCCTGCCCAAAGCCCTTAGAAACTGGGAACTCAGCAAGCTCTTGGCATTAATGCCCACGTCCTGCTTCTTTCAAAATAATCTGGAAGATGAGCGCTCAGACGCAGGAATGTAAGCAGAGACATGCTTTGCGAAACAGTCAGCACCCTGTTCCAGAAGCTTTGAGAAGTGCATTCCTTTAGGCCACAGATAAATCCTTCACAGAAGAACACAAACCTGCAAAACCACCCACACACTCACTGCAGCCTGGCGTCTAACAGTGAAAACCCCAACATAGCTAAGAGGCAAGCCCTCTACCTCAGGGCCTTTGCACAGACTGGACCCCTCTTCCTCGGATCATAAGTGGCTACTCAGTGTCCCCTTCCTGGAGCTTCTTGGAGACAAACAGGTCTGATCACGCCACTGCATGGATTCCTTTCGGCATATAAGAGGATGGGGGCTAGAGCGATAGTTTAGCAGCTAAAAGCATCTCACTGCCCTTACAGAAGGCCGAGGTTCAATTCCCAGCACCCACACAGGGGCTCACAACTGTCTGTTAATTCCAGTCCCGTGGGTCCAATGCCCTCTTCTGGCCACCAGGCTTGTAAAACACCCATACACATAATAAATAATAATGAAAAGTAAAAGGGGGGTTGGTATGTTTGCTTGCTTGCTTTTGTTTTGTTTTATTTTTTTAAGAATCCATGCCACTTGTCCATCCCTTATCTGTCACCCACTCCATTAGACAGTAGGTTTCAGAAAGGCAGGAATTTGTCACTTGTGTCGGCTGCTGCTCTGTCCCCGGCACTTCAAGCTGGACCCCGCACACAGTAGGTCCTCAAATGTGTCCCCAGTAGAATTTCCTATAGACATACAAACAAAGTCACGTGGCCGTCACAGAGACTTACACAGCTTATATAACCCCTCGCATGGGAAAGGGAGAGGGATGAAAAGGGGGTTTCATGGCCCTTTAATTGTCTGGGCTCTTGTGAGCCTGAGTACATAACCCACTTTGTAATTGGTGCTTTTGGATAACTTCACTTAATTGAAGTTTCTAGGTTTCCTTCCATTAATTTTATATAACTTGTATAATCTTTCAGAAGTAATCCCTCATGAAATGCTCTCAAAACATTTGCTTTTTTTTTTTTTTAAGAAAAAAAAAAACTGCCTCCTCAGTGACTTAATTAGGGTGTCCCTAATTAAGGCCAGCACCATCAAACAGGCCAACTTCCAGGGGAACCGGGTTCCAAGGGACTGCAAGAATGAGGACCTGGGTCCTCCCAGGAATGGCTGGGGCTTGGAGTTTGGCTCTGGGCTACTCCTGGCTAGGCTCCCCAGTACCTGCTTCCTATTGGGGTGTCTGATGCAATTATTCAGGTCCCAGATCACATCCTGCTGTGGCGTTGGCTTTGAAGGTTCAGTAAACAGTCACTTCAAAACAAAGAGCGACCATTAAACCCGACTCAAAGACTTCCTTAATGGCCGCATGCAAGGAGCCTGGCTTCAGAATGCTCTCGTGGTCTCCCTGGAAACTAATCCGCCCCACTGCCCGCCCCTAACTGCAAGGATCTGCCTGCTCCTGGTTGCCACTCAGTCTCCGGGTCTGGAGTGGGCTCCCCAAGTAGAGCATGTATCCTGAGGCAGCCACAGTGGGCTCCCCAACTCTCCACTCACATCTCTCTGCTGATAACAAGCTAAAGGCATCAACAGATGGGTCAATTAATTGCTCAAAAATGTCAAGCCAACTACTGGATTCTGTCCCTTGAGGCCCCTCAAAACTTCTTTCGGATGTAGGGTGCTATGCATATATGCATGTGGGTACATACACCCATGAACATGAACAGGCCAGAGGTGGATTTAGGGTGTCCAGCTCACTCTGCCTCCAAAAGAACCAGGGTTACAGGAGAACCCAGACATGCCCAGTGTTTTCTCTGAGTGTTAGGGATTTGAACTCTGGTCCTTATGTTTGTTTGCACAGCAAGCTCTCTCAGCTCACCCCACACAAGGCTTCTTGAAGCAGCCCAGAAGCAAATCTGGATTCTGCATGCAATGCATCTGTCTAGAATCCTGATGGCATACCTGAAACCATCAGACGGATGAAATGCATGCACCGCAGAGCATGAAGGGAAAAAAAAATGTTGAAATGCCACACTGTGGGAGACAACAGAGTGGCTTACAGAGCGCTGTCCTGGAGCTGACGTCACAGGATGTCACCCGGCTTGGGCTTAACCCCGCACTTGCTACACAAGTGGCTGAACCTCTCTGCGGCTCTGCTCCCCTTCTGTAGAACAGGAATTACTGAAGGCAGTCTCTACCCATCTGGGTTTAAGTGTCAGACACTTAGTGCCTGGTAGCCCCAACCACAGAAACATTTATTACACAAGTAAAATGAGACTGAATTGTCAGTTGGGTGTCACCGAGACCAAAGGCCTTCTGTGATTCTGTCCTCCCACCCCAAGTGGAAATTAGAGGCTCTCCCCAACAACCCCACAAACTCTTGTGTTGACTCCTGGCAGTGTAACGCAGTGAAGACTGGTGGCTTGCTTGCCTGGGACTCTTGAAAAGACCATCAAGACAAAGCCCGGGACAGGCTTGTTCACTGCTCCAACTCCCCCACCCAGCCACGCCCAGTGTCACCCAAGCACATAGTCAGACTACAGAATACACATACCGCATTCTTGAAAGTTATCTGTAGGTTGAAAGTTGAACTGCAAATACAGATTGGAGTGACAAACTCAAGAGTGACCTTGTACTTTGAGGAAACACAAGTGTCAGCAAGGCACTCTGGTTTTAAAAGTGTGTGTGTGTGTGTGTGTGTGTGTGTGTACATGCTTGAGTCCAGGCTCGCTTCCAAATGTCAAGAGTTTTAATTTAGATTTGTATAGACTTCTCCGAAGTCTCAAGTCTAAAATGTCCAAAAATTTGGAATTTGAGGAGTGTCATCTTACTGATAGCCAAGAAAGCTTCAGAATTTGTACTTGCAGACTGCAGGTGCTTGAAACAGGCATGGGTAGCCTGGACAGACATGAAAAGCGTTCATGCCAAATATCTACCTTCACTTTTTTTGTTTGTTTGTTTGTTTTATTTGGTTTTTTTTCGAGACAGGGTTTCTCTGTGTAGCCCTGGCTGTCCTGGAACTCACTCTATAGACCAGGCTGACCTTGAACTCAGAAATCCAAGTACCTCTGCCTCCCAAGTGTTGGTATTAAAGGCATGCGACACCAACGCCCAGCTCTACCTTCACTTTTAATCCATGAGATAAATATTATCTCCTCACCCCCATTATGTAGATTTAAAAAAAAAATCAAGACTCTGGAAAGTAATTTTTCCAGAATAAAGGGCCCCAAAAATGGCAGAACCGGGCTTTAAAATTCAAAGAAAAAATACATTTTTGTTGGGTTTTTGGTTTTGTCAGGTTTTTCTGTGTGTAGCTAGCTCTCCTGGAACTCAACTCTGTCAACCAGGCTGGCCTCGAACTCACAAAGATCCACCTGCCTCTGCATCCTCAGGGTCTGGGATTAAAGGTGTACACCTCCACCACCCAGAAAACCCACTTTTTGAAATTAGTAACTATTCAGTAGACTATGAAGGATGAACTCACAGAATCCCTCTTAGGAGAAATGGCCCAAGAAGAAGACCCTTCCCTGGAAGGATGAGAATGATTTCAACAGAGATGGTGGGGCGGGAAACTGAGGAGCTGTGGCGAGTCTGAGGGAGTCGAAGTCCGTGTGGCCTGTGGGCACACATGGCCAATCGGCTGGGGCCAGGGATAGAGGGCCTAGTCGCAGCCAAGCAGACTGAGGGGCAGCTGTGCAGACAGCAGGAAGATGCTCAAATCAAGGCCAGGTCTTGGGAGGAGGCGGAGGCTCCATCCGTACTCAATACTAGAGTCAGGGCCAGAAGCCACTGAGAGACAAGGGATGATCACCCAGAAAACCAAAGGGACACAAGATGGCTTCCTCCCAGCCCCTGTCCTCAGTATCTTTGAAGGTCTTTTTACTCCCAGTCCCTCCTCTAATGAACAGTCTGTGGGATTTGCAAATAGAGAAATGGAACCCAGCAGATGGCACTGAGCCAGAGGGCTCTAATGTACTGGGGCTACTTTACAAACACCTTTCACATCCCCATTTCTAGAAGCTCCCCAACAGGCTCCAATACAGCTCCAGAAAGGGTGGGGTCAAGAAAGGGTGGGACAGTGCTTGCCTGAAGCAGCAAAGACATAATTACTACCTAGATCCCAGGTCCCTTCCCAATCTACAGGCTGCCGTAACTAACTCCTGGACACATGGAAGACAGCAATGAGGCGAACCTTTCACAGGTAAATAAATCTGCATTTCGGAATCTCCCTGAGGAACCTAAAAGGCAGGCGTATTATTACCCCCACCTTACAGAAAACAAAACTGGGCCTCCTAGAGACTGAGAAACTTAGCCGCAGGGCTTTCCTTTAGCTCCCTGTGTTCCTGGGCAGCAGGGCTCCAGAATATCTACAGGCGTCATATCCTGGCTAACGGACAGGAAGCTGAACTGCAGGCAGCGACAGGACTTAGTGTTTAAGGTCTTTGCTGGTTAGTGAGGTAGCCCCTAGCCACCATGGCTATTTAAACTCCAACAATTAAAAGGATGCATTTGCTGCTGTTACGTACTCTTATTGGTGGGGTTTGGTTTTGTATTTTAAAACAGTCTCCATAACACACAACACACACACACACACACACACACACACACACACACACACCGCCGCCCTGGGCTTACCACAGAGCCTCTATGTAGTTGGGAATGACCCAGAACTTCTAGTCTTTCTCCTCCACCTCTCAAATACCAGATGGCAATGTAGCACCAGTGTGCTTGGCTAAAGAGGCATGAGAGGGAAAACTCAGTAGCGTGGCCACACTAACACATCCAACAATTTCCAGACGAGGAAGAGCAGATTAGATAAGCATATTACAGACTGGTGCACGCCTGTAATCCCAGCACTCTGGGAGGCAGAGGCAGGGGGATTTCTGAGTTCGAGGCCAGCCTGGTCTACAGAGTGAGTTCCAGGACAGCCAGGGCTATACAGAGAAACCCTGTCTCGAAAAAACCAAAACCAAAAAAAAATAAATAAATAAATAACTGTGAAGAATTCTAGATAAGCTTTTGTTGAGTTTTACTGGAATTACTTAGCATTTTGCTGCATTTTTATTTTAATTTTTAATAGTGGTGAGATACACACCAGCAAAACATACCATTTGGCTATCCTGAAGACTAAATTAGGTGATATGGAAATTATCCATATCCTTGTGCAAGCCTCTAAACGGATTCTTCTTTTGCTTGGGTGAGATCAAGAACACGCGGTGCTGGGGTTGTATCTGTGAGGGGAGGCTCGATGGCTCAGTGATAGCTCGACCCTGGTGACCCAGTGCTTTCATAATCCTAACAAATAAGGTGCTCCCTAAAGCTCTGACACGGGGAATCTGGGAAAAAGCAGGCCCAGGCTTCATGTCCCCCAGGGCACTCTGTGGGCCTCTTCTGTAACCATGCTGGGCCACCCAAAGGGCACATATGCCCAGACCTCCTACCCTGGTCAGACCCACTCCCCCAGCCCCTGCAGAGGCCTGTCACGTGACAGATGGCAGGTGGCAGCGAGCAAGCAAGCGAGTGCCCAACAATATGACTGCCACCTCCACCTCTCCCAGGAGATACTGGCACTAAGCAAGCCAGGGTTTCCATTCCTGGCCAGTCTTTGAGGCAAAGAAATCAAGTAAAAAGACACATAGCTTAAAGGGCACTCAACTGTCACACACACACACACACACACACACACACACTTAAGACAGGAAAAGAAGCCACTTAAAGACTTAGACCAAGGCTGTATGTTCCAAGAGTTAACACAGGAAGGTGATTCTCTGAGGATCCCATCTAACCAGGTTTTCAAGGCCAAGGGTTCTACCAACTCGGCCCAAACCGGAGGGCTACCAGGGCGTAATGAAACACAGAAAGCTCTTTTTACAGGCGTGTTCTGGGGGCTGGACACGGAGTGAGTTTGAGGTAAGGAGTTCCCTCTGAGGAGTCATGTGAACTCTGCGTGAACCTGCCTAATCCATATGATTATGAGAGTGCAGCCTCAGACACCTTGACTCCATACTCAACCCCAGCCAGTGAGGAGATCCCACGAGCTCTGTACCTGAGCCAGAAGCACTCACTGAGGGGAGCCGGTGAGCGCCCGGCCCGAAGCTTCTCCACCCCTCGTGCACCTTCAGAACCAGGGAGAGAGGGACATCGCAAACTTTTCTATTGATTTAACCGATAAATGGGAAAAGAGGAAAGCCGTAACTCTTCATACTCCTTAAATTAAATATTTTTCCCAGAGGCATTAGAAACTTCCACCCACAGCCATCTCCATGAGAGCCCACGCCTCCAGGTCAGGGGCCCTAGTTCCTTCTCTGACCCTCCCGTGGGCTCAGACAGACGGAGTGCTATCTTCTAGAAATATATCCACACCCCACCTTGAGTTCTTAAAGAGCTCCACTCTGGGCCAAAGAGGACAAGGTCTGAACACCAAGTCCCCCTCACCATGGCCTCGGACAGGTTACTGCATCTCCCCGCCCAAGACTCCGTTTTTTCTCATCTGCAAAGTGTGTGTGTGCGATGTAAAATAATCATGCATGACTGTCAGTAGAAGCCTGGCACACAGCAGGTCCTTCTCCAAGTCCGTTCCCACCCACTGTGTGCCATAAGCAATGAATAATGAACACCGACTGCAAGCCAGACTTGCCAGAGCACCTCGGACACTCAAACCTCACAATCGCACAGTGGGTAAAAAACAGCCACTTCTAACCACACTGGGTTGATGTGGAGACTGAGTCACCCCAAGTCCTTCCAGGAGGGCTTAGGGGTGGGGGACACAGTCTCAGGACACTCTGGACTAGGGCTGGCTGGGGCCTCGGGGCCTGTTTTGTCTGTGGAGCACACACTCCCAAGAAACCCGCATTCTGCATCTAATTTAAGGGAGAGCCGCAGCAATCAAATACGATGTTCGATGCTCGTCCTGAACGCTCCGCCAATTAATTTACTGTTTGTCTCTCCCTTTGCTATTTAATAAGGCCATATCAGCAGAACAATCTGCAAATGTGAATTAAAACTGCTCAAAGCCTCAGCCAGTTCCAGTGAAGGGGCCCCAAATACGTCCTCCCCGGGTGTTCTGAACGGCTACATCCAAAAGCTGTTGTTTGGCTTGTTTGGTCTGGGGAAAGACGATTTCTTTATTTTCGCAGAGGTGTGGGTTTGGTGGGAAAGTGTCCTGAAGGCGATTCCAAGTAGTAATGGGGAACTCGAAATGATCTCATTTTTCCATTTCCCAATGGGAACTTCTAAATGGTCTCATCGCAGAAGGAACCCTGCCAGCCCTCACCAGTCCTCGCAAAGATGGAAACAGCTTAGATCCAGATGATAAAGCATCTAATGGATCAATAGTTCCGACCTTTTCACCCACCGAGCATTTTAGCAATCTCGACTGAGCTGGCCAAACTGACTGGATCATTTCGGCATTTTTCTTTTTTCTTTTTCTTTGGTTTTTCTTTTTTTTCCTTTATAGCCCGAGATGAGATAGAAGAGGTCGGAGGTCAAGCAGGCAGCCAGCTGCTAGGAAGACTGGGCCTATCTATGTAAGACATCCTGCACCTGTATTGAAAGTGTCCCCCTGTTTATGTGCGGTGCCAATGACAGCTGGAGAGGCTGGGTCTGACTTCCTGACATCGTAGCAGAGTTTGGTGGTTCAATGCAGCTGATAATAAAATACCACAGAGACGAGCATCTGTTATTCTAGAACGGTGAGTGCTGAACCAGGCCAGAGGTGAGCTCAGCCTACCTTCCATGCAAGCTGTCAGTCATCCCTCTATCTGGGCCTTTATGAATTATAGAATTCCAAAGCATAAAGGTTTGGGATATGGAGCAACAAGTTCTAAACAACTTTATTTGACAGAATATAAAAGGGTCTTCCCCCACGGAATAGCTAAGTTAAGTCCCAAAAGTGATCTATTTCCAAAGGAAGACAAGACTCACGCCCTGAACTCCCAAAAGACTGGTCTCCCTAGAAGAGACCCTAGTGCTCCAAACACGGAGCCCTCTCTGGGCAGCTCCGACTGCCAACTTTATGACATCTTTACTTTGTCTTCTTCTCCCACAGGCCCAAAATGAGGGAGCTATAAAACCCTGGCCAAACACAACCATTTGCCAAGAGAAAAGCCAACATGGGGCCCATCTGGCCATTCTAGGGCCCTGCTGGCTCTGCCTTTGTGTAAGCTGCCAGCCTCTACCCAGAAGACCTCACGTCTCTCCCGGTACCTGGTCCCTTGGATAGCTTTTCATTCTCTAACTACAAAAAACCTTTTTATTGTGAAGCATTTTGAAAGAGAAGTCCAAGAAGACTGACAGACGCCCTTCCCCTGACTAAACTATAGCCCTTCCTTCCTTCATCGCCTGCAGCCATAATGTATCAGGGAAAGGAGCAAGGGCAGGGCCTAGGGAAAGGCCTTCTACCTAGGAGGCCTCACTAAAGACCTAGGAAGTGAATCCCTCTTACTACAGGAACCTCACAACAGCGAACAGGACAGCCAGAAAGTCGCTGCATGCACCTGCTACTTATATTGTCACCTCATGATAACTGAGGGGAAGTATCTCCATGTGTCTCTGACCCACAGCAAGATTTCTGTGGAATTCGAATGTCCCTTTAGCAGCTCTAATTTTAGACAGACCTTCAGACAGAGATACTGGTGGCCAGCAGAGGTGGGCGCAGTCTGGAAGAACTGAACAAGGCCGCTATTCTGCTCAGCACAGGTGCCTGTAACAGAACACCCCAGTCTAAAGAGACACATGGAACGGCTCCTTCAGGTGCAATTGGGTATTTTTTAGCTTAGCCATATTACATAAACCTGAACCCAGGGCAAAGTTCTACCTGCAGCAGGTCCAACTCGGGCACCCAGCATCCTGGTGCCTGAAGAAGGACAAGGAAATATTTGATTTTAGTGTCTTTTTTTTTTTTTAATAAAAGTTAATTATTAAAAGGAGACGGCTGTCCCTAGGGTGAGATACTCTTTAAGTCAGGCTAGCAAAGTCTCTGGAACTTAGAAAGCATGGAAACACGGTCAAATTCTGGTCTAATGATTCAAAACAAACAACACTAATCTGTTTACCTTACCAAGAGCCAATTCTGCCCAGAACTTGGATAGAAATAAAAAAGATCCTAAGAACTTCTTGATAGTCAACAGTCACCTCCAGATCACTGCGCCCCCCCCACCCCAGATAAACCAACGCCCTTCCTAGAAGCAACAAGAAAGGCTCAGCCCTCCCCTCCTTTTGGGGGGGGGGGGTGCAACCCACACAGGTCAGCTTTAAGGGTGATTTACATGGATCCCAGGGAAGACAGCCAGTAAGTGATTTTGCACACTGTCATTCATTAGTGACTGCCACCCCAGCAGGGTGGAAGGAAGGGGGAAAACAGAGGTTTCCTCTCCTCAAGGAATCAATAAGTTTTTTAGCAGCTGCTGCTTGCTCTCCTTGGGGCTGGATCCCAATGGAAGCCAAGTGACAACTTCTTCCGCACCCGACCCCCCAAGAGGGGTCTCTGCAGGAAGCGCCAAGGACTCTCCCGAGCTTGTCCCGTCCGTGTCTGGAGCTTCTTTGCTTCAGAAGATGGATGGCACAGGCGTGGAAATTATTCCACTCTCTTGTTATCTTTTTATTTTTCTCCAAAGAGGAAATTGACTCCCTTCCTGTGTTGCTGCACATTATGAAGTCTCAAAAGCTACTCAGAAAAAAAAAAAAATGTCCTTAGCCTTTTTCTCACCCCAATTCAACATCACTTAAAAAAAAAAAAATCACCTAAAATATGGTACTGAGATGACAATCCAAATGGCGACTCCCTAAAAGCGAACGGAGAGGGAACCAAAAATGTGATAAGCTGGTCATGAGTTTAAAGATGGGAAGGACAAGGAGGTCATCCAATGCCAGGTGACACCAAGACGCCAACTTCCTTGCTGACAACTCCACATATCCATAGATCCTATGCTGCCTGCCCTAAAAAGCCCAATTTAATCTTGTTACTTCTCTTTTGAGGTGTCATTGCTGGCCACTCCATAAAGAAGTCTTCTAAAAAAGAAAAACTCCATGAAAATATTTAGCAGTTCCCCTGCGCAGAAAACCACTTAGAAATCAGACAGCCTGCGTGCTATCCCCAATCCCTCTCTACCCCCCAAAAAGTCTAGAATTCTTCAGAATCCAAAGCACAGTGTAATCTTCCGCTGTACCTTCAGTCTGAAATAGTCTACTGTCGATGAAAAAAAAAGAAATCTACCAAACTCTAAGAGGGAGAAACTAGAATCAACACTGAGGGAGCGGTGTGTACCAGGTCTTCTACCTACAGATGCCTAAGCAGAGCCTACACCAGGCAGCCAGATGGTAGGTGGTAGGTGGCACAGCCTGTCTGTCCTTGGGGAAGGATTTCCTTCAGAAGGGCTTTGGGTTCAAACCACCTACTGGAAAGAACTGAGTCTTGGTTTTGGATTAAAACAACAACAACCACTGTCATCACCATCAATGGTAGGGAGAACTCCAGGTGTGATTACTCTGGAACTGAAGTCAGCGATTCAGTTTAGATCCTGGATTCCTCATCTCTAGTCATGGACTAGAAACATCATTACCTCCTCCAAAACTAAAAAATAAAAATAAAAATAAAAAGGTGGCTTTATCAACCCATCTCAGATACCTGTTCTGCACTTCACAACATACAGTGTGTGTTTGTACCTCAAACCAAATCTTGTTTTGACTATAGTAAAGTGGGTGAAATTTAAGTTAACAATAAACACCAGAGTCCTAGGAGGGGCGTCAATCTTTGTTCAAAAGAACACTTCGATAATTCAATGTGAATTGAGGGCAAAGGAATGAAAGGAGGCTGTCTTTGGACAGACTAATCCATCTAATTCCAAGCGACTGGATTTGAGGCATTCCTGGGCGAGCAGGCTCTGGCTACAGATTAGGCTACAAGGATTTCTGACAAAAGGCACGAGCTTGGTGGGATTGCAAAATGGACCTGAGCGGGACCAGCCAGCCAAGCACCTTGGCAAAGTTCACACTGGATGAGGTGACAGTTGGTTCTAAAAAGAGGAGGCAGGCACGACAGCTGAACATTCCTCCCCAAAGTCCACGTCGAAGGCCCACGGCCTCTCCAAACCTTACACTTCATCAGACAAAAGCTTCCCCAGGCGCCAGGCAGCGGCTGAAGAGGGGCTGTCCACACCCACTCGCCAGCACAGCTTTCCAAACCTGCCCACTCTTTTGGAAGCCGAGCTTTTAATTAAACACCACCTCCCCGGATCTGTTGAGGCAGACTGGGGCTGGCCTCGAGCCAAAGAGAAGCTCCCTAAATACACTGGAAAAAAATCCCCCCCTCTGTCGCCCCCAATTCCCACCTCCAGGCAGCTCCTGGAGCTGCTTCTATTTTATTAGGTTGGGTAACCTAAGTCACGGTGTACCTCAGAGCACCAGAAAACCCACATTCGAGGATCAGGTTATCTCCAGTCCCACCCTTTGCAGGAAAAGGCTAGGGTGTTGTTCCCCGCCCCCAACACGCGCGCACTCACACGCACACACAATCCTTCCCCGAGAAGAGTGGGGTGTGGATGTGTGTTTGAGAGAGCTGGGTATAGTAGTTTTGGAAACCTCAACCTTGCCTTCCTGCTGTGAGCCTCTCAGGCAAGACCTACCCTGGGAACTTCTGCGCCGAGCCCCGGGGGAGGGGATGGGAAAGCCAAGGAACACCATCAGCAGCTCTGGAACTGACTAATTAATAACTAATTTGTTCAGACTCCCCTACTCCAGGTAGACCTGAAAGCCAAGCTTGTAACAACCCTGCCACCCAATCTCTCAGGCCGGAAGACTCCTTCCTGCAGCCAAGCAGGGGCTCCCACTACCGCTCCACCACCGCGCCAAGCACTCCACCCCAAACCCAGGGAATCAGGTGTCCTCCAGGGCGTCCATCCTCCACGGGTCGCAGACACTCAGTCCAGGGACAGACAATGGAAAACTTGGAACTAGGGCCCTAAACCCCCAAAGGAACAAGATGGTGTCGCCCCCTGGGATTATGAATGCAGGGGTTGGCAAGTGGCAGCAGATTCTCCCCCACTAGCCCCCCGGGAAGTCGCCTGCCTAGTGACCCAGCACAGCCGGAGCAGCGCGGCGGGTGAGCAGGTGACACCCGGGTCGCCAGAGCTCCCGCAGGTGGCCTGCGGCGCCGGCGAGAGCCAGGCCGGCGGCGGTGGAGGGGAAGCCCCGCGGCGAGGTCAGAGCAGCCGCGCCCCCAGCGTCCTACCTTCATGTCGCTGATGATGGTCTGGAAAAGGCCTCCAAGCGCGCTGCATTCCTTCTCGATCACAGCCTCCATTTTCCCGGCGCGGCGGGGACAGGACACGCTCTCGGGGCGGCTGCACTGCGCACGGGGCCGGGCTCGCTCAGCCCGGGAGCGGTTTCACCCTGGGAGCGACCTACCTCCGGCTCGCCGCCGGTTTTGCAGAGAGCACGCGGTGCTCGCAATTTACTGCACTCTACCCCCGGAGTCCCAATCCGAGACGCCCAGCCGCTCCGGAGGGCGAGTCGCCTACGTGCAGTGCTCGGCTCCTGGTCTCAAAAATGCCCGGAGAAGACTGACAATCAAGCCACCACGGGTGCCCACGACGGAAAAGGCAAATCCCATCTTGGTGCAGAGAAAACCGCCCGCTGACCCAGGGCCAGCGCCATTTACGAAAATTTAAAAAAAAAAAAATAAAAATAAAAAGATTTTTTTTTCTGAAACTCCAAAATAAAGAAAGAACGAAATAGGGCAGCAGCAGACGAGACCAGCTCGCGTCGCCCGGATCTGTTGCTCGCAGACGCGGCCGCCGCCTCCTTTTTACTCCTGTGCGCCCGGCCCCGCGCTCGCTCTGGCGGAGCTCCCGGGGATGTTGCGAGGAGCGCACGCGCGCTCGCGACCGCGAGTCTGGGGCGGGAGCGCGGGGAAGGCGCGCGCTCGCGGCCGGTGCGTGCGCCGCCCGAGGGCGGGGCTGGGAGCGCGCGCCGGCGGAGAGGCGTGCAGGGCGCCTGCTGCAAGGAGGAGCTGGAGGGGGGGGGGGGGAGGCGAGCCCGGTGTGCGTCTCCCGGACGTTCGGAGCGCCTCGTGCGGGGGGTCTCCGGGAGGGGAGGGCGAGCGAGCGCCCAGCCTCCCACAATGGCTTCTTGCGTGCAGTGAAGCCGCGCTGCACCGCCGGCCCCGCCCCTCGAGAGACCTGCAAGGTCGGCACGTTGAGCGCTGCGCCCCGCACCTGGTGAGCGACCAGCGGAGCAGGAAAGCTGCTCTGGCTGTCGCTACTGCAGCCTCCGGAGGAGAGGCCTCTTCGATGATGTCAGGACTGCAACGCCGAGTCACGGTTGCAGGGAGCCAGCAGGAGAGTTCGGGAAGAGTATCCTGCAGTGGGATGCTGAGTTCCATAAAGTTGCAGGGCGCTAGATTGATCTGCTGAAGCAAAGGGCATCAGGGTTCCTAATCGCCTGCTCATCTGTCTGTACAGATCGCTGGCTGCGTGCGGCTTGAATGTTGATGGTTTCAAGCCAGGGTTGCCCTAACCGCAGAAAGCCACCCCCCTTGAGAAGTTTAACAAAGGGCACCAAAGACTGAGGTGGACTTGATAATTGTGTCCCTAGCTCCTCTGCCTAACTCCACAGCCAGGAGCACTTATTCTGAGGTCTTCCTCCGGTGTCTGGTAGGGGGATCAAATGAGCAACTTGGAAACGAACTTAAAAGCACCTAATTGAGCCGTTTGCAAAAGTAAACGGAGCCCGGTGTCGAGCTTGACCAAAAGGATCGTGTCAAATGCTATAGTCCCAATTAACTCAAGTTTAGTAAGTCATTCTTTCAATACGGATCAAAAGAATGTAGGGAACTCTGCACAGAACACTGATGTATACATTTTCCTTCGTGCCTCTGTCCCCACAACAGGAGAGGCCAAACCTTCTTTAAATCACTGGTCTCTGAGGCAACCTTGCCCCTAAGGATATTCAATTGCAAATGCCTCATCTGTATCTTACTGGTATTAGTACTTGGCCAGGCCCTGTTCTCTGGAATTACTATTTTGATGTTAATGTCGCTAGTATTATAATGATCCAGGTGAATGAGCTAGACTGGCTGGTTCAAGCTCCCGGACAGGTTCCCATAGCTTTGGCCTTGAATAAGTTACCCAAGCCCTCTGGGCCAGTTTTCTCCTTGGTAATCAGGAAAGACATTATTGCATGAGCTAATAAAAGAAAATACTTGCCGGGTAGTGGTGGCTGTAATCCCAACACCTGGGAGGCAGAGGCAGGCGGATTTCTGCGTTCGAAGCCACCTGGTCTACAGAGTGAGTTCCAGGACAGCCAGGGCCACACAGAGAAACCCTGTCTCGGAAAAAAAACAAATCCCAAAAAAAAAAAAAGAAGAAAAGCAAATACTTAAAGTGGTATTTGATATATGGGAAGTCAACACTCAGGAAATCCTCAATAAAAGTAGGCCAGGCCAAGAATCAAACACAGTCTAGCTCCGGAGCAGCCACTGCAAACCTGCAGTGTTGGCGCGCTGTCTCGCTCACTGTAGAGTGCATTCTGCAGCTTTATGCAATACATCTAATTGAAGGCCCTTGTTTTATTAGTGGAAGAAGTTGGCCCTGCCTTTCTGCCAGACCCCCAAACAATACCCCTGATTGTCTCTACCCCCTCTTGGTCCAACCTTAGCAATGCTGGCCAACGCATACCACTCTTTAGCTTCCTCCACCCCCCAGGCTTCCAACCAGGTTCAGCACTGACTTAGCTGTCCTCTCTTAAGACCAGCACTAAAAGGTCTTTGAAGGGGCTGTGTGCTCTCTTGCTCCCTTCTCTTGCCCCTTACCCTCTTCCCATTCCCCTCCCCTCTCCATGTGCTCATGGCCGGCCTCTACTCCTTTCTGTCTGTGTGTGTGTGTGCGCGTGTGTATGTTTCTGTATGTGCCTTTCTCTGTCTCTACTCCCTCAACTCCCTTCCCTATGCCTTAAATAAACTCTACACTACACCTTCTTATGGCCAGTAAGCGGGAAGGAATGCCTCAGCATGGGCCCCGCAGAAGCACCCTTCTCCCAAACCATACCACACCTCCTCGAAACATATTCCTGGCTTCTCTTTTCTTTTTGTAAAACACAACACCACTAACTGACAACCTGAGCTGATGCCCAGGCTCCCTATGGTAGAAGGAATAAGACCAGGACTGGGCAGTGACATATGCATTCATACACATATACTCGACCAGTCAATCCTTAAAGTAAAAATATTAAAATAGAAAAAGAGCCGGACAGTGGTGGTGCACGCCTGTAATCCCAGCACTCTGGGAGGCAGAGGCAGGTGGATTTCTGAGTTCCAGGCCAGCCTGGTCTACAGAGTGAGTTCCAGGACAGCCAGGGCTACACAGAGAAACCCTGCCTCAAAAAAGCCAAAATCAAAAAAAAAAAAAAAGAAAAGAAAGAAAGAAAGAAAAAGAGAGAAAGGAAGGAAGGAAGAAAAAAGAAAGAAAACGAAAGGAAGGAAGGAAGAAGAAAGAAAGAAGGAAGGAAGGAAGGAAGAGAGAGAGAGAGAGAGAGAGAGAGAGAGAGAGAGAGAGAGAAAGAAAGGGCTGTGTGGAAGGAAGGTTTCCCAGATGGGATTACAGATACATACCTCCTCAGACTATTCATTTGAGGTAGGGAGGGGACCCAAGGCAAAGGCTGTACCAACTGAGAATTATGTACTTGCCCCATATTTGGGGTTTGAATTTGTTTGAGCCAGGATTTCAGTCTAAAGCCACACTAGCCAGGAACTCTTGCCAATTCACCTGCCTCCCGTCCTGAGCACTGGATTATGGTGCTACCATACCACCACGCCTGGCTTTTGGCAGTTTTAGATTGGAATCTGGCTGCTTTGCAAAGGGGTGTTGGAGAAGTGGAACCGACAGGGTCAGACTGACCTAAGACTACACTAGAGTCGGCTGTATTCGCCGCTTCTATCCTCTCCTCCCTCTACCACCGAGTACCTGCTTCTTGCTTCTTCTTTGGTGGTAATGGTGGTGGTGGTGGTGGTGGTGGTGGTGGTGGTGTGGTGGTGTGTGTGTTGTGTATGTGTGATGTGTGTGTGTGATGTGTGTGTGTGTATACATCTACTCATGTGGACAGCAGAGGGCAACTTTAGGTGTTATCCTTCTGTGTGTGTGTGTGTGTGTGTGTGTGTGTGTGTTTGAAATCCTGTCTCAGAAAAAAAATTAAAAAGAGAGACAGAGAGACAGACAAACTCAACTCCCAGGAACTAATCTGAGGAATTTCAAACCCTCTGTCCAAGAGTAAACATGGCTCAAAATGTCCATTCCCCTTCTAATTCTTGACCTCTGGCCACTGGGCTGTTTGATCTGTGGAACCAGTCTGCTTCCCCAGAGCTCTCTCTCCAGGCACGGACTGTTCCAAGGACTGGTGTGGGCATCTAAGCCTAATGCTGACTAAGGCGACACACGTGGGTTTGTTTCCCAGCCTTGACCCTCCACCCTTGCCCTCCACAAGGGTCTGCCCAGCTGGTCCGAAAACGTTGCTGTATGAGAAGCCTCTGAGGAAATTCTAAGGCACCTAAGACTGGACTCTCCTGCTAGGAATCTTATTTAATGGGTCTGGGCTGTGACTGGTCCTTGGGATGTTTTAAAACTTCCCCAGGGCTATTCTAATATATGGTAAAGGTAAGAAACCTGATTTGGAAGGAGGTGCCTGCACCTGTGCCTATGCACTAAGCAGCAACTGGGCTCTGCATTTTTTTTTTTAATTTACCATGAGTATTTCATTCAGTCCTCATAAAGATATACAAGAGGGATTTTGTTTCACAAAAATAGGATCGCATTAAACATGTTTTTTCTGGATCTTGCCACTAACATTCAATTTCTACAGAAATCCCTCAAGATCAACTGATACCCTTTCCATCCATTCTTCCTACACCCCTTTCTGTGCTGGGGATCCATCCTCAGTCCTTTTAAATTTTTGTTTATGGCATAATTTCAAATTTACAGAAAAGCTGCCGAAATAGTATTAAGGCTATTCCACTGACACTTCATTCAGTTCTCCCAAGGCTTTGATCCTTACTTCAGGCCTTGGTGGGGCGGGGTGGAGGTGGGGTGGGGGTCGTTAAAAGCCCTCAAGTGATGCTAAGCTGCTTCCTGTCGCTCTCTTTGAGACCTCCCGGGTTGCAATGAGACTCAAGGAAGACTGCAAAGCTCTGACCCTTGTGAAGGGTCTTTGCACCACAAGCAGTTGTGTGAGCTGAGAGCTAGGGCCGTACCCCACATAGCCAGGTGGGCAATGGTGGCGGTGCACGCCTTTAATCCCAGCACGCAGAAGGCAGAGGCAGGTGGGTCTCTGAGTTGAGGCTAGCCTCTTCCACAGAGCCAGTTCCAGGAAAGCAAGGGCAACACAGAGAAACCTTGTCTCAAAAATAACAACACAGCAAAAAAAAAAAAGGGGGTGGGGGTGGGGGGAGAAAAGTTCAAAAATAATGTGGTTGAATAAGATTTTGCCTAGCTCTTGTGCTCCTGCCATTTTGCCTCTCTGCACACACCTTCTCTATTCCCAGTCCCATTTGTGTTTGGCTTGTAGAGGCCTGCAGATAACCTCAGGTGTGGCTCCTCAGATGCCACCCATCTTGAGTTCTTCTGTTTGTTTTGTTTATTTTGTTGTTGTTATGAGTATGGGTGTTCACAGGCAGATATGTGTGATGAAACTTCTCCAGGGAGATGCAATGCATGCATCTCTGATAGGGATCCCATGAGAAAGCAAAGTACAGATACCACCGAAGTCCAACTAGGTGAGCCAATGACTTTTATTGGGGTTACTCATAGCAATATGAGCAAGGGGTTATCTACGGGAGCAGAAATGACTCAAAGATGGCTCCTTCACCGAAGCCCACCCCAGCTCGGGTGACAGCCCACAAAGCTGCAGACCTGGAGCATACTACGCAGCCTGCAGACAGCTCTGCAGGCTGGAGCGTGTCCTTTCCGGGTGCCTCAGTTGGTCTAAACCTCTTCCAGGCAGCTTTGAAGGCTGCATCTTCCAAGCATCAGGCCGGCTCTCAACATCTTCTTTGCAGTTCAGCGATTTTGGTCAGCTTTAATTGTTTACCGACAGAGAGTAGCCCAGCGAATCTAGTCAGGTTCAGAGACTTCTTGAAGCTATTTTGAGTTGTTTTCCTTCCTGTCTTAAGGAGCTTCTCTGCAGGAAGGAATGTCTCAATAATGAAAAAAACTGTCCCACAGCAGTGTGTGTGTGTGTGTGTGTGTGCCTGGTACCCCTGAAAGCCAGAAGAGAAGAGCACATGGCACCCCTGGAACTGGAGTCACAGAAATTGCAAGCTGTCTGTGGGGGTGCTGGTAACCAAACCTGGGTCCTTCGTAAGAGCATCAAGAGTTCTTAACTGCCGAGAAGTATCTCCAGCCCCATTCCTTGTTTTTGAGACCAGGCCTTTCATTAGCCAGGCGCTCAGGAAGTAGGCTCGTCCACCTGTCTGTGCCTAGTAGGCACTAGGGTTACAAACACGTGCTGCCTGATGGTTTTCGCCTGGGTTCTGACCATCAAACTTGGCTCCTTGTACTTGCAAAGCACTTCTACCTACTGTACTGTCTTCCCAGCCCGTGGCGACTCTGTTTCTACTTCTTTAAAATCAACATAATAGGCAAGGCACAGTGGTGCGTGCCTTCAGTCTCAACACTAGGGAGGCAGTGACTGGGCAGATTTCTGTGAGTTTGAGGTCAGTCTGGTCTATGTAGTGTGTTCCAGGACAGCTTTATCTATATAGAAAGACCTTATCTTGAAAAAGAAAACAACCCTCAAAATAGAATAGACTCAAACAAAGATAATAGACAAGTTGGGTGAGCACTGAATGGGATACCATAGACCAGTACTTGTCACAGGGCTACTCACTGAAGATTAGATTCGCTGACTGTGGGTTAGGTCACTTGCTGCTAAGCCTGATGACCCAAGTTTGATTCTTGGGTCCAACACAGTGAGAGAGAGAGCCAACTCCTAGACATTCTCTCTCTCTCTCTCTCTCTCTCTCTCTCTTACACACACACACTGAATAAAAACAAAGATTACAATGTCAATGTTACTTCCTTATAAATTTGTTCAAGCTTATCCAGCTGACCTAGCAGCAGAAATCTTTATGATCCAAACAGCCACTAAATCACTTAGAGAGCTGGGGAGTTTCCAGTATAGGAAAGGTTTAAGTTAGAAACAGACCTGTTTTGAAACAAAATTAGCAAAAAAATCAGTTCAAAATATCTCTCGAGATGACTCACCCTAAGGGATGTTTTGCTTGTGTTTGGTGCACGGCAGCCTAGGAAATGCTCCACTCTAAAGTGGGTCTAGAATGTGTCGGTGAGGCAGAAAGCTAACTGAAGATGGTGAGAGATGGGTGGTACGACGCAGAAGTCACGTCAGAACATCCACAGACCTACAACCAACGCTTAAGCAGACCTATTTCTGGTGTCGGCTATCCCAGGGGCAAAGATAGGCACAAATGTTAATAAAGCTGTTATTAATCATGTCATTTTACAGTGGCTAAAATGTAGCACATTAATGCCATATTTTCCAATTCTTAAATTTTTTTTTTTTAGTTTTCTCAACTTAAAACATTTATCATCTGCAAGCCGATGTACTTGTTCTCATAATAGGAGTAAAGTATATGGGGTGTTTACAGGGCGCTGTGGGAAGAAGCTACCTTTTCCTGGGACTTTCCGAAGAAAAGAGGCTCTATCTGAGGGCTCTAACTCTCTAGGACATTTGTCTACTCTATAGTGGGGTGAGGAGAATTCCATTCATACCCTTTCGTGTTTCTTGGGCACTTGTGGTGTGCCAAGCCAGGTCTGCTCCCATAGTGCTTTGCTTTAGCCGTGTGCAACCTTTTGACATTGAAATATGATGTTATTATATACAAAGTTCATGCAAGAGAGCCTTACAATACAGTTACAAAAAAAAAACATCACACATACAAAACAAAACAAAATGCCTTTAATCCCAGCCCTTGGGAAGCAGAGCAGATAGCTCTCCAAGTACCAGGGCTAGCCTGGTCTACAGTGAGGTCCAGGACAGCCAAGGCTACAAAAAAAAAAAAAAAAAAAAAGAAACCTGGTTTCTCTCTTGGGAAAAAAAAAGAATGAAAGAAAAGAAATATAGAAAAAGAAAAGAAAACAACAACCAAAATCCTCATAATGTTTAATTCCATTTTTGATTTTGTGATAGATCATATATTCATAGCTATCCTTTGACCTGAACATATCTGAATGTCCTCATGATAACTATTACTGTCCTTGCCTGGGTATTAAGAATAAGGTTCTCAGGAGCCTAGATTCCTGCTATGAATAAAGAAATGAAACTGTATAGGACAGGGCCTATCCTGACAGGGATTGCTGACAGGGCTCAGCCCTCTTGTGTTCCCTATAAGCTCCTTGAGACGTAATAGCTGTGACAGAGACACTGGAGCTTGCTAGAATAGTAACCACAAGGCATGAAATGCACATTCTTTTGGAAACCTTAGATTCCCATATTGAGAAACATGCAATTATTTTAAATCCATCGGAGCTAACTGAGTTCATTTTAAAGTGGAAAATGTGGCCAGGGGCTGAAGGCTCAGCAAGCACAAGCACCTGCCGCCGAGGCTGCCGGGAATCTGAGTGTGATCCCTAGGCTCTCCCTCATGATGGAAGGAGATAACCAACCTCCCCAAACTGTCCCCTGCCCTCCACCAGGTGACTGAGGCCCACGTGTCCCCGCTGAGAGCTGATGCCTTCATGGCCCAGGGAAGAGTCTGGAGTTTTGAGAATCCAGGAGTAGTCAGGGTGCTCACCCACCAAGGGACTAGAAAAGGAACTGTGTGCTCTCCTCCGAGGCAGGGACATGCAGCTGATCCAGGGTCCCACAACCACACAGTTTCTGGGACAGGTAGGTCACACCCACCTGCCTCTCCAAGGCAGGAAGCTGATGCAAGACATCTGATGTTCTTGGCTGGGCTGAGCCAGGAAGCATCCAATTGGGCGGCTGCAACCAGTGGACTCAGTACAGCTGTGTTTGAGTTTGAAATTTGCCTTGTCTTGCGTGGACTCAAAAATAACCAAGATGTAAATGAATGTGACAGTTTGTTACTGGCCTAAAGTGAGGGTAGGCAAACCAGTAAAAAACAAATGAGAAACAGCCCTGGGGCTGGGGCTGAAGCTCCAGTGATGACCGGGCATGCGCAGAGCCCTAGGTTCAGTCCTCAAGAGCCCGAAAGACGAGGCACGATGGTGAGGCAGGAAGATCAGAAGTTCACGGCCAACTTTGACTATAATGTGAGATCAAGGTCAGCTGGAGATACTCAAGACCTTAACACAATAAACAGGTGTGGGGGTGGGGTACCAAAAAAAAAAAAAAACCCACTTGAAAGGTTTTCAATCTCATTGAAATCTTCTAAGATTCTCACTGGCAATCATACCCTACCCCCCCCCCCCCACCAATGGTTCACAGCTCAAAATTACTAAACACAGAAGCAAAGAGTAAACCCACAGGACTAAGAAATAGTGGAACAATTAGATAGAAGGAGATTTAAAATGGTTCGCCTGGGCTAGTGAGAGGCTGGGTGGGTAAAGGCTCTTGCCAGCAGGCCTGACTACCTGAGTTCAGTCTCCAGGACGCCCACAGCGGAGAACCAATTCCTAAACACGACCTATACGTACAAGGAAATGTACTTACTGCCTGCCCACCCCCACTCAAATAAATAAGTGAAAATAATTTAAAAATGAGAGTTCACCCATCAAGGAAGCAAAAGCTTACCCTGCTATAAGAGAGAGAGAGAGAGAAACATGCGTTATGAATAAGGAATAAACCAGAAAGTTTAGGCACTACAAAAATGCTGTCACAGAGCTCAGCCTATATACTAAGATAAGTCAGAGAACTGATAAGGCGAATTTTGGACCAGAAAGAACACATTCTAGAAAAAAATACAAAGCAGGAGGGTGAGAGACAAGGAGGCAACGAAGCCGTCCTAGAGGTGAGTATTCCAATAGAGTTTGAGAATTTTCCAGAGGTGACGAAGCGCGTGACTCTTCAGTGTCTGGGAGTACAGCAGATTCTGCACAAGGAACACCAAATAAATATGTCTCCCCACAGCGAAAGTTATAAACTGCACTAAGTGCTCAAAGTAGGAATGGAGAGAAGGGTTAGGATGATAAAGGAACCGTGCGCATGCCTGCTACCGGGGCGCAACTGTCTTGCTCTCGACTCAAGGTTAGGACAAAGAATGCCCCCCTCCCCCCGGGGACCCGCGCAATACTATCAGGACCTGATGTAACTGGCACCAAGGATAGTTGGCGCGGTGGCTCTTCGGAGGCGACATAGCTGTGTCACTGAGTGACTGCACTCTTCCTTTCAAAGTGTCTCTGGGGCTGTTTATTTGAAGTTCGGTGACAGGAAACAGATGGCTGACTCAAACAAGGTCATGGAGGAAGTTTAAGAGAGAGACTACTTGTAAGGATGTGAGCTGGTTTAGGGGGGCCAAGGGACCATGCTCTCCCAGGGGCCGAGTGTGGTAAGATGCCAACACCACCCTGCTGCGCCAGAAAAGCATGGAGGCAGGAAGCATGGGCCACAGAAGCAGCTCCCCAGCCTGCAGCTCCACAGAACCACGCCCCTGGTCCCTGCAGCCCTGAGGCAGAAACCCCACAGAACTTGCCGGAGTGATTCCCTTCCTCTCCTCAAATTCGGTCCAGTTTGGACAATAAATGGTTTAATCACTTGGGCATCTTTTGCTGTGGTCCATCTGGAGAAGCTTCTGGAGAAATGAAGCTGGATGTTGAAAAGAGAAGGTAAACTGGGGTCCGGGAAAACAACACGACAAAACTTCCTGAAAAAACTCCTGTTCGATGGTATACTGTTTTTCCTTAGTGTAAGCCGTATAATTCACACCTATAAAATTCACCCCTTTCAATTCCGCAAGTCAGTTCTAGTAATCAGTTCCCATTTATCCCGACTTCTCAGCCCCAAGACCTAAGCAACCCCACGAATCTACTTTCTGTCTCTGTGATCTCCTATTCAGACACTACATCGGTGAATCAGACACTATGTATGTGGCTGCGTTCACTTAGCATGACGTTGCCAGAGCTCATCCACGTTGTAGCCACGGATTAATGTAAACACTATTCGTGTTCATGTATGTTTGCCTGCTTGTGTTCCACACGCGTGCAAGTGCCCACAGTGGTCAGAGGAGGGCGCTGGAACCCCTGGACCTTATGCTACAGATGATGTGGGTGCTGGGAACCTGAACCTGTCCTCTGCAAGAGTCTATCGAGAACAAAGAATAAACAGGCAGGGGCAGAGTCACCTAGATTTTTATGTGAGTGCTAGGATGTGAACTCTGATCTATGAGGATGCAACATGGTAAAGTGCATGGCAGGCACGTTACCAACTGACCCATCTCCTCAGCACCTGGGAGCGTGGTTTCAGTCCCTTGATATGTGTCTCCAGTGGAGTTGCTGAGTCATGCGGAAAATTCATGTGTAACCATTTGGAGAATGACTAGACTACTTTTTAGTAATTTTTTTAATCCCATATAATTCATAAGGCTTTTGCTCTGTGAAATCACTATTGCCAAGCAACTTGTAACAACTGATACCAGCTTTATCAAAAGATATCTTTCCTCTGCCACCCCCAGCTGGTCACTGGAGCCATAGTAACCCCTCTATTACCCAGTCTTCTGCCCACATCAAGTTGTTAATTGATTCTTTCACCACCAAGATTTTTTTGTTGTTATTGTTGAGGGGTTGGCACTAGAGAAGGAATCCAAGGCCTCTTACCTGCTAGGTTAGCGTTCTTCCACTGAGCTAGCTATATCCCAAGTCTTCCTTTTAAAATTCTGCTTGATTTTTATTTTGAGACAAAATCTCAATAAGCTAACGAGTTTGGCTTCCAATGCACTGTGGCTGAAGTAGGCCTTGAGCTTACAGTCTTCCTGCCTCCGTTTCACACAGAGCTGGCCTCACAGGTAGACGCTGCAAGGCCCAGTCAAACATCATCATTCATTTTGGAATGTGCCACTGATGGGTACTGCTAGCTGTAGGACTCCCAGATTAATAGAATTCTACAGCAGTCACTCATGCCACGGCTCTCGTATGAACCCCACTCTAGTCATTCACATTCTGGCTCTGGCTGTGAACTCCACCCTCTTGACATGTTTAAGTCACCAGAGTGGCTTGGGTTTTTTTCCTTGACCCCGCATGCCCTAGCAGAATGACTGCAGTTTCAAGAGGTTTTACCTGGGCTGAGGGCAGGCTACGCTTCCTTAGCTCTTTCACTTTTCTTTGATCAATTTCAATAAAAATAAGGGCACGGGAGACTAAAATGCAGGGGCAGTTGCTTGCTGGAGGCGGAATGGGCCTAGGCTTAGGAGTCATACAGACTTGAGTTCAAATTCTGGGGGTTGCATGTTTCACCCAAATCCCTGAGTGCCCAAGTCACTTGACCTGCCTGTGACATCACTGGGAAGTAAGAAACACCACTTGGTTACCTGGGAAAAGGCAGCTCTTTATCTGGGGGGGGGGGGGGGGGGGAAGGAGGGTGCCCTTGTTTGGACAGCAGGGTGAATTTAGGACTTTGAGCCTGGAGACATTTTCTTAATTGTTTCAAAGCAGTCCTGCCCTGTTTACTTTTAATAATGGGCTTGTTTGCTTTTAATAAGAAGAACCAGACCTGCTTTCCTTTTTGGTCCAACTGGGCTGCAGACACATGCTTCTAAGCTGAATAATCTTTGCAGCTGTCTGTGGCCTCGGGCAGCAAGTGCAAACAGGTGTAGGTGGGACCCATCTGCAGGGGGTAATGACGCCCCAGATCCTACTCAGCGACTTCAAAGACAGTGGCAACTGTGGCTCAACTAAGGCACACTGGTCCCGGGCTCCCTGCCCCCAAGGCAGGAAGGAACAAAGCTAAACAGTTCTCTTCTAGCTGGAGCAGTGAGTCACCCACTCTACTGACAAGGGAGTCTGTGATGGGGGTGGTCCCTTCCAGGTGGTGTCACACGGATCTTCAAACTTTGCTCGTCTCCAGGTGGTCTTCAGGTTCTCTGCATTGTCTAAGTTAGAGCTGCAGATGTTCATATCTGTTCATCTGTTTCCTTGCCTTTGCCTGTCTCTGTCTTTCTTTCTGTCTCCTCGCATTTACCTGTCTCTGTCTCTCTGTCTCTCTGTCTCTCTGTCTCTCTGTCTCTCTCTCTCTCTCTCTCTCTCTGTGTGTGTGTGTGTGTGTGTGTGTGTGTGTTGACTGAGATTCAGAGGCAGCTGGAAATGGAGGTTGGGGAAGGCATAAGACTTCTTGCTCCAGGCAGCGAGCAGATAGAAATCTTACATGACACCTCCTAGCACAGTAACATATCTTCTAGCCATAGCCTTGATGGATGTGTAGACGCAGCAAGCCTGGAACGTCCCCAGACCCTGGACAAAGCAGATGACCTTGACCCATTCATCTTTTCCAGCTTCACTCCTTACTGGGCACTTCTCTTAGCCCTGAACTTTTTCAGGGCTAAGAGAGTCTGTGATGGGGGTGGCCCCTTCCAGGTGATGTCACACGGATCTTCAAACTTTGCTCGTCTCCAGGTGGTCTTCAGGTTCTCTGCATTGTCTAAGTTAGAGCTGCAGATGTTCATATCTGTTCATCTTTTATCCCTAAAGCTAAGTTAGCCTAACCCTGTTGAAGGAGAAGAGTTCCCCTCCAACCGCATACTCCTATACTGATATGTATTTTAGAATAAATTAATACCTAATCTGAAAATGAAATAATATCTTCACAAAGTATTCCCCTAATCTAATTTTTCCTTGAAAGGGAGTCTATTACTCCACACGGTAACTGCATTACTGGCCAGAGCTAACAGGACTTGACATATACTCTCTATCTAGAATTGAAATCTTCCTTCCCTTGTTAAAGTGAACTTTACGTATTACTTATGCTATGTAACCCTGGATAAGAAATGTTTATACATATAGAAACAACAACAACCCACAAGAGGGCCCATGCTGAGTATACACAGGTGTCCCCTTGTCATTATACAGCAACTAATGCAGCAAAATAACAAAATCTACAGTGCTTACACTGTGAGTCAGCCACAAGTACCTTAAGCCTACGGAGATGTGTGAGCTTACGTGCAAACAGTGGGCTGTTTTACACAACAGACTTGAACAAACTTGGACTTAGGCATTTATGAACATCCACGGACAACGAGGTAAGACTGTAGTTTTTAGTTACTGCCCGTGACATCACTGGGAAGTAAGAAATATATATGTTTTTTCGAATCAGGGTTTCTATGTGTAGTCCTGGCTGTCCTGGAACTCACCCTGTAGACCAGGCTGGCCTCGAACTCAGAAATCCGCCTGCCTCTGCCTCCCAGAGTGCTGGGATTACAGGCGTGTGCTACCACAGCCCGGCTAGTTACTGGGTTTATATAGCAGCTGTCATAGAAGCTATCCTTAAAATAAGCTGAACACTCAATTATAAAAACGTAAATTTTGAAAAACCATTTCTACCAGGGGACCCATTCATAGATATGGAACGATCTTTTATCAAGTAATTTCCCCCAGGGTCTTTTAAATAGCCATCTCCCCATTTTGATTCAATTTGTGGGAGGCCCACGTAGCCGAGAGATTGGCCCACCTCCTTGTGGAGCAGAAGGGAACTGGGATGGGTAGCTGGATACCCATTTGGCACTCTCAGCTCCTGACTTGCTACTAATTCACTTTGCCGTTAGCTTAGCTTTCCCCTGAGGCTATTTGATCTGGGGGGGGAGGGGAACAGGGCTATAGGGCAGGGGCTGCTCAAGGAAGCCCCTCCAGATGATGTCTTTCAATAAGCATGTAATCCAAACATTACATTGTCCTTATGACAAAGAAGATTAATTGAATAACTCACTTGAAAACTGTGTGCCTCTTTAAAGTCTTGGTAGCTGATCCGGAAAGACTCCCTGCTGTAGCCTGGTTGAGAATAATGCCCTCAAAGAAAACAAAAACAAACAAACAAACAAACAAACTACATTTCATGAAGGGATTCCTTGAAATGCTGGACTCCAGGCAATATCACGTCTGTACTCTTGATAACACTCTCATTTGCATAATGCAATGCCATTTCTGAGGCATTTTCACAGAGGCTTCAGGAAGAGGCGGGCTGTCACAGGTCTCACAGTGACGCGTGAGGCTGGTTGGAAAAGAGCTATCTTAGATTCGTCCTGTTGCAGAAGATAAGAGGGAACATCTGCCCTTCCAAGAGCACCCAGTGAGCTAGAGACAGAAATGGTATCTTCATTCATGTCTTTTAAACTTCTATCTTCATATATCTCCCCGCTCCCTCTCTCCCTCACCTCTCTCCCCTTCTCTTACGTAGCCCAAGCTAGTTTCAGGCTTACTCTGTAGCTCAAGAGGATGACCTTGAATTTGTGATCCTCTGGCCTCTACTTCCCAAGTGCTAGAATTACATACACTCTTGCATATCAGCTCCCATTTATTTAGCCAACTGAAGATTCTTTCCCACCTGGCAAAATATTAAAGTCGAAGGAATTCAGCACAGGTGGCCACTACAGAAGGCATCAAAGTACCCGGATTCAGGACATCGTATATGGTGGCACTGCCTACCTGTTAGAGAGAATTCTAGCGATGCATGCTGCACGGCTTGTCTCCCATATTAGAGTGGGCCTTTCAGTGACGCTGCTATAGGAGTCACTATCTGTTATAAGTAACCCCAGTAAGCTTACTGCTTTACCAATCTAGATTTGGATGGAATTATTCGTGGGGTCTGTCACTATCCTCTATATCTGGGATGAATAGAAATGGACTCCTCAGGGGAAGCGATATGATATCAGTAAAGCTCCTTTGGACTAAAAGAACTTTCTTCACTCTGTAGGGCATTGACAACAGCCAACTGTTCGTGGAGGTGAGAGCTTCCGGCCAGAGTTAGGGTTCGACGTAGACATAAAGGTGGGGCCATGATCCAACGGCACTGTGGCTTTCTAGGGAGAAGAGAGGAGACCTGAGCAGGTCTATCCCGTCTCTCACTGCGATGGGACTCTGTGGCATCCTCCTTGGTAAGAAAGCCTTACCAGATGCAGCCACTTGGTCTTGGACCTTCAAACTGTGCACTGAATGAAACTGTATTCTTTATCAGTTACACAGTCTAGACTATTCATTCACTCATGGCAACAAAAATGACCCAAGATGCCTTCTATATCCAATATAAAAATAAAGATGGCTAGCCACATGTAAAATAGACTTTGCACTGTCTCCTACAGCAACCTGCCCGGGGACACTATACTATTATCTACAGTTGTCAGTTTTCGGGGAGCAGTCTGTTGTCATCCAGACCTTTTGGGGAGCCCAGTGACATTTCTCAGAAATGAAACAATGGCATTTATAATAATAGCCCCGCATGGCCGGGCCAGCTTCTGTCCTGTACTTCCTCTGCCACACCAATCCTGACTACTCTGTGACCTGGAGATGATGCTATGCACACTGCTCTGCCACTAGCGTTTACATTTTGGGTTTTCTTAAACTGTTGTTTATTGATGCACTTGGTGATTCTTATAAGTTGCTTCACATACTGCAGGAGAACCGAAAGTTCCATATAATGGGCATTGTGTATTCTTTAATGTGTGTATATGTGTATGTGTGTGTATTCATGTGACTGCAGGTACACGTATGTGCCCAGATATATGTATACTTGCATGTGTGTACTCATGGGAGTGAAGGCCAGAAGACAACTTCAGATATTATGCCTCAGATACTGTCTATCTTTTCTTGTGTGTGTGTGTGTGTGTGTATGTGTGTGTGTGTGTTATGTACTTTTAGGAATATGCATGTGTGCAGGGCTCATATGTACTTCTGCGCACATGCATGTGGAGGCCTGCAGCAAACTTCCAGTCTTTTCTCAATCACACACACACATACATGTGATTGGCGTGGCAGAGGAAGTGAGCGCGGGGACCGTCTGCTGAGATTTGGGTCCTGTTTCACCATCTGTTGAATTGGATCTTGGGCAAGCTTTTTCTACTGCTCACCTCAGCCTCAGTTTCCTCTGCTGTCAAAAGGAATCAAAAAACCTACATCAGGATTGTTGTGCTGATTAAATTAGATAATACGATACAGATTGTAAACTGCTTAAATGGAGCCGGGCGGTGGTGGCGCACGCCTGTAATCCCAGCACTCTGGGAGGCAGAGGCAGGCGGATTTCTGAGTTCGAGGCCAGTCTGGTCTACAGAGTGAGTTCCAGAACAGCCAGGGCTACAGAGAAACCCTGTCTCGAAAAAACCAAAATCAAAAAAAAAAAAAAAAAAACTGCTTAAATCCACCGGTGGTTCCCAGCCTTCCTAATGCTGCAACCCTTTAATACAGTTCCTCATGCTGTGGTGACCCCCAATCATAAGATTATTTTGTTGCTACGTTGTAACTGTGATTTTGCTACAGCTATGAATCCTAATGTAAATATCTGATATGCAATCCCTGTAGAAAGGTCATTCAACCCCAAAAGGAGTTGTGACCTGTAGTTGAGAACCACTGGCTTACATGATTACAGCACTCACTAAGAAAGCTGCTATTACCACACACATGGAAAAACCCAAAGACCTCACAAAAGCAACCTTCTCTGTGGTGCACTTATACATTAATTCAATTATTCTTACATTCATATGTTAGCATTATATCAGATAAGCAAAAATGTAAATGGTGAAAGAGCCCATTGCATATCCAAAGCACAGCAACCACTGCTATGGTAGTGTTGATTTGCAAAGGGGAGACAAGGTGATGGGAATTCTATCAATCAGGGTAAGATGTTTCTAGAAAAGAAGTCTGATTAAGCTCAGTGTGGGATCAAGCTAAAAAGGTTAGGGGAAGATTGATTGGGAATGACCATTCAAGGGGACTGACACAGGCTCCATTTTGTCTAGAACTTTCCCTCTCTTATCTACAGCCTCTCTGTCCCTGCAGACTACAGGCTGAGGATTCCTCCAGAGATCTGAGGGATGGGAGTGGGGCAGACTTCACAGAGGGAGATAGGAGGTTCCTCAGGGTTCCATACCAGGGAGAGAAAACATGTTTGGAAAGTCGTTGTTTTCCCCTCCACTGCCCGCTAACACAGCCAGGAATCTTAAGTGGCATGCTAAAAATTTCCTTTAATCCCATGTTTCTAGGATTATTCCACTATACACATGTGAACAGTGTTTTCAGTAAGATGCAGAGTCCTGTACAAAACCTCCTATAGATACACGGTGGGGACACTGGAAACACTTAGAAGCAAAGTAAGAATCAGACTGTTGAGACCTGAACTGGTGAGTTCAGAAGCTGTAAGAGGCTCAGAGACAGTTCTTGCTTTCCAAGGACATTTGGATTTGAGATGGGAACCTCTGGAAAAGGTCATGGTAGGACAATGAGGAACACAGATACCTATTATCTCCGGACCATCTAAAATCTGAGTGTCATGTGGAATCCGTAGTCTTTGTTGCCTGACCCCTCTGACCCTTTTCACTTTATATTAGTTTGTGGGCAACGAGGCTTAGAAAGAGTTGTTCAGAAGCAGGGGAGACCCTCAGGAAAATTATCCATAGATTATATGAAACCAGGAGAGGATCCTGGGATTCATTCCGGTATTGGATAGCCAATTTTACATACAGATTTGGAGGGTAATGTTGATATTGAGTAAACTTTACCCTCCAGAGCCTGGATTGGCCATATCTGATCATTGGAAGGCCTGACTAGAAGAAAAACTACTGGTCTGTTGGGGAGAGAAGCAAACTGACCATGCGCACGATATGATTTAGATGTTCCAGGTCTCTAGCCTGCCACCCACACACCAGGTTTAGACTTGGGAGCCTCTAGCTTCTAGAATTACATAAGCCAATTCCTTACAGGAAATATACCCTATTGGTTTTGTTTCTCTGGATAACTTCAATATAGATATTTTTCTGTCTGCCCTCTTTGCCCGTCCTGTCTCCATTTAAGATTCAGAAAAGCCTCTCCAAATAACCATTCCATCCCCGCCCCCTAACTTGCTAAATATAGTTCCAGCATTTACCATTAGAGGAAACCAACCATCCAATGGTTTAGTACATTATTCTGCTCCCACTGTGGGGCCTATTAGGTGAGCTAAGCCAATAATAATTATGAAGGCTCTGTAGAAACATCAGAGTATTTTAAATGTTAATGATGGTGGGGGCAAAAATATATATGTAAATATAGCTGTAACTGTGGAAGAGTGTGTGCTATATATAGGTGGTCTGTACAGGGATGAGATAACACAGAAATGCTCACACGGGGATGACAAATGTACTTACACCTTTATGTAACATACAGAATGCCTCCTGTGCACCGGGCAGAGCTCTAATCACTGTGAAGATGCGACTGTGAAATTAGTTTTTCTTTTTAAAGACCTGCTGGCTAGCTAGGCACCAGGAGAGCTATGATCAAGGGGACAGGCAATAATACATATTGACAAGGGTGCTGGACAAAAAGCTGGAATGCTCAAGTGTTCAAGGGAAGAGCAAAAGTGTCGCACACAACTTTTGGAAAACCGCGTGGCATGGAAAGGGCTGAGCACGGGATGACAACTGTGTGATGCACCAAGGTGCTGTGTGCTCGGTTCATTGTGGTATTAGCCAGTAACATCACCATCAATGTTAGATACTCACCAAATCAATTATCCATGACAGTTACTCCGTTAGACAGCATAAGCAGCCCCAGTGTTTCACCTGTGCCCCCAAAGGCCTGGACACGTGGAAGTTCACATGTGGATTTTTTTTTTATATCAGTGTTATCTGTAATAGCTCAAAAATGTCCATCAGTTGATGAATGAATGAACAAACTGTTGCCTACAGCAGAATATAATTCAGCCATTAAATGAACTAAACATTACTTCCCGATACTTCCTTGATCAACCCTGAAAACATCCTACTATAAGCAAAGGAGCCAAACACCAAATTCCAGGTAGACTATGATTCCATATATATGAACTGTCCAGAAAAGGCAAATCTAGAGCCAAAAAGCAGGTTCATAATTCCTTGCGGCAGGAGAGGCGATGAGGCTGAGGTGTTAGAGTTGGGGGGAGGGGGACACAGGGAATGACCGCTGATGGATACTCCTTCTTCATGAGGAAGTATGAAAATACTCTGAGTTTGATGGTGACAGTTGCAGGACTTGGTGACTACAAACTACAGAGGAGGTGCATACAAGCCTCCTCTGTAGAAGGGTGAAAAATTACATGGCAATAAAGCTGCTATTAAACATTACCTAATGCTGTTGTCATGTTGCTTTTGTAAATAAAATGAGTGATTAATGTTTTCTTTTATAAGCAGTCTGCCCTTTTGTTAAGGGGGGTCATGTCTGGTTCCTTTAAAGGCAGTGACAAGGCTTCAGCTTACTTCAGGAAGATTCTGAGGGGACTGTCTCAGCAGTTGCTTGGTGCAAACAAGAAACACACCAACAGGCTGGGCAGTGCATGCCTGTAATCCCAGCACTCTGGGAGGCAGAGGCAGGCAGATTTCTGAGTTCGAGGCCAGTCTGGTCTACAGAGTGAGTTCCAGGACAGCCAGGGCTATACAGAGAAACCCTGTCTTGAAAAAAACAAATCCAAAAAGAGAAAGAAAGAAAGAAAGAAAGAAAGGAAGGAAGGAAGGAAGGAAGGAAGGAAGGAAGGAAGGAAGGAAGGAAGAAGCACACCAACAGAAAGGGAACCCCAGCAGCCTGGCCTGAGCCAGACCGTAAGACCACAGGGAACCTCGCCTTACTTCAGGCAACCCTGACCACACCCATGGGGAAGTAAACAAATGGAACTGAGGTATTCATTTACCAGTTAGCTTTTCACCCCAGAATAGCTGAAGCAACAACTTAAAAGGAAAAAGGCTGACTTCGGCTCATAGTTTTAGAGATCTCAGACTCTGCCTGTAGGCCTGTGATAAAGTAAAAACATCATGGCAGAAGGGTATGTCATAGGAGACCTATCATCTATATCATGGGGGAGCAAGTGAGGAGGCAGGAAGAAGGCATAGCCCTCAGAGTACCACACACACTCTGGAAGGCTCCCTCCAGTGAGGCTGTTGCAGGGTATCCACCAGAGAAGTCTACTCAGACACAGGTTTAAGTCAGTGGAAGGGAGTGTTAGCCAGCTGGTGGCTACATTTTGTTTGGGATCCCAATGTAGTCCAAAGCCTTTGCAGGATGAGTTTTTAAGCACAAAACCCATATCCTGGGTTGACATATTTCAGTTAGCAAGAACCGTTAGCCAAAAACGGATTTACAAAAGGCAAAAAGCAAGGTTAGTACACCTAGAGACTTTCTTAGAAGAACTACATGGACATTGGGTAGGTTAGTTTTTTGCTTTAGTTTTGGCAGGTGGTGCTCTCTACATGCTGAGTTCCATGGCCTGAGTAGTGGTACTTCCATCATGGAGTCAGTTACGCTAAGGTCTGCTGGCCTGTTACAAGGTGCCACCTCTGGCTTTCCACTGACTCCCCCAATAATGCCATCAAATTGTGAATCCATCAGTGACGTAACCCATTGGTGTAAGAGTCCTCATGATCATATCACACCTTTTAAGTCCCACCTCTGTATGTGATTAGGGACTCTTAGGGACTCTTAACACATGAGCCTTAAGAGACACTTCATATCCAAACCATAATAGCTCACAAATTTGCAACTGGGCATGAGATTAGGCAAGAGTAACCGTAAGAATGGCTAAATTTTTTTTTTTTTGAACATCCAGTCTTCATATGAAGCCTGAGATGGGTTTTTATCATTAAACTCTTTTTGACAGATTAAAAGAAGTCATTTGCTGAAGGTCAGAAAGCTATGGAGATGGAATGATGTGGAGACCCTGCTGCCTGCTGCCCTGTTCTCCTTGGCTGGGCAAATGGGCGCTGATTGAGTGGCACATTGCTTCATATTTGGGGTTGTGCCCCGGTGGAGTTGTGTTTCAAGTAGATTCCAATGGGCCTAGGGCAAGAGGCTAAATCAGGACCTAGGAGCCTGCGTCCAACTCCAAATAATAAAACCACAGCTCTGGCCTTCTCAGCAGCAGTTCTGTTAACACAGCTCTGGCCTTCCTGTCCCAATTCTCGGAGCTCTTGCCGTTACTAGCTCAGGGCTGGCCTGCAGTAAGAACAAAACACACACTGTGATGATAAAAACTCAGCAGCTGATCTCTGTGCTGGTGCGTCCCTGTAGTTCTTACGTGCCTCTGTCTCACCCACAGGTCAGATGCCATCAATCTCCACTTTCCACAGATGAGGGAACTGAAATTGTGAATCATTTGTCCAACCTCATCATGGTATAATGGGCTACCCTTTCCCTTGAGAGCTCGGGCTGCCGCAGATTGAGTCCAACAGCATCATTTGTATAGGGACACAGACATGGGCACCTTGTCACACTGAATCCTGAAGCTTGCCTAGATGTCTCTCTTACAGTACCACCCAACAGAGGCTCTACGTCAGTGGTTCCCAACCTTTCTAATGCTGCGACCTTTTAATATAGTTCCTCATGCTGTGGTGAAATCCAACCATAAAATCATTTTCATTGCTACTTCATAACAGTTATTTTGCTACTGCTACGAATTGTAATGTAAGCATCTGCATTTTCTGATGGTCTTAGGCATCCCCTGTGGAAGGGCCAGTCTACTTCCAAAGAGGACCCACAGCTGGAGAACTGCTGCTCTGTGGAGACGGCCCACTGACTGCTCAGATAGCTTCTGTCAGCTCATTCAGGGTCTGCTATGGACTCCCAAGCACTTGGGAACCTACTTGCATTTAGGCCCCTGGTTTCGTTCATCCAGGGGCATGAGCTGAGAGAGGCTACACACAGCACATTCATTCTGCTTCATCCGCCGGCTCTTGTTCATTTTTGCCTGATGCCTAATAGTGTTTTTGACTGGATTTGGATGTGCTGTTAGATGAAAAGAATGTTTAGTTTCACTTGGTTCTAGGGATAAAAGGGAGAGGAGAGGGAGAGGAGAGGGAGAGGAAGGAGAAGAAGAGGAGGAGGAGGAGGAGGAGGAGGAGGAGGAGGAGGAGGAGGAAGAGAAGAAGAAGAAGAAGAAGAAGAAGAAGAAGAAGAAGAAGAAGAAGAAGAAGAAGAAGAAGAAGAAGAAGAAGAAGAAGAAGAAGAAGAAGAAAGAAGAAAGAAGAAGAAAGGGCATATTTGCTTTTTGCCCACCCAGACCTAGATATGTAACAGGTTCTTCTTGTACTTCATTTGAGCTGTTTTGTTTTTTACTGATTATCCCCAATAAAGTTCCCTCCCCATAAAGGCTTCCCAGGACCCATCAAGCTTGGGTGGTCTTCACTTTTTCCTTCCTCTAGAGATCACCTCCTTTTCCCTGACATCGTTTCCAGGAAGCACCTCCCCTTCCGCCCACCCCTCACCCTCCATCTCAGCAGCTCTATGGAACCGAGTTCATAGGCAGAACGCTGTGGGATCCAGTTCTGCTGCCCCGCAGTTGTTTTGGGGGCCGTTCATTTTCCCGCTTGGCACTAATAGCTTTTGTAGAACTCTCCTGGGATGTGGGCTACTTTGTGTTTGTAAGCCATCTTTCCAGAAAAGACCATCAGGTCCCAAGGATCCTGTACTTGGAGCAAGTGCCTTTAACTCTTCCCTTAAAGATACCTGATCGTGACGAGGCTTCACCCACAGAAGGCATGATCACCTACAGTGTGACCTTGAGAGTGTCCTTATGGCTTGGGATGCTCACACAGGACTCCACTGAGGCTGACCGTGTGAAGGGATGGGTGTAAGGATGGTGGGGATTTTTGACTGATTCTAAGAGTCGGTCTGCTATCATCTTATAGTGAGGTGGAATAGTAAGTAGGAAAATAGCAATTGTGTAGGAACAGGCTAAGAAAAGAGGAAAGGAAGGAAGTGTTAAGGCTGACGAGAAGAAAATCTGCTCTCCCAGAGCAGTGGCTGGGCATCTGCCCAAAGCCCAGGTGGCCATTCTGTCTCATCATGGCTCCCGTTGGCAGCCTATGCAGGCAGAGAGAAGTTTCTGGAAGTATAACTCGCTTTTGTTTTGTAGCAGGCAATCTCCCACTATTTATCTCAGTTTCAAGAATTTGGGGGTGGGGCGTGTATCTCTCTTTATCCAGTGCCCTAGTTTGCCATCTATTGCTACGATAAAACATCACAACTAAAAGCAACTTCCAGAGGAAATGATTTATTTGGCTTCCGTGTCCCAGGTCACAGTTTGTCACTGATGGAAGTCAGGCAGGAACTCAGGGCAGGAACCTGGAGACAGGAACTGAAACAGAGACTAAGAAGCTTACCTGGCCACTCTCCATGGCTTCACCCTGATTTTTTTACACAACCCAGGATCACCACTAGGGTTGGCACTGCCCACAGCAGGTTGAGCCCTCCCTCATTCACCATTAATGAAGAAAATGCCCCACAGGCTTGCCAATCTGATTCTTCTCAACCGAAGTTTCCTTTTCCCAGATGGATCAGAAATTATGTCAAGCCGGGCAGTGGTGGCGCACGCCTTTAATCCCAGCACTTTGGGAGGCAGAGGCAGGCGGATTTCTGAGTTCAAGGCCTTCCTGGTCTACAGAGTGAGTTCCAGGACAGCCAGGGCTACACAGAGAAACCCTGTCTCGAAAAACCAAAAAAAAAAAAAAAAAAGAAATGTCAAGTTGATTAAAACAACAACAACAGCCAGGCGTGGTGGCGCACACCTGTAATCCCAGCACTTGGGAGGCAGAAGCAGGTGGATTTCTGAGTTCGAGGCCAGCCTGGTCTACAGAGTGAATTCCAGGACAGCCAGGACTACACAGAGAAACCCTGTCTCAAAAAAAAAAAAAAAAAAAAAAAAAAAAAAACCAACAACAACAATTCACCAGGACACTCTAGAAAAGGAACCATCAATAAATGTCTGTCTTTCTTTCTCTCTCTCTTTTTTCTTTCTCTCTTTCTCTCTCTCTTTCTTCCTTTCTTTCCTTTTTTTTTGTAACTTAGGAGGATTGTGAGTGACTTAGAAAACAGATCCATCCGAGCTCCCAAAGGTGAGTCACTAGAGTTCTTGAATCCATCCCTCCTAGGATCACATATAGTTGAGTGGGGGCAGGGAAAAGAAAGTAGCTGAAATCTTAGGTGGGAAGCAGGGCCCTTTCCCCTACTCCTTCTAAAGGGAGCATTAACAGTCCTGATCCCGTGTGGGTCTCAAACATGAAGTCACATTTTCAAGCTAACAACCACGTCAGCCCAGAGAACAGTGTTCCACAACAATGGCCCAGAACATGGCTACAGGAAGTTATAACTGATTTGTTATGTATGTTGGGGAAACAACACTCCGTGGACCCAGATGACTTGGCCAATGGCAGGCAGCTAAGTGGCATTATTTAATTCCAAGTTTATTAGCCAGAGTCAGGCATCTCAGTCTATCTACTTCCAGGCTGAAAGGGCTCACAGGCCGATGGCCAAAGCAATAGAGACTCCTAACATTTCTTTATCCACTTCCTCTGCTGCCTTTGCTTATGGGATTCTCTCTGTGCTTTGCTCTTGGTGCCCAGTCACTAAACCCACTTTCAAATGACAATGTGGCATCCACCCTGAGAAGGTGGAGTTTCTGTGACGGGGGATCTTGATGAGAGGGGATACCCCTGAGTCAAGAAGAGCAGACAATGGGCATGGTACAAGGAAGAAAGGGGACAGGAGACATGAGTCATCCCCCATGCTTAACCACGAAGTGCCTGAGGAGGCCTCTGTGGTGTTTGTTTCCATGGCTCCCTACCCACCGGCAGTGGTCATTTCCTCAGTGGTAGTGTATACTCTAGGCATTCTTTTCAAATATTTGCTGAGCGTTTCCATGGGCTGATTGACAGTTAAGATTAGGCTCATCCACACAGAATGATATAAACACACCTCTTGGGCAAAGACTAAATTTCACTTTTACATAAAAGTCTATGGGTGGCCATGTGGGGGACTCTTGAGGCTCCATGGGTACAGCCAGGAATCCAGCTCCTGTGTTACTTTCTAGCCTGTGCCTTGTTTCTGTTAGGTTCCCTTGTGGTCCAGGATGCCTACCAAAGGCCTTGGAAAGAGGAGGGAAAGAGGAGGAGGGGAGGGGCTTTTCCCAGCTTCTTTCATGCAGATTTTTGAGATATCCCCGAATAATCCTGCCACCTGCCTCTGGTTTGCTACCATTCATAAACACAACCATATTTGGCTCCCAAGGTTACTGGGTGTGGTGGTTTGAATGAAAAATGTCCCCCAGACCTCGCAAATTTGAACACTTGGTCTCCCGTTGGTGGTGTTGTATGGGGAGGTTGTGGCATGTTTAGGACATGGGTTCTTCACTGGGGGGTGAAGTGGAGGTGTTGACAATTGCAGTAGGGTACAAAATAAGAGTTTGTCTCAAAAAAAAAAACAGCAAAAATTCAGGGTATTGTGTGTTCATCCTACTAAATGTCACAGTCACCCATGAGTCTCCCTCAAAGATAGGCCCTCAGGTTTCTCCTAAACCCTGCTCTAATGAGGGGGTGGGGGTTTTGTCTCATGAGGCACCAGTGAGCCTCTGCTCACTGTCAGTAGCACCTGTATTCCTGATAGATCCACTCCTAAGTCCTTCAGCCCACGGAACCAGGATATGGAGTGGGTAGAGTGGGGTAGCGGGGCATGGAGGTCTAATTTCAAGCTTCATAATCAACAGATGACAGCAGGAGCTTTGGATGGACATTCCTGCCCACCCCTTCCTGTCTCACAGAATCCGGGTCACATTGCATATCTCTGGTGAGCTTCATTTGTGCACCTTAAAAAAATGAGAAAAGCATCAGCAGTCTGGCCAGGGGTTCTGGATCTCCTCACCATTGCAGGCTAGGTGTCTGTGTGATGGAGATGGGACTCTCCTGTGCAAGGCAGGGCGTTCAGCCTCTGAGGTTTCTACCTGGTAGACGCCAGAAGCACCCGCAAAGTTTTGACAGCCTGAACTATCTCCAGACATTTTTACATGTCCCCAGGAGAACTGACCCAACAAGCTGGTTAGTGGTAACCACGTGGTGTGCATGTTACACGATTGCTTAGTAAATGTAATAACTATTGTCACACTCTTATTTATACTGTGAAAGCATCTATTAAAACAAAGTGTAGCCTCCTCGAAGAACACGGTTCTACAGAAACTATTTCTGAACTTAGTCTGGCAAACGCAGCAAGGGAATTCTTTGTCACTATAAACAACATTTTCTGTGAATTCCACCTGTTGTGAATGGTCACCATGCTAGGAATGTTGGTTGGGACATTCTTAAACAAGCTGTGGGGGGACATCTGTTGTTTTGTTGCCCACTTCCTGTGGCCTGATTTAGCTCTGGAAGGATTGCCTACCTTACTTTCAACCATGTATTTTGCCAATGCTGACCTCTGAGTTGGTGCTGGTGCGGTTAATCACAAGAGTAAGGTCCACGTCACCTGGGGGAAGTCCTCCTGTCTGGTGGCAGTGGTTAGACAAGGAATGACAACAGAGGATGTGCCAAAGCCTGCCTAGAAAACCCAAGGGTGTTTTCTCTGGTTAATGTAACAATGGAGCTGTTTGTTCCTTCAGGCTTGAGTGTGAGAAGTCATGAGATCTGAGACTAAGACCCACATGTGATGGACCACAGAACTGAGCTGAGACAAAATCGGGATTCTGATGGTTTCTCTGACCTTCAGCTATGGCTATGAAGCTCAGCGTAGTCCCTGATGAATACCACTGTGTGCTTACACAGTGTGGGGAATGGGCTAGATTTTCTGTTTTATGAAACCAGAAGATCCCACCCTGACCCCGAAAGCAAAACATTTAGCTCGGTACAGTGGAGCATGTCTGTAATCCCAACACCTGTGAGGCAGAAACAGGAGGATCAAAACTGTGTAGCCATCCCGTTACTCAGCTAACTTCCAGGCCCACCAGGTCTACATGATACCCTGTCTCGGACAGATGCTTTTCCATGTCTAGGGTTATGTGCGTTGTGAGGACCAAACTCTGGTCCTCATGTGGTAGAGCAAGCGGGGGCCTTCCTCACTAAACCGTCTCCTCCACCCTCATCATGGACTTTCAGAAATAGATTTTGGAAACTGGTGAGATGATTCGGTGTGTACTGCTGCCAAAATTACAGCCTGAGCTGGATCCCGAGGACCTACATGGCTGAAAAAGACACCCACCTCCCCCAAGTTGTCTTCTGACCTGCATTTGTACAAGGTGACACACAATTCCTTCCCCTACTAAATAAACACTAAAAAATTTTACAAAATAGGGGCTGGAGAGATGGCTCATCAGTTAGGAGCACGGATGTTCTTTGCAAAGGAACCAGGTTTAGTTCCAATCACCCACATAGTGGCCCACAATCATCTGTAACCCAGTTCCAGGGTATCTGAAGTCTCCAAGGCACTGCACATGTGTGATGCATACATGTAGGCAAAACAACCCATACACACAAAATAATATATATTTGCATATATAAATATATAATTATATATAAATGTGTCATTATATAATAGATAAACTAAGATTTCTATAATATGTAGCATATATAATAATATATAACACATTATATTGTTACATGATATATAATATAATTTCTATAATATTTACATATAATAACATCTAATAACATTATAGTCTTATTCATATATGTTATATAATTTCTATAATATATGGACTATTATTTATATATGGCATATTATTTATATGATAATATAGTAGTATATGTATTATATATTATCTATATACTTTACAAATGAACTTTGGGTCATGAGATGCTTTACGCAACAACAGAGAACCCATTCCTAGATGGCTAAAGAGATAAACTCAGCAGCTGTTCTAGAGAATGTCCCAAGGTCTCTTGGCCTGGAGCCCTGGCCCTGGCCCCACCTCTCTGTAGCTCTTGTGGCCACATTGTCCCCATTGCTTAAGTTCTGCCCTTAGGGTGGCTTTCCTGGTAGCCAAACCTTGACACAGGTTCAGTCCTCATGAGCAGGTGGCACCCAGGGAAGAGAGTTAGAAACCACTAAACTGGAGTGCTGGCCTTCACTGCGGTTAGGGCAGCTTAGATGGTGATCAGAGAAGACTCTCCCTGAGGCATAGCCAGAGCCAGAGACTGGAGCTGGGGTCGGGTCAGTGAGGGCCAGAGTTCTGAGCTGGTTCACAGGGGGGCAGGCGAACTGCAACAGGCAGGAAAGCTCCCTCACCACACACTGTAAAACAAAATAATATTCAATAAGCTGGGCGTGGTGGCGCACGCCTGTAATCCCAGCACTTGGGAGGCAGAGGCAGGCAGATTTCTGTGTTCGAGGCCAGCCTGGTCTACAGAATGAGTTCCAGGACAGCCAGGGTTACACAGAGAAACCCTGTCTCAAAAAAACAAAAACAAACAAAAAAAAAATTAAATATTACCAGTTTATATACGTCACCTTCTAGCGGCACCCTTTGCTTTCTTCCACAGGATAGCAGACTTCCTCGGGTCTCCTTTAGGAGTTTGCTAGTGTTTCTTAGCAGCAGGGTGGCCGCTGTCGCAGTAGCTGGTCTGGCAACCAGTTTTATTCCTAGAAAACAAGGGCAGAGACCACACCTAACACCTCTAATTTACATCACGCCGGCTTTCCGGCCTTCGTTTACACTGTTTGTCTAACCTCTGTTTTGAGGGTGTGTCTATCACGTGGCTCTGGCTGGCCTTGAACTTTTGTTGTAGACAAGGATGACCTTGAACTCCAGCCTCCACCAGGAGTGCCTAGTGCTAGGGTTACAGCGCGCGCCAGCTCTATTGTTCTAGTCCATCTGTCTCCTCACAGAGGACAATGGGAAGCGTTTCAAGGGTCAGAATTGCAATTTCCCTACTAGGACCTGTTCGGGACAAAAGATTTACCTCTCCAAACCTCTGATTCCTTCTCCTAGGACAGGGGTCACGGGATTACCTACTAATGGGGAACCCTGTTCTCCGTGGTGGCAGTCATTACCACCTTAATTAGAACAGCTGTGATTCCCTGCAGAAGACCCTCTGGAGTTGACGTTCCTTCAGAGGGAGGGCCATGGCCAGCCATTAGAGCCTCATCCGAGGCTCCTGTAGCTCTTTCCTACCCTTCCCTCCCAGCTGCATACGATTCTGCCCAAGCCACTTCTCAACCAGTGTGGTAGCATATCGGATATCGATATTTACCTTACGATTTGTAACAGTAGCAAATTACAGCTAGGAAGTAGCAACAAAATAATGTTATGGTGGGGGGGTGGTCACTGCAACTTGAGGAACTGTATTAAAGGGTCGCAGTGTTAGGAAGGTTGAAAACCACCGACAAAGACAGTATGACAGTGCCCGTGGGGCACCAAGTTGCGGGCGTAGGCCTGGGGGACTGACAGAAGACACAGACACGGGTCATTCAGTAAGGAGAGTGCCAAAGTTTTACTGAGGGACCAGCAATATATACTAGAGGCCAGGAAGAAGAAGAAGAAGAAAAAAAACAATTATAGCCATAGGCACCTGGGAGGTCCCTACCACGGGGGTGGGGGGGTGGGGGGGGGCGGCAGGAATCAAATTAAGCCCCAGGATGTTTTGCTGTCAGGAAAACCTGTGCAAACAACTCAGCTGGGGGTGCTGAGCTAACCTCACCAATGCTCAACCACAGTATAAGATTAATTCAAGCAGTATGGGTGATAACTCCTTCCATACAGCTCTGGGTGAGGGGGTTGTCCTCCACACTGAACTGATACTTTAGGGGAGGCAGTTGCTTTGCAGTCACCCATGCTCCTATGCGTAAGACAGATAAATCCTTTGGTTTCCCCTAGCTAGACTTGGGGTGTATAGTTACGTCAGCCTATCTCCAGTGTCCTTTCGGGGCAGAGGCAACAGATGACTTGTTTTACCTCCCCAGAACAATGTATGCAATGCCCACCTTTGAAAGTGGTCCGGAAAAATAGACGTCACGTTGACAGAGTGAACGCTCAGTCACAGACCCAGCTCATGGGCTCTGCTTGCAAGTATTGCTTTGTAGTGACAGCTCTTCCTATGCGGGGTACAGGAGTCTCTGAGTTCGTATTTGCTTTTCTACAATTACTAAACATTTAGAGCACAGTGCTCTAGCGAAGCTTTGATCAACACCTGGCTCTGCAGTTTCCCTGGATTTTCATCTTCATCTTCAAATCAAGCCTGTGAGGGAGGCAAACCTTTGTCCCACGGTCCTTGAGAGAAGGCCAAATCCTTCACTCGAGGTGGATCCGGCTCTAGGGAGATGGCTCAGTGGCTTAGAGTGTTCACCAAGCAGACATGAGGATCTAGGTTCAGATCCCCAGAGCCTGTGTAAGAAAGGCTGGGTGTGGCTGCTCAGGTGCCTGTAACCCTGGCAGTGTGTGAGGCAGGGTCAGGAGCTGCCTGGTCAGCTCCAGGAGACACTAGTGACGGAAATACAGGTACAGTCATGGAGCAGGACCCTCGACTGCCCTCTGGCCTCTATGCATGCATGGTACACAGGTCTTTCTTTTTTTGTTTCGTTTTGTTTTGTTTTTTCAAGACAGGGTTTCTCTGTGTAGCCCTGCTTGTCCTGGAACTCACTCTGTAGACCAGGCTGGCCTCGAACTCAGAAATCCACCTGCCTCTGCCTCCCAAGTGCTGGGATTAAAGGCGTGCGCCACCACAGCCTAGCTTGTATTTACATGTGCACATACAACTCTCTCTCTCTCTCTCTCTCTCTCTCTCTCTCTCTCACACACACACACACACACACACACACACAGAATAATCATAAGAAGCCACCCAAGCTCATGTCTACACAACATTAATGTTTATTCTCATCTCAGATGTGATCCACAAGAGTCCCTCATTAGAACCAGGGGGATGCATTGCAAGCAGAGTCCATTCTCCTGCACCAAACAGTAGACATGTTAGATCAGAATTTCCAGCTTTGAGATAAAAAAATGTACTTTTATGTTCAGTGCCTTCCCAGGGGCTTTTAAATATACTCAAAAAATTTTTTTTAGAGATTTATTATATGTACACTGTAGCTGTCTTCAGACACAGCAGAAGAGGGCATCAGATCTCATTACAGATGGTTGTGAGCCACCATGTGGTTGCTGGGATTTGAACTCAGGACCTTCCGAAGAGCAGTCAGTGCTCTTAACCTCTGAGTCATCTCTCCAGCCCTCTTTTTTTTTTTTTTTAAATAAGACTTACTTATTTATTTTCTGTATATGAATGTTCACCCGCATGCAAGTACGTGGACCACATGCAGGCTTGCTGCCTGTGGAGGCCAGAAGAAGATATCAGGCCACTTGGAACTAAAGTTACAAACATTTATAAGCCACCATGTGGGTCCTGGGAACTCAAGTTGGATCGTCTGCAAGAGCAGCAAGTGCTCTTAACCACTGAGCCATCTCCCAGGTCTATATACTATGTATATATACATTTAGAATCTACATTTGAGCTGGGCAAGGGGGAGCACTCCTATAATCCCAGCGCTGAGGAGACTGAGGCAGGAGTATCACTAGTTGAGGCTAGCCTGAGCTATGTACAGAGATCCTATCTCAAAAAAAACCAAACAAACAAAAACAAAACAAAAAACCAAACTCACTTTCCGGTCTAGGTGCTAATGAGGTGTGTATATTTGCCTTTTCAAAATCCAATCATCCATTTCTTTTTTCTATGTTCCATTACGAGTTTGTTTCAGATAGGGTCTCATTATATAGTCCAGGCGAGGCTTGAATCTCCTGCCTCAGTTTTGACTGCGTGCACATTTATTATATCTTGAGATCATTTAAGAAGTCCATTCCAACGACTATGGACTGTTTGCTAGCAGTGCCTCCTACTGCTTTCTATCTCAGGGTAATACACACTGCTAACCTTGAAACACTCCTGTGCACCGACCCTGTGGTGCACCAACCCTGTGGTGCACTGGGCCTGTAGAACTAGGCTATGAGGCTGTCCTGGAATCACCTCATCTCCGAATAACACTCAAAGGGGCCTGGCAGTTCTCATTTTGATTTCTCCAGAGAATTCTCCAAAATAGATCACCTAAGTGGCTCACTCTAAAAACTTCCATCGTGTCCTTTCAGCCCGGAAGCCCAAATCAAGGCTAAATAATCCTTGGGGGCCACCCCCTAGCTGGTGCCCAAAGTTTCCCCTACCAAGGCCCAGCTGGCCCTGTTGGCCAGTTTCTTCTCTTCAGTGCTGTGGGGTATACACCAGAGAAGACTGCTTGGACATGGGGTTACACCAATAGAGTTGTCTTAGTTAAGGTTTTACTGCTGTGAGGAGACACCATGACCAAGGCAACTCTTATAAAGGACAACATGTAATTGGAGCTGGCTTACAGGTTCAGAGGTTTAGTCCATTATCATTATGGCGGAAAGCCCAGCAGCATGCAGGCAGGCATGGTGCTGGAGGAATTGAGAATTCTATACCTTCAACCACGGGAAGCCAAGAGCAGACTGTTTCCAGGCAGCTGGGGAGGAGGGTCTGAAAGCCCACCTCCACAGTGACACACTTCCTCCAACAAGGCCACACCTACTCCAACAAGGCCACACCCACTCCAACAAGGCCACACCTCCTAACAGTGCCACTTCACTTCCTTTGGACAAGCATATTCAAACCACCACAAGAGTTTCTGTGAGCTTGTTGGTGACTACCCTGGGTGCCAGTGTAGCACTGAGCCTTTCTCAGGGTGAACTTTTAAACATAAAAACCATGCTCTGGGTTGACATACTTCGGTTAACAAGAACAGTAGCCAGAAGCTGAGGTTCAAAAACTAAAAAGCAAAATTAGTAAATTTAGAGACTTTCCCAGATCTATATGGACTTTGATGGATTAGGCCTTTATTTTAGTTTTGGCAGGTGTGTGCTGAGTGGCACTTTTATCATGGAGTCAGTTGTGCTAAGGTCTGGGGCCCTGTTACATTCAGGATCCCGTTGCTGACTGGCTGTTGCTTCCATCCACACTCTTGTGGGTTTCCCTTCCTTGTCCGCCATGTTTCTTTTCTGGATCCCGAGTAGAACCCCAGAACAGAGTCATTCTTTGCTCTTCAGCCTCCTTCCTTGAGTCACCAGTCCTCCCATCTGCTAGGCACACATGACAACCAGGAACTCTGTGGGGACCAGAGAACATGGAAAATGTGTTAGAATTATGGGCCTTCACCTTGGGAAGCATGAACACACCTTTCCATATTGCTTTTGGCAAATATTTCCAAAGCTTGTTTGCTTTGGAATGGAAAGGGAGTTTCAGGAGACAAAGTGGAGATGGACTTTGAGCCCTTTCTTCACGGCAAGTCCTTGTCTTAGTTAAGGTTTCTATTGCTGAGAATAAACACCATGACCACAGCAACGCATATAAAGGGAAGCATGTACTCGGGGCAGGCTTACAGTTCAGAGGTTTAGTCCATTGTCATCACAGCAGGAAGCATGGCGGCATGTAGGCAGATGTGGTGGCTGAGAGTTCTGTATCTGAGTTGGCAGGCAGTAGGAACAGAGAGTGACAGTGGCCTTGACTTGAGCTTCTGAAACCTCAAAGCCTGCTCCCGGTGACACACTTCCTTCAACAAGGCTACACATCCAGTAGTGCCATTCTCTATGAATATATAGGGCCATCTTCATTCAAACCATCAGAGTCCTCTAATGAGTATTTTAGATAAATCATCTAATCCCTCCAGGACCTCAGAGATTGTCGGCTTCTCCACTTCATGAAGCAAAATACAGGTCCAGAGAGGTTGAGTAACCTTTTCAGGGTCAAGCAACCGGTACAGGCTCCTAGTGCTGGCCAGGAGTGTGACCTTGAAGGACGCCCATTTATTCTCTTTGCATCTTTAAATATATCCAACAAGAGGGTCAAAAGTGCAAGAAAATGAATTGGTAGGAGGAAGAGAAGTTGAGAAACAAGAGTCAGGGGAGAATGTTGTTTTGTCTTCATTGGCCCGAGCATATATTGTTTATAAACATGTGGTCTGTGCTGCAATGGGGGACAGACTTCTCTAAAAGATGGCATTTTCCCACAGAGCCATAAACTCTCAGGGTTGGGAGGGATCCTGGTATGCTCTAATCCATTCAAAGATGAGAATCCCTTTAGTGTCCCATCACCATGGGTTCACCTGTCCGGGCATATCTGTAAGGGTGTGGCCTTCTGAAATGCCTGATGACATTTACTATAAACAAATAAAGATAACTAGCTCTTGCCTGATCAGTGTTCCCTCTTCCTTTAGGAAGCAACATCCTAAATGTCTTGGGGGAATCATCTGCCCTTGTTTTACTGAGAAAATTAGATGTGATCCCACGTTTGTCCAATTAGTTCGTGTCTCTTGGGGGCCTAAGTGGAGAACCAGATGACTCAGAATAGGAAAGGCAAAGCCAAGTTGTCTCAAAAGCCGACTGCCTATTAGGCCATGAGGCAGCTCAGGGACCCCCGTGGCCTTGTTCAGACCCGTCTCAGTTCTGAGAGAAACCGCCTGCTTCCTTGTGATTCCTTTCCGATTTATTTGTTTTGTATAGTAACCAGGGATAACACCGAATCTCACCCCATCCATTCCAGCTGGTTTTATTTCTTCATTCCAGAAGGAATTTATATTTGTGGCTTAAAAATTATTTTCAAGTGACACACTAGGGTAAATTTCCACGGTAAATTTCCCTGACTCCACTTCCCCCAGAGGCAACCACTGCCCTATGCTTCTCAGATCTGTTGAGAAACTTCTATTTCTCATTTATGAATATGGGTAATTCTCTCTTAAATGCCATTAAAACCTGACATGCGACTTCTGTCACTGCGCCCCTTCAGAGATTGGGAATTCCTGAATAGAGGTTAACAGACAAACTTAGAGTGAGTTGACAGTAGTCACTCCACACCCCCTTTGCCTTATCTTTATTTTCAGGTACCAGGTCACAATAATAAACATCGTTTTTAAAGGGATTTATTTTTATTTTTATGTGTATGAGTGTTGCCTGCATGAATGTACACACCATGTGTACAGTGCCTTTAGGGGAGAGAATAAAGCATCAAATGCTCCAGCACTCGGGCTAATGATGGTTTTTAGGTACTGGGAACAAAAACCAGGTCCTCTATTATAGCAACAAATGCTTTGAACCATAGAACCATCTCTCAACTCTATATAGTATTTATATTTTAAAACTATTTTATGCGTGAGGTTACTTTGTCTGCATGTGTGTCTGTGTACTGTGTTGCCTGGCGCCTGTGGAGGCTAGAAGACACCATTGGATCTCCTGGAACTGGAACTGCAGATGTTTGTGAGCCTTCATATGGGGGCTGGAAATCAAACCCAGGCCCTCCCTCTGGAAGAGCAGTCAGTGCTCTCAACCACTACCATCTCTCCAGTTCCCAAGCATTATTTTTAAAAATGAAATATTTTTTAAATTTAATTTTTTTACTTACTCACTTTCCATCCTGTTCACTGCCCCCTTCTAGTCACCCCCTCCCTTTCTCCTCTGAGCGGATGCCCCCCCCCCAACCCAGTATCCCTCAACCCTGGCACTTCAAGTCTCTGCCAAGCTAGTGCTTCCTCTTCCACTGAGGTCAGACAAGGCAGCCCAGCTAGAAGAACATATCCCTAACATACAAGCAACAACTTTTGGGATAGCCACCATTCCAGTTGTTTGGGACCCACATGAAGAGCAAGCTGCACATCTGCTACATATGAGCGAGAGGCTCCACCCAGCAGACAGATGCAGACACCCACAGCCAAACACTGGCTGGAGCTTGGGGACTCTTATGGAAGAATAGGAGGATGGAGTGGGGGCCCCAAAGAGGATAGGAACTCCACAGGAAGACCAACAGAGTCAACTAATCTAGACCCTTGGGGCTCTCAGAGTCTGAATCACCAACCAAAGAACATACATGAGCCGGACCTAGGCCTCCTGCTCATATGAAATTATATATACACACACACACACATACATACACACACATATAATATATATATATATATATGTATATATATATATATACATATATATATATTTTTTTTTTCTTTTGAGACAGGGTTTCTCTGTGTAGCCTTGACTGTCCTGGAATTCACTTTTGTAGACCAGGCTGGCCTCAAACTCAGAAATCCATCTGCTTCTGCCTCCCAAGTGCTGGGATTAAAGGCGTGTGCCACCACTGCCTGGCTGAAATTATGTTTTTTTAAAGTAAAAAATAAATATATCATTGACACCTCATGAAATGATCCAGAACACAAGGCTGAAATTACTTTTCTAAAAATATGGCACTGTCTGGATGGTCAAAGGTCAAGCACATGGGTAGAATCTAAGGAAGTTCTGGGCATGTAATATACAGCATGGGGATTCTGTAGTAAGTTCTGGGCATGTAATATACAGCATGGGGATTCTGTAGTAAGTTCTGGGCATGTAATATACAGCATGGGGATTCTGCAGTAAGTTCTGGGCATGTAATATACAGCATGGGGATTCTGCAGTAAGTTCTGGGCATGTAATATATGGCCTGGGGATTCTGCAGTAAGTTCTGGGCATGTAATATATGGCCTGGGGATTCTGTAGTAAGTTCTGGGCATGTAATATATGGCATGGGGATTCTGCAGTAAGTTCTGGGCATGTAATATATGCAGCATGGTGACATGCTTAATGACTGACATTTGATGAGAAGAGATCCTTTAGAAAAATAATACTTTTAGACCAGATGTGGTGGTACATACCTTAAATCCCAGTGCTTGGGAGACAGAAGTAGGCAGATATCTGTAATTTCAAGGCCAGCCTGATCTACAGAGAAAGTTCCAGAAGAGCCAGGACAGTTACACAGAGCAAACTCTGTCTTGAGAGAGACAGAGAACCAAATAAAGTAATGATGATGATGACGATGACAACAACGACGACGACGACGACGACGACAATGACGACGACGACTACTACTACTACTACTACTAAGATGATGACGATGATGACGACGACGATGACAATGATAATAACTTTTATTAATTCTTTGAGAACTTCATACAATGTAGTTTGATCATATTCATCTCTTTCCCAACTCCTTCCAGATCCATCCCTGCCTTTCTGCTCTCCCGACTTTACACCCTCTCCATTTCTTTTAAAACCCACCGAGCCCACTTTGTGTTGCTTCAACCTTCTCTGGAATGAGGCTGCCCTGAAGTGTGACTGACCTTCCAAAGATCACACCCTTAAAGGAAACTGACTCTCCTCTTCACAGTCGTTATTGTTACCAAAGGCTCCTGAGCTAGGAGTAGGGCTTCGTGTCCACTTCTGTGGCCCACTCCCAAAGCTCCTTGCTGGGAGTTTGTTTGGTTTGAGCTTGTGACGGTCTTTTGGAGGCCGTCACAATTGTTGCGAGTCCATATGTGCGACTGCCCTGTCGTGTGTAGAAAACAGAGATAGATCTCTGTAGTCATCTCTCTCTCTTACACCCCGAACCCTGCTCTGTGATGGTCCCTGAGCCTAGGGTGGGGAGATACACTACAATGCCCCATTCAAGATGAACCACCCCACACTCTCTGATTTTCTGCACCTCAACAAGTTGAGGGTCTCTGTTGATTCCCATATACTGCAGAAAGAAGCCTCTTTGCTGAGAGCTAACAGCCAGCGATGGGTATGGTGACGAGTTACTGGAGTCCGTTCAGTACTGTGTTTCTTATCAGAGTAATAGAGAAGACAAGATGAGCCTTCTTATAATTACAAAACAAAAGGGATCCAAGGGAGGTGATGTCATGTTCATTAAGCTGATTATGAGACTCATTTCATACTGAAAACACCAGTGAAAGCCTCATGCTAGACACCTGACACAATTTTTTACTGTCAGTTATGCCTCATAAAGCAGAAAAACATTATAGTACCTGGAAATGATAATGTTATGTGATTCATATGTCTGTTCCTCAGTTAAACGCATTGGTGTATCAGTCAAATCACACCAAAAACAAAACAAAAACAAAAACAAAAACAAAAACAAAAACAAAAAAAACCAAAAAATGTGTGCCCTGTGAACTGTCTGGTTCCCTGTGAATGCCAAGGACACAGGGGCTTTGAATTAGACAGAACTGGGTATCTGCCTCAGGGCCAGGACAGTCACATGACTGAAGGCTGCAGTGAGCAGGACAGTGAGCTAGCTGCACATTCCCCAGACAGTTACTGCATCTGCATGCAGCCAATTACTGCGCACAATTACTACCTTGCCCCATGCAGATGATTACTGCATGTGCATGCAGACGATTACTACATGTGCCAGGCAGCTAAACCTTCCCTTTACAAGAGACAACAGAAATTTAGATTTTTTTTAAAAAGAGAACTGAAAAAACAATAATTCTAATGTTTAATTTTGTCTATGCCTTTGTATCTGTGTAGGGATGTGTGCATTTGAGTTCAGGCGCCCAAGGAGGCCACGAGTGCCAGACCCCAGGAGCTGGAGTTACAGGTGGTTTGGAGCCATGTCATATGAGTGCTTGGAGATCTTCAGAAGGGTAGTCAGCGTTCTTAGACACAGGGACACCTCTCCAGCTCCAACTTTTCTAATTTTTAAATGATTAGCATGAATTCAAGATGTCTGAAGTATGATACAGGGCAAACACCATGGTGTGGGTTGTACTGTCCACTTTTGCCTGAGGGTTAGTTGATGGGAAACCTTGAAAGGAACTATAGGAGGTGTCCTAGTCAGGGTTACTTTGCTGTGATGAAACACCATGACCATAAGCGAGGTGGAGAGGAAAGGGTTTAGTTGTATTACACTTTAACATCACAGTCCTTCAGTGAAGGAAGTCAGGACAGGAACCTGAAGGCAGGATCTGCTGCAGAGGTCACAGAGGAGTCCTGTCTACAGGTTTGATCCTTATGACACTTGCACAGCCTGCCTGTTTGCTTATAACTGAGGACCAGGGATCACCCCTCCCCTTGCCCCACCACAGATACACAGAGTGGGCTGGGCCCTTTCGCATCAACCACCAATAAGAAAACGCTGCAGGCTTGTCCATAGCCTGATCTTATGGAGGCATTTTCTGAATTGGGGTTCACTTTTCAGATGACCCTAGGCCGTGTCAAGTAGACATAAAATTAGCCAGGGCAGGAGGCGAACATGCAGGAAAAGAAATGCTCTACTGTGTGGAATGTGGATTTTCAATGAAAAAAGAAAGAAAGAAAAATGAGCCCCCGGTATCTGCAACGGCATCCAGCATCGGCATCCAGCATCAGCATCCAGCATCGGCATCCCACATCTGCATCCAGCATCAGCATCCCACATCTGCATCCAGCATCAGCATCCAGCATCGGCATCCAGCATCAGCATCCCACATCTGCATCCAGCATCAGCATCCAGCATTGGCATCCAGCATCAGCATCCCACATCTGCATCCAGCATCAGCATCCCACATCTGCATCCAGCATCAGCATCCAGCATCGGCATCCAGCATCAGCATCCCACATCTGCATCCAGCATCAGCATCCAGCATTGGCATCCAGCATCAGCATCCAGCATCCAGCATCAGCATCCAGCATCAGCATCCAGCATCTGCATCCCACATCTGCATCCAGCATCAGCATCCAGCATTGGCATCCAGCATCAGCATCCAGCATCAGCATCCAGCATCTGCATCCAGCATCAGCATCCAGCATCAGCATCCAGCATCCAGCATCCAGCATCAGCATCCAGCATCTGCATCCCACATCTGCATCCAGCATCAGCATCCAGCATCAGCATCCAGCATCTGCATCTCACATCTGCATCCCACATCCAGCATAGGCACGGTCCTGACTGGGGATGTCCTCCAAATGTCCACGTGGCTGACTTGGTTCCGAAAGTGACACCACTGGGAGGTGGAGCCTTTAAGATGTGGGGCCCTTATGTGGGAAGTGGTGATGGTTGATCTCCGTTGTCACCTCCGCTGTGCTTCTAATCACCTCACACATGTGTGAGGACATTCTCTCAGAGGTAGGAGACTTACACTGAACGTGTGCAGGACAATTCCACAGGCTGGCAACCTGACTGAATAGAAAGTGCCGAGCTCTGTGGGAAGGGCACTGTCCCAGCGAAACATAGTTTTATCTATATGCTACTCTCAAGGGATTTTGCATTACCTTCTTTTGGACCTCTCTGTCTATATTTCTCTGACTGTCTGTCTGTCTGTCTCTCTTTCTCTCTGTATTCTGGTTTGAATCCCTTAAATAAACATTACAAATACAAAAGGAGTCTTATCCAGAGCTGGTTTTTACACGGCAACAATCTTTGCATACCCTGTCTCTAAGTAGTATCTCCTGTGTTTTATTATGTATTGTAATTGCCAACATATATTTAATGATACTGCAGAGAGGCTGATCCTTTCAGGCAGTGGGCGTGGGCTCCAGACACAGCTCTGTCACTTCCAGACCGTGTGACCTTGAACACTAGTTTTACCTTAAGAGACTTCACATTCCTTATTTGTAAAATGAGAGGTCTTGAAGATTCTATCAGGAATGAAGGGAGAATGCGCTTTTTAAATTCAGGGCTTCATTCCTCTCAGGGCTGCCGGAGAGGCTGGGCTGCGGCCCGAGGGAGGCATCCTGGTCTGTGCAGCTGAAGGGAGGGAAGGCACCAGTAGCTGATGGCCTGCAGTGGGGAACAGCCTCAACACAGTCTGAGAGAGGAACACAGGTGGTACAGTCGTTTCTCTAGCAGAACATATTTTATTAAGATGGGATTTAGAGACACGACCTGAGAGAACTTCCTCAGAAATATTCCTCGCACTTCCCACAGCCTCTGTGGCTCAGCCTGGAGCCTTCTCTCTGGTCTCCCAGCCTTGTCTCACCTTTTGGGGGCAGAGTCATATTCCTAAAACCAAACCGAAACAAACAAATAAAACTGTTCTAATGAAGATTGAGTGGACACGCTGGGGTCCACAGAGATATGAGGATATGTTTTTTCAAACCATGCTTCCTCCATACTGATTCATTGTTTGCCTGCATCTTGCCAGGGCCTGCTTTCCTTTCTAGGTGTGGAGATCCTGCGCTGTGCACGGGACCTTGTCGGCCCCTGGCACACGGTAGTGAGAAGGGTTGCTCTCGGATGGAGGAACGCATATGCGAGTGGGTGGATGAATCCTTGAGTAGGTCAGTGAACCGTGAGTGGGTCGTAGACTGGATCAATATGTGTAAGGCTGGAAGAAGAAATGAAAGAGTGAATAACTATGAAAAAGTCAATGGATGAACCAATGCATAGACATGTGAGTGTAGGCAATAAGTTCATAGTTAAATAAGGCCAAGCTCAGCGGCTAGAGGTTAAACAATGCAAGATAGGGGACCAATTAAACCAGGGTAGCTTGGCCAGGCTTCTACTCCCTGTCAGATCCTGAATGAGCACCACCTTCTCCTTTATCCTCCTTCTCCTTCTCCTCATCCTCCTTCTCTTCTTCCTCCAGGTTCTCTTTCTCCTCTTCCTTGTCCTCCCCCTCCTCTTCTTCTTCCTCGTCCTCCTCCTGGTCCCCCTCCTCCTGTTTCTTCTCCTACTATTCCTCTTTTTTTTTCAGGTGACTGATGACTATTCTTGATTGACATTGCCATTTTGATGGGATTCAGAATTGCCTAGAAGACACCCCCGGATATGTCTGTGAGACTGTTTCCAGAGAGGTTTAGCTAAAATGAGAAACCATACCTTGAATGTGGACAGCACCATTCACATGAACTGGGGTCCTAGACTGAAAGAAAAGGAGAAAACCCTGAGGTACCAATTCCTAATCATGCTCTGCTTCTTGACTCTGCTTGTGACCCGACCAGAGCTGTCTCAGTCCTCTGCAGCCAGGACTTCTCACAGTCCCTCAGCTGTGGACCAAAATAAGCCCCTTCTCTCTCAGGCTGCGTTTGCCTGGTGTATCGCAGCGACAGGAGATGAAGCCAAGCCAAGACTGAGTGGCAGGCAGAGGCTGAGGTACAGACGGGTGATGCACCACTGAGTAGTAAGCTCAAATTTCATCTTCCCAAAGGCCGGATCTGAATCTTACACAAGACAGAACAAAACTTTTGAGACAGGGTCTCTCTGGTTAGCCAGCGGCTGGCCTGGAATTCACAGTGATCTGCCTCCCTGTGCCATGTGAACACTGGGATTCAAGGTGTGTACTGCCATGCTTGGCAGAATAAAACATTGTGGACTCCCAGAATAGATGTTAGCGTTGTTTGCTTTACATTGTCATCTCATGACAAAAGCCTTGAGAAGACAACGTAAAGAAAGCACAATTTGATTGACTGGTTGGTTGGTTGGTTGGCTGGCTCACAGTCTAGAGGTTTCAGACTATGACCACGTGACTCGGGGCCTGTGTGTGGGTGGTGAGCAGATCATCATGGTAGGACATGCGGGAGAACAAAGTGGCCCACCTCATGACAAGCAGGAACAAGAAAAACAAGATACATCTAATACCTGCAGTGAGCTATTCCTCTAGTTGGGACCTTCTGATAGCACATCTGACCTGATCATCAATGGATTAATCCACCCATTCCTAATAATACTCCCAGGTGGAGACCAGACTCTAGAGATGTACATCTCCTCTACACCATGACAGTGTCCCTAATACCCCTAGTCACTAGAAATTTCCTTCTGGTCCCTCTTTACCCTGACTGTTTAAGTATGCACGTGAATATCTTCCTCCTCCCTCCTGGATGACAGGATGCTCACCATCCATCACCTTCAGCATCCACTCCCCGCTCTCGCCCCTCCCACCACCCCTCCCACCACCCCTCCCCCATCAGTACAGAGTCAAGCACTTTGTGAGTCCGCAGAGTTACTGTTTGGATTTGCAGAGTGCAAGCATTACCCATGGGGCTTTTCTGTGGACAAGGGAGGTTTGTTCAAGTGTTTTTATTGCACTAACTTGATAGGCTGCATCATCACATGCTTCCTGCCCTTGTAAAGTTTTACAGCATGCAAGCCAGAGCTAATAGCTTTAATTACTTAACTAAAGGCTTCAGGTCTTCCTTGTAAAGGCTCTAGGAACTTTTACATCTTACAGCTTCCGTACGCTTTGTTCACTTACAAAAGTCAGAGTTGGGGCTGATGTTACACTTAAATATCTTGATTCTTCCTCCAAAGAACTAGAAACACCAGAGAATGAATGTCAGATACTCTCTTCCTCCCATCAGTTAACAGATGACTGTGCTGGTTTGAATGAGAATGGCCCACCCATCAGCTCATGTATTTGAATACTTGGTCCCCAGTTAGTGGATTGTTTGGGAAGGATTGGAGGTGTGGCCTTACGAGAGGGGTTGTGTCACTGGGTAGGCTTTGGGGTTTCAAAAGGAAGCCATTCCTAGTTAGCTCTTTCTGCCTCTCCTGCTTGTGTTTCAAGATGTGAACTCTCAGCTACTGCTCCAGCCCCATGCCTGCCTGCCTGCCTATCTGCCTGCTGTCTGCCTGCCCGCCTACTGTCTGCCTGCCTGCCCGCCTGCTGTCTGCCTGCCTGTTGCCATGTTACCTGCCAAGATATCACATACTTGAATCCTCTGATACTACAAGCACCAAATAAACTCTTTATTTTGTAAGTTGGCTTTGTCATGATATGTATCACAGCAATAGAAAAGTAACTAAGACAGGGGCCAGACCTCTTTCAACCTCAGTTTTCTCATCTGTCAAATGAGAAGAACTAAATGAGAAGAACCAGTGGGCCTCTTAACATTAACACAGATACAAGGGATTATGATTCCTAACAATGGAGCAAGAAAGTAGATTTCAGTGATTTAGATCTTTCAGTGTGTTTTTTAGAGATATAATGAAAGGGTCTGTAGAAGGCAGAGGGCCTGGAGCTGGGTTTTTCAGACAACAAGCATAGATTATCACTTTCACTAAATGGACATCTAAGTAAGTTCCTGGTATTTTTGCCATAAGTTGATTCATCTAGTGCCAAGGAAATGGAATTATATGTATCAATAGCAAAACCTAAAATAACTAGGTGGGAATTTGGGAAATAAAATTTTGGAATTGTGTTCTGGGTCAGAAAGAGGCAAACATTGCTTTAAAGAGGGTGCATGATGACTGTTTTATAGCCCAATCGTCTTTGACATAAGGCTGTAAGAGAACTGTGTGATAGTGTTCCAGGAAAATATCTGTAAAATCAAATGTCAGTTTGGGTTTGGCCTGTGGTCATAGTTTTGAGATGAGCCCAATTTCCCAATATTGGTACGTGGCAAAGAAACTGCCCACTGTCTCTTGTACGTTAAGCTAGTCTATAGGAGAAAGGATTAGCATCTATCAAGTACTGCCTAGATCCAAGCAGCTTATGCACATCACATATATCATTTAGTCCTGTGAAGGAAGCATTAGCCACACACCTCTGTACATTTGAGAATATATATGCATATATGACTAAGCTGTCAACCTCAAGTAGGCTGGACTTGCTTTAAATCTCAAACTCTCTCCACTTCACATTATATTGTAGGTAAGTAGACCCTTATTTATTTTTATTTCGTGTGTGTGTGTGTGTGTGTGTGTGTGTGTGTGTGTGTATGCATATATGAGTGTAATGTAGCATGCTGTGCCACAGCATGTGTGTGGAGTCCAGAAGACAATCTTCTTGAGACAGGCTCTTCTTTTGTTATTTGCCTCAGCTTACACCAGTTGCCTGACCTGTGAGCTTCCAAGGATTCTCTTGTCTCTGCTTCCCATCTCTCCAAGGAACCCTGAGGTCTCAGGCACACGTTATTGTATGCAGTTCTACATGGGGTCTGGAGATCCAACCTCAGCTCCTTATGCTTGTCCAGGAAGCTCCCTGCTCACGGAGCTCTCTACCCCGTCTTGGGTTGATTTATTCAGCATTACGTTCAGCCTATTAATCTGTAGTGTAATTGTTGATATGCTTGGTGTGAGACCTACTATTTTAACCCATCATACATAACGATGGGTTGATCAAAGGCCAACCACATGTACCAAATTGGTCCCATAACATTCTGTTGCCTAGTGATGCTATAGTTGTCTAGGCTATAAGCTGTTTAATGCACAACTATAACTAAGTTGTGTAAATACTCTAATGTTTAGGTATTAGTGAGGTTGCCGATGACGTACTTCTCAGAAACATGTCCTAACCACACATTTCTCAGACCGTGTCTCTGTGTCTCTGTTGCTTAGTAACTCACAAATTGTCTTCTTTACATCTCATCTTTAAGTTAATTAATTTATTGTTCTTATGTTCTGTCATTTTTTTTTAAATTTTTGGTCTTTTGAGACAGGGTTTTTCTGTGTAGCTCTGGCTGTCCTGGAACTCACTCTGTAGACCAGGCTGGCCTCGAACTCAGAAATCTGCCTGCCTCTGCCTCCCAAGTGCTGGGATTAAAGGCGTGTGCTACCACTGCCCGGCTCAGGGTTTCTTTAATAAAGAAAAGTTTTCTGGGCTGGTGAGATGGCTCAGCAGGTAAGAGCACTGACTGATCTTCTGAAGGTCCTAAGTTCAAATCCCAGCAACTACATGGTGGCTCACAACTATCCATAATGAGATCCGATACCCTCTTCTGATGTGTCTAAAGATAATTAGTGTATTTACAAGTAGTAATAAATGAATTTTTAAACAAAATTTCCATAAAAATTAAAAAAAAAAGTTGTTTGTTTGTTTTTAGCTTTCAACGATCTGGCAGGTTTCACTGTTTGCAGTTTTCTTTGGTGGAGTTTGCTGAGTTTCTTGCATCTGTAAATAATGATGTCTTAGTCAGGGTTTCTATTCCTGCACAAACATCATGACCAAGAAGCAAGTTGGGGAGGAAAGGGTTTATTGAGCTTACATTTCCACATTGCTGTTCATCACTAAAGGAAGTCAGGACTGGAACTCAAGCAGGTCAGGAAGCAGGAGCTGATGCAGAGGCCATGGAGGGATGTTTCTTACTGGCTTGCTTCCCCTGGCTTGCTCAGCCTGCTCTCTTATAGAACCCAAGACTACCAGCCCAGGGATGGCACCACCCACAAGGGGCCCTCCCCCCTTGATCACTAACTGAGAAAATGTTCCACAGTTGGATCTCATGGAGGCACTTCCCCAACTGAAGCTCCTTTCTCTGTGATAACTCCAGCCTGTGTCAAGTTGACACACAAAACCAGACAGTACACATGCCTTCTAGTGAATTGCAGGCTATTGGCCTCAGGCTATTTTTTTTCCTCTCTCTTCCTTTCTGTGGGATTTCCACTCCACATCTTCAATGCTGATAGGGCTCTCTTCAACCTTTTCTCTCTTCTTCAGATTGGGTAAGTTGTTTTTTTTTTTTTTAATCCATCTACTTTCAATTCATCCAGTTAGTTTTAAATTTTGGAAATTTTATTTTTTGCAGATATTGCAGAATAATTGGTTCTTTCTGTTGTTTTTATTTCTCTTCTGAGAACGCCTCTCTTAGCTCATTGCAAGTATGTTCCTCTTATGTGTTTGAGCATCGTTTCCTTAAAATCTGTCTGCTAAGTTCAGCATATGGCCTCTCTCCATATACTGTCTTTCTCTGTCAAATGCTCTTTAGACAGGGTAACCTTTCAAAAGCTTTCTCTGCTGGGAATTTTGAACAGTATGCTGTAGAAATTCTGAGTTCTGTTATAATGCTACTAATATCAACACCTTAAAGCAGGCACTTGATTTCTGGACTTAACTAAGAACTATGTCTTCCAGGTGGTCAGTAGGGGCTCAAATCTCTTTTAATCTTAGCTGAGCTGTTTGGATCTTCCACTGTATGTCAGCCATGGTTATCTGAACTGTAGTCTCCTATTACTTAAGTCAAAGACACTGCAAATTACCTAAGAGATTCAGCTGCTTTATATGGACAGCACAGATCAGGACTAAAAAATTTCAGGCCAAAAGGTGTACAAATGTGAAATTTGGCTACTTTGATGTTTCCCTGACACAAGTCATCTGAGACAAGGGAACCTCAATTCAGAAAGTGCCTCCACAAGATCAGACTGAAGGCAAGCCTGTAGGTATTTTCGTAATTAGTGGGGAGGACTCAGCCACTGTGGGCAGTGCCACCCCTGGGCTGGTGGACCTGGGTGCTCTAAGAAAGCTGGGTGAAGTCCTGAGGAGCAGGGCAGTAAGTAGCACCCCTCTGCAGGTGCTGCTGGCAGCTCTGTCTCCTGGTTCGTGCCTTGTTTGAGTTGCTGTCCTGACTTTTTTCAATGATAAACAGTGATTTGGAAGTGCAAGCCAAATCAACCCTCTCCTCTCCATATTGCTTTGGTCATGGAATCTCATCACAGTAATAGAAACCCTGACTAGTACACTAGCCATAGAGTTTCCTGTTTCCCAGTGTTAGATCCTCTCTCATTAACTGCTTGCCTTACCTTATCCTACTGATTTCATGTAGTGTATGTAATCATGCAGTGTGTGTGGTCATGCAGTGTGTGTAGTCATGTAGTGTGTGTAGTCATGTAGTGTGTGTAGTCATGTAGTATATGTAGTCACGTAGTGTGTGTAGTCATGTAGTGTGTGCAATCATGCAGTGTGTGTAGCCATGTAGTGTGTGTAGTCATATGGTATGTGTAGTCATGCAGTGTGTGTAGTCATGTAATGTGTGTAGTCATGCAGTGTATGTAGTCACGTAGTGTGTGTAGTCACATAGTGTATAGTGTGTATAGTCATGTAGTGTGTGTAGTCATGTAGTGTGTGTAGTCATGTAGTGTGTGTAGCTGCAGATGCATTTGCCACCTCTTCTGTGGTTACTGTCTGTGTATGTATACATGACTTATTACTCTTTTTTAAAGATCTTATTTTTTTAATTTTATTAAAAAATTAATAAATGCATGAGCGGGTCACCGATAGTATGTATATATATCTGTGCCTACCTGGTTGGAGGAGGCCAGAAATGAGAGTTGGATCCCCTGGAACTGGAATGACAGCTTCGAGCTCCCCTACGGGTGCTGGGACTGGAACCAGGTCTTCTGCAGGAGCAGCAGTATCTCTCCCTCCCTCCATCCCCTTGTCTCTCTGAACATAAAGCACACTTTCAGGCTGTGAGATGGCTCAGTGGGCAGAGATGCCTCCAAACCTGTGGGCCTGCATTTCATCCCCAAGACCCACACGGTGGAAGGAGAGAACCAATTTGAAAGGTGTCCTCTGTCTTCCACAGTGTGGCATGGCCAAAGTGTACACACACACACACACACACACACACACACACACACACATGCATTCATACACACAAAATTTAAAAATATAACAGAGTAGCACACCCTCATATAAAACAGCTTCATCATTTCTCAGAAAACACAAGGCCCTTGCATTCTTAAATTCCACTCCCTTTTCCTTCCTGTCTTATTCACAACATACCATCCATACCCCAAAGAAGGAATAAGCCGTTCAGGCTATTGCATTAGGTGGTAAAGGCAGGGGAGGGGCACAGTATAACTTTATCTGCATATATTGCTTTTTCAGCAATAAGCATATCGGTATATGCCAAAATAATTAAAGAGCAAAGGAAAGAAAGGATGTGTGCTGTGCTGAGCTTTTATGCTCAGCTGCTTGGCAGAGATGGCTTCTCATGTCCCCCTGGGACAGCTTTGGGTGAATAAGAAAGACTGTGGACTGGGTCGTGAGCTCCTTGGAAACCCCCAGACCAGCGAAGGATACAGAGGCTCTGCTTAGGCAGTCGGAGACAGTTCAGTCCAGCTGACGATGACTTAATGGCTCCTCTGCCTCCAGAGCTCATTGCGATGGACCACACTGCCCAGGGTGATCTGCAGCTCAGGACTGATGTTCTGCAGTGGCTGCTCAACCCCGAATCCTCCCTCCTCAGACTTGCCAAGCACTGCTGGCGAGGCTAGACACACAGACGAGTATTAGGCACAGGTCCATGGTGGCCTCTTGCTCCTCACACTGCCTTAATGTCGCTGCTCCTGGCCTTTTGTCCAAGTCATGGGTGGGTCAAGCTCGAAGCCTCAGCCCTTCTCTGCATGCCTGTGATTCCTGAGTCCAGACCCATTAAATTCTCACTGCCTGGGACCTCATTTATGCAACCTCTCCTCTCTGCTAGGCAGATTAAGTCAAAATACGGCTTTGCATTTATTTCTCTAATGCTTTTGAACTGTCTCTACCCAGATTTTCCTTTTACAGCTCCCAGCCAGAGTACACCAGAATGGATGCTTCGTTTCCTATCACCGGACTAATAGAAAAACCTGCTTGTATAGATCTTTCCCTGACTTTATAGTTTTAATCCAAAAAGGAATCACTTAAAATCTCCTTTATCTATTACATTTGTACTATGAGGGCACAAAACCATAGCTATGAAGGCTTCAGAAATGACTTTTGTATTTTGCAGGTTCCGTGTGCAGTGGCAAGGTTTTGACACACGGTAATTGACCGGTGACACAGGAGTGGGCCAGCCTTGACATCCCAACTGCAGGATATTACTGTCTATAAAACTTTAAGATGATGCATATGGACATTCAAAGCAAGCCCAGCATCTCTCTCCTTATTTATTATATTAAAATATTTCTCTTTGAATTAAACAGTCACATTTTCAGCAAGTGCGATGATTAAAGAACGCTCTTAAGGAGTTAAAGACTATGATGGAGTTAGATACACAGCAGGTCTTTCCTCGGTGACTTTCATTCTCTCTGTCATCATTGTCTTCTCTTACAACCACAAAAATCATAAATAGTTATGACGAAGGGCTGTCCACGCCTTGTACAAGCTCATTTTTTCTCCCCTGAGAGACTCTGAGGTAAGTCCTATAAATAGCTTCCTTCAAAGACACAGAAGCCAAGGTTTTGACAGGCAGCAAATGGCCTTTCCAGAATCCTGCAGTTGGAGAATGGAAAAAAATCTAGTCTCAAAGCCCCAACCCTTACTTCCTCGTTTCTCTCTACCACCTTGATTAGTTTATTACAGAAACGTCTTTCTTATAGAAGCTTTCTTTTTAGATTTATTCAGGTGGATAAGTGTTTTGCCTGCCACATATGCATGTGCGACACACATATGCCTGGGACCTGCCAAGGTCAGAAGAGGCTATCGATCTCCCAGAGCACAGTTACAGGGGTTTTGGAGCCACTGTGTGAGTGATGGGGACTGAACTTGGATCCTTGGCAAGAGCAACAAGTGCTCTTAACCACTGAGCTACCTGTCCAGCTCCACAAACATTCGCCTACTGGATTTAGGTCAAGCGTGAATTCTCAATGATTTGCCTTTGATCTCATCCAAAGTCAATGCATATTTATTACGGATTGCCCTCATTTAGACCCAATGCATATTTATTAAATGTTGACCTCATCCAAACCCAATGCATATTTATTAAATATTGACTATGTGTGAAGTACTGAGAAAGAGGTAACAGTGTATAAGATGTAAATATGCAGAGGCTAGAGTCCCTCCTGTTTGAACTTTCTTTGTGTATGTGTGAGTGTGTGTATGTGTGTGTGTGAGTGTGAGTATGTATGTATGTATGCATATGTATGTGTGTGAGTGTGAGTATGTGTATATGTGTGAGTGTATAATAAGTGTGAGTGTGTGTCAGTGCATGAGTGTGTATGTGTGTGAGTGCATATGTGTGAGCGTGTATGAGTGTGTAAGTATGTGTGTGTATATGTGTGAGTATATGTGTGTATGTGTGTGTATGTGCATGTGCATGTGAGTGTGAGTGTGTGTGTGTGTGAGTGTGTGTGAGTATGTGTGTGTGTGTGTAGGAATGCAGGAGTATACAGGAGTGCATATAAGTGGCAGTCAGAGATCCAGCTTGTTTTTTTTAAGATAAAGTCAGTACTCACTGGTTTAGAACTCACCAATTAGGCTAAACTGGGACCAGTGAGCCCTAGGGGTCAGCTGTCCCAGCCTCTCCAGTGCTGGGACTACAAGCATGTGCCACTCTGTCAGGCATTGTTATGTTCTGGAACTTTAACTCAAGGCCTCATGCTTCTAAGGAGAATACTTTATGAACTTAGCTACCACCCAGTTTCTAGTCAGGACTTTGTGCTCTAGAAATAGTATTGGATATAGTAACAGTTATAGAAATAGAGCATTGGATGCACACTATAAAATAAGACAAAATAAGATGAGGAAGAAACAGTTTTAGACAATTCTACTGTGTCGGGAATTGTGTGTGTGTGTGTGTTAGAAGATGTTCGGGAATTGTGTGTGTGTGTTAGAAGATGTTGTAGAACGGCAGTTCTCAACCTGTAGGTCATGACCCCTTTGGGGGGATTGTATATCAGATATCCTGCATATCAGATATTTATGTTTTGATTTTTAACAGTAGGCAAATTACAATTATGAATAGCAACAAAGTAATTTTATGCTTGGGGGTCAGTGAATCACTGGTGTACAGGGTTTGTTGCCTTAATTTCATGTCCACAGTGTACATGTGAGAAGCGGGTGGGGGGGCGGGGATACTGCTCTATTATTTCCCACATGATCCGGAGCAGGAGAAGCCCCATGATCTGTCACCTTCAGCTAGAAGCTGTGACATAGCTTCAGTCTAAGCCTGGAGACTGAGAAACAGAGAATGCAAAGTTAAGTTCCAGTCTAGCACATGGGAGACAGAGGCAGGAGGATCTCTGTGACTCTGAGGTCAACCTGGCCAGCACATAGACTTCTAGGACAGTCAGGGCTTCATAGAGTGACAAAAACACACAGAAAAAAGTTCCAGGCTAACCTCACTGGCCAGAGAACCAGGGCCACTGGTGTTGGCATGCAGAGGAAGACAGATCACTCAGCACATACAGAGAAAAAAAAAACCTAATTTATTCTCTACCACCTCTTCGCTCTAAACCCTCAGTAGAACAGACAGTGCCTACCTACTTTGCTGAAGGGAGATCGTTACCAGTATAGGGATCCAAATGGGCATCTTAGCCAGGTGTTTTGTACATTCCCATAATCACACCCTTCAAGAAATGGAGACAAGGAAGCTCAAGACTCAATTCAGCTACTCACTGAGTTCAAAGCTAGTATTGGCTACAGGAGATGCTGTTTCAACAAACAAGCAAAGCTTATCCTGAAACACCTTCCAGACATGTCTACAAATAGTGTTTCAGCGTCCAGACTGGCATCCGTCAGTGTAGTCAAGCTGATAACTAAAATTAGCCATCATGCCAATAAACCATGGTTTGATCCGTAGCCTTTCATGTTAGCTTTGGATACAAATAGAAGTTTAAAGATTTGAGTTCTGTGATTGTGTGTGTAACTGTGTGTGGGTATATGCATATGACAGTAGATCCACAAAGAAGCCAGAGGCAGTAGCGTCCTCTGGATCTGGGGTTATATGCAGTTATGATCTACCTGATAGAGGTTAGAAGGAACTGAACTCAGTCCCCAAACAGCTTAAAAGAATGGTGGCATACTTAAATTTTTAGGGGTTGAGAAAAAGCACGGATGATGGAGGGTTGGCTTCTGAAGTACTCGAAAAGTAAGATGAATGTGGAGATGACATAGAGAGGGCTTTTCAGGGGCTGAGACGTAGCTGAGATGTGCACTTGCCTGGCATGCCCAAACTTTAGTCACCAGCACAAGAGAAAGAAAACATGTTTAGGGCTAGAGAGATGGCTTAGCAGTTAAGAGCATTTGCTCCTCTTCCAGAGGACAAGAATCCAGTTACTCAGTACCCACATCCAGCAGCTTATGAATATATTTCTAAATGAAAACAGTAGCTTAAGGTGGGGTGGGGGGCTTTAGTGTTGGGATTGAGACAGGACTCAGTCCTAATTTTAGAGTGACAATGAATCTGTCAAGTAGAAGATAGAGCAGGCTTGAGAAGATGGGTTGGGCTTCTGTGGCCAACGGGAGATGGTGCGGATGTGGGGTTGGGGGCCAGCATGTGCTGGAGCAAGGCCTGCTTGGGAGGAAGAGTAACTTTATGAGCTTTGGGCTGACTCATGCCCAGTGTCACATCTGATATCCTGCTTCCTGCTGGGCCCCAAATGCTTTCTCTAAGCTTCCTTCTGTCCTAAACAGTGGAAAAAAGAAAACCTCCAGGGGAGGGGAAAATTCACATTTAACATGTCTTTCTATTATTTTCCTCCTGTGAGTGAGTCTTCCTTTCAATGACAGCCTTCCTCAGGAAAGTTGTTAATGGATACTTTTTAGAAGTTTCAAAGAGGTTCCTTAGTGGACAAAGGCACTTGTCACCAAGCATTATAGTCTAAGTTCAATCCCTGAGCCCCACATGGTAGACATTCAATTCCAGGAAGCTGTCTTCTGACCTCTACATACCCACCAATGAATGTATGCACACACACACACACACACACACACACACACACACACGCACACACACACACACACATGAATAAATAAATAAAATTAACTGCCAATAACAGAGAAATACTCACTGAAACCACTGATTCTGTACCAATTTAGTGATGTTTTACAAAGCTGATAGCTCTGGTTGTTGACTGCTGTGTAGAACCCAGACACCAGCAGGTCATGCTTGGACAAGTGTGTTATTTACTGACTGATGTCCAGGAGCTGTCGGAATCCACTAGAGGAAATCACTGAAGACTAGCACAGAGCTTTGTAGCAGAGGAGGTTGCTGCAGAATTATTTAGAATAGTTACACATTTAGGTAAAAGATGATATTGCCCCTTAAAGGAAAGGTTGAGGGAAATGGTACTCGGTCATATGGTGTAATATTAAGCAATATTTAATTATAATTTAGTAAAGTTTAAATCTTAAAAACCAAGTTCAACCCCTGATGACATATTTGAGAACCTAAGTCTCTCTGAGCATTGCAGCTAAAGCTAATATTTTTATTGTTTTCCTACATTGGTAGTATTCTTTTCCATTTTCCAGAGATATTCCATTTTTTTTAATGTGCAAATCTAGTAATGAAACCCAGGCCCCTGACCATGCTGGGTAAGGACTCTAATACCCAGTTTTATCCCTAGCCTGATTCCCTGCTTTTCTGTCTGTAATGTGTCTATGCAGAGCCTCACAAAGATGTTTCCCATGTGTGCAGAGAAAGCTCACATTATTGCTTTGGTGGGTTCTTTTCCTTGAGCCAGACTTTATGACTAATTCTGAAATATTAATTCATCACTTATGAAACATTTTTAGTTATGAGGAAAATAACTTGTGGAGCACCGACTGAGAAATACCAGTCTCTGCTGGTCTCCATCCTCCCCTCTCCATTCCTAGAGAAATATTTTTACATTTCACCTTGCAGAAGAGCAGGGATTCTCCACTCATTTCTATCTATCTCATAGGTAGTGACAGATGTCATCCTTTAATCCGGAACAGTGTTAGTGTCTTTGGCACAATAGTTTCAGAGGGCCATTTTCTATATCAAGTAGAGCATTCTAGGTTAGAAACCATCACACAACTCTATCACACTGTAGAGGAATTTTAATCCAGCACAAAGACTGCTTTAGCAAGACCTTCTGGGTCTATGTGATCCAGCTGGAATACACACGTGCCTTTAATCCCAGGCAAGTAGATTTCTGAGTTCAAGGACAGCATGGCATTGAACAAGTTTCAAGTAAACAAAAGCCTAAGTCCAGATGTGGTGATACACACACAGCTTTAATTCCAGCACTCTGGAGGCAGAAGCATGCAGATCTCGGAGTTCTAGTCCATCAGTTCTTTTGAGTCAGTAAGTTAAGAGGCAGCTCAGTGGGGTGGAGTTTGTGGAGTTCAGAGGCAGTTTTCACAGAATCAGTTTATAGAGACAGGTTGCCAAGAGGACACACCAGAGAATGAGGAGCCACAAGATTAGAGCCAGGGTTAGTGTGAGGCCAAGCAGAGCATTCAGTGAGAAGCTGAGAGAAGTCAGATGGGCTCAGTCCTTTTCCCCTTCCATCCCTTCCTCTGACTCGACAAGTGCCCACTGTGTGTCTCATGCTGCCAGGCCTTGTGTAGAGCAGCAATCAGGGAGACAGGCTCCTCCGTGCTATCATGGAATCATTGAGGCAGAGGGTCAAGATCGAAGATTGAAAATGAACTCAAGTATACAAATAAGCGCCATTCTAGACAGTGAGGAGGAAAGTGGGGCGGTAATGCCTAGAGCAGAGAGCCAGGCAGGAGAGTGCTCACTTGTTCTGTCCTGTGGACTGTGAAAGGCAGTCTGTGTTCTGGTTGAGCTAGGTTTAAACCCGGGCGACCCCGTAGAGATTTCTACGAGGGACTCAAGGTCTGTTTGTCTATGTTCCCAGACACTTAGGCTCCTGACACCATGAGGCGCCCTCAACTCCATAATCCTGTAGCCATCAGTCACATAGGGACATGACCCGGGCCCCTAGTATTCTGGCTGGACTCTACCCCCACAGTTACCTGGCAACAGCCAGAAATGCACCTCCCCACGGTTACCTGGCAACAGCCAGGTAGGCTGTCCCACTCTAAAAGGGAATGTTTGCCCCTCCTCTCTCTCTTGTTCTCTTACTGTCTTACTCTCTTGTCCTGTCTCCCTTTGCTCCCCCTCTTCTCCCATTCCCTGCTCCCTCTCTCCACATGGCCATGGCTGGCTATTTCTCTGCTCTCTCTCTCTCTCTCTACTTCTCTACAATAGACACTAAAACCAATAGACTGCCTCTTCTTATCTGGGCTTGCTGTGTGGGAGCAACGGAACAGGCCTCACCTTAAAGAACGTGTCTAAGACTGGAGAGATGGCTCAGTGGTTAAGAGCACTGGCCACTGACTGTTCTTCCAGAGGTCCTGAGTTCAATTCCCAGCAACCACATGGTGGCTCACAACCATCTGTAATAAGATCAGATACCCTCTTCTGGTGTGTCTGAAGACAGCCACAGTGTACTCACATACATAAACAAGCAAACAAATAAATCTTTAAAAAGAGTGGGTCTAATCTCCCGCCAGGGAGGCCTCTCCGTGTCCAGCCATGATCCCTACCAAGCCCAGCTACCAGCAGCCACCAGTCCGGACCAAGGACTCGCCTGCAGGAACTGCCCTAGCATGCCCCCTCCTCACCCCTGCCCTCTTTCCCCTCTGGCCCAGGGCTGACCGAGACGCCCCGGGACTCCCCACTTCATTCTTAGCTCTAATGCCGTATCCAGTAGCTTCCTTCGATGCCCGGCCAGATGTCCAATCCACGTGCCCATGGGGTCACATGTGGTGCCCAGCAGTCTCCCGAAGCTGCCAGGCCAGAGCCAGCAAGCTCTGGCAGGAAGCAGGTTTTTTCCCCACCCATGCCCTGCGCCCAACAAGTGATAACAGAGGCGCCCTGCCCTTTCCCCACACAGTGCACCCAACACTGTGTGGGAATCACTGAGGGTCTAGGATAGACCCTAGAACCTTACACCAGGCTAAGGCAGTGGTGTGTCACTGAACTATATTCCTGTCTCTAAGTTCTGTCTTAAAATAAATTACTGTGTCCCAATAATCTTTTTACCAACAGTGGCCTTAGCCTCAGTTACACTTCTGACAGGAGTGTGTGTGTGTGTGTGTGTGTGTGTGTGTGTGTAGGCCAGAGGCCAGCCTCAAGTGTCATCGTTCCTCAGGGGCTGTCTATCTCTCCTCAAACTCCTAACAGAGTCTCTTACTATCTGGAACTGCCCAATCAGGGTGAACTACTGACCCAGGATTACACTGTAGTCATTGGGCTTGTGTGGTGTACACTTACAGACTGAGCTTTCTGCCTAGCCTGTCCCCTTCTGTCCCCTGCCTCTCCCCTCCTCCCTCCCCTCCTGGTACATAGTGAACTTTGTCATGAAGGGCTGTTTTAGCAGAGAGGCAACAGGAATGAACCACAACACACTCCTCTGTGGCTCGCATAGAAGCAAGGGGTCAGGGCTATGAGATCAGACCCCATTGGGAGTCCAGTCAGTGTTATACAGTGCAAGTTTCATAAGAAGCAATAAGAATCAGATAAAGTTTCTATAATAAGAAAAGGGTGTTGTCATCGTCATCGTTGTTGTCATCATTGTCGTCATCGTCATCTTTGTTGTCGTCGTTGTCGTTGTCGTCGTCATTGTTGTTTTTTTTCCTGGGCTGAGAAAGGAACCCAAGGCCTTGTGTTTGGTAAACAAGTGCTCTACCACCCAGCTATATCCCCAACCCTTAGGAAAATGTTTTATATGAGAAAAAAATGAGGGTGAATAGAATACACACTCACCTTAAGGCACAGCGAGGGCAGGCTTCCTTAGCAGCCCCTGCCGGAGCCAAGGTGGTTTCTGCCAAAGCTGCTGCTGCTGCCACCACCCACCGTCTCCTCAGACAGCTCTGAAGTGAGTGCCAGTCAGGCCTACCGCGAGGCTTCTGAGGTCAGGCAAGGGTCCTTTAGGGGCAGAGGCAAAGGTGCCAGCAGTTGCTCTGGGCAAAAGAGAAGGGTAGGTCATGTGGTTGATCAGAATTGATCACAAAGGGGGCACGAGTATTGGCAGGTCCTTCTTTCTGGTAAGTCGGTTTGGTTCCCAGGGCAGGGTAGATAGACATTTTGGAGGAAAGGGAGATGAGAGAGGGTGCCGGCCTGCTTGTCAGGTGTCAGTTGAAAGTCAGTGGTTGGGCTGGGGGCCACTGCCCTATCTTCTCCTGTTGGCAGTGGGTTAGGGCCTTGTAATTCTGTGAGGCATCTCTCTGGGTCTTTACACTGGGCCTGCTGTTCCTACCCAGCATATGAACTCTGTCCAGGCATCCTTGCCCTTTGAGGATGAAGGACAGCTCCCGCTGACTCCCCCCCCCCCCGCCCCCCATCCCAGGAAGTCCCTGGGCCACCCTGTATTTGGGAGCCACTTCCTCCGGCATTTGAAGAGTTGGCAAAAGAATTTTTTTTTCTTCTGGGGCCAAGGAATTTTGGCTCCTTGGGGGATTTGTGACAGCCCACCCTCCTTGAGTTGTTTTACTACTCTTGAAGACTAAGGCGAAAAATAACTCTTGTGTATTGTGAAGGCATGCGAGTTTGATTATTTTGAAAAAGAAGACACAGATAACTGAGAAGAAAAATGAGACGCCTACACAACCCAGAGCCCAGCTCCCGAATGCCATTAGCCAGCACAGGCAACCGGTCCCTGTGGAGAAATGCCCGATAAGTCTGGAATGTCTGGTTGTGCCAGAGCAACATGACAAGCAGACGGGGAAGGCTTAGGGAGAGTGCTTAAAAGGCACAGAAGACAGCTGGAGGGGACCCCGTGGCCAAACCTAGGACAACTCTGAGCATAGGGATAAATTGTGATGATAATGAGTTATGGCCTGTGGTGTGTAACTAAGATCCTAGCATCTATTTCAGAAATAAACCAAGACGTGTGAAGAGTTTTATTTTTTTTAAATAACTAATAAACACAGAAGGAATGAAGAAATGATTCCATTAGAAATTAGACTACATGGTAAACGGACATGCTATTGCACAGTACAATTGGCAAGATTTATCACCGAATCCTAGTAGGAGGGGAACGGTCTGGTAAGGAACAGGAAACTTACGGAGTCTCACATTACTCTTTCCCCTCTCCACACAGACACGTAGGTAATGCACGAGGGATTACTAGTGACAAAAGTTAGGAGCACTGCTGTTGAGGGCCAGACACGGGATGGCCTGAGAAGGCTGCCTTGTTGCCTAGGTGATGTCAGCTCCAAACGCATGCACTGAAGCCAACTGTAGGGAAAGCATCCCAGCACTTGGGCGGGGGCTGGCCTGTGAAGTAAGGTCCCTCGGAAGTCATTCACATCCAGAAAGGATGACGGGTCCTCGCAGATTAAGAACCACTAGCAAATTTTGAGAAACTTAACATTGGTCCGATATTTTCATCTAAGCCACGGTCACTACTCTGAGGCAACTGGCCAGTTCTTAAGAAATCCATACTGGACTCTCCTCCTAGACATGGTGGCCCATGCCTGCCATCCCAGCACTTAGGAGGCAGAGGCAGGTGGATTGCTGTGAGTTCAAGGCCAGACTGGTCTATGAAGCAAATTCCAGGACAGCCAGGGTTGTACACAGAAACCCTGTCTCAAAAAACCCAAAAACTGTTTATAGAATGAATCCCCAGGTAGGGCAGACTCTGTGTGGCCTATACTTCAGTCTCTGCTCCACACATTGTCTCCCTTATTGCTCCTGTGACTATTTTGTTCCCTTTATTAGAGGAACCGAAGCATCATCACTTAAATTCTCCTTCTTGAGCTTGGTGAATGATAATTTGTTTATTTTGAGCTTTTGGGCTAACATCCACTTATCAGTGAGTGCATACCATGTGTGTTCTTTTGTGATTGGGTTGCCTTGCTCAGGATGACACTTTCTAGTTTCATACATTTGCCTAAGAATTTCATGAATTCATTGTTTTTAATAGCTGAATAGGTGGGGCTAGAGACATGACAAGAAGTGTATAGCAAAAGGAGCATGCCATGGCTGTCTCCGGAGGGGCTCTGCCAGAGCCTTACAAATACAGAGGCAGATGCTAGCAACCAACTATGGGACTGGGCATGGGGTCCCCAATGGAGGAGCTGGAGGATGGTCCAGAGGAGCTGAAGGGGTTTACAGCCCCATAGGAAGAACAATGATTTCAGCCACCCAGATGCCCCAAGACTCCTAGGGACTGAACCATCAACCAAGGGACACAAATCGTTTCAGCCAAAAATGTGGCAGAAGAAGGCCTTATTGGGCATCAGTGGGAGGAATGGTCCTTGGTCAGGTAAAGGCTCAACAGAAGCCTGAACAAAGGGAAACCAAGGGGGTGGAGGAGGGAGTGTGTTTCGTGGAGAGGCATATACATGGAGGCAGGGGGAAGGAGGAGGTGGAGGGGTTAGGGATCTTAGAGGAGGGGGGACATCGGGAAAGGTTTTACCATTGGCAATGTAAATGAAAACGATATTCAATAGTAAAAAAAAAAAGCCCCATACCATAATAAAGAAACAGGAATTTTGCTCCTCTCTGCTCGTCAAACATGTTGAACATTAGCAGTCTCAACTCCCTAACCAAAGGGCACAGACTAACAACATGTGAAAACAGGATCTGTCTTCATAAAAAAAAAAAAAAAAAAAAAAAAAAAACCCAAAACAATCAAACATAATAACAAACAAAAACAAAAACAAAGGAAGGAAGGAAGACACCCATACTGGGTTCTTAAGATGGTTCAGGAGAGAAAGGAGAGACAGGAGCTTGCTCTAAGACTGTTGGCATGAGTCAGATCCCTGGGTCACATATGGTAGAAGAGAAGTAACTCTACTCTTTTTTTTTTTCCTGAGACAGGGTTTCTCTGTGTAGCCCTGGCTGTCCTGGAACTCACTCTGTAGACCACGTTGGCCTCGAGCTCAGAAATCTGCCTGCCTCTGCCTCCCAAGTGCTGGGATTAAAGACATGTGCCACCACTGCCTGGCATCTCTACTCTTCCTTAAATCCATTTTTACTATATAATCTAATTTTTACTTTACTATATACTCTGTCCTCTGACCCCCTTATACATAAATATAATTTAAAAAAAAAAAGAAGTGCTTATGAAACATTAAAGGCTAAAAGGACATGCTTCCTATCCCTTAATCTCAAATGTTCATAAAAATAACTATGTGATTGTTAGTGTTAATTGCCAACTTGTCAGAATTTAGAATTACCTGGCAGGGGAATCCCTGGGCCTGTGACCTGATCCCCAAGCCAGTCATCCTGGCTTGTGAGGCAGTGAGCTGGGCGCTAACAAACATGCCTCCTTCTCTTCTGATGGGAGATGTCATGTGAAACCAGCCGCTTCAAGCTCCTGTCGCTGATGGACCGTATCCTTGATCTGTGAGACAAAATAAGCCCTTTCTCCGTGAAGTTGCTTTACCAGAGTATTTTATCACGGCAACAGGAAAAGAAGCTAAGGCATGCGAGTGCGCACAGACAAAGAGGGAGAGCAGGGCTGTGTGTGTGCAACACCAATGACTAATAAAGCTGTTGAGGCTGGGAGCTGAGGTCCAGTGTGATAGCTCAGCGGATGAAGATGCTTGATGCCAAGCTGTACGACCTGGGTTCAATCTCTGGGGCCTGTGTGTGTGTGTGTGTGTAGAGAACCAGCTCCCAAAACTGACCTCTGACCTCCACACCATGCTGTAATGTGCACGCTCCCCCACAAGTAAATAAATGAATGTAACAAAATCGGGAGATCTGGGTAAAGCATGGAGTTGTTGGTATTGATTTTTGAAACCTAGAAATTTTGATAGTTAGAAATGACTTCAAAATGATCTGGTTTAAAGAGTAGAGCAATAGCAGCGGACTTGCCTGTTTGTGGATGTTAACTGGGCTGTGAAAACGGAACACCTGCAATTTCATTAACCTCTGTCTTCCTCATTGGCACCACTGTGCGTTTCAATCTGGAATTGTTTCTGAAAGGAAAATTGAATTGGAATGAAACAGAGTTTCATTATTAAAGCAAAGTCTTGCAAATGGCCATTCTTGCACACACACACACACACACACACACACACACACACACACACACAGATGCATGCTCGCAATTACTTGTGACTATTAACAGTACCGTTTGTTGTTCCACAACATGAGATCACTTTCACTTATTTAATCAATAGCTGCCAAATGCTGTTGGCTCAGAGTTACTATCAATAGGGTTCTGGGAAAATGCTTGCAGAAGAATCCCTAAGTACAACCAGGAATTTGTTCCTGGATAAATTCCTTGAAGTAGAATATTAGGTCAGATAGCAAGAATATTTTTGGTCCTTTTGTTGTGTCAAAAGTTTTCAAATACCCACTCCCTTAAGTTTACACCAATCAGCGATTTACTGATCTTGTAAGGAATCACCTATTTCTTTCCTTTTGCCTCTAATCACAGGGCATTTCTGTCATCAGATCTTTGTGACATATAATAGGACAGCCATGTTCTCCCCTAAGGTTCTAATTTGCATTTCTTGATTATTGGTGAGAGTGAACTGACCATTTGTGTTTTCTTTTTCCTTGGTGATGGCTAATGATGTATTCCCTCCAATCTAAGGATGTTTTGGTTATAAAATAAATTACAAGCACATGGTGGCACTTGTCTTTAATTCCAGTACTTGGGAGGCACAGGCAGTTGGACCTCTGTGAGTCTGAGGGTAGCATGGTCTACAAAAAGAGTTTCAGGACAGCCAAGGCTGCATATAGAAATCCTGTCTTGAAACGAAACAAAACGCTGGTACAACCACTCTGGAAATCAGTTTGGCAGTTCCTCAGAAAACTGGACATAGTACTACCGGAGGACCCAGATATACCATTCCTGGGCATATATCTGGAAGATTTTCCGACATGTAATAAGGATACCTGCTCCATTGAGTTCATAGCAGCCTTAATTATTATAACCAGAAGCTGGAAAGAATCCAGATGTCCCTCAAAAGAGGAATGGATACAGACAATGTGGCACATTTACACAATGGAATACTACTCAGCTATTAAAAACAATGAATTCATGAAATTCTTAGGCAAATGGATGGAACTAGAAAATATCATCCTGAGTGAAGTAACCCAAAAAGAACACACACGGTATACACTCACTGATAAGTGGATATTAGCCCAGGAGCTTGAAATACCCAAGATAGAATTCACAGATCAAATGAAGCTCAAGAGGAAGGAAGAACAAAGTATGGATACTCTGGTCCTTCTTAGAAGGGGGAACAAAAAATACTCATGGGAGGAGATACAGAGACAGAGTGTGGAGCAGAGACTGAAGGAAAGGCCATCCAGAGACTGCTGCACCTCTGGATCCATCCCATGTACCAAACTATTGTGGATGCCAACAAGTGCTTGCTGACAGGAGCCTGATATAGCTGTCTCCTGAGAGACTCTGCCAGTGCCTGACAAATACAGAGGTGGGTGTTCTCAGCCAACCAGTGGACTGAGCACAAGGTCTCTAAAGGAAGAGCTAGAGAAAGGAGCCAAGGAGCTGAAGGAGTTTGCAGCCCCATAGGAAGAACAATAATATGAAACACCCAGTACCCCCAGAGCTCCCAGGGACTAAACCACCGACCAAAGAGTACACATGGAGGGACCCAGCCACATATGTAGCAGAGGATGGCCTTGTTGGATATCAAAGAAAGGAGAGACCCTTGGTCTTGAGAAGGCTTGATGCCCCAATATAGGGGAATGCCAGGTCAGGGAAGTGGGGGTGGTTGGGTTGGTGAGCAGGGGGAGGGGGATGGGATAGGGTGTTTTTGGAAGGGAAACCAGGAAAGGGGCTAACATTTGAAATGTAAATAAAGAGAATAATAAAAAAAGAAACAAAACCAAATACACACACGCGCGCACACACACACACACCTAACAAAAACCCCAATCAAATAAAAAGCATTGCATATTTTTTTCTGTTTGTTTCATTAAAGAAAGAAAAATATACTCTACTTTCTGACATGTTAAAAATAACCACTTAGAATCTGTGAAGCAAATGCTTTCTGAAAATGCCTAGGAGAGCTCTGGTTTGGCAGCTCAGCTGCAGGGCTGGACCCGCGGCTGCCTTGGGCGCAGGGTAGCTGAACCCCAGATTGCTCAACCTTCCTGTCTGGCCCTCAAAGGCCTCCGGGAATTCTTAGAGCCTAAGAGGAATTATTAAAACAAAGAGAATAATACCTGCCCGGACCAACCTGCTTTTCACTTTTACTACTGTTTACTAACCACTCATGCTCTGTGCCATTCGGATGTCTCCACACAAAGGGCTTGTGGTTTAGTGGGAGAGACAGATCTTTCTTCTGCCTGAGCTATGAGGTCAAGCTAAGAGATTGGCGAGAGGGAGAGGGGTGGAAGAGATCATGATCTTAAAACTTAGGTTTAGCCGATTTTTACTTATCTTCTAATATGAGTTGAGGCTGGGTCTTAGGGTTTTACTGCTGTGAACAGACACCATGACTAATGCAGGTCTTATAAAGGACAACATTCAGTTGGAGCCGGCTTACAGGTTCAGAGGTTTAGTCCATCACCATCAAGGCAGGAGCAGGACAGCATTCAGGCAGGCTTGGTGCAGGTAGAGTTGAGAATTCTACATCTTAATCTGAAGGCTGCTGGGATGAAGGTCCTAAAGCCCATGCCCACAGTGACATTCTTCCTCTGACAAGGCCACACCCACTCCAACAAGGCCACACCTCCAAATAGTGCCCCTCCCTGGTCCAAGTATATTCAGACCAGCACAGGCTGTGTTAGGTTCTGGGCTTTGCTGGGTATTTGGGGACATAGTGGAGGAAAGGATATCTCAGGGATAAGGGAATACTTGAGAATAGTGAAGCAAAGAGACAGGACCCAAGAGGTATGTTTGGGAAGAGAGAGTGGTTCATAGGATGTAGAAAGTTACACAGGATGAGGTCAAAGACGAAACTAAGACTCCCAAGCCCAGCTTAAAGAAAGCCTTGTACCTGCTTATCACTGAAGAGACTTTCTCTTCTTCTTCTTCTTCTTCTTCTTCTTCTTCTTCTTCTTCTTCTTCTTCTTCTTCTTCTTCTTCTTCTTCTTCTTCTTCTTTTTCTTCTTCTTCCTCCTCCTCTTCCTCTTTCTTCTCCTTTTCCTGCTCTTCCTTCTCTCTCTCTCTCTCTCTCTCTCTCTCTCTCTCTCTCTCTCTCTCTCTGTATGTGTGTGTGTCTTTTATGATACCTGTGTCCAGTACTCCTGAATTGGCTACATGCAGGAGTCTGAGACAAGGCAGGTTTTGCTTATAAATGCACGGGTTCCTAGGGTTAGGTAGGAGGGCACATATTGTGGTGCGAAGAGTGAGGGATACAGGTTCAGACACAAGCTGCAGCTTTAAAACCCTGGCTTGATCACTAGCTGTCTGCATGCCCTTGTACTCTTTACTCCTCTCAGTTCAGACCAACACACTTACAGGGTTGGTTATAATTAAAGCAGTTAAGATTCCTAGCACAATAGCTCAAACATGGAACCTCTTTCCCCCTTGCTTTGTGTTTCCACACGAGGGGATATCAATGCATGTAATACTTCTGGCTTCCTTCTGGTTCTGTGCTCAAGCTTTCCCTAAGGAGGAGGAGTTTGGCAAGTTTTAGAGTAATGAACACACACACACACAGAGAGAGAGAGAGAGAGAGAGAGAGAGAGAGAGAGAGCAGGATGTCAGGATGTAATGGTAGAAAAATACCTTTATTATTTATACATAAGGTGTATGTATCAATCTATCATCTATCTATCTATCTATCTATCTATCTATCTATCTATCTATCTATCTATCTATCTATCTATCATTTCCAGGCCTCTGCCTCTCATTTAGAATTCAGTTACTGCCTCAATCTGTCCTGCTCCTCTATGGCATACAATCTCCTGTGGAGATCAGGGCTGAGAACCAGGTGCTGAGTAGGAAGAAGTCACTAGCCCAGGTTGGACTATCTAATCTGGCTCTTTTGTTTCATCTCCACCAGCACAGCCCTCTTAGTCAAGTTATTCAGAACATCGAGGGGTGGGGAGCATCTATGAAGGCTGCACCATTTTAAAAGCTGCTCTAATTGGAACGTGCTCAACCTCTGCGGCTGATAAATGGGAGATGTTAAGCCAAGTTAGACCAAATGCCTTGCATTTGGGGTGTGAACTATACTGTTGGTCAAGTTCCTTGCCAGAGGGAGATGGCCTCTGTCTCTCCCTCCTCCTAAGGTCTCAACCACTAACTGAGGAACAATTCCATCTACACTGGGCTTCCTTCAGAGCGTATGTGAGAAGTTACTTACTGGAGTGTAGCAGTGCTCCCCTACCACAGGCAGTTAGAGCAGAATTGCCAGCAGTGGCGGCCAGGGAGTGGCTAGATGCATAGGTTGAAGGAGTCAATGAGGGATTCAGGGTTACTAGGATGAAGGATTCAGCAGGATGATGAGGCTTAAAGGTGGGGGGTAATATAAGGGGTTAGGTGAGTGTGGCTAGGCGGCATGGGGGAAGGTGTCCAGGTGGGCCCTTGCCTGGGCACCTCTGCCCCTGAGGGACCACACACACACAGACATGGTATAGAATAGAGTTTATTCAGAATAGGGGATGGGAGTTAGTGGTAGAGAGAGAGAGGAGAGAGAGAGAGAGAGAGAGAGAGAGAGAGAGAGAGAGTGGAGGCCGGCCATGACCACGGGGGGGGGGGGGGGGGGGGAAGAGCCCCAGGGGCAGAGAGGTGAGAGAATGTGGGAGAGCGGTGAGCAAAGAGAGAGAAGAGGAGCAAGTAGCCCCTCTTATAGTGGGCCAGATCTCTGGGGCAGGGCATACCTGGTTATTGCCAGGTAGGTGTGGGGTAGAGCTTAGACAAAACCCCAACATAGGTGAGGTCTTGTGAGTCTCACTTTCCCTCTATGAAGGAAGTTCACAGTAAACAAGACCGGCCAGATGAGCTGCTGTGAGTGGGTTCAGCTGAACTCCCAAGATGGCAGTTGTTTGGCTGGGAGGATAGTCTATACAGCACTGCACACACACACACACACACACACACACACACACACACACACACACACACTGTTCTTGCTTAGGCTCAACTCCACCCTTAACACTGTAGAGCTCAGTCATCAGTACGTGTCCTGCTGCCTGCTGGGGCACTTCCTTAAACCCTGCCCCAGAAAAAGTAAGAGTAAACTTCCTTTTCCAAGAAGGGAGCTCCACGCCCTTTGCTGGAGGCCTGTTATTGATGATCATCAGCTTTTTGTTCTTAAATGCAGGATTGCTGATGCCTGTGTGGCTCTGTGCTGCTGTTCCTGTGAACAAGAGCATGGGGTGGGGGAGGAGAACTAATTTTGAGAACAAGAGGACTTCTCTGATCAGTTGGCTTTTAAAAAGGGAGCTCAAGCCAACAGGTCGTCATGATGGTCACTTAGCCAGCAGAGATGTGGAAAAGTGGAACACACACACACACACACACACACACACACACACGTACACATGTACACACACAAACACGCAAGTGTGCGTGAGCACGCACACACTCACTGCACCCCCATCCCCACTGCCCTAAGATGTTTTTCATACATAGAAAAAACAGGAAAGAAACTTGTATTTATATGTACTGAAGAATTACGAGTGATTTTTCTGGTTTTATTTATTTGTTTTTAAAAATTATTACAAAGAGATGTTTTAATACAAATAATTAGATAAAACACACAGGCCTGGCTCACGAGGAAAGGTGTGTGCTACCAAGCCTGACAAGCTAAGTTTGATTTCTGGGACTCATATGGCAGAAGGAGAGTGAACTTCCAGTGAGGGTCTGTGTGCCAGGCTCTGTCCCAGACGCTAGAGCTAGGCGGAACTGCAGGGGCAGAACTTACTCCTCACAGGAAGGTGAGGAAAGGGCGGGAGAAATCCTGAAGCAATGAGAGAAGGAGGGCCGCCCTGAGTAGACTGCCAGGACCACAGCCGGGCCGATTCCTACAGGATGAGCAGGGCTTGCCTGGGGGAGGGAGGGACCTGGGAATGAGGGAATCTAAGCATTCCTGAGAAAAACTGACCACAGGGACTTGCTATTCCAAGGTTGAAAGAACAGGTCAGATCTATGAGGAGCCTGGTGTGTACGTCAAAAAGCTTCGACTTGACTTTGAAGGTGATGGGGTTTTGTTTGTTGTTTTTGTGAGATAAGAGTCTTATTATGTAGCCCAGGCTGGCCTTGAATGTACAATCCTCCTGCCTCAGCCTTCCCACCAAGTCCAGCAGCAAGAAGTTTTATTTTTTTTAATTGTGTGTTTGTGTGTGTGTGTGTGCAAGTATGTGCATAAACAAGAACCACCAACAGAAGATTATTGCCTCTTCTAAATGGCCTATTTAGGGTCATTACAGTTCTCCCAGGGAGCCGATGAAGGTGACTCTTCTGAGAGGAATGTTGGAGAAGGTTGGAAGAGTGAGCTGACCTAGTGCATGGCTAGTCTGCTTTTATATGCAGCTCCTGCATTAACTGCATCATAAAAGACGCAGAAACACAGGGACACACTCATTTTTAAGTGGACTTTATAGAACTCTGATTCGGTCCTCACAGCAGCTCATCCTCTGGATGGTCAGGTATAGACAGAGAACAAGTAGACTAAAAGATGGCCAGCTGAGGCTGGACTTCAGGCCCTGCCACTGGCTAAATATACCATGCTGTCTGCTATCTGTGGCTTGAGAATCCCAAGATTCAATTAACAGTGGGTCCAAAATATTTGGAGGAAAATACGTGTAGGCTAAACTTGTCCAGACTTTTCCCCTTGTCATTTTCCCCTAAACAATATGGTCCGATGGCCATTGGCACAACATTCGAACCAATAGGATAAGTGATCAAGAGATGCTTATTGGATGCGTGTAGTCACACGGAAGCAATATGCAATCTCGTGCAAGGACTCGAGTAGCAGGATTTGCATATGTGCAGGATGAACTGGAACTCATCCTCTGTGGATGAGGGCTGACTGCTGACCAATGGGCAAGTGACCAACCCTCCCTGCCTTGGATCTCTCAGTACAGGAGGGTGAGGATGGTGAGATGCACTTTGGAGTGTGACTCTGTTAAATGCCCAAGTATATGTGATGTTATTCTGAAACCCAGGGAGTGGCTAATTCTGTCCTTGTGCTCACATTGTAGGGTCCCCCTGGCCGGGTGCCCAATAGGGAGGCTGAAGGTACATTCAGGGTGGTTCAGTCCACACACACTCAGTGTCTCATTTTGTCCTCATAGGTACGTGCCTAGCAACCTCGCTGGATTCGTTGATTGAGCCAGGGCAGCTGAGTAACCCAAGCTGTCCCAGTAAGATGCTATCTCCTGGGAAGCTGGCGTTTTCTGGAACACAGTCATTGTAAGCTGGGACAAGTCCTTAAATGTAAATTCGGGAATGAGCAAACCAAAGCAGAAAGAGAGAAACAAAGTAAGCCTTGGGAGAATGGGGACTAAACTATCATGTGGCAAGAGAGAGGGGAGATGGGATTGAGATGTGGAAATGGAGACGGTGGAGATGATGGTGGCCTCTGTCCTGGCCATTCTACTTCCTCAAGGGCTCTGACTGTGGGTAAGTGTGATGCCTGTGGGGACAGAAGTCTTGGCATTAATGCACTGTCTTTCTCCTTATTTACTGTAATTTTGGACCGATAATATCAACCCCTCTGTGCTTAGTTTTTTTGTCTGCACAAACATGGGAATGACCACACCCTGCTGTCCCACTACTGTCTGTGCACTGACTGTTCTATGGCACCTTTGTGCAGATGGATTTGTGGGTGTTTTGTCACTATCACAAGGCAGATAACTTGATGAAGAGAAATGAGTTTCCTTCATTTACCATTTTAGAAGGTCAAAACCCAAAGGTCTGCACCACGGGTGTGGCTTCTGGGGAGACTCGCAGGCAGTGGTGAATCACGGCTGGAACTGCAAGCAGTATATCTGGAACTAGACAGAGAAAAATGGCATTTATTAGTCAATGTTTACTTATTTAACAATAGCCTTCTCCTGGGGGGGGTCACATGATAGTAACCAAAGAGTCACATGAGGACTACCACGTGTCGCTCCCCACCAATGATCTAGGAACCTCCTAAACTTGACCCCAAGTTCTACCACCTCCGAACAGTGTCACTCTGGAGAGCAGACATTAATACCAACAGTCTCTTGAGTGAACATTGGCATTAGTGGCTGTAGCCTTTTCAGGCATTTAATGAGTTAAAGAGTTGTAGTCTCCACTCTTCCTTTTGCTTTTGCATTAGCTTGGACTATCCATCTCCTCCAAACCTTGTTTTTTTTTCATCTGTAAAAGTAATCTTTTACTGTAGAGATGGTGTAAGGATAGCATGCTCAGTGTTTAACCTTTGCCTCTTAGCAGAGAACTCGGTTTGCAGAGTGTGCTCATCGCCATAGGACAGATGCTTCGACTGCAGCTGATTTCAAGGTAGCGCTGCAGTGTCTCTGAATGCTGAGTTGGGAAGAAATGGGCATCGTTATCTGGCACCCCACAGCGCAGATGCAGAGGGTTATCCGAGCCTAGATAACAGTTAAGGGCAGAGAAGTAATTAGCAACTGATGAGCTTTTATGGCATTTGTTTTTTAATGTAATTTATTTAATTGTGAATGTACATAATATAGTTTTTTAATAACTGCTGCTCATAAGCAGCTTGCAAAGTCCTTGAAAATTTAATAATCAGCTCTTGCAAGCTGGTCCAAGCTGGCTCAACATTCTGTTGAATGTGCTAAAGCTCCACGGGGCCTAGGAGAGAAGCAGCATGCATTCAGTACTCTATCATCAATAGAGTATCTGATTCTTGTTATGGATTTTAGTCTGCAATCTATGATTCCAGTAATAAAGAAAGCCATGGAAACACATAGCCTATAGACGTTGCTTTTTTTTCCCACTCCAGTGTGAAAGGACCCATTAGAAGCAAGTTTGGGCAAGAAATTTCTTTGGGCTCACAGTTTCAGATGTTAGTGCACGATGGTATTGTGGCCCTGATAGACATGGACATGTGGCAGAGGCTCCTCCCACCCTGCGGATCAAGGATCTGGCATGGGACCGGAAGCAGGGCAGGCTGTGCCCTTCAATATCTGTCTACCGAGTGGCCTGCTTCTTGATGCAAAGACACATCCTCTCAAGGTCCTCTGTACAAATAGCACCTCTGTCTGGGGACCAGATGTTCATGATAAGAGCCTTTGGGGAGGGGGGACATTTTAGACTTAAACCGTACAGCTTAAAAGCATCTTTTATGAGGTTAGGATCATAACTAAAGACTAGGGGTATATATAGTGCATGCAACATGGTTTGCTAGTGATATTAATGTGCTGGGCATAAATTCAGAACTCAGGCCCCCAAAGAAATTAAAGATGGGATTAAAAAGCATATAAAACTCTGATCTCCCTGGTACTGAGTGTGATGACAGAAAATGGGATCTGTGTCTTCCTAGGGTTGTGGGGGTGGAAGGAGGGGTGCTAGTGAGCAGTGGTGTGCTGCGTTTGGAAGCCACACCCTGGAGTCTATGGAGCAAGGCAGACCATAGAAACAGGTGTCAGGACATACACGGGCATAGGATCTTACTCGGAGGACAATGATAACTCAGTTGTTAAGTAGACGCACACCCACGCAGGAATGCTGAGTATATTATCTACTATATCTCATAGTCCCAGAGGGAAAAACTGAGCATAAAGTTGAGTGCCTGAAGAATGAATAAAAAGACTAATTACGAAGTTGTGAACAGGGCCAGGCAGAGCGCTTGATGACAGGGAGGAGGCGGTCAAGGGCTATGACAGTCACGTGACCACCCGCCTGTGACATGAGACAAGAAACAAGACATACAAGCTCTTGTTTCTCTTTTGGCCACCTCCGACTCTCCTGAGGATGCCAGACCCAATCAGAAGGCAGAAGGCCAGCCCGCACTTTGATGTACACACACCCTATAGGTAAGTTTCCTGGGAGTCAGAACTGGGTAAAGAGAAATGGAGAGGGATCTGGAGGATTAACAGGAAGCATCCAACATAGGATTCCAGGACATAAATTGAACAGATTGGGAGGGATGTGACTCTGGGAGAACACTAGGAGCGTGGATCCTGTATAAAGGAATATATGGAAACAATATTATTAATGTCTTGTAATTGTGACTCAAGAAGGGAGGGGTTGTAATGAACTCAACTCTTAACACGTGACATCTTAGTACCAGCAAGTCCAAGGTTTGTTGGGAAAGCATCAACCGCGCTCAAGAAAGTTCTGCAAAATATACTTTTATCCTATGCTGTGTGTGATAAACCCAGTTCTTCCCAATGAACGCAGCTAGAGAGAAAATGGACGCTTGGTTGAAGATTTGGCTGCCGAGGAACACAGAGTGCAAACATGGAGTTAGGGGAGACACCACAATGGGTTTCAAGTGAGTTCCTGAAAATCTGTGTTTATCAAAGAAGAGAAAGGAACACATATATGCAAGTATGGTGGAGCTTTGGTTTTGGAGAAAGAAAGTATATACACACCCAAAGAATACACCAAAACAAAAATGGCAGCTGCCTGCATGCGGAAGATAGGCTGTTTTTGTTTATGACATTTGCTTTTGTGTATTTCCTAATTTTTATAAAACGAACCCATGTTATTTACGTAATGAGAATTGGGATTTTTTGGCAAAAAGGTTAGTAATGCTTAATAAAACAGAGCAGAGAAGAATGAATATAGGTAATATTTGAATGAAAAAAAAAAGAAATAAAGAAGAAAGGACATGACTGTTTCTAGGTATCTTGGAGGAGAACGATTGTTGTAGATAAAAGGAAGAGCACAGTCAGAGGCAGGGACACCTGGGAGAGTCCAGAGTGGACATGACCAGACTGCGATGGGTCATGAGAGGAGATGGGGAAGGGAGCGGAATCGCTAACCTAGAGAGGGGGCCTGGGCCAAGAGATTGGCCAAGAGACAGGCAGGGCCAAAATGGTTGGGTTATACAAGAGCCAAAGGAGCTGGGGGAAGAGAAGCCCTGCCCAATATCTGGGCTGGAGTGTTAAGGTTAGGGGTCAGAGAGGAGGGTATACTCCAGCTGGAGTGCCCTGTAACAGGTAGAGACTGGGGGATGGTGGGGGGCCAGCAGGCCAGTGGTCCTCTTGATATGTAAATAGGCACTCCACCTTATTTGAATCTCCCCCCCACCATCACCACACACACATATTTCTTCCCTTTCATCTGCTCCCAGATTCTACTTCTCTGTTCAGGTGACACTAAGACATTTGGCCCAGAAAGGCAGAAAGGTGACCTGGATAAGCTGAAAGTAAGAAGGCTGCCAAACAGTTAAGTTAGAAGGACATTTGGGAACATTTTCTACCTTCTACCAAAAGACTGCCTGGGGATCCAAACATGATCCCCCTTGGAACCACAACCTGGGCCACTGAATGGAAAACCTGATTATCTCATAGTTGAGGGGCCCCGAGTCAGAATCAAGGTACCAGCAGGACTTGTTCCTGCTGGTCCCAAGGGGCACTCTCCCTCCCATGTCCTATGGGTGATTCAGAGCATCCTTGGCTTGCAGTTGTGTTCCTGGTCTCTCTTCTGTGTCACGTGACCTTTCTCAAAGGTCAGTGTCTCCAAGCCTTCTAGTTATTGGATTTAGGCTCCACATTAATTCACTATGACTTTATTTAACTTGATTACATCCACAATGACCATATTCCCAAATAAGGTCATAGTTATAAGTATGGGGGTGGGGGTGGGATTTTAACAACCTCTTTTGGGGAGTCATGAGTCAACTCAGAAAAGTAATCTTTGAATAATAGGGAAAATTCATATTCGGGGAATTTCCTGGTGTATATGAACCATGAATATCTTAAGAGTTCTGAAGTATAACACGACAGGAAAAGGCATCCTTACAGCCCCAATTGGCAAGTGCTCATATCTATGAACAGTGGTCCAGCCATAGTGCATCACTTAAACCAAGCATAAGGACCCTTTTCTGGATGAAGGACTGCTGTAGGCATTGAAAAGAAACTTGGAGCAGGGAGAAGGTAGTGAGGTTGGCGGAGGTGTATTTCCTATAAACCATATCGTACTGTGTGACTTACACACCTGCCTCTCCAACTATGAGGTGTTCACTATTCTGTAATCCATGTATACATCACAGCATACATGAAACAAAAGAGATGTTTAGGAACTTGCTGAAGCAATGCTTCCAAAACAAGCCTAGGTCCCACTGCCAAAGCAGCGTATACCTCCCTCCAGACCACTTAAGCTCTTACTGGTTTTCTTATTTGTGAATGGGATAATTGCAAAGTGGGCAGATCAATAGCAACCTCAGCACCGTCATTGTGAAGATGGAATGAAATGCCAAACTCGAAAATAAGTCTCTCACCACCCAAACATGAGTCAGGGCTCTTACGGAGCAGATGACAGAGAGTCCACCAGACTCCAGCTCGCTGAGACACCTGGCACATTGTCCCTTGAAATTTCACTTGCAAAAATCGATTCAAATTGGCTTCAGGACAGCCAAGCCACATCCTCATGAGCTGACAGTCAGCCAAGAGACACCGAACAAAGAGCTGCAGTAATTGTCAGCCTCTCAAACAACAAAGGCCTGCATCTACAGGAGACGCTGGGTTTAGGATCAACCTTAGTGGGGGCCTCTTATTATAACCAGTGTTAAGGCCTAGCAAATAGAGTTCTAGGAGTGTTTTCCAGGGAAACAAAACTGAAGGAGTTTAAGTTTACCAAGCCCATTCATTTGCAAATTGGAGGTGTAAGGGGGCTGAAGACTTGAGTTCTGGGATCAAAGAGGGAGTGCAGCAGAAGACTGGTTTGTGGCAATAGTGCCAGGCCTTATACTAGGATCTTATAATATCACTCTTAAGCTTCAAAACAGGTAATCACATGGTATTATTCTCTTCATGGAAAAGTGGCAAAGACTTCAGAGCAGGACCTGGCTGGTAAGTAAGTGGCTGGCTGGTACTCCCAGCAAAGCAGAAATTTAAACTCAAGTCTGTGTGGCTCCAAGCTCCCAGCCAGAGGCAGGGTTGGGTGTGAAGGTTTGCTTGGGGTTCAGGCTTTGTCTTTTGTTCTTGCTTCTCAGGCCTCCTCCCCCCAGCTCCCAGTACACACACACACACACACACACACACACACGTACGTCTGGAGGCCTCCCTGGCCTAGTCTGGGGCAATGTCTGATCATCCCTCTCCTGTTCGATGTGAGGACAGTCAGCTATTTGTCAGAGAGCCTAAGGCAGCCAAGCAAGAGTTCAGAAGCCTTTTGCTTCCTGAGTGGGGAGGTGGTTTGGCCCTGTGGGGAGCATCAGTTGGAGGGAGATGAATTTAGCTGCCCTCCCTGGTTGGTGATGGGGGAGGGTCTTGTCAGCCAGAGGATGTAGGCTTAGCTCCAAAAGGGCTTTTGTCTGAGGCTGGGCCTCAGGCCAGAGTGACATTCTTTGGTGCAGGCTGCCAGGCCACCGCTGAGTGGGCACCTGCGGGGCAGCTAGGGAAGGAGTGAGGGGTCTGTCTTTCTTCCACAGAGAAGAGCGTATGGGGATGGAATCTGCCATCTGAGGGCCCCTGTGGTGCTGAGGCTATGTCTGTGGTTGCTCCTGGCTCCAGAAGACATGCCAAGGCCCAGGCTACCCAGGAATGCGGGCAATTAACATTTTAGCTTCTGTCATGTCTGATAAAAATCCCCACAGGATGAAAGGAATCCACTCTCTCTTGCACAAGTGCAGCAGAAGAAACCTAAGACCACAGAAGGACCTGAAGGCCTCTGCCACAGCTCCCCTTGACGAGTGTGGGTACTGAAGAAGTGCTTTGTCTCACCCTGAACCCTCTGCTCAGGTGGGTCTGCGGTATCCCATGCTGTGGGTGAGGACTGCTGATTCTCACAACTGCCTTTTCTCTGGGGAGTTTCCCTTTTTCCTCAGGAACCGTTTCTCTCAGGGAGGTTCCATGAATTATTTGCATCTTGAGGGGCCTCTACAGCAGCTAGTGCCTGACCCAGTCCCCTGAGGGGACAGCAGGCCTAGGGATAGTTCATGGTCTGGAGTCCTGTAGGGTCAGTCTGAGTCAACACTTTGACCAACATCACTGACTTTAGCTCAGCCTTTGCTAGTTCTGATCTCTTGCTCTCCCTCCCCCACCTCCTCTGTGAGTGTGTGTGTGTGTGTGTGTGTGTGAGTGTAGTGTGTGTGTGTGTGAGTGTAGTGTGTGTGTGTGAGTGTAGTGTGTGTGTGTATGAGTGAGTATAGTGTGTGTGTATGAGTGAGTGTAGTGTGTGTGTATGAGTGAGTGTAGTGTGTGTGTATGGGTGAGTGTAGTGTGTGTGTATGGGTGAGTGTAGTGTGTGTGTGTGTGAGTGAGTGTAGTGTGCATGTGTGTATGAGTGAGTGTAGTGTGTGTATGAGTGAGTGTAGTGTGTGTGTGTATGAGTGAGTGTAGTGTGCATGTGTGTATGAGTGAGTATAGTGTGTGTGTATGAGTGAGTGTAGTGTGTGTGTGTATAGTGTGTGTGTGTGTATGAGTGAGTGTAGTGTGTGTGTGTATATGAGTGAGTGTAGTGTGTGTGTGTGTGTGTGTGTGTTTCTGTGAATGTACCCACAGAAGCTAGAGGTTAATATCAGGATTTTTTTTCTATCATGCGTCACTTTATTTTTTGAGACCGGTTCTCTCAAGAAAGCCAGAACTTGCTCTTTTCCCTAGACTGGCTAGCCATCATGCCCCGAGGAATCCTCTTGTCTCCACCCTGCCCAGTGCTAGGATCACAGATGTGTCATGCCCAGCTTGATCTGAATTTAGCTCCTCCTGTCTGCGTGGCAAACACTTTACCACAGAGCCATCTTCCCAAATCTCACCCCAGCACCTGGCATTGTTTCTCTTGCTCCCTTCGTCCTGAAAATCCTTTGTCAGTGAAGAGGTCAGCTCAGGGCCTTTGGAAAATTCCAACAGACCCCAGAACGTGAAGGCCCCTCCCCTCCTGGAAGACAGAGGTCAGTGGAGCACACAGGCACCCCACCCCTCTGGAAGGAGAGGCTGATTCCATTCCTCAGAAAAACCGTCAGGGGCAGACTGACCGTTGGCCACCCGCAGATATGGGAAGTCCCTACTATCTCATTTCCTAAAAACCAATCAGTTTAAAGGGTGATTAGCTGTTCTGCTAATCATATTGTGCCTAGTTGCTGATGCTCTATTCTGCCCCTGGAAACTGTATAAAAACTCACTGGTGGTCGCTGCCCCTCATTCGGGTGCAGAACGGTCCTAGCGCGCTAGAACAATAAATTCCTTGCATCAATCCCTGACTCCGTGTGGTTCACTCAGGGGGTCCTTGGTAGTTAAGGCTCATCAGAGTTATACATCAACAAATCCCCTTACATGAGAATCCCAGTACTGGAGAAATGGCTCAGAGGTTAAGAATGCTTCCTGTTGGGCTGGAGAGATGGCTCAGCAGTTAAGAGCACTGACTGCTCTTTCATAGGTCCTGAGTTCAATTCCCAGCAACCACATGGTGGCTCACAACCATCTGTAATGGGATCTGATGATATCTTCTGGTGTGTCTGAAGACAGCTACAGTGTACACATATACAATAAATAAATAAATAAATAAATAAATAAATAAATAACTCTTAAAAAAAAAGAATGCTTCCTGTTCTTCCTGAAGACCTGAGCTCACATACTACTGGGCACATCTGGTGGCTCACAACTACCTGTAACTCCAGCTCCCCAGGATTGGTAATCTCTTCAAGCACCCACAGATATCTGCCCATCTACACATAAAAAAAAATCTTAAGGAAAAAGAAGAATTTCAGTACTTGTTCTATCTCATGAATACTACTTTTCTCATGAATCCGTTTCAGTGAGCAACTATAGAGGATTTCCTGTATCCCGGATCCATGAGCTGTAGGAGAAGACAGCAATAGAGCAAGTCACTGTTGCTTTTCCATCAGTGAACTTACAGCCCAGGCTCAATGGTGCCCAGACTTGATGTTCCTGTATGACACTACCATCTTTGAATGTGCAGGGTCACATTCATAGCTATTCTGGGATACATGGAGCCTGCGGCTTGGACATGCTTGGTAGTGGAAGAGAGGAATATGAAGCAATCACAGGAATTCAGCTCTGGTTGTGATGAACATTTGGCACCAGCAACAGAGCTCAGCATCCGCCCTACTGTTGACTCTGGAACACCAGCTGGGACTCCGAAAACTCCATTTCTAGACAGCAACTGTCTTTTTGTTAGGCTCTGCTAACAGGAGATGCGAGGAAGGCAGAGGGGAACAGGAACCACTTTCTGTTTTCTCTTGTTCTTGCCAACTTCACTGCACCCAAGTGTGTCCTTTCTTAGATGACCGAGCACCCACTCTGCCTAAAGCAGCATGTGGCTCCCATCCCCATGCCCAGCCCCGCACTGCTTCTTCAGATGTACCATCAGGAGCTGGGGTACCAGGATGAGCTCCTCTGTCCTGAAAACACCCCCATATCCTTTTGTTTCTTAGTTCTAGGATTGGTAACTCTATCCCTCTAATCTCTGATGTACTTCAACCTCTCATTATGTACAACCCAACAACACCTATAACCATTCCCCTCTTAAAGTCCCCCAGAATAGAATACCTCTTGTGTTTTTATAGTTCCACCTGGACCGCAACCAGATGTAGAACATTCAACCATACCAGTGGGTCAGCACGGGTAGCTCTAAAGAAACACATTTAAGTCTCTGGCTTAAAGGATCAGTAGTGTTCATTGGATGAGGGAATGTGGAAGAAATGAAGTAGAGAAGAAATGTAGCCTCTGGAGCAGAAACAGACAGAGTAGGCCTAGGTCACCTAGACAAATGGAGGAAGGTAATGGTCACATCATGCAGGACGTGGCCTTGCAAACTCAGGGAGCCATTGAGGAATGCTGGAGAACAGCTCCGATTACAATAACGATGCCAAGTGGTCATTCTCCACCTCCAGTCCTTCTGGTGTTGAAGGACTTTCATCTTCTGCCGCCACTGGAATTCATTCTATCAGAAACACAAAAAACAATGTAGCAAAAGTCATGGTTAATTTATATGGAGGATTTGTCAAAGGGGACTGAGAATATAGTTCAGTGATAGAACACTCATCTATCACGTGGAAGGTCACAGGTTCAAAGCCCAGCACTGAAAAGAAGAAATAGATAAGGTGCCCCTTTGGGGTACATGTAAATCCATTGCATAACTTAGATAAAAAAGATTTTTATATAAAGAACTCATCATGCTTCCTCATGCAAAGAGAGTTAAGAAGTCTCTGTGCATTGAACAAGGGTACAGCCTTGAGCGTGGCCCAGTCAGTCTTTGGGGTCAACTTGAGGTCCAGTGCGGTTTCTACTTCCTATGTCTACATAGGCTAGATAGAACACAAGCTAGCCTCTCTGTATGCTTGCTGCCTTGTCTGATAATTGTTTTTTGGATTCTCTAAAACTAGGTCATATTGACACAACACCCAGCTTAGTGCCTGGTGCCCAATAATCCCTTAAAATGTACTATTAGTTTAATAGCTACTTTGACTAAAGTGGTCTTGTAACCTCTGCTTCATCAGAGATCCTGAAAACTTAGCCAAATCCCTCTTCCATGTAAGGCCATTTCTGCCAGGTTACAGTCACTTTCTTTGATATTTTTTTGGCACGGGGTTCTTAGATGTTCTTGTTGGCCACCTAGGGCAAGTCCTGAGCTATTATCTTCACCCCAAACTCCAAGGTTCCAGCCTGAGAGCCCATCCCCTAGATCCACTAATGACCAACCCTGCCAGCCAGGTTTGCCTAGGATTGTCATACTGACGCCACAGGTTTCAAACATAGACATTTACTGAATGTCTTGTCTTGTTGATGGCTGTTTTGACACGACGATCACTCAGATGAAAGCTCTGTGTATTTTTCGGGCTGGGAAGAGCCTGCGTTTGAAGGAGTTAGTATCAACAGGGACATGAGGAGCCAACTTCCCTGCTGTCCTGTGATTATGGATCAAGCGTGCTACCTTCTCTAGAGTCACACATCACATATGGAGAAAATAATGAGCTGGATAATAAAAGGCATTTATCAGTCCCCAGCTGGGCTGAGCAAGATTTAGCTGTCAATCACTTATTGGACCTGGATACTCAATGACGTACAGTTCACAGCCTCCTGCTCTTTATTGACCAGGCTTATGTTTGCTCCTTTGTTTTTTCATTCAGAACTATGCATTCAGTATTATTAGTCAGGGTTCTTTACAATGCTGGCTCTCAACCTTCCCAACCACAAAATTATTTCGTTGCTATTTCATAACTAATCTCGCTACTGTTATAAATCATAATGTGAATATCTTGAGATGCTGGCTGCTGCTTTAGATAAACATAATGATAGAATAAAGATAAATGTGATTTATTTGATTGGCTTACACAGTCCAAGCTGGATAGTTTATCTGTGACTGACTTCTCTAGTGCAGATATGTTGTGAACTCAAGATGGCTGCTCAGTCTGCAAGTCTGGATGTCTCGGCAGTACTGAAGGCCTAGAGCGTCCCTGGAGAGTCACTGATTTTCCATCTTCATTGGAAGTCTGGAGAGCTTGGTTCTGACATCAGTGGAGGAATACAGTGGCAGTGGCAATGATGCAGACCAACTTATAAACAGGGTAGATGAACTTGCCCGCAAGATGCAAAGTCAAGCAGACAGAAAGATTAAAAAAAGCTTTTTTGTGAACGCGTTGTGTCTGTCTGTCTGCCAAGGCAGCACACTGCCCACAGTTAGGGTAGGTCTTTTCACTTCAGCTAACCGGATCAAGAAAATCATCACAAGTGTGCCCAGCAGCTCTCCTCTTATTTGATTCCAGATTTAGTCTAGTTTACAACCCAAATTACCAATCACAGGCACCTATGTGCCAGTCCCATGCTGGGCATACACTTATCCTCTCTAATAATGAGATAGATGCTCAACTATCTTCATTGACATACATGGCTGAATATTGATAATGTGAAATTCGTAGCTGTTTTTTCCATGAGTGTAGCTGAGATTGAAAGCATGCCTCTGCCTTCCAAACCAGTGTTTCAGGATATCACACTGTTACCATTGCCCTTGGGTGACTAACTGCATATAGTAATTGTCCACTGAGCCTTCCTTCCCACCAGGAATGCTTGTAGGTGCTTGAGGAAGATAAAATGGACAGCCTGTGTGGTTAGCAGCCTTCCCTGAAGATACTGGGAAGGAGGAGTTGAGTCTCAGCCCAGAGACTCAACCGAGTACATGAAATCTAAAGCCTTCCCCATTTCTTCACTGTACCACACCCTGCCATGCATCCTGTGGATGGACTCACTGAATCACATGAGCTTTCTGAAGCAGTCACTGTGTTAGAGACATCACATGACGGGAATAAGAGTGCACATTCTTTGCCTTAAGGCTGTTGACATCCCAAGTTGCCATTCTCCATTTCAGAATTTCCTGAAGGATTAAGTGGATTCGGTTACCAAAGATCAGGTCCAGGTTCCACAGAAGAGAAATCATTATGCCCAAGGCTTCCAGACAAGACCCAGAATCTGCCCATGACACTGCTCTGACGTGGACTGTGCACTTTCCAAATGCCTAGGCAGCATCTGCGAAGCTCTGGTTGAAGCCTCAGGCTTACCTCAAACACGAGGAGACAGGAAGAGCAATGCTCAGCGAGTTATCCATTACCAAAATGTGTGCCCTGGGAGCCTGCGCCAGGCCCTATAAAGACCCCCTTGGTCTCAGCTCTCAGTGCCTTGAATTTAATGTACTGAGGGAAATCAGATGGAAGAATGCTAATACTGCTACAGAAGTTCCACGGGAGAGGAAACAAGTGGGCCCATCAGAAAGAGCATTGACCTTGAAGTGAGGAGAGAGGGCTTTCAGGTCTGCTGGATGCTCACCGGGTGTCTTAGTCTGGGTTCAGCTACTGAGGAGTCCTCAACGCCCATTGCCCACGTCTCTTAGGCCTCTGATCCCAAGAGTGGTTTTCTGCTCTCAGCGTGGGTTTCAGTTTAAACTTCGAATAATTAAATTCTTTAATCTGACCCCAGAATCTTCCCCTGGACAGCTGTTTCTGAGCTGCCACTTGCCCCATCTCTGGCTCTGGCCTGACTTATAGAATGCCCGAGAAAACAAATGGAGAGACAGTTTAAAACCCTCAGGTCATACGGACGCTCCCACTGACTAATGTTAAACCACATTTTCTTGGGCTGGTTTTGTGGTCCAGTCCCATGAGTATGATCACACACTGGTCACACTTCCCTCATGGACTTATGGGTAAAAAGAAATGTCCTGAGAATGTGTCTCCTCCAAGTTAACTGTGAGCTCAGGCTTTCGGTGTGATTCATTTAGGAAGAGAGGAATCAGGAAGCTGAGGGAACAAGATGGGAAGAGAAGATGTCAGGCGAAGAGGTGACATCATCCAAAGCCCCAGCTTACACTGACAACCCCCACCCTGGAAACTCTGAGTGCAAAGGATCCCTAAACTCATGACAGCTTTTAAATTTTAAGTTTGTATGAAAATGTGCCTTGTATCCATTCATCCCCCTTTCTACACTCTGTCCCTATGGTATGCTGTAAATTGAATGAGATACTCAATACTTTCTGATACAATGGGCTCTGTGTTGGAGAATGTTGCTCGACTGCAGGTGATTATAAGTGTTTGGAACATGTTGAAGGTGAGCTAGCCTAAGCTAGACCATTTAGTAGGTTAGGTGTATTAAAGGAACTGTTCCCCCTGGTTTTTGTATTTCTGTGAATAAAGCAAGAGGTATATCTAGTTAGCAGCAATGTCTACAGAAGAAGGACAAGTAGAACCTGTAATGCTTTTGTTCACCAACTAGAAACAAAAAACCCCACAGAAAGCACCAGATTTTATAACAATGGTTCCTAACTAGAGACAACTTTGCCTTTTGCCCTCTACTTTCAGGGGATATTTGAGGATGCCTAGAGATATCTTTGGTTGTTATAAATAGATAGAAGGGATATACTACTGGCATATGATGAAAAGAGGTGGGAACTACAATCCGATAGTCTTTTGTAGGATAATAAGTAAGATGTGGGATTACATTAGTTACTATTATATTGGTATGAAGAGACATCATGACCAAAGCATGTTGTAGGTGAAAGGTTTACTGGGGGCTTACAGTTTCAGAGGGTGAGTCCATGACCACTGTGGCAGGGAGTATGACTGCAGGCTAACAGGTATGGAACCAGAGCAGTAGCTGAGAGCTGAGATCCAAACACAGGAAGCAGAGAGAGAGAGAGAGAGAGAGAGACAGAGAGACAGAGAGACAGAGAGACAGAGAGACAGAGAGACAGAGAGACAGAGATAGAGACAGAGACAGAGAGACAGAGGAACGAGGTGGACTTTTGAAACCTCAAAGCCCGCCCTCAGCGACACAGCTCCTTCAACAAGGTCACACCTCCTAATCCTTCCTAAACAGTTCCACCAACTGGTGACCAAGCACTCAAACATGGGGATGATTCTTATTCAAATCACCATAAGAGTCATGATTAAAATGTGGGCTTAGAAGTCTGACTCATGGTGTGGAATCTGCCCCTGCAAGGATAGGTTTGATGGTGTCTCAGAACCAGATTGTTAACCTGAGTTCTAATCCCAATGCCAGTGACAGTCCAGTCACACGGGACTCCCACTCATGAGGAGGCTCTGGGCTCTGCGGTGACTTGACAGCCTTAGTAATTTGGGTTTTTGACTGTGTGCTCCACCATGAGATTCAATGGGACAGTGACATCAGCATGAAGCTCCCTGACCCCTGCCTGGCCCAAAGGAGTTCCTGACTCTCCACTCTTCTACCCCTGCTCAGGGCACACTGCTGCCCTTTACTCTGGGCAGAGGCCTAGAACAGGCATGAGAAAGTGAACTGGGAGCTAGGTCTCGACCTGTGAGGAGGTCTGTACAACTCGAGAAATATCTTCATGCCTACAGTAGAACATTAGATACTAAAACAAACAAACACACACACACACACACACACACACACACACAGAGAGAGAGAGAGAGAGAGAGAGAGAGATGGGGGAGGGGAAGAGGGAGGGGGAGGGGAGATGAGGGGAGGGGAAGGGGAGAATATGTGTACTGTAGCATTTATGTGAAGGTCAGAGGACAACCTTTGGGAATCAGTTATGTCCTTCTACCTTGCTTGAGGCAGGAGCTCTCCTGTTTCTGCCCCGCTACAGTTCCCAGCCAGTTGGTTCTGATGATTTGAATGAGGACTGTCCCCCAGAGCCTTCCATATTTGAATATTTGGTCCCAGTTGACAGTGCTGTTTGGGGAGGATGTGGAACGTTTAGGAGGTACAGCCTTACTGAAAGAAGCATGTCACTGGGCATGGGCTTTGGCAGCTTACGGCTTTACCTCATTTCTAGTTCTCGTTCTGCTTTCTGTGCCTGGGTGGAGATGTGATCTCCCCGTTCTTGCCACCTGCACCCATGCCAACCCTACCATGATGAACTCTTATCTCTCTAGAACCTTTAAGCCAAAACAAACTCTTTCTTCTATTAGTCATTTTTGGTAATGTTCTAGCACAGCAGAAGAAAACGGATACACTGGGCCACAAGCTTTGGGGTGATCCTCTCCACCTCCCCCCGCCCCCATCTCCCCATAGGAGAGCCGGGATTACAGATAAGTGCATTTGGCATTTTCTTCATGCGTTCTGGGGACCAGATTGTTGGCTTGGTATGGAAAGTTCTTTTACCCGCTGAGCCATCTTACCAGCCCCAACTGCTCTATATTTAAACCTTCCCACCAGAAGGTCCCAGTGCCTTCTGCAGCAGGGGATCACCACACTCTCTTGGCAATGCTTCAAGACCAGACACATCTAACATATTGCTAGAGACCTCTGGGTATTTGCACTTTTCCCAAATCCACATGATAAAATGCCAGCTTCCACCGCAGGGTGCTAGGGAATAATATCTTTGGGTGGCGAGAGGGAATTAGGTTTATGAAGGAGTTAGTGTCTGCTCAGGTCAGCTCATGTGTTTGAACAGTTAGCAACCAGCAGGCGGCGCTGTTTTGGGAGGTTGCAGAGCCTTAGGGAGGTAGGACTCTGTTGGAGGAAAAGGGTCACAGGGGGTGCACCCCATGGATTACAGCCCAGATATGGTTCCAGATCAAGTTCTCTCTGCTTTGTGGTCAGCCAAGGTGTGAGCAAGCTGCCACCAGATGTTGTCCACCACACCTCCTGCCACAGTGAACTCTGTTCCTGCCATCTCTTAGCTGAAACAAATCCTTCCTTTTTTTTTTTAAAGTTGCTTCATTTAAAAATTAGTCTTTTGTTTATGTATTTGTGCGTGTGTGTGTGTGTGTGTGTACCCATAAAGACTAGAAGAGTGTATGAGGCCCCCTGGAGCTAGAATTATTAGTTGTGAACATGGGTTCAGGTAGCCAAACTCTAGTTCTCTCAAAGATCCGGAAGTGTCCTTATCCGCTGAGCAATCTCTCTAGCCCCTCAGGTTGCTCCATGCCTTGATGGTAACTAAAATAACGATTACAGGGCCATTATCAAACAAACGAAAGGCCCTCTGGAGAGCCCAGCTTTGTCCTGTGGTGAGTACAGCATGACAAAGATCTGTGGGCGGGAAGATATCTGTCCTAGCCTACTAAGACTTAAGATCTTAGCTTAGATTTCTAGCCTCTTGAGCCAGGAACAGGACAAATTTGCCATTTATAAATGTCTAGCCCTACTACTTCTGACAGTAACACAAATGGATTGAGTTGCATCTCCTTGAGCAACTTAATTCCAATATGGGGTTGTCCTGTCCACTGACCTCTCAGGAAAGAGAAATGAAGTGCTACAGCCATATCAGTAGCTAGGACTAGCTTTCCCCTAGTTGGGTGGAAGTGGTCCGCCCATCTAAGCTTCCTGGACTCTGGCATGTCTGAATCAAGCCCGATGTGTCTGGACAGATCTTTCTGGCAAGACTCAAAGTGAAAAGGCAAAAGATAGACAGCAGGGACATCTCTAAGCCGGGAGGAGCAGCTGTGGTTTGTGCTACTCTGCTAATTATGTTTGCGCATGGAAGAAAGTCATCTTCTATTTGCTTTCATGAGAACATTTCTCCCAGCACTAAGGCCATGGGGGTGGGGTAGACCCAGAGCGGCCACCTTCCTGTGTTCACTGGGGACCACTACTGATTACCAAAGTCCTTGACAAGGGATGAGGTGCTGCCGTGGCTCTGACCGTGACACACTGGCATTAAATAGCACAATTCTGTTTCCTGGGTGGAGCTGCTGTGCATGGGGAAGGCTTAAGAAGTTTATGACTGGCCATGTGAAGGCCGCAGATCTGTACTAATGGGCTGCAGAACATGAGCTCTCGCCTCCCGGCTCCTCTTTCCAAACCCACATTCCCAGCAGATTGCAAGTGCTGGCCACTCTCAAGAACTAAGGGGCAATCAGCCCCTGGGCTTCAGATTTTTCAAGGTCTACAAACCGAGGGTACAGAAGTGACTGAAACCCACCCTGCTCTGGGCCCCAGGACTCAGACTTACTGGAGGAATGGGTATTTTTTATCAAATTCATCTGCTTCCTCAGGGGTTCCTTTTTAAAACCTCATACAAAGGCACCCAACGAACAAAGAGCTCTAAGTAGCCACAAAAAGTGTTTGGTTTTGTCTTTTTGTTTTTCTTTCTACTGATTACCATCGGGCATTGGGGGCCCAGGCCACTCCCACAAAGAACTGTTGGACTGTGACTAACAATGCAGAATTTTACAACCCATCTAGATTGCTATATTCAGACTCTGGGGGGAGTGGGGAGCAGTGGGGCCTGGTCAACTGCATCTTGACAAGCATTTGGGGATATCCTGTCCACCGACCTCTTGGCAGGTCATTTTAGTGTTCCCTGCTGACTACTCAGTTCTAGTTCGGACCCTGTCTCTGGGTCTCAAACCAACTCTTGGCTTCTGGACAGAACCTCAACATGCCATGTCCTGTTTGTACTTGCTGGGTGCTGGGCCTTGCTAATGTCCGGTCTCCCTCAACAATGCATGCAGCTGGCGCCTCTGTTTCTCTGTAGCAGGCACCCAGACTAGGCCCCCTAGTTCTGGGGTGACACCCGTTTGTCACCCCATCCTCATTATTGTCTGTTTAGTTTGTGGAGTGTGAGAACCCTTAAGAGCGTCACTTCCATGTCTCCTTGGGTCCCGCTAAAGACCAGATTACAAGAGTGTACAGTCTCACAGCATCTGTCTTCTGTGATCCACTCAGAGCCTGCCTTAGTCCCCAGAATGGAGTCTCCTGACTCAGGGCAGAGATCTTCAGCTCAGCCTGGACCTTTCTTTCTTCCTCAGCTGTGTCTGGCCTGTGTCTGCGGCGGGGGATGCATGGTTTGTAGGTTTCAGGAACCAAGGGAAAGGCTTGGTTTTTGCTGAACATTTCAGTGAGTCATTCTCACTGCATGTTCCAGCTGGAAGTGTCTCTTCACGCTAAAGAAACTGACAGCAAAAGGTTGGATGCTCATCTTGAAGCGCTCCGCATGCCATTTGGTAGATCCTGAGATGCTCCAGGCTGCAGTTGCTTCTCCCCCAGAGGATAAGAATGAATCACAGTGACAGTACATCACCAAGGTCCCAACGCAGCTCTTCCAAGTTGTGTATATTGTCTCACTTGGTCCTCTTAGAACAGCAAGGGCTACCAAGCACCACCTTATGACTTTATATACTTAACATGTATGTGAGACAGTGGTGTGTATGTGTGTGTATGTGTGTGTGTGTACATTTGGGTTCATGTTTGTGAACATGCATGGGTTATTGTAGGTACACGTATATGTGCATGTGTGTGGGGACTAGGTCTTATTCCTCAAAAGTCACCCTTTGTGTTTCTTTGAGGCAGGTTCTCTTGCTGTCTGGACTTAGCTATGCAGGATGGATGGCCAGTGAGTCACAAGGAAATTGTCTGTTTCTGCTTCCTTCACACTGGGATTACGGGTGCCTTATACAATGTCACCCTCTGCTCTTGCCTTGTGGGTCCTGGGGATCAGTGCTGTGTGGCAGCACTTTCCTGACTGAGCTAGCTCCCCTGGCCTGCCTTATGACTTTACGAATGTTATTACTTACTAACCCAAGGAGATTTAGTGACTAAACTAACCCAGAGTCACAGAGCAAGAATCCCAACCTGTGGTATCTCTCATCAGAGTTTATGTTTCTCCATGAGGGTAGACTCAGGCCAATCCAGGAGGGTATCTTAGGTCCTTGTGCTCCGTGTGAGAGACAGAAGATGGAAGAGAGCATGCTGGCTGCTCAGGAGGCACAGGGCACAGCATCGCAGCTTTGGTGGCCTTGTTCTTTTGGTCCTTGGGAGAGCTCCTAAGAGACAGGCAGAGGCTTAAGAGTGGGGCTGGGTATCTTGCTGGTCATTTCTAGGGTCAGAATAAAAAAAAAAATCTTAAGGATTTGCTAGATAATTTGTTCTTTGCTGAGCAGCCATGTAGAGCCGGTTGAGTTCTCACTAATGCATGTGTTTATTTAGTCAGAGCATTGTGCTGGCTTGGCAGTTCCTGAAATGAGCAACTCTAGCCTCAGGCTTCAAGATCTTTGTGGTTTAGCTTGTGTGTTTGTGCACATGTGTATGTGTTTAGGGACTTACGTGTATTTGTGTGTGTGAGTGTGTGTGTGTGTGTGTGTGTGTGAGAGAGAGAGAGAGAGAGAGAGAGAGAGGAGGGGGGAGAGAGATTATTAAGAGTGGCTTACCCAAGGATGTTATAGGATTGTAGAGGAAGCAAGAGAAGGGGAGAGAATTCAACCATGTTAAAGTGAGATCTTCTGCAGAAGAGGCACCTACATCTAAATGGCAAAGTAGAAACTTGCTAGTCAAAAATGTGTGGAAGGCACTGGATGTCTATCTGTTACATATTGACTTTCCTATCAACAATAACCTGAAACGCTAGACCACACATTAAATGACCAGCTACCTGGGTGAAAGCAACGCTTGCTCTTCAAAGGGATTAGAGAGAAACCAAAGTAACCAGGACTTACAAAGCCAGCAGTAAACAAAGGGGAAAGTCAGAGAAGTGGATCTGGTATTTTATATCGCATTTCCCTTAGGGCATTTTGTCACATATCAGAAAAGTCCTCAAGAAAGTGGTCACCGAGAATTTAAGAATCTAATCAAAAATCTGACAGTCCCCACGCACTGGGGGAATTCAAGTTCTGCACAAAGGGAAAGACCCTGGAAAGGACACCAGGTTGTCACTGAGGTCAGTGAACATTCTGGAAGAGAAAGGGCAGCTGGCCAGAGAGCAGGCCTCACAGAAACAAACATAGTCCCCTTTGCCTTTGACTAGCCTGAGGTGGACTGAGTCAGCGCTGAGCAGATTAACAGAGAAAAGGAAATGCTCTCTAGAGGCAGGATCACGGAGATTCCCAATAACTTGTAAAGGAAATGACAGGCTTTAATAAAACATCAGCAGGGGTTCCAAAGAAAGAGGAGCAAAGTTCAAAAGAGTTGGACTCTAGGAAGAGATCTGCCAGGGATCTGGTCTTTAAAGTTGACAAAAAAAGCAAAGCAAAGCAAAGCAAAACAAAACAAAACAAAACAAACCCATTTCCAAATAACCGAGTAAGCTCTCAAGAGAGCGTTGGCCCAGTGAAGAATTTTTTTTTTTTTTTTTTTTTTTTACCAGAGAACTGACTCTATAGAAAAGAACAACTAAAAACCCAAACAGAAGATCTCTAACTGACAATGAATACTCTAACTGGTAACTAACTGAATTGAGAACTTATCATGCAGCCATGACATCCAAAGATGGGTAAGCCTCAAGGAGCTCAGTAGGAAATATCCTGACTCTCTCTCTCTCTCTCTCTCTGTGTGTGTGTGTGTGTGTGTGTGAGAGAGAGAGAGAGAGAGAGAGAGAGAGAGAGAGGAAGCTTTGGCGAAGGCAGGAGAGAACTCTACAGGGACACTCAGATCATGGACATGTGGCTTTGTGAGAAGCTTCTGGGACTGTGTCTGCTGACTCAGGACCTGTGTGTGTCTGAGGCTTTTCAGGATAAGGATAAGCCCCGAGCTCTGCACGGGACTTTTAAAGAGCTTGAAAAACCTTAAATTTAAAGACATGATGTCTTTTCCTAGAACTAATGCAAGCCGGAGAAGAGTAAAACTGCATGTTTAGAATGATAGATTACATAAAACGAGCTACATTTTGAAGAAAAGAGTCAACCTACAAATTAACACTGCACTGGCCCAACAAACCGTGGTGTGTCTGTACAGAGAACTGTGATATAAGAAAGTCAAAGAAACTGGCTCCGTAAGCAGCGATGTGGATGAGTCTCACAAAATAACAGACATTAAAGACGCTAGCTAAAAAGTCGTGTACTGTTTGACTCGACTTAAACTTCAAAACTTGGAGGGCTTACCAAATTGTAACAATACTAAAATATTGGCTATTTCTGGGTGGGGTCTGTGAAGGGGTATCGGTAATATTCTAACTCTTGATTCATATGAAGGTTACTTGAGTCTATCAATTGGGTAAAAATGGATCAAGCCGTCTACAAAGGACCCATTCATTTTCCTTCTGTTCTATATGTCATTAAACTATTTCCTTCTGAAAACAGAGGTTATGAAAGGTGTGAGTTGTCTCATTGGGAAAGAAAGGCACTGTCCCCAAGACTGAAGGTCTGAGCTGAGTCTTCCCAGGACCCCCCCCCCCTACACACACACACACACACACACACACACACACACACACACACACACACACACGGTGGGGAGAGAGAGAGAGAGAGAGAGAGAGAGAGAGAGAGAGAGAACCAATTCTGGCAAATCATCTTCTGATCGCCATGCATATACTGTGTCCCCCAAGTAAACGACATCCATGCAATGAAAAACAGGAACAAAAATGGCGGCGCGGTGGCGATGGGAATTCCTAGCAGGGTTCCTAGCATGCATAAAGGCTGGGAGAAGTAAAAGCATTTGAGGAAAATTATGAGATGCCTGCTACTGCTGCAGCATGGGGATGGATCTGGGTGGGTTACAGAGAGCTGAGGTTGAAGAAGATAGAGTCGGGTGGGAGGCTGGGCCGTGGGTCACCCGGAAGGGCTTCCCCTGTCTTCCGGAAGGGCTTCCCCTGCCTTCCGAGGGCAGCTGGGTAACATCGACCGAGTCCAAACAGGAGGTAGCGTAATAACATTTAATTTTTGATAATGGTGAAGGGGGGCAAACAAAACAAAACCCGGAGTACGGAAGACGAGATTGGAGAGTTAGAAGTGGGGAGAAAGACGTCAGTAAAACGCACAAGCCCCAGAATCACAAACAAACAAACCCAAACCAACCAACCAAGCAACCAAAAAAAACCTACAGTTGGGCACGTTGGCTTGCACTTGTTATCCCAGCTCTGAGAGGGCAGAGACAATAGGTTGCTGGACATTGGACAGACAACCTAGCTTACATTTTGGATCCCAGGGCAGTCATGGACTATGTCCAAATAAATAAATAAGGTGGGTGGCCCCTGAGGAATGATATCTGAGGCTGCTTCTGACGTTCATATGCAGATTGACACCCCATGTACACGTGCACTGCTTATAAAAACAGAGATGAGCAGTCTCCACCCTCCATCCCACCCTACAACACACGAGTAGACTGCATTGGACCATGCTCTTGTAAAGTCTCAGGGGCAGGCGATGAAGCAGGGAATCAGGGCGGCGGCTGGGGGGTGCTGTAAAGAGCCCAGGACTCGAGAAACATTTAGATTTAGAGGATAATATTAGTGGAACTTTATGGTAGTGGTGAGGTGAGGATGATTCCCACCGTTGTAGCACCTGACTGCTTGAGCGGTGGCTCTACACAGTGCAGCAGGAAAAAAAAATTGGAGAGTTCAGGGAAGGGACAGAGACATGTTCAAGTTAGTTTGGACAGGCTTTCTAGATAAGGCAGTGCCCAAGTCAAGGGCTGTCCTTTGGGAGTTATTTTGGGGTCTCCTGTTTGCCTGGGATGGACGGCCACTTTAAATGGCAGGTCTCTGATGTTCCCCACAATGACGGGTTTTCTTGCCTTTTCTGGGCACGGCACACATTCAAGACACAAAGCGGTGGTTGTCAGCGACAGATCCAGCGGCTGCGCTGCCCCGGGGGTCTGAGATACTCCACCAAGCTGTCCTCTGCTCCACACAAAGACCGTCTTAGATTTGCTATCTATTTCAGTCTTTTTTTATGAGCGCCTTGGAATATTTTCAAGCTATCCATTTTTAAGCATTATCTCTCGGCAGTGGAGAAAATAGATCCATTGCGAAGGCCCGGGGTTTCTGAAAAGGGGTTTAAAAATAGCACCGGGCGCTAGACAGCTGCAGCTATTGGAACCGGAGCCTCTGCTTGCGCCTCCGCGAGGGTCCGGTTCAGCCTTGCAGCTGGACATCCGTTCTTGCTCGTTGAGGACAGATGCTAAGGGAAAAAAGGCTGGAGCAGAGCTCCTCTTGACTTGGGGTCACACTGGGCCCTCCGCTTGCTGAGAGGTATCGTGGTGAGAGGTCTCCTCGAAATTTTGGGCTTGAAAAAGCTTACCGAATACATCTTTATATTTGGAAATGAAAAGAGTAAGCCCATTGTCATGCAAATTACAGGGCACAGATTGGATAAAAACCCTTGGCTGGGAGGGAAGGCAGAACACACATTGACAGCAAACAATGTTTCCCATGAGCTACTGCAAAGAGCCCGTGATAATGCCTGGGAGAGGTTATTTTTGCCACTGACACCTTACAAGTGTTAAGGCCGAGGGTGGAGATTGTTAGGAGGCTGGCCCAGACTCCAGAGCCTCTGCTCTTAGGCAGTGTAGAATCCCACATTTGTCACTGGGCTACTGATGCATCTCAGAAGGGAGGAAATGTGCTTAAAAGCAGAAACGACTAGACACAGATGCAAACAGCTCTGCATCTAAACCCAGCTTCCCCATGGTACCTACGTAATAAACTACGAGTACTAAATACATGGATGACAATGTTTTAAATAAATAAAGAAGACTCAGAGCCTCCTTGGGTTCTGTCGCTTTACCTTTAAGACAGATAGCTTGCTATCACCATGACAGGCTTTGCAAAACTTTCTGTGAAGGTTAAGAAAGACGAGATACTATTTGGTGTAATGACCCCAGACTTTACTCAACATTTAATTCAAACAGTAGTTGCCAAACACTTACTGTTGTGTTTTATAAAAAAAAAAGAAAAGAAAGCCAGGGATATGCTTGGCAGAGTGAGGTACGGTGAGGTGGAAAGGGGGCGCCTCTGTGGGCCCATGCTGAGGTATCCTTTTCCTCTGAGGTGCCAGTATGAAATAGTTTATTTAGGGCATGGGGGTAGGAGTTGAGGGGGAGTAGAGACAGAGAAAGACAGGGGTAGGAAGGGAGAGGGAAAAGGGAGGTGGAGGAGGGAAAGGGGAGGAGAGAGAGAGAGAGAGAGAGAGAGAGAGAGAGGTAGAGGTAGAGGCCGGCCATGAATACATGGAGAGAGGGGGGAGGGGAATGGGGAGATAAGGGACAGAGAGTAAGAGTAATTGAGTGAGGAGGGCACAAGCAGCCCCTTTTATACTGAATCAGGCATGGGGGGTGTGGGCGGAGCCTAGAAGGAGTGCGAACACTTACTGTACTGCACAATGTGTACTGTTCTAGATGTTGGTGACTCAAGGCAATCAACTGCCTGTTTGTATTCTAGTAGGGGCAGGTGGGGTATGCACAGAAGACTTTAAAATCATGCTATAGGGGATTGGAGAGATGTCTCACCAATTAGGAGTACTGGCTGCTCTTCTAGAGCACCAGGATTTGATTCCCATCATCTCCATGGTGGCTGACAACTGTCCGTAACTCCAGCACCAGTGAGATCAGAGACCATCTTCTGGCATCCTTGGGCATTGTGTGCATACATACATTCACACAAACTGTACATAAAAATAAATAAATCTCAATTTTTTTAAAATGTAGTGTTATACACGGTTGTCCCCTTGTGTCTAGTTCCACAAACTGCAGAGATTGCAAAATCCACAGATGCTCACATGGACAGAGAGAATTGATATATAGGAGGATGAGTTGAACAGTTTTGTGTAATGCTGTATAATAGTCATGTATAGTATAATGTATGCATTTTTATTTTTTTAAAGCAATACTATATCTGTGGTTTGTACCTAATACTATATCTGTGGTTTGTATATGTGTGGAAGGCAAATCAATAACCAAACATTGTATCCATTTATTTTTAGCATAGAGTACTGTTTATATATTTCTTAATATTTTAAAGATTTATTTTTATAAGCTGGGCAGTGGTGGCACACATCTTTAACCTCAGCACCCAGGAGGTGGAAGCAGGTGGATATTTGGGTTCAAGGCCAGCCTGGTCCACAAAGCAAGTTTCAAGACAGCCAGAGCTACACAGAGAAACCCTGTCTCAAAAATAAAGATTTATTGCTATTTTATGTGTGTAGTTCTTGTCTGCTGGTATGTCTGCGCACTACTTGCGTGCCCGGTGGCCACAGGGGCCAGAAGAGGATGCCAGATGCCCTGGAACTAGAGTTACAAATGGTTGTGAGCCGATGGGGTGCTGGGAACCCAACCCAGGTCCTCTTGAAGAGCAGCCGATGCTCTTAACTGCTGAGCGTCCCCCAGACTCTGTGTTCACTTTGTTATATGTGTATGTAGATACACGTGTGCTTACTTTGTTATATGTGTATGTAGATACACGTGTGCTTACTTTGTTATATGTGTATGTAGATACACGTGTGCTTACTTTGTTATATGTGTGTGTAGATACACGTGTGCTTACTTTGTTATATGTGTGTGTAGATACACGTGTGCTTACTTTGTTATATGTGTGTGTAGATACACGTGTGCTTACTTTGTTATATGTGTGTGTAGATACACGTGTGCTTACTTTGTTATATGTGTGTGTAGATACACGTGTGCTTACTTTGTTATATGTGTGTGTAGATACACGTGTGCTTACTTTGTTATATGTGTGTGTAGATACACGTGTGTTTACTTTGTTGTATGTGTATGTAGATACATGTGAAGTGTGTCATTTTCTTTGGAGTCCTTGTCAATGGTATTTTCCCCATGACTTCAGCTTCCCCATGTACATTATTAGAATGACAGAGATGCATTCAATTATTTTGTGTTATGTATTCTGCAAACTTATTTAACTTACTTCTTAGTTCTAGGGATTTTTGCTTTTGATTATACTTTAGAGATTCTTTGATATTACATTTACAGATAAACAGGTCACGTAGCAGCTAGAAGCAGCCCTGTTTCTTTTAATACACATGCCTGATTTTTTCCTTACCTTATTGTCTAGCTAGAACCAGTACTAGGTTGAATAAGATGTTGAAATCAGACCCCTTTGTTTAATTCCCAGTATTAGAGGGAAAGTCTTTAGTCTGTCACCATTAACTATGTATGATATTTAATGTATGTTATATATAAATATATATATGAAGTATATTATTTCAACTTCATAAAAGTACATATATATATACATATGATAGACATGCATATATACACAGACATACATGTATACACATATGTATATTTGTATACAAACATACATACACACATATATACTACATATATGTATATATACACACACTTTTATGAAGTTGAAGTAATTCCCTCTATTCTTAGTTTTGTAGTTTTTTTTTAATTATTAAATGAGGAGCATTTTGTTCTTACAAGGCTGGTGTAATGACTCCAAGTAACATGTAAGTGCTAATGCCTGGCTCCTGCTGGCTCTCAAGGAGAGGAACTTTGGGAACTGAGGTAAACTGTTTTGACCTGAAGTGAACCATTCCCTAGACGAATGGCCTCACACTCACTTCTAGCTGTCTCTTCTACAGAAACACGGCTCATCCCTAAAGTTTTATACACAAGTAACTTCCCTGAAGCTGTGACTTCAGTAGGAGAATATGAGAAACAACCTGAAGTGTCAAGGAGTCTAAATACACATCAGCACACTCATACAGTGAAAGGGTGTGCAGCCATGGACAGAGGACAGAGGTGCCTGATGGGTCAGCGCGGAGGACAAACAAAGACACAAGGCTGGATGAGCAGAGAAAATGCAAGGCCGTGTAAGTCGATCATACACTTACAAGTGAGGGAATATACAAACGGCCTTTATGGATAGAAGACTACTTTTACCTTGGATATCACACTACTTAATGGATTTAATGCCTTTATCGTATATTATAAATGTACTCCTACTTGCACTTGGACAAAACTCCAGAGAGATTTATTGCCTCTTTGTTAACAGTGGAAGGGAGTTTGTTGACAGAGAAAAGGGGTGACATTGTATAACTAAGGAGATTCCAAAAAGAAATTTGAAATCTTTAGAAGTGTATTTGGTGTGCTGAATTTTTTATTATGGTGATAGGCTCCCTGGCTACTCATACCTGCGTAAGACTGTGAAATAGTGTGGAAAAAAGCAAAGCCAATGTCTGATGCTGAGATGTCAGCCACCAGTAAGCAAGCTGTGTGTGTCCTTTTCCTCTGGACCCAGGTACTTGGGTCCTGCTGACTCTTTGGTCAGCTCTGAGGTCACCTACACAAGAGCTGGGTACACATCACTTCTCCTGTCTGCGCCTCAGAGTCCTGTCCTGTAGCTATCCTTAAGCACCTTTTATCTGTAATGTCCAAGCGTCTGACCTCTCTGCAAATGCATTTCTGTGTGTAGAGCCAAATACATCAAACAGCAGAAAGTGTGTCAACAAACCATGTGTGCCCTGGATCCATTTCAGACTTCACAAAATCTGAATTGAGTTGAAAGTCACGAGCTCAGATCTACCCACTGTCGCTGCGCAGTCTCTCAGCTGAGTGGAAGATGGCTGGGTGATTGTAAGTGACCCACAAAAACTTAACTGTGACAATTGCCCCTGAAAAGTGTTTCCCTAAGGCCGTGTTGTTTCTAGGGAGTTTGGCGAGGGTTACTATACCCAGATGTCTCCAGCTCTGATCCGTGATCCGGAGTCACAACTTGGCAGAGTTTGAGTAGAATCAGGAAGGAAAGGCTTGCAGGGAAGCTGCTGGTGCCACACCCTGTGCTGTAAAATACAAGGATGACAGGGTGGCCTATCAGAATCCCTCCCCTGCTCAGAAAAGCACCCTCTGAACTCCTGTAGAGCAGTCTCCTTTTGCTGTAATTGACATGATAAATAGTTTGTCTTTGTTAGGATCTGGTCTAGATGCTCCACAGTTGTCTGTTGTCACAAGAGCCCATGTCCTGAGCTAGCAGTCATGTCACTGAGACAAAGTCTAGGCCTGTGCTTGTGAGATCCCCCTGATGTCTGGCGGAGGTTGACAAGACCCAGGCTCACTGGGCAGGGAGTCCCTATTCGAGCAAGATGGATATTTCCGTCTTGGCCCAAGTCTTCTTTGAGGATGGAGTAGAAGGTTGGTAGTCAGTGTCTTACCATTCACCCCCTTTCATTGCCCACCCGTGGGATGGAGAGATGGAACCTGAGTGAATGGTCACCTACAGCCCAAGTCCCCATTCCCACCAAGACCCACCAGCCTGGAGGTCAGAAGATGAAGGCTCAAGGTGGGGGTGGCTTTGTCACTATCAACCTAACCCCTGCCTTCCCTGGTTTTGGTCTCATTTGATGCGTTTCAAGGTCCTGACTGGCCTAATACTTGACAACAGCAGAAGTGAGTTGAAAGACTAGATGGGGGTTCCACTAACTTAGTAAACAGTAGGAACAAGCTAGTGACTAGACACTGGGACTGGGCTTATTCAGTTCAAAGCCTGACTCTATTTTCCCTGCTGGAGTTTTTGATGCAAGGGGGCCACATGTTTGAGCTAACTTCATTTTATATATATATATATATATATATATATATATATATATATATATATATATATATATACAACATTGTTCCTTCTTCTAGATCAAGCTACCCCATCAAATCACATACCCCCCAGAGTTCATTCATGTATTCAATATTGGCTGATCAGTGTTCGTTGAATGCCATGGCAATGGGTGAGAATACAAACACAGCAGGAGCTCACAATTTCACTTTCTCTAATTTTGAACGTACCCTGTTGGGCAATACATTAGTTACTTTTCTTACAATCCCTCCCGGAGCATCCTCTGTAAATCCAGTTCATCTTCTAGACCAGCGGTTCTCACCCTACCTATCGCTGTGACCCTTTAATACAGTTCCTCATGCTGCAGTGACCCCCAACCATAAAATTATTTTGTTGCTACTTCACAAGTGTAATGTTGCTACTGTTATAAATCGTAATGTAAATATTAAATGTTTGACATGCAGGATATCTGATGTCAACCTACAGATCGAAAGCTACTGTTCTAGACATTCTAATTAGCTGTTGTTGGTGGTTCTCTCTGCCTGTTGAGGTAAGTCCTGGTGGTACTAATCACCTTCATCATTGAAGGACTCTCGTCTACAAATCTCACTGTAACTGCACACAGGATAACATAGCAGTGGCTATTTGCTCTGTAGAACTGAGTATCTGGCCAGGCACTGAGCAAGCATTTGATCACTGTTATTCATCCTTCACTTAGCATCCCTAAGAAGAAGACAAATTACCACTGCATTTCACAGAGGAACAACAACTCGATGCTCACAGAACATGGGTTCTTGGCCAGAGCCACCGACTCCAGGGCCGTTAAATTCCATATCTGACACATAACATGGCAAAACACCAGCAAAAATTATTTTCCTATGCTGCCCACTGTCCCACAGAGTCCTTATCCCTCCCCTTCTATTCTCATTGATTCTGTACTCTAAGACTTATCTTTTCTTACTGGAAACCTGTGAGTGGCTGGGGGAGGAGTCACAGGCATGGGACCTTGGAATGGAGATGGCTAAAGCAAAAGGAGGAAACTCAGTCCTCAAGGTCTGCTCCAGGCAGTTGACCCTGATCTATGGAACTTTCACATACGACTAGAACTCAAGAGACCCTGAGCTTTATTCTGGAGGTCACTCTTGATGTGAGCAGAACAAACCATTGTTTCTATTGTTGCAGAAAGTGGAATGAGGCAGCCTTTCCCAGGGACTGGGTCTTTTGGGTGGAATCTGAACTGGAGCAGAAGAAACAGGTCAGAGGAGGTGGGACCCAAGTCAGGACCCTCCACATGCCTTCTGAGTTCTACCATGGGTGACAGTCCCCACCAGAGCCCCCCTCCTTCCATTCCTGCCAAATGGTTATTGCTTAAAGTAATATATTGCTGGTCAGAAACATAATTACTAATATATTATTACAGAATTAACTCTGGTAGTGGTAGCAGAAGCCTTTAATCCCAGCACTTGGGAGGCAGAGGCAGGTGGATCTCTGCGTTTGAGGCCAGCCTGGTCTACAGATTGAGTTCTAGGATAGCCAGGGCTATACAGAGAAACCCTGTCTGGAAAAAAAATTTTTGGTTTTCAATTTTTAATGAGATTTGTTCATTCATCAAGTGTGTGGCTATGCATGTGTGTGCCATGGTGCAGGTGTTGGAGTCAGAGGAAGACCTTTGGGATTCTGCTCTCATTTTACCGTGTGGGCCCAAAGGCTGTCAGGGTGACTGACCAGCGCCTTCTACCTCGCTGGCTTTTTTCTTTAAACGTACAAAATTTTAAACAATAATTCTTCTCCCAGCCATTGATGCTTGACTTGTGGACTCCCATGATTATTGTATTCACAGGCCAACATTAGGCACACCTGTTAAATTAAAAGGATTGATTCTTCATCTGCTCTCCCTACCTAATGATAGGGGAGGGTTGTGTCCGGTCTACACAGAAGGCCTGGCGGACTCTCTAAACAGCTGTGCAGAATTCAATTGTTTCACTGTGTGGACAAAGCACAGTTTCTTTTACTAATTTTTTTTTTTAGCACTAAAGTCGAGAATGCTCATTCAAAAGGTACATGCATTTGAAAATTAACAATTTCATCATGCATTTTCAGGGAAACTCTCCTAAGGTTAGATATGGCAACAGCCCCACCCCAAATTCAGAAGCCTGCCTGCTTTCCTTCCCTGCCAATCAATACACATTTGCCAAGCGGACAGTTATGTTAATTTTTTAATTAAAATTTTGTTTTTCATTCTTTGTTTTTTGAGACAGGCTTTCTCTATACTGCCCTGGCTATCCTGGAACTCACTATATAGACCAGGCTGGCCTTGAACTAACAGAGATCCACCTCCCTCTGCTTCCCATGTGCTAGGATCAAAGACATGCATCATTGCACCTTGTAGGTTGTTATTATTATTATTATTATTATTATTATTATTATTATTTTCTCTGTGTAGCTCTGGTTATCCTGGAACTCACTCTGTAGACCGCCTGGCTATTTTTTTTTTTTTTAATGAGGGAAGTTCAATCTTTTTTTGTGGCTTGGGTGATCTCTATTCCATCTTCCACATCTGTCAGCCTGTGTTTCTCTGCTGGAATGCCTTTGTGAAATTCTGAGGCATTTACATTCTTAGCCTGTAATTGGAAGAGCTTCGTACTCTGGGCCTTTGATGATCTGCTTGCACTAATCTGCTTGGAATAATTCTGCTTGCAGAACATCCCTGGGGGAAAAGGTACAGGAGGAGAGGCCTGGGCTAGGCTTTTCTGTAAAGGCAGTGGGTGTCAGAAAGTGCAGAAAACCGTCTCTCCTATAGCATGGAACCCTCTGTGATCCCAGGCCCCACCAGCTCCTCCCAGTTTCCAGTGGCCATCAACTCCAAGGTCAAATTTAATTATTTCTTCATGAATCCAGGCGGTTCGTTTACTTACTCAGAAATTAATCCTGTAATCATCCATCGCTGTGCTAAACTCATTCATCATTTTTCAAGTCATTATTGAGCATCTGCTGTCTATGAAATGCCAGGTCTCAAGGGGACTTGGGGTTGGTGGTGAGGAATCAACTGGAGCCATGGCGATCCCTCCCCCAGTGACGGAGATCGGTCCCGGGAATGGTGAGATTTTAAGGTAGCCAGTTGGGAAGACTTTAAGGAAAGGCTGTGACAGGGAAGGTTTCCCAAAAGTTTGCCCCTGAGGAGACAGGTAGGGTTGGAGGGAAAGTCCCAGAGCAGACACAGTGAACCTCACAGAACAGCCTAAGAGGCTCTTGTCTTGAAGATTAGTAGCAGCCAAGGGCTGGGCAGCAGCATGAGAGGCTTCGACAGCACCATTCTCCTCTGCTGCTACCAGGAGTTAAAGTCAGGCCTTCGGAGATTGTTCCGGCCTCAGTCAGGAGGACAGATTGCAAGAAAACAGACCGATGGAGGAATCTTAGTGAAGAGGGTAGCAATGGTGAAAGAGAGTGCCGAGGAGAGCTGGAGTCAGAGCATCCCTGGGGGAAAAGGTGCTGGATGCTACAGAGGAGAGGCCTGGGCTAGGAGGCTCTTTTCTGTAACGGGAGTGGGTGTCAGAAACTGCAGAAATCCGCCTCTCCTATAGTGCAGAACCCTCCGTGATCTCAGGTTCTACGAGCTCCTCCCAGAATCTGGTTTCCAGGTAGGTGTAGGGACCTCGGTGAGAAAACCCGGCTCATGGACAGCAAAGTGGAGAAGGCGAGAAGGCGACGGAGGTGACAGCAGGTGGGGCGGCAGAGAGCTGTTGGGACATTGGCTCCATTCAACTTCATTCCTTTTGGCAGCTGCCAGCCAGTCTGGCTCAGGCACACCATGCTTCCTGGCGGGCGAAGACTCATACACTGTGGGCATAAAACAATGTTATCAGGGACCCAACTCCTGGGGCGTTGAGGTCTGAGCATCCCTGACTATGTTTCTCCCAGGGGAGTGTCTCTGTAGTGGATAGGTGCCTGCATTTTAGATTTTGGTGACTTTAGCCAAATAGGTCTCCCCAAATACGGTTTTAGTATTCAGCTGACTAAGATGAGACGCAGGGAAGACTTGCCCCCGGCCTTGTTAGCGACGTAATTTTATCAGAATTTGGTCCCCTGTGAGTCTATCCACTGCTTTTCATACATGGTTTATTGTTTATTCTTTTGCTATCCTGCAGAGTGACCAGCAAGGAAAAGCTTACAGCAAAAGGTTCTTCAGTACTAATTGATGAAAGGGCTGGGGAAATGTCTCAGCTGGCAAAGTGCTTGACACAGAACATGAGGTTCAGATCTCCAGCACCTACATTATAAGGCAAGATGACTGAGTGCAACAATGGCACCAGCACTTCAGAAGTGGAGACCGGGCCCGTGCCCGAAGCTCTCTGACCTAGCATTCTATTGTAACTCTGGTCGAAGACATGGCAAGTCCCCCAAACTAGAGCTGGCGGTGATAGCTTAAGGAGGTGAAGAAACTGCCGGTCAAGTCTACAGCCCAGCTACGGGGGGAACCCTAGGGACTTCCTTGGAGGAAGACTGGGAGCATCCAAACAGTTGCAACTTCATCTGAGAGCCCTTCCCTCCCCCCAGAAAAAAAAAAACCAACCCAAAAAACAAAAACAACGTTCAAAAGCCCTGACAAGGAATTATGGACTTGGAATTCTTCCCATCAAACTGAGCTGGCTTGGCTTCTTGCAACATCTCTGCCCCAAAGGGGTGTCGGTGAGGGAAGAGGAAAGCTGCCATCAAAAACTCTGTCTCTTGGCCCCACGGGGCTCATCACAGCTCCGGCTGCTCTTCCTTCTTGCCTCTGTCCATCCTTCCAGTCTGCACATGCCAACCCCATGTAGTCTGAACATGACAACGCATGAATCAAGGAGCCTCCCTCAGCCATATCCAGCCTGCACTGGGTGGTGGCCTTCAGTCCAATAGCCTGGGAAACGGGAAAATGTGACTCAACGTCTCATCAGATGTGAAGCGAGGGTGTTAATGCACGCAGTCACGGGGGTACTGGAGGATTAAATGAAATCATCGCTTTCTTTCCGTTTCCCAGACTCTCCAGATTGCTGAGGTGACAGCTTCTGACATCTGACACAGAGGTGGGGAGGATAAAAATAATGACACATTTAAAGAATGCTAACCAGGAGCTAGACGAAGCTCAAAGTCCCTGCCCCGCTCCTTGCCAACTGAAGACCAGGTAACTATAGACAGACTTCTTTGTCAAGGTCATGATGGATGCTGTGTTAGCTGGCTAGTGCTGTGCTCTAGTTTTTGCTTTTTACTGCTGGCATAAAACACATTAACCAAAAGCAACTTGGAGATGAAAGGATTCATGTCATCTTGCCAGCTCCCAATAGAGGTTGGTCATTGAGTGAAGCCAGGGCAGGAACTGAAGCAGAGGCCACAGAGGAGGCTGCTCATTGGCTTCCTCTGCGTCGTTGCTCAGGCCTGCTTCCTTACGTCATCAAGGATCACCTGCCCTGGAGTTGCACCATCATCCGTTAATCAAGAAAATGCCTCATAGACTTGCCTACAGGCCAGTGTCATGGAGACGGTTGCTCAATTGGTGTTCCTCTTGCTGGTTAGCTCCAGCTGTGTCAAGTTGACAATGCAAAACCAAAAATAAACAACAGGGCAACAGCATAAACCCAACAAGCACATCCTGTAACAAACTCTTCCAAAACTTAAACAATAAATATTAAGCATTACTTAATTTTGTTATGTCACGGAGGTTTCGTGGGATAAAGCATCCTAAGGCAGCATCACTGGGTGACCTTGTAAGTCCCAGCCAGGAGGTGGCTATGGTTTTACCATTTGAAGACTTGGTTTGGAGCTTCAGAATCCATATTCAAGATGGCACCCTCACTGGCCTGATGTGTTTGTATGGTGGTTGGAAGAAGGCCTTAGTTAGCTCTGTGCTGTGTAGCTCTCCTCAAAGTTTGGTTTAAATATCTTTATGACATGGCAACTGGTTTCCCAGAGAATAAGTGGCCAAGGAAAGTACACAGGTGGCCAGACTTCAGAACAGCCTGCATGCAGGCTCTTATGTTGGCCCTTCCACACTGGATAGGGCTAGTGTAGGTAGCTAGTAGGATTTTGTTGAATGACATAAAGTGATAGAAGTCAGGCACTGTAACAAATCCTGTGGTATCCAAAAGTCATTGATACTTAAAAAAATATTTATCTATCATCTATCTATTTATTATTTTATGTGTATGGGCATTTTGCTTGCATGTACCTCTGTGTACTAAATACATACAATGTCTGTAGAAGCAAGAAGAGGGCACAAGATACCCTGGAGCTGGAACTGTAGGTGATTGTGAGTTGTCCTGGGAGTGCTGGGAATTGAACCCGAGTCCTCTGGAAGAACAGCCAGTGCGCTTAACCACTGAGCCATCTCTTCAGCCCTGGGTATCCATGCTTTTGATGACGTTGGTGCCCTTTGAAATAGAGATATCATAAGAACCCAAGGTAATGCAGTTGAGGGGAAGACCTCAAATCTGATATTTCCCTTATTTAAAACAAATATTTTTTTTTCCTGGAGTAGCTGATTTCCCCTAGAGCAAGAGACAAAGGTGAAAGCTGCAATGTCTTTCATGATGGAGTTTTGGAAGTGACATGATGACAATTCCACAACATCCAACTGGCTTCATGGGTCAGGGTGGGAGAAGCCCTATGCAAGGATAGGATTCCAGGAGACGGGTGGAATTTTGAGGGCCAGTTCCTTGTGTGTTAACTCCCTTGACTCCTGGATGTGCCACAGAGGCTTAGTTGAAAGAGCCTTGGGTAGAAAGGAAAGTACTCAGTCTGGGAGGCTCACATTGCCGTGGTGACAGGTTCCAGAAACAGAGTTCCATGCTAGCATCAGTAACACGGCGGTGGCGTCTCTAGGCTGGGAACCTGATGGGGGAAGTCTGGGAATTATTCATGGCTGTGTTGCTTCTAGGCCTGACTGTGGATGGCGGACTGGCTCCGTTGCTTTTAAGTTCGTAGTGAGACAACCTCCTGTATGAAGGCTGGATTGTGTGGCAGGAGAGGAGTGGAGAGAAGCAGATGAATGCACAAGGTACGTTAAAGGTCTCCAGTGGCGTCCTCCCTCCGCGCAGGTCCCACTTCCACAAGTGTTCACTACTTCCCGGTAATGTCATCAAACTGTAATCCATCAGTGGATGATCCGTCAATCATGTTAGAGTCCTCCTGAGTTGGCCGTTCTCCCAAAGCCTGTCTGAGGGCAAGCAAGCTCTTAGCATACAAGCCTTTACTAAAAGACAGGGCATCCTCCTTCTGCTCTGGTCAGGAGACAGCAGGGTGCTGATTCTGAAGGATTTTTTTTTTTTTTTAAGGCAAATAAAGATAAAGTGAAGCCAGTAGAGAACTGAAGGGCCGGGATAGTATGAGGAACACAGAATCATGTCGTCTGAAGCCCAGGGACTTCTCTGGAGAAGAGAAGGCACTAAAGGGTCCAGGAAGGCCCTTCCCACACATGAGGCAAAGAACTGAACAGACTCAAACAGAAATTCTGGTCACATCCTGTGTGTGGCCTTGGCCGAGACACTGACTTACTCCGAATGGCTTTTGGTATCACTAGCGTGTAGCCAGTGTTTGACATGTCAGTCTTCATTTCCTGCTTCATGCCACGAGGGTGTGAGGTGCGGCTTTGCCGTCCGTTGAGGATGGAGCACAGGGAATGAGGTCCTTGCTCGTTCCTGGAATTCAAGCCCAGGACTGGGCAGTCAGCTGCTCTGCCCTCGTCTTCTGGGGGCTGTAACATGCTCAGGACACTATAGACATTTTTCTCCATTCGTTCTTTTTGGCAATCTTAAGCAAGTGCTATGATGCCCCATTGGAGATGGGGAAACTGAGGCTCAGCAACATTAGATGACTAGTATGTAGTAGTGCCGTCCTTTGGGTTCCCAAGCTGGTCCTGCATGCAAGGCGATGGTGTGTAGAAGGCAGGAGTGGAGTCAGGCAAACGCTGGGAGAAGCTGGAGACCCTAAGTCAGAGCTCCAAAGTCTTTGATTTCTTTCACACATAGTTACCTCTCGGCACAGCCTCAGACCCATCTCTTAGGCCCCTGCAGACTATCTGGCCCATCATGCTGGCTTCCAGCTTCTGCATGTCTGGGAGGAACAAGACAGTGAAGGGGCCTTAGTGCTCCCCAAATACCATCCATGGTTGGCCCTCACAGTGGGGCCTCAGGCAGGCAGTATTGTGCAAACCAGAAAAGCAGGCCCTGGAATCCTTTCTTTTCCAGAGAATTTGCAGGCAAGACAAAGAGAGCCATTATCCTTGCCACTACAGCGGCTGCTGCCCAGGCCTGTGGCCCAGGTGTCACATGCTGCCCCCATCTCTCAGCCTGCTTTATTCCTTTGTCTGGAGAAACACAGAACTTGGCCTCTGCTCGCTTCCCTGACACCACGCAACCCCCTCTGGGCTTTGGTCCCTGGCTATGGCTGTTCTGAAGTGAACTTGGATCCTGGTAGACTTGGACAGACCCCAGCCAGCTGCAGGGCTGTGTTGGGCTGTGGAATGCCGCTGTCTCTGGTTGGCCACTCTAGGTCTGTAACCAGATCCAGGCCGTTGCCCTGTCGACTGGAGCCTGGCAGACGGGGAGGTCATTGCTGTGCTCTGACAGGCCATTCTGTCACGGTGTGAGCTCTTAGCTGGGTCTGCCTTCTGCAAGCGTTACACTTCTATTGGACAGTGAAAGGGAATCAGTCCTGGGTGTATCCTGTTGGCGGTGCCCACCCTGGTCTGTTCCCTCATGGTTTTGCCTTGCCACCTTTCAAACTTCCAGCCTACATGGCTTGAGGTTTCCCCCACTCCCTAATCCTGCAGCAACAAACAAAGAAACAAACAAGCGAAACCAAACCCGACCCAACAAAATAAAAGAGAGAAGGGCTTGTTTCAGTTCTGTGTCAGGAAAAGCATGGCGGTGGGGGGTGGGGCAGAGCTCCAGCTGTGGTGTCAGGAGAGAGGCTGAATTTATTAGGGGGAAGGGAGAGAAGTAAGGACCTGGGGAAGGGACAGACACAGACAAGTGGACATGCAGACAGGCGGACACACAGGGAGTGTGAGGGCATGAGGGGTATACAGAGAGAAGGGGGTGGAGGGAACAGAGAGGGAACATGGAGGGCATGGGGAGAGCTGGGGTGGCAGTGGGTGCTTCCTTCTCTTTCACACAGCTGGCACACCTGGCTGCAGGGCAGGTGACAAGATGGTGACACCCGAGAGCCGCAGAGAAATGGCTCGTGCGCTGATGGATGCCTCTTCTTCTCCATCTTGCTTAGTTTAGACCCCAGCCCATGAGAAGATGGCTCCCACGGCGAGGGTGGGTCTGACACACTCAGTTCATCCTCTCTGGAAATGCCCTTAATGGACACACCCAGAAGCCCACGTCCCGGGCAATTCTAAGTAATGATCAGAGTAAACCATCGCCGTGCTCCAAACTGGGCCACCGCTTCCAAAGCACTGGTCACCCTCTGCCAGTTCTTTCGGCACCCATGGTGGACGCTGTTTCTTCAGCGGTCATGTGCCACTGGTGATGTATTTGGTAAGAAATGGGCTGCCAATGGTCCAGCCTTAAGGCACACGGGCATGGGCAAGTTGTGTAACCTCCTTAGGCCTCACCTTTGTTTACCTCAAAAGTGAGAATAATTGGAACACCGGGACAATGTGAAATCACACTTATGGTAAGTAAACTGCTTGGGGTAGAACGGATGACCCCTCTGTGGAGGTGGTGGTCCCCATCATTCATAAAACATTTATCAAACGGCCTCTCTGTCTTGTCATCTCCACCAAGCTGGGAAGCACAAAGAACAAGACAGATTCAGTGACCATGACAGTGTGTGTGTGTGTGTGTGTGTGTACACAAACATGTCTGCCAGTCCTTGAAGCCCCTGCAATGTAGGCTCTGAGGAAAATAGATATTTCCTGAGCTGTATAATCAAACCCAAAGAGGAGAGAGTCCTGGTGAGGCTCTTCCATGTTGTTAGGCAGAGAGAGAGAGAGAGAGAGAGCGAGCGCTGCATTCTACAAAAGGTTGAGTAAAGGTATGGGGTGGGGGTGTTGTGGGTCAATCGCTGGAGGCAGAGTCTGGAGAGCATAGCTTACAGGGAAAACGGAGACGTGGACTTTCTTTCGCTTCATCTCAGTTTTACTCTCTCCAGGCTCATTCCTCTCAGCACGCAAGCATGCAGGAATATCTCCTACCTTGAGCAAACATCGGAAAGGCCCCCTTAAGCCCACACCCACCTCTGCCCTACTTCTCTTTCCTAACACATCCTCTCCAGAGACTGGCTCAGTCCCAACCCCGTACCTCCTCCATGCCACGATCTCCTCCGTACCCTCCAATAGGCTTCCCTCCGCACCAAATGAATGCGGTCAAAGTGTCCAGCCTTGCGCAGACCACTGGGGAGTTTCCACCCATCTTGCACGCCTGGCAGCCGCTGTCTTTCCTCTTGTGTTGCTTTCCTATCTGTACTGAGAAAGACCATTGTAAAATTAGTGGTTTAAGCAGCACAAGTGTCTTGTTTTCCAGCTCTGTAGTTTAGAAGTTGGAGATTGAAACAGGGGTGTGGGAATGTTCCTCTCTGAGGCTCTGAGACAGCACGTCCTAGCCTTCTGTACATTCTAGAAGCCTCCAGAGGCTGACCACATCTTCCGGTCCATTGTCTCCAGCTTCCATGGTCAAAATCTGACCATGTCAAATTTAAGGTACCAAGTGAGAAAAATGTCACACCGTACCCCCATAAATATTACCATTCTGCTTTCATTTAAAAACTGGAAATTTAATGAAAGGTAAAAGGAGACAGCAATACTTACTATCCAATTCGATCACTGCACACTATGGACTGTGTAGATTATTATAGAATGGTGCTTCACAATTTTACAATTACAATGATACTTTAAAGTGGGGCCCGCACTGTGTCTGGGTAGCACAGTGGAGCTGGCTCTAGAGGCTTGGGTGTGGGCGTGGGTGGCATTGGGTGGCCCCGCCGCACCTGCTCTGGTGGTAGAAACAAGGGAGGCTGTCGGGCTGACCTGCTCAGCTACCACCCAGGCTCGGATCCAGGGCTCTGAATCAGTCCACCCTAAATCATTGGTGAATGGTTGGGATGCAAGAAATGACCAGTCCTGCTGCTCTAAAGCCGCAGGATTTCCATGACACGGGAAACAACACGACGACCCAGGGGATGGGGGCAGAGTCTGAATGAGGATCCAGTACTGATGGTGTAGTGGCAGTTTGGGAATTTTGGTTTCTTTAAAAAACAAACAAACAGAAATATACGGATGTGCTTTCCTTTCAATCCCAGGTATGCGATATCAGCGGCTTCAGCCTGTCCACAGCAGGTGACTGTGATTTAGCTCATGCTCTGGTAGAGGTGTGCTTTTTTTCAGCTGCAGATAGTTTCTGCATCTGTGTGATGTTTAGAATTCTGGGAACTTTTCAGATGGTATATAAATGATAGGTGGGGTTGGTAGTTGGCTGTTCAGGGAGGTTTGTTGTGGTTTGTTAGCAGTCATGGTCAAAGAAGAAACGAGAAGAAAGAAATTAGATTCAGGGGTCCCTCTCTCCATCTATCCTTCTTGCTCTCCTATCTAGTGATAGGTGGTGAAGCCTGGGTGGGGGGATAAATGTGGGAAAAAGAAACACCTACAAAGTAGCAAAGTCTAGGTACAGATGGTATCACAGAAGCCAGAGATCTCAAACCAGACCATCATGACTCCCTGCAGCAAACATTTGCAAGTAAAGATGTGTGAACAGAGGGATGTACTGTGGGACACACTAGGATACACTGCAGCTTCCACAATGAGATGTCTTCTAGGCTTTGTTGTTGTTGTTGTTGGTGGTGGTGGTGGTGGTGATGTGTGTGTGTGTGTGTTTCATTTTGCAGGGAAGGTTGCAAGGGCAAAGGCTGAATATGAGGGCATGGGAAGACAAGCAGGACTGGGGTGCATGATGTGAAACTCACAAAAAAATTTAATAAAAAATAAAAAGAGAGAGGGGAGAACATCTGAATGACTGAAAAGCAGCATCTGATTCCTCTGAATATTCTGTAGTTGCTTCTTCCTTTGGCTTTAGCCACAGAAATCCTCTGGTTTTGAGTTCCACTCAGATGGTTCCTAGTCTCTCCAACATGGGATCCTCAGCTACAAGCACACCTGCAGCTCCTCTTTGCCAGGTAAGGGAATGCTTTCAAGGATAGAAGGATTGTATGTGACATTTTGGATTTCTATTATGAGAATTCTTAGGGTCAAACAGCAATATAGGCTGGTGGTGAGATGGTTCAGTGGTTAAGAACACTTGCTGCTCTTCCAGAAGATCCAGGCTCAGTTCCCAATATTGTTCGCAGCTATCTGTAATGCCATAGTTTTTTTCCTCAGGACCTGACACGGTCTTTTGGCCTCCATAGGTACACATGGTACACATATATGCAGGCAAAACACACATGCATGTAAAATAAAATAAATCTAAAAGCAGATTATTTTATTAAGATGTGGTTATTTCTATCTTTTTTAACCTTTTACTTAATTTTCTTTTTTTTTTAAATGAATGCAGAATTGTGCATATTTGTGGGGCACAGTGTAGCATTTGCTCATTTAGGTCCTTAAATTTAACATGGTCAAAACCTAACTGATTTTTTTTTTTAAAGAATTTACTGTCTTAGTTATTTTAGGTTGGAGTTTGCACCCATCACAGCACAAATTGAAGGAAAGAACCAACTTCCAAAAGACGTCTTCTGATCTCCACAGGACAAGTGGGTCCTGGGGATCAAACTTACATCATCCGGGCTTGAAGGCAATGCTTTTACTGCTGAGCCATCTTGCCAGCCCCAAACTCTCAGTCTTATCCAAATGCCTTCCGCTCCCCTTTCCTCCTCATCCCAGGAGGAATCATCCCCACTTGATTGGGCCTCACCGTCTTAGTGTCATCCTTTAGAAGGCGCATTTTCTTCCGGCCTAGCAGTGAGAGGCTCTGCAGCCGGTGCCTGCCAAGCACGTTGCCCACTCCGCCCACTTGCCACCCTGTTCTAAGGCATTCTCATTTGCCCTGGATGACAGCGGCGCTCTGCCTAAGCACCCCGCTCCTGGTTATCCTTACCCAGTGGAGTCGTGGCACCCCCTGCCTGAGCTTGACTCCTTTAGTGGAAGCACTTGCCACATCTTTGAATAACATGTATCCTCTTTGGCTTTGTTCAGAACTCTGGGTGTCAAAGCCTTGTACCAACACCCAACAGGGCCTCACTCCCAGCAGTCTGCCCTACCGGCTGCCTTATGCTTCTCAGACCTTGCAGTCCCTTCAGCTGTGAGGTTTTCACGGTGCTGTCATCCCCCTCGGAAGGGTCTCTTCCCAGACACCCCCATGGCTTCTCTCCTCTGCAGGCCTCTGCTCAAATGTCACTTCTATATTATTGTCCTTGTGTTATATGTGTTTCTTACCTGTCTATTGTCTATCTTTCCAACCAAAGTATAGTCTCTGCAGAGCAGGGACTTCTGTATCTGGTCACCTGACATGGGATGCGGCCTATAGGAGGCACCCTGTATTTGTTTAATTCTCAGAATAAATGAATGACTGAATGAATGACTGAAAGCAAAAGACTGCCTTTGGGGAGGAGTAAGTCAGTCGGGGAAGTGGGGAGGACTTCCTGTCAAGAGGGGAGGACTCCCTGTCAAGAACACGCTGACTCCAGAGACTGAAGGCAAGGCCTCTGAGGAAGACCATCTCCAGGACAACCTAGGCCAAAGGCCATGGCTGGCTGCTCTAGGGAAAAGGCCAGCCTGGCAGCGCCTGTGGGGACAACAAGGCAAGCAGAGAGTCAGTGCCCAGGCTGGCATGCAGCTCAGACACCGGGACCCTTTCCCTGTCTTCTACCTTATTGCTCTGGCCTTGGCAGACCCAGCAGATGGGCACTCTGCAGGCCCTGGAATCAGCACAGCCGGCTCTGCATGCGCTGGAGGACAACCCCCTGTCTGGCCCAGGCTCCAGAGCCAGGAAATCCTAGATTGTGACGCCCTAAGATAGCTCACCTTGTAGAAAACAACCCAGCCAAACGTGCTGCTGCTGGCAGCAGCAAGAAAGGTAGACTCAGCAGCCACTGGCTTCTTGGTAGACTTGAAATACTTCTGACCTCACCCTGGAGAGCCTCCCCAGTATCTCTGTGAGAAGAGGCCTGCTTATCTCTATCTTTACCGTGTCAACTGAAGTCTAGAGAGGCCAGCAGCTTGTCCATAGCCCCACCATTAGAAAGTTCCAGAAATGTATAACGATAGCTCCTTCTCTTCTTCTGCCTCTGGTCCAGCACATGTCTGACTTCTCGGCCGATGGTGGGTATCTGCTGTACCCTCCATCCAACCCCTCCTCCTCATCCAGTGTCTTCCACTGTGGGCCTTACCTTTTGAATGTTGATGATTACATAGACTCCATTCTCACAGTGCCCCTGGGGACGCAGTGTTGTTCCCATTCTTCAAGTGAGGAAGTAGAAAGAGGCAGGTTAGGGAGGAGCAGAGGGGACATGGAAACCAGGCCCATGGGACTCTGAAACTCTTAACTCTTGCTCTACTCTGTGGGATTGATTCTGAGAGAGGCGTGGGAAGGGTGATTCGAGACACAGATGAGGGAAGAAGAACACATTGGCTTCAGCATTACTGAGTGGATGGGGCTGGGGGCGGCGGGAATGCAAGAGCAGAGGACACCAGAATGTTCTAGTCAAAGAGACGAAACTCCAAGCAATCCCCGGAAGCCTTCACCCACCCATCACATGACTTCAAGCACATGACAGTGTCTGAGTTCTTGGAAAACGGGGAAATTATCTTGTTGACGTTTGTGTGTGTGTACCTACACCTCAGTAAAATATTGGTCGAATATCAAAAATGAACGAAGCGTTTTGTCCTCGCCTCCCTGATTTTCCAGCAAGAAAGAAGCATGTATTGGGTGAACCTGCCGAGTCCCAGGTCCCGCCTGCCTGAGACGCGTAGGTACCACTTGCCTCCTGCCAGCTTCTGTCTGCTGCCCTTCCCAGCTCGGATGCCATCCAAGCCTGTCTTCTCCCTTTCTCCACAGAAGGCCTCTAGAGACGTTTCCAACCTTTGAGGCAGCGACTGTGAAGCCACTACAATAGTGTAATGGTATAATAATGTTCCCCTGGCCTCTCTTCTCCTCTCCCCAACTCTTCTGCTCTTCTCTGAAGCCTTCATTTCTTTCTCTCCCCATGTCTGTGCTGGCTTCTTCCCTGTGCAAGACAGTTCCTTAAACTATGATCCCCTCCCCCCACCCCACCCCACCCCCAACACTGTTGATGACGATTATTCATGCCTTAGACGTGGTTTGATTTGCCACTGGAAAATAAATGCAGGACCATAGTGGGCACCATAGAGGCTTTGTGCTTGTCTCTCCTGCCACCCTACTGAGATGCTGGCTGCCACACTCTAACTCTCTGCCCGCTGGGTTGGCCAGCAGGAGGCACCGTAGTTGGGGTGTGGGAGGAGCATGAGGTGAGGGAGGTTATTCCTCTGGTGTCATCTCTGTTGGCTTGCCAGGGCAGGCTGTGTCTCTTCTAAGACTACAGTTCCCAGAAAGCTCTGTTTCCATCACCTGCCTTTCAGCCCACAAGCAGTTACAGCTTTGTCCATTGCTCCTGGGTTATGTTCTTCGGGAGTCCTTGCTGACTTTCCTAACTCTGCCTACATTCATAGAAATAATCCCCAACTCAAACCTTCCTCCTGTACCTAGGTCAATGTTCCACACACCCACCCCACCCTTCTTTTTCAGACAAGGTCTCATGTATCTCTGCATGGCATACATTTTTGCTTTGACATACAACTTGGCTTTGCCGACAGAGGTGACCTTGAACTTCTGATCCTCCTGAGTGCTAGACTGTAGATACGTACCACCATAGGCAGGCCGTATGACGTCGGGGCTTCATGGACAATTACAGCACTCTACCACCTGAGCTACCTCTCCAGGCCCCGGTCCACCCACCTCTCCCCAAGACCATAAATTTTAGGTAAAATTAAATCCATCTGTATGTAAAATAAGAAAAGATGTTTGTGCAAACTGTCTCAGAGCCTTAGGATTCTATACCTCCTTTTTTTTTTTTCTGAAAAATATAAGCTTTTCAAATAAGTGGGCACAGCTTCGTGTAGTTGCCATGAAGGCCAGATAAGGGAGGGATCTAAAAAGTGCTTTGGGTCCCAGTGAGTGAGCGCATGGTCAAGGAGGGTGTCAAGGCTGTTCACACTGAGACCTGACTCTTCATTTTTTTTTTCAGTTATGGGGTGGCTCTGCCCTCTAGAGTGAAGGTAAAAGCACCATTGCCCCACTCTGGGTCTGTTCTGCTCAGAGCCCCTCAGCTCACAGTCAAGTTCATACCTGCTCTTTCCCATCTCTCTGGGCTCCCTTGCTTCCCACGTTAGCAATTCCAATCTCCATCCACCCTGCTCCTGCCTGCTCTGGTCCCTGTGTATGCAGCCCCAGAGAGGGCCCTGTGAAAGCCAGGGCTATGAGCTTGCAGAGAAATTGCCCTCGTGGGTCAGTGTCTGTGCCAAATGAAAGAGAAGGCTTCCAAAGGAATGCCTTTTTCTTTTCTTTTTTTTGAACTTGGCAATGAATTAATCATTGTTTATCGGGGCAGCGTGATCCTTGATCCCAGCAATGGTGCTAAGACATAAATCACAGCCCTTTGGGGGTGGGGGCTGTGGAAAGAGCTAACGTAGCTTAAAGCCCTGTTCCTCTAACACAGGAAAAATCTCCCTGTTTTCAAGTGGCTGGGAGTGGACTCTGGGCTATTTATAATCTGCCGCTGACCTGAGGCCTTTGTTTCTGCAGCTGGCCTGGGAGATAATCAGCACAGTTTTTTTTTTTTTTTTCTAGCTAGGTCTGCAAAACAGACCCGTTCCTCTGACAGTCCACCCCGCCCCTGTCACCCAGAGCCTCCGAGCCTCCCCACCCTCCCTTGCTTGGCTTCAGCTTCCAAGAAACTAAAGGGTGTGCTTATGAGCAGAGAGGCCAGTGGGGAACGCAAAGACGTGTGACCTGTTGGCAGACGGATCTGTCTAAAATAGGCCTGTGGAATGTCCACATAATTTGGCACAAAGGGCCCTTAGGAGCTGTGGGGAAGGGGCACATGCCACAGGCTCCATTGCTTCTCTCAGAAGTTACTCTGGGTAGAAAAACAGGGTCCCAGAAAGGGCAAATTCCAAAGCCTTCTCCTGTTGGATGTCTTGGCAGGAGAGGAGCAGAGGCAAAGGTTCTCATGTGAGGCACCAAATACACGAGCCTCAGCCTTGTCTCTACCCTATAAGGTGGTGACCACAGGCAGACTCCTTCACGGCTCTGGACCTACTTCTTTATGTACAAAATAGGGGTCTAGACTCATGGCGTTTCCTCATCTTTAAGTCTTTTATTTATGTGTGTGTGTGTGTGTGTGTGTGTGTGTGTATGTGTGGATATGCACACACTTGTGTGATACCAACGGAGGTCAGAAGAGGCTGTTAGAGTACCCTGGACCCGGAGTTAGAGGCAACTCTGAGTCACCTGACATGGGTGCTAAGAATGGAACTCCAGACTTCTGGAAGTGCTCTTAACCACTGAGTCATCTCCCCATAGAAACAGAACACATCTTATAGATATACATCCCATAATGGTTAAAGAGGAGTTGGGGAGGGCTGAGGCAGTAGCCCACCTGTTTAGCATCTTCTTGCTTGACCTAATAGATGACTGATGACCAAGAACCTAGGAATTCTGAGAGCTTAATCCTAGGGACTCAATGGCCTTGGACATTCTAAGATTTGAAGCTCATTCATTCTTCACCATAAATTTTGAAAGAACCTGTACCATGGATCAGACTGGCCTGGGCAATGGATATTAAGAGGTGAGTAAGAAAGCCAGTTCCTTGCCTCATGGGTCTTACAATCTAATCAGACATAAAAGAAAGAGTTAATGACTAAGCCATTGTACATGTGCATGGGTTTTACTGAATTCACTGACGGGGTCTTCCCTTATACCCTCCCTCCTGCCATTCATGCCTTTTAGAGAAATGAAGGTAAACATATTTGAAAGTAAGGTCTTTTCAGACGTATTTAGTTAAGATGAGCTATATTGCAAAGAGTAGATTGGGCCCTGAATCCAATGTGACTTGTGTCCTTATAAGTGCAATGGCTAGTGTTAATTGTCAACTTGATAGGCGCTAGAAATACCCATGAAATGGGTTTCTGGGCTTATCTGTGAAGGATTATCTTCATCAAGTTAAATGAAGAGATACCTGTGGGCGGCACCATGCCCTATGCTCTTGGGCTGTACGAGACTGGAGAAAGCAAGCTGAACGCTCAAGTTCTCCATTGCTCCCTTCAGACCCAAGGGGTAACACAACCAATCGCTTCAAGCTCCTGCTGCCCTGACTCTCTTGTCATAGTGGACTGGACCTTGAACCGTGAGCTATAATAAATGCTTTTGCCCCTAAATTGCTTTTGTCAGAGTACTTATCACAGCAATAGAAAAATAAACTAAGACGTGAGGGGAGACGAGACCACAAAGTCTACATGGGCCAGATGGCAAGCGAAAACCAAGACAAAGACATGGCTGTCAGCTAAGGAGTGCCACTGTGACTTAGGCTTTTATTGCTGTGAACAGAAACCATGACCATGGCAACTCTTATAAAGGACAACATTTCATTGTCAATTCAATGTTGTCAAAGGACAACATTACAGGTCCAGAGGATTAGTTCATTGTCACCATAAAGGTGCACAGGCAGACATCTGACTTCCACATCTGGATTGACAGGCAGCAACAGAGAGAGTGACACTGGGTCTGGCTTGAGGATTTGAAACCTCAAAGCTTAAAGCATGTCACTCCCAGTGATACACTTCCTCCAACAAGGCCACACCTACTCCAACAAGGCCACACCTACTCCAACAAGGCCACACCTCCTAATAGTACCACTCCCTATGAGCCTATGGGGGCCATTTTTTTATTCAAAAACACTGCACATGAATTGTCAGTAAACTAGCAAGAATCAAGGAGGAATTTTCCTTTAAGCCTATGGAGGAAGCTTATTCTTTGTGGAACCTTATAATGTCAGATATCTAGCCTCCAGAATGGCCAGAGGACAAACTGTGGCTGCTTTAGGCCATTAAGTTGTGTTATATGTTATCTTAGCCCTAAAAAGATGAATAAAAACACAGAGTAGTCTCATTATTTGCAGCTGTTATTGTCTGTGGCATGATCACAGCAACCAATAAGCCATTGCTTCCTGGTAAAACAGCAGGTTGGGCTCCCATGAGTCTCTAGTTTCATTGGCCAACCAACACATGAGCTTATTTCATGTGTGTTTATGTTTGAAGAGGGCTTACTTTGTATATTCTAATGGTTCACTGAATATGATTGAACTCATGGCCATCATCAATACAATTCATGCTTGAATAAGTCATATCTAACACCTACGTTTTCCCTCCTAGGTGCAGCATAGCCTTCTTAGACATTGAAACATATCGGAACTGAATGTGGGGGGAGGCACATAATGAAACCCACAACAAAAGGCAAGACCAGGGGAAAATAGGACAGCAAGTTGACTGTGAAAGGTGTTTAAGTGTGACAAAATGAGAGCAAGACCAAGAAAGCAGAGTGCTACTCACTGGGTCTAGTCAGGAACACATATGTCGGGTGATGCGAGTGTTTCTCTGCTCTGGACCAACTCTTAAAGGACCTTAAAAGTGCGCGATGTACTGATCCAGAGTGACACATTTTAGGAAGGAGATAAAGTCATAAATATAAAATTTGCATATAATGAGAACATCCATGCATACACACACACATACACACACACACACACACACACACACACACACTCAATCACTCAATCTGTAAGAGGGAAAAGAAGAGAGTTTTTAGAAAACAAGAAAGAACTTGGTTGGGGTGGCAAATGTCATTTCAAACCCAACCCTGAAGGATAGAGATGACCCGAGAGAGAAGGCACATTTCTACCCGTAGAAAGGGAAGCTCGTGGGAAGTCTCTGCAGAAGCAAAGAACTTGGTGCATTTGCGTGGTGTGGTGGTCTGAATGAGCTATGTCCCCCATTGGCTCATGTTGGTTCCCAGCTGGTGGTGCTGTTTGGAGAAGTTGTAGGAAATTTAGGGTGTGTGACTTTGCTGGAGGAATTAGGTCAAATGGGACCAGGCTTTAAAAGCTCACAGCCTCAGGTTACCAGTTTGTTCTCTTTGCTTTTTGTGTGTGATTGAGACCTCTCAGCCTCCTGTCCCTGCTGCCTCTCTGAAAATATAAGCTGAAATAAAGTCTTCTGTAAGTTTAGCCATGGCATTTTGTCACAGCAACAAAAATGAACTAACGGTCACGGTGAGGGTGAAGGAGGCAGAGAACAAGATGGTGTGTGGCGACAGTGATGAGCTGGACTGGGACCTAAGCAGGCAGGGCCTGGAAAGATGCCAGGATTGGATTCCGTTTAAAGGGCAGCAGGTCAGGATGCTATTGGAGCATTTGTATGGAAACGTGAAATGTCCAAGGCGGAGTCCAAGTTCTCTCTAGCAACTCTCAGAATTTGCCAGAATGATTGTTTTCTGTTATGTGAAAAATAAATATGAGATAATGCGAAATCCTTTTTTTGGATTTGGAGAGGGCTATAAATACATGCCAAGTCAGGGTACCGCCGTGGATACAGCCTGAGTATACTTCACACATAGAGGCTCTGAATTTTAAAATCAGAGCTATTGAGACTATAAAGCCCAACTCCAACGGAGTAAGCCTTCTACGGCAGGAAATGGGAGTGAGTTATTTTTAGAAAGGAGCCCTCTGTGTGCCCCCAAACCACCCTTGGGGCCAGCCCCCATGGACCTGCCTCTGGTCTGGCTTGCATCTTATAGATCTGTGGGCATGTTGTGTTCAGTGCTGCAAGTTGCCTGCAATGCCTGACCAAAAACTGCTCTTGGGTGTGGCCAAGGGCTGCCCCCTCTTTACTTAAACCCTGGCTCGATGGCTTCCTGGACTCAGGACGTCTGCTCCAGGCAGGAAGATGTCGGAGCCCCGCCTGAGGCTGAGGCTGACTTTTGTGGATATGCGCTAACCAATCATAAACCTTCTTCCTGCCTTACCTCAAAACATCCAACCTACGTGAGTTACCACCGGTGCCACGCCCCACCGCCACCCGACCCCGCCAGAATTAGAATGTGGCTGCGGAGGTGCCCTGAGCTCCTTGACCAAAACTGCACTGTAAATGGGAAGCGCTGCCATTTTCCTGTCCTCCCCTGAGGAGAAAGTGCTCTGTGGATCCGTGACCACCTGACTAAGCGTGTTCCCTTGTCCTTGGTGAGTAAGAAAGCGCCTCAGGCCACCTCATCATTGTCTTCCTCTTTTCTGCGATTCCTCGGCACCCCCTTCTGTAGCACACGCTGCAGTTACTGTCAGTCAAAAGGAAGAATGGCCAAGAGGTGGAATTTCTGATCTGGAGTCGGAAGGGCAAGCTTGGTTCCAGAGGCAGCGGCCCTGCCACCCAGGAGAACCGGGTTTGCTCCTTCAGGTGCCCGGCACCCAGCCTTTCCTTCAGCTGGGGGCCTCTGGAGCTGGGCTTCCAGGTTGGAGAGACTCAGACAGACCTCAGGCCGTCCAGTGCATCTCCCTGGGCCCGCTGACTGCTGTGTGGACAGACAGGTTCCACAGTCACCCAGCAGCCAGGTCTACTCCCACGGGACAGCTGTTTTATTCCCCCCACCCGCCCCCAGTTCAGCCTGCAGAGTTAGATTCTCAAATAAGCCTGAAAAAGACCATAGGGGTTCAAATGAGTAATGAAAACCTGAAACATCGAGGCTGCTTGAGTCTCAAAGTCTCTTCTTCTTCTTCTTCTTCTTCTTCTTCTTCTTCTTCTTCTTCTTCTTCTTCTTCTTCTTCTTCTTCTTCCTCCCCCTTCCTCCTCCTCCCCCTCCTCCCCCTCCCCCCTCCTCCCCCTCTTTCTCCCTCTTCTTCCCCTCCTCCCCCTCCTCCTTCCCTCCCCCTCCTCCTCCCTCTTCTTCCCCTCCTCCCCCTCCTCCTCCCCCTCCCCTCCTCCTCCTCTTTCCCCTCCTTCTCTTTCCCCTCCTCCTCCTCTTTCCCCTCCTTCTCTTTCCCCTCCTCCTCCTCTTTCCCCTCCTTCTCTTTCCCCTCCTCCCCCTTCCCCTCCTTCTCTTTCCCCTCCTCCTCCTCTTTCCCCTCCTTCTCTTTCCCCTTCTCCCCCTTCCCCTCCTCCCCCTTCCCCTCCTCCTCCTTCCCCTCCTCCTCCTTCCCTTCCTCCTCCCCCTCTTCCTCTTTCCCCTCCTCCCCCTCCTCCTCTTTCCTCTCTTCCCTCTCCTCTTCCTCCTTCCCCTCTTCCTCCCCCTCCTCCTCCTTCCCCTCCTCCTCCTTCCCCTCCCCCTCCTCTTCCCCCTTCTCCTCTCCCTCCTTCCCCTCCTCCTCCTTCCCCTCCCTCTCCTCCTCCTCTTCCCCTTCCTCCTCTCCCTCCTTCCCCTCCTCTCCCTCCTCCCCCCTCCTTCCCCCTCCTCCTCTTCCTCCTCCCCCTCCTCCTCCTGGGAGGCCCAGAATTGTCCCTTCTTCCCCTTGCTTTGATTCCCCAGAGAGCAATGCCCACTGACCCGCAGAGCCTGTGTCTTTCTGGACTGGGCAGTTACACACTGTGGCCGAGCAGGCCTGGAAGGGGACTCCAGAGTCGAAATGCGTTTTCTCAGCTCTTCTGGCTAAAATTATCTGAAGGAATGTTCAAGTCGCTTAGACTATGCTGACGTCAGCAGAAATTAATGGCGCTCTCCCCCCCCCCCCCCAGGGTGCCGGTGCTGTGTCCTTCCGGTTCTAGAAACCTGAAAGGAAGCAAAGTTCTCGCTGGTGACTCCACAACTGAAGTTTGGCTGAAGAGGAGAGAGGCCAGGAGTCACCCCTAGAGCGAAAGAAGCCGGACAGACCCACACCGGGCTCTGCGGTGGCCACACCTCCATCGATGGCTTGGCTGTTTTCTTTTCCGTTTTAACAGTTTATAAGCATTTTCACACGCAGGATCCCAGTTGTGGCTCGCAAACATCCAGTGAAGGAAACAAGAGGGCAGCCACGTCCCCCTGCCGCCAGGGAGACAGATGACTCCCTGCATCTCTCCGCAGAGCCAGCAGTCACCGATGGCGGGAACATGGCTTCAGCCTGCGAGGGTGTGCGCCGAGGGCTAAGCCCCGGTCAACACGGTCTTTTACTTTTTTACAGCTCTTCCAAACAGACATAATTTTTCCTTTTAAAACAAATTTGATAAGATATAGGTTACCGTGAAACTTGCCTCTTTAATCGCTCTCCGATGTATGTGGCCTTGAACCCGCTCTCTCTGTTGGTGACCACGGCTATCACTCGGCTCCCTTTGTCTTCCTAACCACAGCCCCCCATGCCCGTGCGATGACTCCCACGCCCCTTCTCACTCCTCCCAGCCCCCATCCACCCTGTTCTCTGCTCTAGGGACCTTACATAGATGGGGTCAGTAATGTCTGTCGTGTGTGTGTGTGTGTGTGTGTGTGTGTGTGTGTGTGTTCTCGTTACTCTTTGTTTTTAGCTGTGGAGTTGTTCCTTGAATGGTGAATTTTCTTTTTGCATCGGTGGGATAAATTATCTCACCTTAATAACACGAGGGAGGGAATTTCAGACAGTAGGCCCTCAGCTCCGTCGCTTCTAGATTTGGAAAAACGGCAGAACGCAAAAGGTGGCATGTGACAGAAGCTACTCAGCACGTGGCACTCAGGCGGGCATGGGGGTGGGTAGGGATAGAGGGAGAGACAGATATTAATCTGGGATGAGATCTAGCTAGGCCCCAAACTCAGTTCCACAATGACCTATTTCTCCCAGCCAAGCACCTCCCAGAACCTTCGAAAACAGTGCCACCAGCTGGCGACTGACTTCCAAAACACTGTTCTTATCCAAACTATTTCAAATGGGGGTAAAGGACACTTTGTCCCCCCCCCCCCCATGCCTCTGTAGATGGCCACTGAGGAACTTCGTCTTTGGGCTCTTAGAAATAGTGGTGTCCTAATCACAAGTGTAAAGATGTCCTTGGTTGAGGGATATCTTTAAGCTTTGAAAGCTGGAATTGTTCCACATCCATCCAATAAGTGGGAGAATCAGTTCTTGTAACTTCAAAGACGACCTCCTAACCACTATGCCATCCTACTCCTAAAACATCTGGGATCAACCTAATCATCAAAATATTTAGGTTAGGACTGTCCCATCCACAAGTCTCTTAACCTCCCCGAGCTGACAGCTGTGGTTAGGAGTATGTGGTGCTCACAATGATTGGCACCCAGTGGGTGTGGGTCCTGCAGGTGTGGGTGTGGGTCCAGTGGGTGTGGGTCCAGCGGGTGCGGGTCCAGTGGGTGTGGGTCCAGCGGGTGTGGGTCTAGCGGGTGTGGGTCCAGCGGGTGTGGGTCTAGCGGGTGTGGGTCCTGCAGGTGTGGGTGTGGGTCCAGCGGGTGTGGGTCCAGCGGGTGCGGGTCCAGTGGGTGTGGGTCCAGCGGGTGTGGGTCCAGCAGGTGTGGGTGTGGGTCCAGTGGGTGTGCGTCCAGCGGGTGTGGGTCCAGCAGGTGTGGGTCCAGCAGGTGTGGGTGTGCTGCGAGCTTCAGTTGTCATTACACACGCAGCAGGACATGCATTAGAAAAGATAACTCAAGAACCCAGGCTGTCTGAGCCTTGGCTAGAACCAACCAGGTAGACAACAGGACGCCGGGCACATGGCGTTCCAGCTGATTTATGAGTTGTACCTGCCACCTCTGTTCTTGTGCCACTGTCTGGGACAGGTCAGATGTCACACTTCTGTCACAGTCAGGGCTGAGGCTGTCCCAGGCACATGGATGTAAATGACAGCAATGTTTGAATGAAAGGGTATTGCCGGGGGATCGGGAGACGGGCGCCTGCCCAGGGCAGCCACTAAACTGCCTCCCCCTCCTCTTCTGGCTCTCCATTTTCCTCAGTCTTAGATTTAATGTTTTACAGATGATTGCCAAGGCCTGGAAACTTCTAGGCTGTGACCTCCCTGTGGGTTGGGAAAAGGGTGGGCTCTGCAGCCAGCTTGGGATCAAGCCTGCGGCTGTGGAGTACGCTTTGGGTGACCTTGACCCAGAGGCACTTAGCAGGCCAGCCTTAGATTTTCCCATTCCTGAAAATGGAAGGTGGTGACAGAGCCTGTGCCGAGGGACCTGTGAGGATTTGTCAGGGCCATGGGCCTGGCAGGATGAAGTGCTCTGTAGAAGAACAAGTACTCGCCAGGACAGGCTGCCTCTTTTTAAGTGGTGCCGAGGATCACACCGAGGGTTGTGCACAGCCTCGAGACCAAGCTATGACCAGTCCCGCACATCTGTTTCTTGACTTATGGATGAAAGCCGAAGGCCAGCAGGGTCTATAGGAAAAACAAATGTTCTCCTTTCTTTTATTTTCTCCCATCAATGACGAATCTTGGATTTCCACTTTGAGGATGGGACCGATTACAACTTAGCTGAAAAGGTTTCATTGAATGAGATAATAATTAGCATATGCCTGGCACATAGTAGGTAAACAAACGATTATAATTAGCATGTGCCTGGCACATAGTAGGTCAACAAACGATAAATAGCATGTGCCCGGCACATAGTAGGTCAACAAACGATAATAATTAACATGTGCCTGACACATAGTAGGTCAAAAAACAATAATAATTAGCATGTGCCCGGCACATAGTAGGTCAACAAAAGGATACATGAGTAAGTATGGTTCCAATTTTTAAAATTCTGAAACATACCTTTTATACGTTTGGCCAGAATGTAAGTTAATGTAATTTTTATAATGTACAATTTAACAGTTATTATAAAAACTACACGTCCATTGACCTTTAACCCAGCAACTCCATGCAATTACAGTTTATACTTGGGAAATTTTCTTTATCTACAGCTATTCATTATTTATAGTACCTGTTATGAACAGCCGCCTGTGTCAGGCTGCCAGAGCAGGTTCTGTAGACTAGAAGACTCTATAGCTGTGAAAAACAAATCGTGAAGGAAATTCTTCACGCTTGGATGTGGAGAGAGCTCTGAGAAGTATTGTTCCCTGTGAGATCCGAGGAGCTGAACACTGCGTGCTGCTCTTTGTGGTATAAGGTTCCCAGAGAAGGTAGAGGGTGGGAATGTGTAAGCAGAGAGCATGTAAATAGGACGTGTATATATTGAAAATATCTCTGTGAGAGGGCTGGAGAGATAGCTCAGTGAGCTGGTTAGCTTTTGTCCTTTTGACACAGCTAGAGTCATCGGGGAGAAGGTGGAACCTCAATTGCGAGATTGCCTTTATCAGATTGGCCCGTGGACAAGTCTATGAGGGGGTTCTTGTGATGGATGATTGATGTGGGAGGGTTCGGCCCACGGTGGGAGGTGCTATCCCTGGGCCCCTCCTCCTGACGTGTACCGGAAGACGAGCCAGTTAAGTAAGGTTCCTCTGTAGTTCTTGTCTCTGCTCCTGCCTGGGTTCCTGCATTCCCTCCATGATGGACTGTGACGTGGAAATGTAATCCAAGTCAACCCCTTTCTTCCCACGTTGCTATTGTTTGGGGTCTTTGATCACAGCCACGGGAGGCAAACTAGGAAACTCAGTCAAGTGGTCCCTGTGCAAGCGTGAGACCTGAGTCTGACCCCTCAGAACTTACCTGACAGGCTGCGTGTGGGCTGTGGAGATGGCTCAGCAGGCAAAGGTAGCTGCCATCAAGCCAGTCCACCTGAGTTTCACGCTCAGGATCCACATGGCCGAGAAACTGACTCCTTCAGGTTGTCCTCTGACCCCCACATGAGCATTGTGGCACTCCCCCTAAAACATACTAAATACATAAATTCAATGAAAAGATAGAAATACTTAGGGCTATGTGTTTGAGGCAGGCACATTCCTGGAGTTCTCTGGCCACACAGCATGGCCTACTCAGCAAGTTCCAGTCTGTGAGAGACTCCATCAAAACAAAAACAAAACAAAACCCAAGCTAGAACCACATCAAGTGAATGACAACTGAAGAACTGAATATTGATCTCTGGTATCTACACCTGTGCCTCCCGTCAAACATATACACGCATAAAAAAACCCACAGAAGGTCTAAAGGTCTGAGAGATTTCGAGGGAGGAAGGACTTCATCTGCCATTTTTATTATCATAATCTATAATCTTCAGAAGATAACATTACCTTTTCACAAATTAAAGTAAAATCTTAGTAAGGAAAAAAAGAGTTAGGGATGGAAGGGAGGGAGGGAAAGAGAGAGGGGGGAGGGGAGGGACTTGTTCTGAAGTCCTGTGGACAGTGTATAGGCCATCAGATGCATCTGAAGGAGAGGGGGCTGGGCGACGTGGGTGGGGATTTGTCTAACATTGTGCTGGGGCCTTCTTGATAAGGGAGGAGACATGACTTAGCAGCTAGAATCAGACAAGGAGAGGTGGCTGCCCTGCCTGGCTGGCTGTCTTCTGGCAGGGCTGTGATAGAGAACTTGGCTTTAACCCTTATCTGTCACACTACTCTCAACTCCCAGTCCTTTGCCGCCATCTTTCCCCAAAAGGGAGAACCCAGGTTTGGCCTTTGACAGCTCCCTCTCTTGAGAAAAGAGCACAGAGTAAAAGTGGGGCCTAGAATTCTGTCTGTCTGTCTATCTATCTATCTATCTATCTATCTATCTATCTATCTATCTATCTATCATATCTATTTATTATATCTATCATAGCTATCTTTCTATTTTATCTATCATCTATCATATCTATATTTATATCTAAATATCTTCCTATCTATCCATCATGTCTATATATCTAGTTAGCTAGCTATCATATCAATCATCTATCATCTATCAAATCTATCTAGCTACTTATTATCTATCATATCTTTCTATTATATCTATCTCTCTATCTCTATCATCTATCTTCTACCTATCTATTTATCTATCATATCTATCATATCTGTTTATCATATCTTTCATAGCTATCTTTCTATCTATTTTATCTATCATATCTATATTTCTATCTAAATATCTACCTATCTATCCATCATGTTTATATATCTAGTTAGCTAACTATTATATCAATCATCTATCAAATTATATCTATCAAATCTATCTAGCTATTTATCATCTATCATATCTTTCTATTATATCTATCTCTCTTTCTCTATCATCTATCTTCTACCTATCTATCTATTTATCTATCATATCTATCATATCTGTTTATCATATCTTTCATAGCTATCTTTCTATCTATTTTATCTATCATCTATCATATCTATATTTCTATCTAAATATCTACCTATCTATCCATCATGTTTATATATCTAGTTAGCTAACTATTATATCAATCATCTATCAAATTATATCTATCAAATCTATCTAGCTATTTATCATCTATCATATCTTTCTATTATATCTATCTCTCTATCTCTTTATCTCTATCATCTATCTTCTATCTATCTATCTATCTATCTATCTATCTATCTATCCATCTTCCTGATTTTTAGATGAGCATGCACTGTGAACATCAGGACGATAATGGGTGAGACTTGGGCATATGACAGGCCCAGGTGTGATATTCAGTCTCCATGTTAGTACCCCTCTAATTCCTGGACAGGTTATTCGTAAAATGGTCACCTCCAGCTCAGGAGTTTTAATGACTTCCTGTTACTTGTGGGATTGTTAAAAAGCTGATCAGAAATGAGCAGGCTTGAAGGCCCCCTTCCTCATAATTATCATCTTGTAAAACTAGGACTTGGATTATTGGTCAAAAGAATGGGACATGATTCACATCTCTGGCCCTGGGTAGATCCATGACCTTGTCAACGGTTCAAGAGATCAGAATATGCTGAAGTTAATATATGAATATTTCTTCATAATAATATGAAGAAAACGCAGCTCAAGTTTTTCTGATAAAGGACAAAGAAGTTCCATTATTTAGATGAGAGTAAATCCAAATGAGTCTGTCTGTCACCTAGACAAGAAAACACCCCCCCCGGAAGTTATATTTTCTAAAAACAAAAAACAAACAAACAAAACTACCCTTAAGAAATAGTATAAAGGGCTGGAGAGATGGCGCTTAAAAGAGCAATGACTGCTCTTCCAGAGGTCCTGAGTTCAAATCCCAGCAACCACATGGTGGCTCATAACCATCTGTAATAGGATCTGACACCTTCTTCTGGTGTGTGTCTGAAGACAGCTATAGTATACTCATCATATATATAAAATAAATAAGTAAATAAAATCTTATATAAAAAAGAAATAGTATAAAGCCTACCTAAAATAAGATGTTCCAATGGTCTCTCTGACACTGTCCACTCTCAACTCTAAGAGTGTTTTCCTCTTCAGTAGTCCCCCTGACATCGCCAACACCATTCCCTGAGACCACGCTACCTTCTTCTGTGACACACTATCTCCCTCCTTCTTCACCGTGCTCTGTGTGTCTTGTCTGGATTTTCGATCACAAGGCCTGAGATACTGAGTGGTATCCAGACTAAGGTTCTGGAGACAGGGTGAATTTAGAAAGAATACAGCTGTATGTGTACAAGGATATTTCTGATTGTTTGATTTCGTATTTGATGTTCAGCACATCTCTTTGCCAAGGCTTAGCCCATGTTACTATTATAATCCCATTGATAACATGTGATGGGTCAATGCCTTAGATGCCTTTTATGTTGTTGGATAAGAGACTCCTATAAAAGCAGCTCAAAAGAGAAAGGTGTTGGGGTAGCTTTTTTTTTTTTTTTTTTTTACATTGTGTGAAGGTATGTCTCTCTATTTTCAATTGTTAATTCTGTAAGTCAGAGAGTTAAATGCTATCAGGATCTTGCTATTGTCATTTCTTCTGCCCATCACTGACCATATATTTGTAAATATTTATCCTTCCTCCCCTGCTCAGATTCTTGAAGGTCAGACAGTCCTCTATACCTAGAGGCAATCTAGAATTGTATCAGAGGCTGTCTCACTGCTGATTGGTTGTAATAAAGAGCTGATGGCCAATAACTGGGCAGGAAGTAGGGAGTAGAGCCACTGGGAGAAGACAGCAGATGGTGGAGATTCAAGGGACACGGAGGGGAACAGACAGACTAGAATCTTATTAATACTACTGGCTAGTCCAAGAAGGTCCCACAATAGAAAGGGTTTCATCCAACACATAGTTTAAGGTTCATTGTTCAAGTTCATTGTGGCAGGGAAGTCACCTCAGCAGGAGCTTAAGGCAACTGGTCATGTCACATCCACAGGCAAGAAGAAGAAAGCTTGTGTTCTGCTCACATTATGCTTTTCATAAAGACCAGAATCCCATCCCAGAACAAGACGCTGCCCACAGTGGGCAGGTCTCCTCACCTCGAGATAGTCTTCAGAGGCAGGCAAAAATATATTCATAGAAAAACCATTAATAAATGCAATGTCAATTTGCATTTTCTTCTCATAGTTGCTATCTTCTTTACTCTTGACATGCTCCTTCTGTCCGGGTGTTTATTCAACAAATGCTTAGTAAGTGCTTGTTACATCAAAGAGGTTATGGTAGGTCTTAGAGTTCAGGGATAAAATATGGCCATGCTATTCAAGGCCTAGGCACAAAAAGACTAGAATGTATATGAAATGACACATGACCAAGAATATAAGATGACATAGGAACCCAGAGAAGAGGCATCCTGCCCATCCAAGAAGCTGGCAAAGATCAGAAAAGCTTCCTTGGCACATTGAAGCCTGAAGAGTAAATAGACGTAACCAGGTAGCATGAGGAGCGAGCTGAGAGCAGCAGCCAGGGACACTCCTCAGGTTTCAGAGGAGGGGTTGGGGTTGGAGGTAGGAGACCTCAGGGAAAATGATAAGTGGAATCACCGAGAAGATGTGAAAAATTCAAGAAAGTTGAAGGGCACTGTGTGTGTGTGTGTGTGTGTGTGTGTGTGTGTGTGTGAGAGAGAGAGAGAGAGAGAGAGAGAGAGAGAGAGACAGACAGACAACAAAATGTCCCTGTTTACGGATGATGAGACTCAAAGTGAGGGACCAGGACCACACTGCCATTCCTGGGCTGAGTTATCCCTTCCCCACCCTTCCTTCTTGAGTTGAATTTAGGCTCGTTAGGACACTACATGTATGTGGTAGACAGTGGTACCTTTAATCTCTAGTTCACGTGGACCCAGATAGGGGAATCTCTGAGTCAGCAGCTTCAAAGGTTTCCCTGGACTATGAAGCATCTTTCCCTTGTGAAGTGGCACCAAATGGTAGAAGACTCAACGCACCTTGGGTAGATGCGTCTTAACTTTGTGTTACATATCCCTCAAGAAACTCGTTAGTCCAAGACCTGTTCTTTTTACAAAGGGCCTTTACTTAGAGGTTTGGCATCCTTCCCTGGGGTAGTCTGTCTGGTTCTCCCCTCCAGACACCCAGGGCTGATCCCTCAAGTACCTGCCTCAGCACCAGCACAAGTCTGAACAGGGCCTGGAAACTGTCTCTGACTACAACCCCATTGTCCCACACCCTGGGAGGCAGGTCATGTCCCTGCTTGCTCAAGTTTGGGAAATGTAAAGCCTGAGTAGTCAGCGTATACCCTCTGTGGAGGTGGACCTTTGTCTGGAGTTTGGCTCTAGGAATGTATGGAAGGGAAACCCCGGGGAAGACCTAGGCTGTGTGAGTCGAGCGGTAGCAACTGGCTTCTGTTCCCCAGTCAGTGTGAAGCAGCACGTAGGAATAAAGAGAAAAAGAATGATGCTGGGGGTGGAGTGGGAGTGGGGAGTTGGATGGGTGGAGTGCTCAAGAGGCTAAGGATGTCTTGAGTTTGGGTTCTGAAAACAGATCCTGAGAAGACGACATGAACATAGTTGATCTAGGAGAAGAGCAGGACGAGAGTGGAGAAGCAGGACAGAAGTTGAGAAGCAGGGCGGGAGTGGAGAAGCAGGATTGGAGTGGAGAAGCAGGACAGAAGTTGAGAAGCAGGGCAGGCGTGAAGAAGCAGGACAGGAGTGGAGAAGCAGGGCTGGAGTGGAGAAGCAGGGCTGGAGTGGAGAAGCAGGGCTGGAGTGGAGAAGCAGGACAGGAGTGGAGAAGCAGGACGGGAGGAGAAGCAGGACAGGAGTGGAGAAGCAGGATGGGAGTGGAGAAACAGGACAGAAGTTGAGAAGCAGGGCAGGAGTGGAAAAGCAGGACAGGAGTGGAGAAGCAGGATGGGAGTGGAGAAGCAGGGAGGGAGTAGAGAAGCAGGGCAGGAGTGGAGAAGCTAATAACCAAGATCACCAAGCTTGAATGAATAAAAATGGCTCTATCCTTTGCCGTGGTGGATGGATTCCCACCACATCCCAGCCTTGGCTCCCACAGGGGGGTGCGTATGTAACCATGCATGTAAGCATGCCTCTGGAGTCTGTCTCCCATGATGAGCAGGGCTTTCATGCTCCTACCACTTAGGCATGACTAAGAGTTCCTCAAGACCTACATTCTCTGTGGGTGCAACAGTGTAACTCCAGTGGTCCCCAGATGACCTGGAGTGCAGGCATTAGCAGCAGGAAAGGACAGAAGCTAAGACATGTGATCAGAAAAGAGAAAGACAACACAATCTGGGGGGTGGGTTCCATTGAAGACATGTCCTAGCTCTGTTTCTGCCTCTGTGAGCCAGGTCCAGTGATTTCATCTTATGGACATATTTGGCCAACTGTTACGTGAGGACACTCTCTCTCACAAGGTGCTGTGCAAGATAAAGGAGACAACACAAAGCGTTGAGCACAGGGACCCTTAATATTGCACTCATTAATACTGATGGTGTCTTAGCTAGCTGCATCCTCCTGGGTGAGCTTACCCTTGGGGACTCCAACGCAGGTGGACTGGAATGCTAGACCTCTGCTTCTGCGCTCTGTGTGGACGTGTGTTCAGTTTCCTCCCTCTGCCTGCTGCAGACTCCAGCCTCCCTGGCCATTAGCATCGGATCCGATGACCTTACACTCTGTCTCCCTCAGATCCCCAGTTAGCTGCTCTCCTCATATTTGCTCCTCCAAAGCATCGCAGAGTAGACTGTTCTAGAACCCAGACTCTGGAGCAGAAGATCTGGGCTCAAATTCTTGCCCTGATGCAGATACAGTAAGTGATGGTGGCAGACTCACTCTGCCTTTTCGAGTGTCAGGAGGCAATGATAAATGAGTGGCAAAGGGAGGAGTGTTGGACTCTGTAGTCATTGTTTTCCTTTCAACTTTGCTCTGAATTGCAATACTCTGGTTTATCCCTGACTCAGCAGGCTTGGGTGTTTGCCTACCTTTAGTCCCTGGTGCTTCCTGTATACATATGCCAGGTTTATAATCTGTGTTTAATGTTCATGTGAAAAGTCTGTCTGTATATCTATCTATCTATCTATCTATCTATCTATCTATCTATCTATCTATCTATCTATCTATCTATCTAGTGTGTGTGTGTGTGTGTGTGTGTGTGTGTGTGTGTGTGTGTGTGTGTTGAGTATGGAAGTCACAGAACAACTTTCAGGAGCCGGCACCATGAAGGTTCTGGCAATCAAATCCAGGTCGTCAGGCTTGGCAACAAACACCTTCACTAGCTGAGCCATCTGGCCAGGCCCCTGTGCCACCTTTTTAAAATGAGAAGTCCTCAAAGATTAGAACTTGCTCAAGTTCATGAAGTTTCCAAACCTGGATTTCCACCTACCCATCATCGGGGCTCCTGCACTGTCCTTTCCCCAGAGACCGGGTCTGAGAGCAGAGTAGAGTTTACATTCCCCTGATTGCATCTCCCTTCCACTTCTGCTGTTACCACAGACTTACTTGCATCTCATCAATGAAATGTGTGTCAGTCTTTCCGGCTAGTTATCAGCCTTGGAGGCAGGGGTATGTTTCTGTCCCTATGTCTTTTTATGATGTCCCGGAACATGGTGCATCACAGGTGCTAAGCATGTGTGATGACCAGTCTTCACTGTCTCCTTCCCTTGACTTAGAATTACCACGGAGGGCCAGGCTGTGGTGGCGCACGCCTGTAATCCCAGCACTCTGGGAGGCAGAGGCAGGCACATTTCTGGGTTTGAGCCAGCCTGGTCTACAGAGTGAGTTCCAGGACAGCCAGGGCTACACAGAGAAACCCTGTCTCGAAAAAACCAAATCCAAAAAACAAACAGAATTACCATGGAGACACACCTTTGGGCAAGTTTTGACGGTGCTTCCAGAGAAGAGACCGAGGAGGGGAGACCCACTCTGAACATGGTTGACACGGTGACATGGATGAGCGTCCTTGTGACTGAATGAAAAGGAGAAAACAGGCCGAGCACTAACACCCACGCCTCTCCCACCATGGCAGGCTGTGCCTTCAAACCGTGAACCACAATAAACCCTTCCCTCCTCACGATGTAAGCCACAGGTGTTATGTCACAGCAATAAGGAAAGCAAGGAGTGTATGTTTGGTTTGTTGAATGATTTAGCCTAACCGAGGGATAGTAGTTAAGGAACATTCTCCTTTATAAGATAACTCCAGATTGTGTTCAAATGGCTTGTGCCAGCTTACCTCCCACCAGCGAGCGATGCATAAGGGCTGTGGTGGGTCCCTATCTTCTCTGCCACCTGGCACTGTCACAGCACATTACACGACAGCCATGTACATAGAACCCATTCCCTTCTGGTCTCCATTAGTGGCTGTATGGAGTTTTTGATGGTCTGCTCTTAATTGCCAACGTGGTACATCCTAGAACCCTCTGAGGGGACAGCCCTGACTGAGGGATTGTCTGGCTCAGGTTGGCCGTGGGAGGAGGCTGAGATGATTTCAGTCCATTGAAAGGCTCAGGAAGGCATGCCGAGCACAGGGGAGACATTTGGTCTAGGCCATGCGGGCATGCGCTCTAGAAGCAGAGTTAGTGTCTGGAAGTGACAGGAATGTGACAGGCAGTGATGGACGGTGGTGAGAGACCATCCTTCACGTGTGCCACAGAGCACTTGAATTTTGTGAAACGCATCTTTGGGTGAAGAAAATACCTCTATTTTTATTTTACTCTAAAAGGCCAAACTTTAACTATTTGTCTATCTTGTGTGTGTGTTATATGCACATGTGTGTACAGGTGTGGGTACATGGAAAGACCAGAGGATGGTATCACGTGTCTTCCTTGGTTGCTTTTCACTTCATTCTGTTGTTTTTGTATAGCATTTTTCATTTATGTGGGTGTGGGAGGAGGTGGGTGTGAGAGGGTGGGTGTGGGAGGAGGTGGGTGTGGGAGGAGGTGGGGGTTAGAGGGTGGGTCTGGGAGGAGGTGGGTGTGAGAGGGTGGGTCTGGGAGGAGGTGGGTGTGGGAGGAGGTGGGTGTGAGAGGGTGAGTCTGGGAGGAGGTGGGTGTGGGAGGAGGTGGGTGTGGGAGGGTGGGTGTGGGAGGAGGTGGGTGTGGGAGGGTGGGTGTGGGAGGAGGTGGGTGTTAGAGGGTGGGTCTGGGAGGAGGTGGGTGTGGGAGGAGGTGGGTGTGAGAGGGTGGGTCTGGGAGGAGGTGGGTGTGGGAGGAGGTGGGTGTGGGAGGAGGTGGGTGTGGGAGGGTGGGTATGGGAGGTGGTGGGTGTGGGGGGGTGGGTGTGGGAGGAGGTGGGTGTGGGAGGAGGTGGGTGTGGGAGGGTGGGTGTGGGAGGAGGTGGGTGTGGTTTGCCATGCTCCAGGTGAAGGCAGGTGAAAGTCAAAGAACAATTTTTTTTTTCAAGAATTGTTTCTCTTCTTCCTGGTGTGGCTCTGAGGGCTCAAATTCAGGAGGTCAGGCACATTTACCTTCTGAGCTAACTCACCAGCATCTTCCCATCTTATTTTTTGAGACAGGGTGTCTTGCTGAACCTAGTGCGCACAATTTAGCATTTGGCGGCTGGCCAGCGAGCTCCTCGCATCTGCTGTCCCTGCTCCCCAGTGCGTGAGTTACAGGTACTCAGTGTCCCTGCTCCCCAGTGCGTGAGTTACGGGTACTCAGGGCCGTGGAACTTTTTTTTTCCCCTAATGTGGGTTGTGGAGATTTGAACTCAGGTCCTCTTATTTCCAGAGCAAGATTCTTACCCACTGAGTCATCTCTCCAGCCCAGGTCTGGCTCATAAATAGAGCTTTGGGGATGTTAATGATTGGTTTTCCCTTTGCTGACTTTCTAAGGCTTCCAAAGTGATGATTTACCCATACAGGCATTTCTGCCATTGTACTGAGTAGCTACTGAGAGGGTCACGGTGCTTAGGGCTGTCTCATCATGGTGCTATAAGCTTGTCTGGAGAGGAATTCAAATCTAGTCTACTCTTCGCTATATATGTCAAACATACCCATACACTGTGCCCTGTGGCAAGGCTCAAATTTTATAATCGATTATGTGATGGCTAATATAGTGTTCTGCTATAGGGATAACTGAGAATCCTAACCCCCAGTATCTTATATAAACACTGTGTACTAATCGTTTAGAACACTGATGCCCCACAGCACATGGGCGCTGCAGGATGCAACCTTGTTTTCAAACAAGATGGTTATGCCTATACTTACTTAAGATGACGTCATGGTGGGGTTGTGTTGGTGTCTGATCCAGTACAAACGTGGTGTTCTAATAAAAGAAAGCCAAGTGAGGAAAAAGAGACGCAGGTGAAGAAAAAGAGTTACGCACAGAGGGAAGAACGTGCGGAGTGTTAGAGGGAGAGACAGCTGTCTGGCTGTCAACATAGTGAGAAGAAGGGTCTAGAACAATTCCTCTCCCCACAGCCTGCAGGAGGGACAACCCTGCTGACGCTGATCATAGATTTCTAGCCTCCAGATATGACACACCACAACCTTTTGCTGATCAAGCCATCTTGTCTGTGATGTTTTGTTTCGGCGGCAGCCATAGCAAAAAAGAAATAGCTTCTAGTCTCCATTGTATCTTCCCAGCAAAGGACGATGGACAACTTGGGCTTGTGATCTCAGAGATCCTAACGGAGTGGCGCAGGACTTTGTGTTGCTGTGCTCTTGGCTGACTATGGTGGTTTGAGGAGAACAGCTCCCATGGGCTCATAGCTTTGAATACTTGGTCACCAGGGAGTGGCACTATTTCAAAGAACTAAGAGGCGTGGCCTTCTTGCTGGAGCAAGTGTGTCATGGAAGGTTGGGCTTTGAGATTTCATAAAGCCCTGTCCAAGCTATAGTCTCTTTCTTCCTGCTGCCTGCAGAGAAAATGACAAAGAGGAAAGTCTCCCCAGTACTCTGAGGAGTGTGAGGAGAAAAGTGTTGCCTGGAGCTGGCCACCCTCAGTAAACCCCCTTCATCGTTTAAGTCCCTTTGAATTGATTTTTCCATGACAGGCAAACTTGAAAGCATTATAAATGATGCATATGTCAACTGACACACATCTCTTCAGGGAAAGCTAATTACCATGATGAGGGTGTTTTAGGAATAACCAGGCAAGTTAGGGCTGTTTAGAGGCCTTCAATAGGGAAAGGGCTGCCTCAAGAGAAGAGAAATTAGGCTTCCTATGTGGTCCCAGAAGGCAGGCCCTCCCAGGCACAGACAACAAGGAAATATCTTCTCTGTGGAGAATTCCAATACGATGATAAAAGTCACAGAATGAATGTATATGTGTAAATTAACGTTGTGCACTGGAAATTCCAAACAATCTCAGTGATAAAACATTTTGTCTTGCTTGGACAGAGAGCTCCCCCACACCTCTGTCTCTTGCTATTTCACTGATAGGGAAGAGATATTATAGGGAATTTAGTTTCAAAACTAATAAAGACAGAGCTTCTAACAGGCAATAATGGAATGTGCTATCTTGGGCTTGATGAATTATCCACTGCTGGTGCTTTGCAAATAGAAGCTGGGATGTTATTCAGCCCATGACTGCCGTCACGGGAGGGTTACCTTAAGTGACCTTGAAGACACTGGCTGGATCCATGAGTCTCTATAAAGAATGACAAGGGAATAAATGACCGAGACAACTCTGGTCAACTTAGAAAAGGGCAAAGGGAAGGGCACTTTGGGGGACTCCTACGAGGACATGAGCTGTGGTAGGACTAAAGCTGTTCCTGATGAGCTTCAGGAGCAGTAATATTCTCCTGGCCATTGGAGGCCACAGTGCACAGGATTCTAAATGTAGGAAGTGAAATCTGTGGTAAGAAATATGACATCCAGGACTTGGAAATGGTTCAGCAGCTAAGAGCACTGGCTGCTCTTCCAGAGGAGTCAGGTTCAATCCCCAGCACCCATATGACAGCCTACAGCTACAGTTATCTGCAACCGCAATTCCAGGGGGATCTTAACCCCACTTTTGGCATTGGTAGACACCAGGCACAAATGCAGTGCAAGACATGTACGAGGCAAAACACTCAGCCATATTTCATAAAATTAAGTTACATCTGAAAAATAAAAGGTAGTTTTGAAGCCAGAGGATGAGTTCTGAGAGGCAGAATTCCAAAACTTGAAGATCACCGTGAAGAAGAAGGACCTAAGTCTTATATTGAGATCCCAGAGAGAGCAGTCACATCCTATCAGGCTACCTATTAGATGACTGCAGTTCCTGGTTAGATCCCACCTCAGAGAGCCAAAGCGGCTGTGTAAGTTACGTCCGTGAGCTCCAGGTCTTCAGGGCTCAGACCCACACGCATGCCCTGGGGATGCCATACAGTTTGCCTCCTCGAGATTATACGAGGGGCATTGTCATCTCTCCAGTTTACAGCTAAGTGAACCCAAGATTCCCTTTGCCTTAGGTTATCCAGCCGGAAAATGCTAGTCTTTCAGCCGGAAACAAGGTCTACTAAGGGCTCAGATGCTGTAAGATCTTGTCTTCTACATGATGGGAAGCCTGCACCATGAAATCTCAACAATATGGTCGCCTAAACAAGACCTGAACAATGACAACAGCGGCTGGCATGCTGGCGTAGAAGCAGGAAACCCCATGGGACCCTACCCTTAGGTGCTGAGCCCCAGGCAATTAATGACAGAAAAGAGAGAGTCAGTTACTCCTCCAAGGATGAAGCTCCTCGCAGGTGCTCTGATCCCAAGTGGTCGGCCCTAAACATAAATGTGTGCAACACTAAATGGACTCAGCAACTTGCTCGTTCATATATATTTGAAATATATATATATATATATACATATATATATATTTGAAATATATTTAAATATATTTATATTAATTGTATTTATATTAAAATATTAAGTATTTGTATATTTACATATATTGCCCACATATGTATATATATACGCATATATACACACAAACATATATACATATACCCACACTCATAGATAGATAGATAGATAGATAGATAGATAGATAGATAGATAGATAGATAGACAGACAGATGCCATGGATTGAAAGGGAGAAGGGATGGGCATGCCATGGATTGGAGGAGACAGAGGGAGAAACTGATGCAAATACAGCACACATATAGGGCAATTTTAAAGTTAATTCAAACAATAAAATTTAAAAACACTGAAACTGGAATCTACGCAGCGTCCCTTTTTGTTAGGTGACCCTGGAAAGCGCTTGAAGCTCACTTGTGCTGGCTTACAGCTTCGCCTCAGTTCCTAGGACGCAGGGCTTCCTGTGGTCGCTGTCCCCTCTGAGATTTTACCATTGGCTCTCTTCTTATCCACATCTCTTCTTGTCTTATAATCTAATGTTTTCCCAAGGCACAGCCTCACCGCCATTTCTCTGAGTCCACATTCTCTTCTCTTCTCGGCACTCGCAGACCCCGTGCACAGGCCGAGCGAGCACTGGTGCTTCAGTCTCTCTCACTTGGAAATCTTACACGGTACTGGGCTCACCTTTAACCCAGAAGAACAAATCACAGATGCATGTCTAACTTCAAGGGGTCACGCAAACTCAGAGAACAGCTTCCTGTGTCTTACCTCTGTGCAAAAGACTAGGAAACGCATGTCTCAACTGCTGGAAAGCTCACAGCTGAGCACACTTCCCTCCCTCCGAGTTAGTTTTGATGCTAGAAGTTCGAAGTGAAGGTTTTTTTTTTTTTTGTTCCCTTTAAAATAAATGATTGTTTAGCATGAAGATGATGCATTATCCTGTGGCTTAAATTTAACTTAATTTTATGCACTCCCTATTCATCCAGTTTCTCTACTTAGAAATTTGTTGTGTTGTTAGCTCTCCAAATTGGATAGGGGAGGACCTCCTGAGGCTCCGCCCACACCTGGGGAGCTTTTGGTTTGTGGTGGCCTTTGAGAGAGGGAGAGACAGTTTTCTCAGCACGTGGTGGATTGCCCATGTTCCAGTGGATGGCGCTATAGACCGTGCCCATCTGGGAAGAGCCAGTTGGCTCTGGACTCATGTAAGTAAGAAACAGAAGACTGAGGTTGGGAGGAGGACCCAGGAGGAGTGGGATGTGGGGAGCAGTTATGATTGAAATACATTGTATCCATGTACGAAGCTATGAAGACTATGCAATTTTAAAAAGTCCCAATCAAGGAAAACTTTATTCAAAGAATTCTGTCGCCCATTTTGTGCATGTCACTCCGCTCACATTCTGAGTAAGTCAGGTATAAATAAAGGTCATCATATTGCCTTACCACTCCATATAATTAATCTTTCTCTCTCATGGAAGCCACTGTCCACCAAACACTGCCACCATGCTGTCTTATAGCTAAATGCAAAATGTTCCAAATGACCATTGTTAATATTGTCTAATAATTTTTTATTTAAAAAATTTTTCCAGTCGGGCAGTGGTGGTGCACGCCTTTAATCCCAGCACTTGGGAGGCAGAAGCAGGCAGATTTATGAGTTCGAGGCCAGCCTGGCCTACAGAGTGAGTTCCAGGACAGTCAGGACTATACAGAGAAACCCTGTCTCGAAAAACCAACCAACCAACCAACCAACCAACCAAATAAATAAATATTTTTTCCACTAGTAGTTCAATTATGGGGATTCTCTCTCTCTCTCTCTCTCTCTCTCTCTCTCTCTCTCTCTCTCTCTCTCTCTCAAACACACCACACACACACACACACACACACACTTTCCCCTCCCTACCCTTTGAAGTACTGATTCCCTTACTCTGGGTCTTAGTGTCCCATCGTGTGAGCCACAGGTGTTCTTTTACATGTCTTCCATCCCCTGCACCCCCATCTTTGCTCATTGATATGCTATGAGACAAGATTTTCCTATGTAACCCTGGCCATCCTGGAACACTCTCTGTAGACCAGGCTGGCCTCAAACTTAGATCCACTTGCCTCTGCTTCCTGAGTGCCACTACTGCCCAGTGAGGTGCTCCATTCAACTCTTAAGTTTGTAGGGATTCTGTTAGCCCTTTAACCCTGGCAGCATCTCCTGATCTTCTAGTTTCACATCAAACCTAACTAACACTGCCTTTGTTTGTTTTCATGCTGGGACTCTATCCACAGGGCTTTATGTGCATGAGACAAACCCTGAGCCACTGGGATGTTCTAGGCTTCCAGCCCCAACATGATACATTTTCCATATACTGATCTGGGCACAGGGAGGCTGTCATGTGGAGGCCAGAGGACGTCTCTATTTGTATTACGTTTTATTGTTGTCATAGTTTTGTAATGTAATCGTATGTTTTGTAATTTACTTCTCTGTTTCTCTGCCCCTTGTCCCCTTGCAGCAAAGTCTCTCACAATGTGGAGATAGGCCGAGTGGCAGCAAACTGTCATAACAAGCAGACATTATTTTGGCAATATATTTTTGAGAGAAGTTTTCTTAGTGTTCTATTGCTGCAAAGAGAGACACCATGACCACAGAAACTCTTATAAAATACAGCATTTAATTGGGGATTGCTCATGAGAGACCCCAACTCAATGTTTTTAGACCCCTAAACAACTAGCCCAGCACAAAGTAACTTGTTTTTCTGCTTTCAGCTTGAGAAAGATAGCCCACCCTGTTCTAGTTCCAATGTTTAACTATACAATGCCCCAAGGACGTTTGCTCCAGATAATCTCTAACCTTCCTTAAGACATAAACTATTGCCTGACTTCCTCATTCTGTACTTCCCCATTCCAAGCATGTTTTGTCCTCCACCCCTTGCCTTGTTGTGTCCTCCATCCTTTGTCTTGTGATTTTTTTCCCCCTTAAATACCCCTGACTTCAGTTGCACGGGGTCTCACAGTATGACTGTGGACCCCAGAGCTCTGGAATAAAAGAAATCCTCATGTTATTGCATCAAGACAGTTTTTCTGAGTGATTTGGGTGTTGCTTTCCGAGGCATGGGGTGCCGGGGTACCCTCGGTTTTTGGGGGTCTTACATTTTCAGATTCAGAAGGTTAGTTCATTATCATCACGGCGGGAAGGACTGCAGCTGAGAGCATGGCGGCATGCAGACATGGCACTGGAGAAGTAACAGAGTTTTACACCCAGATCTGCCAGCACCAGGAAGAGATGAACCCTGGGCACAGCTTGGGTTTTCGAAAGCTCAAAGGCACCCCCTAGTGACATACTTCCTCCAACAAGGCCACACCTCCTAATCCCTCTCAAGTAGGCTATTCCTTGATGACTAACCATTCAAAAGTATGAGCCTGGGAGGGCCAGTCTTAGTCAAACCACTGCAGGAGGGATTTCACATTATTTATGAAGCCCAACATCTTATTCAGAATCCTCATTCCTCAGGTAGGCCCTGGGTTCTCAAGGACAAGCATACACCCCAAAACACTGACACATGCTGTCACTCAAAACGTGCACCTGAATGTTCACGGAACTCGAAGTGAAGACTAGAGGTGACTCAGTGCTCACTCTCTGGTAGGTGACTGGCTAAACAAAATGTGGCATATCCATCCAAGGAGTTTTATTGAGCCATAAAAATGAAGTATTATATATACTGTCTCGTGGATGAACCTTGAAAACAAGCTCAGTGAAAGAGATGTTTGTCACAATGGACCACATACTGTAGTATTACAAGTTTTAAAATGGCCATAATACACAATTCCATAGAGGCAGAAAGTAACTTAGTTGCTGGGTGGTCAGAAGACAAGGAGTGGGCATGTGGTTTCTTTTTGGAGCAATGAAAGCATTACAAAGACAGTAAAACGTAGTATTTTAAGTAACTTTCTACTTGTGCTGGGTCACATCCGTAGCTTGTCCTGGTCCCAGGAGGCCCTCAGGCGATGGATGAGACACACCTAGTCCTAAAATCCAGGCTTGTTAATATCTTCCTCCAAGCCTTTCAGAGGTAGGAGTCAAGGCCTTTCTTCCACAGTGGTGAAGCCACTGTGAACTGAGCACACATCTTCAGAATTCTGACTGTTCCGCTAGACAGTGAAGCACCAGTCAACTGCTGAGAAGGTGGGGGTGATATGAAACAACACCGGGACACAGCCATGTTTATTCTGCTTCATAAGCTGGGAAATATATTAATAAAACAGGGGTCAAATAAATCTTGTTTGTAACATTTGTCAACACCTGTGGCCTAAAGGCTCTCGCACTGGTTAATTTCAAGCATAAACAAAACAAGCATCAGTAAGATTTCACTTTTGTAAGGAATGTAGAAATTTATACAGAGAAAAGAAATCCTCAAGGCTACATGACAGATTAGCAAAAGATATGTGCATTAATTAAGAATATTGCATAGCTTAGCCATGGATTTCTACTTGTCTTTTTCCCAACACTTGGATGTATTTTTTAATGTTTTTATAACGTACACAGATTGTTTATTCAATTAAAATAGTTTAGTTATTGTGTGTGTGCATGATGTGGGGTGGGGGTGGGGGTGGGGTGAATGAGCGAGCGTGTGTGTGTGTGTGTGTGTGTGTGTGTGTGTGTGTGTATCCAGGACAGCTTGAAGTTTGTTGCCTCCTTCCACCGTTGTCATCCCATGAGACAGGGACACACTCAGGCCGTCAGGCTTGCTTGGCAATGCTCTTTCCTGCCGAGCTATCTCACTACCCCATTTATGCAAAATTTAAAGGAAGCTTTCCAAATATGAAAAAGGAACTTCTACACTTACAATTATAGCATGGAAGTTGGCCTGTCCCAGAGGCCCTGAGCAATCCTGTTGTGTGTTTGGGGCTAGGTGGACCTGTTCCTTACCTGCTCTGTGAGGTTGTGGCCCCTGGGTGTGCCTGACTTTACAACCTGAGTCAGTTAACATCTCAGAATGGTTTACAAATGAGAACACTCAGACAGAAGTTCAGAGAAAATCCATTGTGGCATCTTGGGAGAGAGGCAAGCCAAGCAGTGTGTGTACAGACTTTTTTTCAAAGATGATTAATCATGCCTGGGGGAATGGCGGATGGTGGGAGAGGCCACAGTAGTATTTACCTGTGGTATTATTACTCATCTTAGTCACAGCAACTTCTATACTGCTACGGTTTTGTCTCTTCAATCTCCCAGAAAAGACAGGTGCAGCTGTCCACATCGTTAGTGGGGAGAAGCTCAGGGTTCAGAAATCTTTAGTCACTCATTCAGGGGTATCCAGAAAGGGCCCTCGTTTCCTTAGAATGCTTGCCTAGGAAGACCTGTCCAGATGCCCATCCTTTTCTGTGCTGCTACACAGGGCACAAGACCACCATCCCTCTGAACATATTGAAAACCTCAAGTTGAAAGTATTTCCTCTGAGCTTTTCCTTCCAGAAACGCTCAGCGCTGGCTTCCTGCCTGTGACCTCATTTAGGGACAAAAATCCATGATGTCCTGTCACTGCGGTGCTGGCTCCAAGTCGAGGTTAGCGCTTGGGGGGCCATGGTGCAGTCCCTTTTCTTCCACGACATTGTACCTTCAGGTGACATGACTTTTCCTAGGGAGGCACAAATAAATCCAGACAGGGTCTGAATGGCAGACTAAATAGACAATTCCTCCCAATTCTGGCTTGGTGAACCAGAGAATTTACTGGGATTAGACTATGGCTGAGGAGTTATTTCCAGATGCATGGGTGAGTCAAAGGTGGCGGCATCGTTTTCAAGCCCACCCCAGCAGGGGTGAAGACTCCCAAAAGGTGCATCCTGGGAGCTTCCTAGACAATGATGGCGGCGCCACAGGCTCCCTCTCTTCAACAATTATTACCACTTGCAGAACTGTGGAGAGGGGCTTTGTGAATCTTCTAAAGCTTTAGAAACTTGCTGAGACTTGTGAATTTTGTTTACCTCCTGAGTCCCAAGGAGCCTCTCTCCCTGAGATTGTGTTTCTGCCTCGGGTCCCTTCCTGTGTGTGCATGACGCTCTCTAGTCGCCTAGCCTTTGCGCTGGTCTCCATTTGTCATGTCCATCTCTAGCTCTGACCCATAGCCTCGTGGGTGCACTGCCTTCTTTCTCTACCCGTGTATCCCATACTGGTGCTGCTATAGTTTGTCACCTACTGAATGCTTTACTCTGTTGTCAGGTTGCAAATCTAGAACTTTACACAGAGTAACTCATTTCCTTTCTCAGATGGAGAAACAGCAGGGGGAAAGAAGGTCCTGGGTAATGGAATGAGGACATTAATTAATTAATCCCGGCAGCTGGCTCCAAAGTCTAGTCTCTCGCACCCCACCCTCTCCTTATTTCCTCTCTTTCCTGCTGTCCTCACAGCCTCCTGCCTTGTGATATGAATTTTGGGAATTGTCTGTCTTCTGCCCCGTGCTTCCAAGGCAGCTCTGCTGCCTCTCTAACAAACCCTTGCTTCTGAGTGAGACTGGGATTCCCTCAGGTCCCATGCTAGCTAGGAGGTCTGTGGAGATGGAAATTTGGTGCATTCTTCTGCATGCACATGGATTCGTTTTGTTTGCTGGATTGCTTGTTTATTTTGAAGTTGTAGGGATCAAGTCTAACATCTCGTACAGGCTAGGTAAGCATTCTGCTACTAAACTACATCTAAAGCCTTATCCACCCGTTTTCACCCTTAGTGTTAAACCCCGATATGAAGAGATATAGTGAACGGGGATCTGATGAGTCAGAAGGCTCCATAGTGAACAAATCTCAGTGGTCCTCTTGGTGCGGTGTCTCAGGGAGGAGGATTCTTATAAATTGCAGGCATTTCCCATCTAAAAGCTGACTGTGGCAGACGCCCTGTAGGAGGAGCTGCAGTGCACAAGCTCCCTGGAGTTGGCCCCATCCCCTTGCTCTGCTGCTCTGCTGCACTCTGGTAAGAGGCGTGGCCCCAGAGACCTAGTCCCAGGACGACTTCTTGCTACTGATGTGCTTTCTCGTGACGCCATTGCCATAATCCTCACTGATTTTTCTTGGTGAGAGTGCACACCAGGAGACCGACCCTCACTGCCTATAACCTGATGTCATTACTTCCTGGGCGATAGCCCACCAGATTGGGCAAATTTCCTGCAGATCAACATGAACTTTCGTGAATTAATGCTGTTTAGATGAGTTCATGATTTTGTAGAATTCCTGATTTGATTCAAACAATGTTAGGAAGAAAGTTTAAGGAAATGGTTTTAGTTGTTTTGCCAGAAAGATGTAATAAAGTTAAAATCAACAATAGAATATGCCCACTATACTATTTTATATATACTATTTTATACTTACTATAAAATAGTAAGTAAAGGCTGCATAATAAGGAAATAGGCTTGGGACAGATTTATTATCAAGGAAAAAACCTTCATTCTAGGACAAGTCCAAGGATGTAGCCACAGGTGTGCATTATGATAAAATAAAGAACTGTGAAACGGATACTTTGAATTTATAATGAGCTTATAGAATGAAACACTGAAATTACTATCAATATCCTTGTATTTTTTCCATTTTAAAAAACATTTTAAAACATAAAAATGTTTTTAAACATTTTATCTGTGAGATAATTTTATAAAGAACTTTTTTCTAAGACGGTATAAAAAGGCTGAGAGAAAAATAAAGTGTGACTATTGAGGCTTTGCTGTATCCACCAAATATATATATATATCTGTCTGCCTATATGTATGTACATATATACATATGTAGATATATGTATATGGGTATGACTATGCAAGTGCACTTGTGAATTAATGAAACATGTGGTTGAACCTAACCCGCGCGCGCGTGTCTGTGTGTGTGTGTGTGTGTGTGTGTGTGTGTGTATGTGTGTGTATGTGTGTGTATGTGTGTGTGTTCAGGGACAAAAATCCATGATGTCCTGTCACTGTGGGGGGGGGGAATGTGTGTGTGTATGTGTGTGTATGTGTGGTATGGGTATGTATGTTTGTGTATGTATGTGTATGTGTATATGTATGTGTGTGTATGTAAGTGTATGTGTGTATGTGTGTGTGTGTGTGTGTGTGTGTGTGTGTTCAGGGACAAAAATCCATGATGTCTTGTCATGGGAAAAATGTGTGTGTGTATATGTGTGTGTATGTGTGTGTGTATGTGTGGTGTGTGTATGTATGTGTGTATGTATGTGTGTGTATGTGTATATGTATGTATATGTGTGTGCATGTGTAGTGTGTGTATGTATGTGTGTATGTATGTATATGTATGTGTGCATGTATGTGTGTATGTATGTGTGTGTTTGTGTATGTATGTGTGTATGTGTGTATGCATGTGCATGTGTATGTGTGTGTATGTGTGTATGTGTATGTGTGTGTATGTGTGTGTATGTGTGTGTATGTGTGTGTATGTGTGTGTGTGTATGTGTATGTATGTGTGTGTGTATGTGTGTGTGTGTATGTGTGTGTGTGTATGTGTGTGTGTGTATGTGTGTGTGTGTGTGTATGTGTATGTATATGTGTATGTGTGTATGTGTGTGTATGTATGTGTGTGTATGTGTGTATGTATGTGTATGTGTGTATGTGTGTGTATGTGTGTATGTATGTGTATGTGTGTATGTATATGTGTATGTATGTGTATGTATGTGTGTCTGTATGTGTGTCTGTATGTGTGTCTGTATGTGTGTCTGTGTATGTGTGTGTATGTGTGTGTATGTGTGTGTATGTATGTGTATGTGTATGTGTGTGTATGTATGTGTATGTGTGTGTATGTGCGTATGTGTGTATATGTGCATGTGTGTATGTGTGTGTATGTATGTATGTGTGTGTATGTGTGTATGTATGTGTATGTGTGTGTATGTGTGTATGTGTGTGCATGTTTGCATGACCTTCTCTCTGTCCTTTTCTTTATTGCTGGCCACTTAAGAGTTAAAAGAGTTCAGAGATTTTCTTGCCTGCTCCAGATAATTAAGCTTTGTTTCATCAGTAGTGCTTTACCCTGTAAATTGTCTGCCCCTGTCATCTGGGAAAGGGCATTGGCTGCTTGCCTCAGTTTACCCTGTAGTGTCAAAGCTGTTATTTGGCATGATTAGTTCCTTCTGAGGGGTATTCAGCTGTCTGACTCGCTTTCCTTGTCTCCCGATGTCTTAGACATTGTATAGCTTAGGATAATCACCATGAAGGACGGGAGCTAACCAAAGTGTGGGGCTCGGGGCAGCTCTGATTTCTGCTCTGAGAAAGTCGTCTGCATTTCTGAATCTTCATGGTCAGAAAAATGGATGTTGGTCAGGAGAATTCAATGAAGAGTGACCTGCAAAGCAGCCGGCCCTGTGGCTGCAGAACTTCCCTCCTAGACTTAAATAATGCAACAGGAAGCATGAGAAGGTGGTCTGGGGTTCATTGAACTATCCAAAAACAAAATCGGATAGATTAGGAAACAGGGCAGAATAGGGGGTCCACAGAGGACAAAAACACACTCCAGCAAAGCAGGCAGAATCAAGAATTGACCTTTGTTTTTGGTTCCATGATGTCCTTATAGCTTTCTGTGAGAAGCCAAAGTCACTGGACACAGTACGTAGCCAATAAGCAGAGTTCCCTATCAGAAGGTGGCTAAGTGGAAATGCTCAGAGTGTGAGGCTTCTCTCCGGGACTCAGCACCACCTTAGTATAGCAAAGCTGCTCTGACACAATGCAGGAAATCAAGAAGCTTAGTCAGACACAGCAGAAGTTTTTGTTCACCATCTGGAGTCCGGGAAGTTGAAGAGCCAGATGCCAGTAGATCCAGTATCTGAGGAGGACCTGCTTCCTGGTTCATAATTAATATCTTCTCACTGAGAATTAGTATCTTCCCATCCTCAAGAGGGCAATTGGGATGGTATCTCTTTCAGTGCCTGTGTGACTGAACCAGCTCTCATGACACAGTCCTTCTTGAGAGTGAAGATTTCAGCCGGTGAATTCCAGGGTATGGGATGCAAGCATTCAGCCAGCACTGGGGTTTTCCATTAAGACCAAAGAGATGCATTAGGACCAAAGGCTCCTTCCAGGATGATTGACAGGAGGGAGGTGATGCTGAAACCAATAACAAGAGAAGACAAAGGGCTCTGAGATAAGTGGTATTTCAACCACAGGGAAGAAGGAAGGAAGGTTTGCCGATTTGTTTTTGTCAACTTAATACAAACTAGAGTCACCAAGGAAGAAGGAACATCAGCTGAGAAATTGCCTCCATCAGACTGGGCTGTGGGCACATCTGTGGGGTATTTTCTTTATTACTGATTAAAGTGGGAGAGTCCCACCCCTTGTAGGTGGTGCCACTCCTGGAAAGGTGGGCATGGTTAGTATAGAGAAAGAAAGCAGGCCTATCCAACCAGAAAAGCCAGTAAACAATGTTCCTCCAGACTCTGCTTTAGTTTCTGCCTCCAGGTTCCTGCCTTGAGTTTCTGCAATGACTTCCCTTGATGATGGACTGTGACTTACAAGCCAAACAAACTCTTTGCCTCCATGTTTACCACAATCAGACTATGGTGCAAAGACAGATTCTAGTAAAAGGGAAAACAGAGCTCGGACCCAAATCACTGAGGGTCTTATAAAAGGCCACAGTGAAATAGCTAAGCAATAATATTCTTGGACCAAGCACAGCCAGGGCCTTTTCTTTCTTTTTTTTCCTCCTAATTTCTTCATGGCCTGCATAGTGCTGGCTGCATGGGATTGAGAGCAGTAACAGCTTCAGGAGATGGATGCACTTGGTGGGAGAGAATGAGGCAGTGCAGTCAGTGGAAGATACTCCATTATCATCCCTGAGATATTGGAGTCAGCGTGGAGCTGGAGTTGGATGGTCCTGTAGGAGCCACTGGCAGGGTTTGGAACTCAGAGCAGGGATGGAACTAATGAGATGGACTTTGCAGGCAGGAAAATCTTCTAAATTGTTTTGTCATTGGATTAAGGGTCTCTGTGGTGGTTTGAATATGCTTGGCCCAGGGAGTAGCACTATTTGGAGGTTTGACCTTGTTGGAGTAGGTGTGGCCTTGTCAGAGGAAGTGTGTTACTGTGGGTGTGGGTTTTAAGACCCTTGTCCTAGCTGCATTGAAGCTAGTCTTCTACTAGCAGCCTTCAGATGAAGATGTAGAACTCTCAGCTCCTCCTGTACTATACCTGCCTGGACACTGCCATGCTACAGCCTTGATGATAATAGACTGAATCTCTGAACCTGTAAGTCAGTCCCAATTAAGTGTTGTCCTTATAAGAGTTGCCTTGGTCATGGTGTCTGTTCACAGCAGTAAAACCCTAACTAAGACACTCTCTTAGCTAAAATTCAGGGAGACTGAACGACTAGTCGGGTCTTACTGAGATCAAATCTGGGACAGTATTTTAATGCCCAGTGTCCATTTCTTCAATGGTAACAGCCTCTTGGTGTTATTTTGAAGCCCCCTCATCTAGTAGACTGTAGGTCCGTGCCTTTTGACAAAGGCCTGTATTATGGCTTCTGGGGAAGAAGGTGATGATGTGCAGTAAAGCATCTGGCCTCTGCCCTATGAGTCATCAGGTCTGATGTTGACCACTGGCTCTCACTCCCTCCTTAGTCCTAATCTTTCCTTCTTCACTTCTTCACTTCTGTTCTATCAAGCACATGCCTCTCCTGCCCATGGTTGAAATAGCAAGAGCCTAAGAGGCCTTCATCTTCTTCTTCTGTCAGTTACCAGCATTGCTTCCTCCCTATGGTGTTTAGGAGAGAAGGTGGTGGAGGCTAATCTGGGGCACCAGAGCTCACGGCAGAATGGTTCTATTGCCTTATTCTCATCCGCTCAGACACTCGCCCTGTGCCTGTTAACTGTTAAATGCCTGATCACTTTTTTTTTATAATAGCGTGGGTTGGATTTTAAGAGGTTAGCTTTCTCTGCTGTGTTGTCTTTATCACTGGTCAAAGAATCACTGAAGAAAGACCCCAGACTCAAATAGTATGCAAAGGCAAAGAACATTTATTCTGCAGAAAGAGCATGCAAGGGTCAACCATTCATCAAAATGATGACAACCTATGGAGCTCACAGTCCCTCTTTAATGCAGGGCAAGGGGAATTTTCCACAAGGGCTGGGTAACATCTAATATGTGGGTAGAGGGAAAGCAGTGGCATTAGTACAATTTTGATTAGTTGCTAAGCTAATTAGCGTCATTATATTTGGTGAGACTGCGAAGAGTTTTGGAAGCCAGCTCAGTTCTGGCCTTGTTATCTCCCGTGGCTAGGTTTCTCAGGAGCAGACTCCGCTGCAGACTTATCAGGCTCATCACTGATCAGTGACCCATTGTTGGTGGCTTCCTTTGGGGAACCAGATTTTTGGACCTTTCAGTCTTAATGAACGCAGAAAATTCAATCTTGCCTTAGAGAAAGAATTTTAAATAGTTGAAACTGGCCACACTGGGACAATATTTAGGGGAATAGGGTCACTTTCCCAAAGATCCGCAATTCACTGCACTTGGGAGGACCAACTTTTAAACTGTGGCTCAGGTCAGAGGCTACAGAATGGTGGCCCATGAACCAAAGCTGATATGATGTGTCATTTGGCTTGAGAGTACTGTTAGGCGTTAAAGTTTAAAACTTAAGATACTTCGCTTGAGTTGCCTTGAGTCAAAGAGCATAGACTGTCTATGCCACAGGGTCCTGCTGCTTACTAGCAATTCTTTTAGAGTTGGGGACTGGCCACTGCACTTGAATAGGCCCACGTGCCCCAGTTTGGTCCAGTTTCTACATGGTTCTATTTCTCTCAGTTAGCTTATGACTCGCTGGAATCCTCTTCAATTCCCCCAGACAGAGTTGGCTGAACACCTGTTGAAGAGTTCTATACTACTCTGGATAAAATAGTTTCCTGGTGGATATGAATAGATAACCCAAAGCCCTGGACCTCATGGGGGTGGGGAAGGAATCAAAGATGTGAGGAAAGGAACTGGACATTGGGCCCTGCCCAACTTTAGCAGACAAACCTATACCAATACAGTACAGACTCCTGTTACCAGAATACCTCAGACAGTTACTGTGTATAAACTCTGTCAAGTTCACAGGTTTACTGTTCCTCAGTTTCCCCATCTTCATAAAGATCTATTAAAATTATTAGTAAATTCTTGCCTTGTGGGATGTAATGAATTAACACACTTTAAATCATGTCTGGAAAACACTAAGCATTCAATAAATGTTGAACTGCATGTATTACAATATTTGTATATTCCATGTTCTTGTACAAAGTACATTCTCATAAAGTAAAACCCAGTTTTAAGTAAGTTTTCATATAAAAACGGAAGTGTCTATCCCTACAGAGTAAATAATTAGCTAAAAAGCATTTGCCTAGGAAGCAGTTAGGCAGTGACAAGCCTTCACAAGGTCCTGAGCACCACTGTACTCTGTACCTGTGTTTCTCTTTACTAATCATGACTCCCACAAACACAACTTTCTGGTGAAAGCTATGAGCTTTTGAAAACAATGGACTAATTCAGTGGTTCTCAATCTGTGGGTCATGACCCTTTGGGAGTCGCCTATCAGAGATTTACATTATGATTCATAACAGTAACAAAATTACAATTATGAAGTAGCAACAAAAGTAATTTTATGGTTGGGGGTTGTTGGGGTCTTAGAGTTGCTCCACAAACCACAGGAACACCATCTCCGTCGGACAGGGATGGTTTATTGAATGCACACTCTAATACTGAGCACATCAGGGATGTAGCTCAGAATTATCTGAGATGTGACTACAAACATTTCTCAGTGCAGGCCTATAAAGGGAAAAAACAAAACTACAATGAGCTCATATGCAGGTGCTAGAATTGTTGCCTGGTGGTCAGCTCTGACTCAAGCCATTTTTAGACCTAACAGTTCATATTGACCTGTAACTTAATGGGGTCTACATAAAGCTTTGTGGAGTTTAAGATTAACAAATCTCATACAGAACATAATAGGGTATGTGGTCAGTATGACCCTGCTCTGAGTCAAGTCATTTTTCTGTGTCAATGACTGGCAGGTATATTACAGCAACAACAATGGTGTCATATTGTTGCATAAGTGTGGGGAGCGGGCACAGCGGCCAGTCTAAAATGGCTCCTGGCCTGGTTGCCAAGTCGCATGACTCAGCAAGGCTCCCTCACGTTCCCCTTTGAAAGTCACTTACGCACCGGATTAGTGCGCATGCGCCCTTTGACGTCATTATCAGGCCACTCCTGGGCCATAGTCTTGATCCTATCACGAGCCTCCACGTGGCGGTCACTGATTGGTGCAGGCTGGGATATATAACTGGGGCAATGGGCTAGGATCGGGGGCTTCCTGAAGTAAAGGTTGCTGAATAAACCGCCTTGTAGATCGAGAAGGAGAGTGTGCAGCTGAGATTGAAAGAGGAAGTGCAGTGAAGGGTGACAGCTCTGATAGTTCTGAGGATGATGAGCTGGAAAAGTTAGTGGAGGAAATGGAGTCTGTGAAGCTGAAAGTCCAGCCCTCGGCCCCAGGACCACCTTGTCCTCCCCTGTATGCTCCTCAGCCATTTACAGCATCTGGATACGTAGCTTGTGCCCAGAAGTTTGGAAAGAGTTGAGCACCCAGGGTTGTTTCCCTGTTTTTCAAGACCAGCAGGGAAACCATCATCACGAGACTTTAGATTGGAAGATCGTGCAGAGATTAGCAGAAGGGGTTCTTGCCTATGGCACTAGTGCTGCCTATGTTATTTCCATGCTTGAACACCTCCACCGATATTGCATGACCCCTCATGATTGGCAAAATTTGGCTCGTGCTTGCCTTTCCCCTGGGCAATATCTGGACTGAAAGGCGATCTTCATTGAACATTCGGCTGAGCAAGCGGCAGTAAATGCAGCCAATGGCCATCCTGCTTGGGGACAGGACATACTTCTAGGACAGGGCCGCTTTGCCAATGCTCAGACTGGATACCCCCTTCAAGTGTATAATCAAATTAATCAAATTGCCACGAGAGCTTGGAGAGCCCTTCCGAACAGAGGGGAAGTAGCAGGAAATCTAACTAAAGTCATTCAAGGACCAACTGAGCCTTTTGCTGATTTTGTGGCACGAATGGTTGAAGTGGCAAGCAGAATTTTTGGGGATGCTGATCATGCCATGCCATTAGTGAAACAATTGATTTTTGAACAATGTACTAAAGAATGTAGACAAGCAATTAACCTGTATAAGGGCAAAGGCCTAGAGGTATGGATGAAAATATGCAGAGAGTTAGGAGGTCCCCTAACTAATGCTGGATTAGCTGCTGCTGTCATGCAAGCGTCCCACAAACAATCTGGAGGTAAGCAAGGGAGCTGCTTTAAATGCGGCCAACCTGGCCATCTAAGGCGGCAATGTCCCCAGATGCAAAATCAGGAAAGACCGTGGCCTAGAACGCCTGGTCTGTGTCCCAGATGTTGTAAGGGTAATCATTGGGCCAATGATTATAGATCAGTGAAGGATATTTCAGGACAACCCTTGACAGCTGGATGTGGTAGAGCCAGGCCAAAAAACGGGGCACGGGGCCCTCGTCCTCAGGGCCCTCAAATATATGGGGCAATGTCAGAAACATGGCCCGATCTTCAGCCACCAATGCAGTGGAAGCAGTTGGCCCACCCAGGCGAGCAACCTCAGGAAGCGCAGGACTTGACCTCTGTTCCACCACCAGACTCATATTAACACCTAAGATGGGGCCTCAATTAATTGGGACTGATTTTAAAGGGCCCTTTCCGCCAAATACTGTAGGCTTACTAATAGGAAGAAGCTGAGTTACCATGCAAGGTTTAGTTATTCATCCTGGAGTGATTGATTCAGATTTTACAGGTACAGTCAAAATCATGGCTTCTTCCCCTAGAGGAGTGTTTGCAGTTTCATCCGGTGATAGGATAGATCAATTGTTAATTCTGCCCAGTTGCCACGGACTCTTTCCTTCTCATAACAAACAAAGAGAAAATAAAGGGTTTGGCTCTTCAAGAGGTTCTGCAGTGTATTGCTCCTTGGAGCTGGGGGCTCAACCTTTGCTTTCCTTAGAAATTAATGGTAAAATCATACTTGGGCTTCTGGATACTGGAGCTGATAAAAGTATAATCAGTAACAAAGACTGGCCAAAGAATTGGCATTTGCAAGTATCAGATCAAATGTTAAGAGGCTTAGGATATGCACAAGAACGAGTACACAAATTTTGAGGTGGAAAGATGAGGAAGGCCATGTTGGGGAGTTTCAACCATATGTTCTGGAAGTTCCTATTTCCCTGTGGGGAAGAGACCTCTTGACTGAAATGGGATATGTACTCTCCAATGAGAGGATATATAGCTCACAATCACAACAATGATGCAGAAGATGGGACAGGTTTGGACAAGGGCTGGGAAAATATTCCCAAGGCGGCACCTCCCCGATCCCTGTAACATCTAAAGAACCCACAAGAAAGGGATTGGGTTTTTCCTAGGGGTCACTGGGGAGGCTCTCCCCATTACATGGAAGTCTGAGGATCCAGTATGGGTTCCTCAGTGGCCTTTACCCTCAGAAAAATTACAGGCCGTCCACAAGTTAGTGCAGGAACAATTGAGTATGGGCCATATTCAAGCTTCTACCTCTCCTTGGAATACCCCAATTTTTGTTATTAAGAAGAAGTCAGGAAAATGGAGATTCTTACATGATTTACAAGCAATTAATAAGCAAATGATGCCCATGGGCCCAGTGCAAAGAGGTCTGCCTCTTCCATCCACGTTGCCAAAGCAGTGGCCTTTGATAGTTATTGATATAAAAGGTTGTTTTTTTTCTATTTCACTCGATGAGAAAATACGCAAAGGTTTGCTTTTACAGTTACCTCAATAAATCATGCATCTCCAGATTTACGTTATGAATGGGTGGTTTTACCTCAAGGAATACCACCCATATGTCAATTATATGTTAGTAAATCTTTAGAAAATGTGAGGCAGCACTTTCCTAAGGTTACATGTTTGCACTATATGGATGATATTCTGTTATCTGGGCCTACAGAAGAGATGGTGAAGGAAGCTTATTGAGTGATGATACAGGATCTTAAGAAATTTATATATAGCGCCTGAAAAGGTTCAAAAGGATCAGGTAGTTAATTATTTGGGAGCCAAAGTATATCCTGATAAGGTGCAAAAAGATTAGTTTAAGAACAGATCATTTGCATACCTTAAATGATTTCCAGAATATACAATGGGTTCGTCCCTATCTAAAATTAATAAAGAATTACAACCCCTGTATGATATTTTGCCAGGAGACCCAGATTTGACTTCTCATCGTTCTTTAACAAAGGATGCTAAAAAGGCTTTGAGTCTGTGGAATCACATATTAAACAGGCTGTTCTTGCCAGGCGAGAAATTAATTCTCCTATTTTGTTATGTATTTTACCAACTGAAGTACAACCTATAGCAGTGCTATGGCAACATGCTCCCTTGTTGTGGGTACATCCTAGAATTTCTCCAGCTAAAACGTTGTCTCATTATCCTACCACTGTTGATCAGTTAGTGTTAATGGGAATTCAACAATGTTTGCAGTATTTTGGCTCAGAGCCTGGGAGTCTAATTATTCCCTTATTCCTCTCAAAAATTCGAAGTACTTACAGCCACAGTTGATGATTGGGCTATAGTGCACTGTATGTTTGGTGGCACTATTGATAATCATTATCCCAAGGATCCATTGTTACAATTGGTTAAAGAACATCCCATAATATTTCCAAAAAGGACTTCCACCATGCCTTTGAAAGATAGCCCTGTAATATATACTGATGGCTCAAAGACAGGAGCAGGAGCTTATGTTCTTTCTGGCTCGCCGCCAGTAGTTATTTTATTTCCACCTGCATCGCCACAGGTAATTGAGCTGCAAATAGTAATGGGTGTCTTTGAACGGTTCCTTGATTCCTTCAATTTGATTTCTGATTCTTTATATGTTGTCAATATTTTAAAATATTTGGAGATTACTGGACAAATAAATTTGAAAAGTACTATTGGGGATTTATTGGTTCAATTACAAGTCATGATTTGGCAAAGAGATCATCCGTTTTTTGTACAACATATTAGAGCACATACTGGATTGCCAGGACCACTGGCTGAAGGTAATGATTTGGCAGATAGAGCCTCTCGCTCTATTTTTGCGTTTTTTAATTCCACCCATTTTGATTGTGCTCAAAAGTTTCATTCCAATTTTCATGTAAATTCAAAGACGCTAATGGCTAAATTTAAGATCACTAGGGCAGAAGCCAAGGATATAGTAAAAAGTTGTACCTCCTGTGCCCCTTTACTTCCTCAAGCCTCTTGGGGTGTTAATCCATGAAGCTTGCGCCCTTTGCATGTTTGGCAGATGGATGTGACTCATATACCAGAATTCAGAAGATTAAGATTTGTGCATGCTTCTATAGATACTGCCTCTGGTGTAATTTTTTGCCTCCCTCCATAGTGGAGAGGCTACTAAACATGTTATTGCTCATTGCCTGGAGGCTTGGAGTGCATGGGGTATGCCCAGCTCTCTGAAAACTGATAACGGTCCAGCATATACTTCTTCATCCTTTGCTGCCTTCTGCCAAGTTATGGGAATTTCCTTAGTACATGGCTTACCCTATAATCCTCAGGGTCAGGGTATCATCGAACATGCCCATTGCACGTTCAAAGAATGTCTTCTTAAACAAAAAGGGGGAATTGGCCAAGGCAGAACCAACCCCTAAAGAATGTGTCTCTCTTGCTCTTCTGACTTCGAATTTTTTCAATTGGATATACAAGGGCGCTCCACTGCTGAGCATCATGTTTATCCTGATACCACTGAAAAGGGACAAGTGATGTGGAAGGATATTTTGATGGGCAAATGGCATGGCCCTGACCCTGTGTTAATCTGGGCGAGAGGGTCTGTTTGTGTCTTTCCACAGGATCAAGACAAACCACTGTGGATCCCTGAAAGATTGACGCGGGTAATCACCACGCGACCTATTTCACAGCACAAGGAAGATGAAGCCATGGATACTGTTGGTGGGACTACTCCCACTGATGCTTCCTGCCTTATCTTTTGATGGAGATATATAGCTGCCTTTCAGGACCGAAGCCATGTCCCATCTGAAGGAGTGGGCGGGCATTGGGTCCCTAGCCATATGCCTGACTCTGATTAGCTTCCTCATGTTGAGGTGTCTGTGTAAAATGAGGACGAGACAGTCGAGATAACAAGCACTAATGGTGCAAGCCTTCGCGGCTATCGAGGTGGGTCAATCCCCTCAAGTGTGGCTCGGCATGCTAGAGAAGTAGTCAGTGATGGGTAAGATCTCGTGGATGTGTTACCAACCTAAGACAGAGAGCAAACCAATGCTGTTTGTATCTTGATGATGGGTAAGGAACAGTGTTGCACGGGACAACCTAAGTCAGGCATTCTCTCTGCCATTTTTGTAAAATAAAGGAGGAGGAAATGTGGGGAGGAGGCATGGCGGCCAGTCTAAAATGGCACCTGGGCTGGTTGCCAAGTCTCATAACTCAGCAGTGCTCCCCCACGTTCCCCTTTGAAAGTCACGTATGCACCGGAGAAGTGTGCATGCGCCCTTTGACGTCATATCAGGCCACTCCCGGGGCATTGTCTCGATCCTATCACGAGCCTCTACGTGGCAGTCACTGATTGGTGCAGTCTGAGATATATAACTGGGGCAACAGGCTAGGATGGGGGGCTTCCTGAAGTAAGGTTCCTGAATAAACTGCATTGAGAAGAGTCTCCCGTGTCGTCTCCCTTATTCAGCTGGACGGATTTGGTGGCGGCACATAGATGTCATCATTTTGTTCCATGCCTACCACCTATGCTGTGGGGTGGGAGGCAGACCTCCACAGGGATCACCCTAACATGAGGACCTATATGAAAGTGTTTTGGCTAAGAAGATTGAAAACCACTACACTGGATGGATGTGTTGACTTGTGCCTATAATCCCAGCACTTGTGAATCTGAGGCAAGAGTATTGTCATGAGTTTGAGGCCAGCCTGGGCTACATAGTGAGTTCAAAGCCAACAGAGGCAAGAAAAGTAGCACCCTGGGAGGGACTGGGAAGACAGCTCCATGTTGAGGACCAGTCTTAACTTGGGAGAGGTTCCTGAGGAAGGGGTACCTGGGAGCAGTGGATGAATTACTTGAAGTCAGTGATGGATGCAAGCTGACAGCTCTATGTTCTGCTTGAGAGCGCTCTCTCTTGTAGACCAACGCCCATCTTTTAGTTTGCATAAGATACTTCCTCAGGAATTGCATATTAATTCAATCCTTTACTCCAGGTTCCCTTTCGATTATGCCACGAATCAGCATTTTATGACCTTAGTCCTTTGGTTCTGAAGGTAGAGACACCCGACTGAAGCTGCTGCTTGCTGGAGCTGGAACACGGCCCCCTTGATCTATTACATTATCACCAGCTTTCTATTTTTCAACTCCTTTACTGAATAAGTTTGACTGTCCTGGAACTTGCTCTGTAGACAGACCTTAAGCTCAGAGATCTGCATGGCTCTGTTTCCTGAATGCTAGGATTAAAGGTGTGTACCACCATGCCTGGGATCTAAGCTTTTCTTCACCTAGAATTTAGCTCTGTCCCAGGCTAGCCTTGAGCTCAGAAATGTTTGCCTTTGTCTCTAGGATTAGAGGCACACCACCATGCTTAGACCTAAGCCGTTCATGACCACTGTTCAAGATCTGGATCAAAAGTCTGTGTCTTCCAGCCTCAAGATCTGTGCCCTCCATTTCTGGATTGTAGTTCATTCCAGACTAAAAGTCCAAATAGTCCTTGTTCATTTGCAAACACAAATAATAAGTTTAGCTAAGTGGGATCCTACCCTGAGATCACCATTCCCTAAATTTCTATCTCCTTCTATCTTTCTGACAACGCTGGCTCATTCATGTGGTTGTCTCTGTTCTTGCAGGTCTGTGAAGCCCCTCATGCAAATCATACTGCATTCATACTGCATTTTATGTAGTTAGGAAATCCTGTAAAGAATAGTTCTTACATTGATTTACTTTGTTTGTTTTTGTTTTTGTTTTTCAAGACAGGGTTTCTCTGTGTAGCTCTGGCTGTCTTAGAACTCACTCTGTAGACCAGGCTGGCCTCAAACTCAGAAATCTGCCTGCCTCTGCCTCCCAAGTGTTGGGATTAAAGGTGTGTGCCACCACTGCCCGACAATTTACATATTCTTGAATTCATATTTTCAGAGTTCTTTTCAATAGCCTTAAGGGCTGTTCTGAAGGTCACAGTGCTACCATTTTTGTGAGGATCACCAGACATATTCTAGCTTCCTGGAATTGTACTGTTTCCAATTATCATGGAATCATTAACTTTGACTGGGAGAACATTCCATGAGGAGGAACATAAAGAAAAATATATACAGCATTATACAAACAAGTCTTATACCTGCAGCAACCTTCAGCAACCGAGACAACCCACGCCCTGCTGGCTCTGCTCCAGAGATGGGAACTATGCCTGACCTTGCAGTTCTGTTGGACTAAGCAGCTGCTTGCCTGTAAGCCTGAGGATTTAAGTTTGGATCCCTAGAACCCACATAGGAGTCAGTACATAGGCAGAGAGACAGGCAGGTACATGGAGCTCTCCAGCCAGACACCCTGAATCCATGAGCCCCAGGATCAGTAAGAGACCTTATCTCAAAAAGAATAATACAGGGAGCAACCGAGGAAGTTACTTGACTGAACTCCATACGTGTATGCATATATATGCATGTGTACCCCTGCTCAAACATGTATATACCACACACACACACACACACACACAGGTGCACATGTATGAACATATATCACAGGACTATCTAATCAGCACCTTACCTCAATCCTTAATAATTTTTATATTTATATATACATATATATCACATTTTCATATCTTCATTTTACATTTTATATATAAATTTACATATATTTTACATATTTATAGGCTTTTATATATTTTACATTTATATACAAAATTTTTAATTTTATATATACAATTTACATATATATATTTATATTTTGTATATAATTTATATATTATCAATATATATTGAATATGTAAATTGGATATTGTTCTTTAGAAGCTATTTCTTTGTTTTGGGGTATAGAATACATAAATCGATGTAAGAATGTGTATATATATGTCTATAAAATTTATATATAAATTATATATAATTTATAATTTATAATTATAATGTCATACATAAATGTAAATATATGTAAAAATAATTAAGGATTGAGGTAAGGAGCTGATTTGATGGTGCTGGTGTGCGTGCAGGGCACAGCCAGCAGGGGATCCTTAGCCTGAGTGGACTGAAAGATCTCTCAGGGCTCTAGCATGGCCAGAACCACCAAAGTATTACAGCTCTCTGAGGGGAAGCCAGAGTAGTGCAGTCTGCTGGACCTCTTCCATGGCCACCACTGCCCCAGAGTTGGTGGCAGGTGACAAGATACAGTGGGCAGCTAGGAGCCGGAGCCACTGAACAGGAAGTGACTGTGGTCAAGCGCTTTCACCTGGCTTGTTGGGCAGGGTCGAGGTCCAGAGATAAAAACTTCAGGAGAGAAAGCTCTTCCCAGGAGTGTTACAGCTCAGTAAGACAGGCACCCTCGAAATAACAATCTTTGGTGAAATAACTCCTGCTTTTCCCTTGTGGACAGGGACCTTATAAACATTTTTGGGGTGTTGGGGTAGGGTAGATGCCTCCCATTGGCTCGGTCTGAGATGTTAGGGATGCTTTCTTTACATGGGGAAGGACTTCAGGGATTCTACACAGCTAATTGTTGTGTGTAGAGAGCCTTATTGAGGTGCCATGCCACCTGGCAGGAACTTGACATCGACCATATGTGAAGTTCCTCTCCCAGCCTTTGAGCGGGAACTCCTGTGTTAGCCATCATCCCCTCCAACTAGGGTGGAGTGCTCAGACCAAGGTGAAGCCCATTGTTCATGGACCTGCAGTTTCCTGAGAAACACTAGCTATCTGTGGAGCAACTGAACTGGTTCTGCTGAGAAGCTTCCAGCCTTTCGGGAAGGGTTTCCCCTGCCCATATATTGGAAGTTCTTCATTAAACTTTGAGACCTTGAACAACAATGCTGTCTTGATCTTCATCTCTTTTTGCCACCTTCCCATACATCCCCAGCTTTCCTTCCAGGTGACCCGTTTGATGTAACTGTGGGCAGTGACAGTTTGGTCCTTCTAGAAGGGTGTCGTGGTCATATTCTCCAAGACACAAATCTGTCTAGATTGACAAAGAGCTAGTTTGAACTCCTGCCATTCTCAATTATGAGATTTATCAGGGCTGTGAACTTACTACAACCTTACCAGTTCTTCGGTCTGGTGGCATGGTCCACTGCCCAACAAGATGTGTCAGGGATTAGGAACACATACCACTCTTTCAGAGGACCTGAGTTCATTTCCCAGCACCCACTCTGGGCTGCCCACAACCACCTGTAACTCCAGCTGCGGGGGAATCTGATTCCTCTGGCCTTTAAAGGTTCCTGCATTCATGTACACACACCCTTCTCACGTGCATATAATTAAAAAGAACTCTTCTTTTTTAAAAAAAGAATGAAGATAATATAAGATTGACTGTTTTCAGGGCCAAGCAGCTAGTAAGTGGCTGAGTCTACCCACAGCTTGTGTCAATGTGACTCCCTTTTGCAGTGTTTTCTGTGCTGTAACAAGCTTAACTGACATCTGCTTTTACTGCTCTATTGCCTAGCTCTGGTTTTTCTTTGATTTTAGGATCATATCAGTCTTATATTACCTATCCTTTCTTTGACTGACGGAAATCTCTTTCATACTTGGGACACCCTAGCATGGCGTAACCCTCTCTTCTCCTCTCTATTTTTTTTTTTTGTTTGTTTGTTTTGTATGTGCCAAGAATGATGTACTTTCTTACTACAAGACAGCATTAAAGACATCTCTGTCACATGTGATGTTTAGGGTTTGATGAAAAATGAGATTTCAGTTACTTAAAAAAAATTTTTTTTTGATTAGCTATGCAATTAAAAGCTTCTGTGTTCAGCACAGCAAGCTTTTGTGCTGGACATTGTGTTTTGTAGATAACACATGCCAAGACTTGCATGAGGGACTGAAATTTACGAAAGAGTAGAAAGCAGAATTGGGCCAAAGAAGCTGGGCTGTGACACACTTCCAAGGCGGCACATCCCATGCAAGCAGACTTGGGACCAGGAGTGACCTCAAAGGAAGCCAGGTCTCTACAGTCTCACACCAGCCCGTCACAGAAAGGGAGAGTGACAGAGGCCTTCTGGGACTGGGGAGACAGCGCAGTTGGTGACATACTTGCCCTATCAGCACAAGAACCTTTGATTCCAAGTATCCACATAGAAAGCAGAGTACCAATGGCCGTTCATGTTGTCTCAGTGCCGGGGCTGGGGGCTGGAACAGGTGGATCCCTGGGACTCCTAATTGCTGAGCTCCAGGTTCCATCCAGAGACCCCGTCTCCCAAAACAGCTCCTAAAGATCAATATCCAAGGTTGGTTTCTGGCTGACACATGTGTGCCCAAGTGCATCTGAGTTGTGGCATGCGGATAGAGAGGCACCGACAAAGAGAAACCAGAGTTGCCAGGAGTGGAAGCTCACACCTTTAATCCCAGTACTCCAGAAGGCAGAGGTAGGAGAATTTCTGTGAGTTCAAGGCCAGCCTAGTCTACAGTGTGAGTTCCAGGACAGTCAGGGTAGAGAGATAAATGGCGGCAGGTGGGGGCGGGGTGGGTGGGAGGCAGGAGTTCAAAGCAGCAAAAGCAGACCATCTTCAAGCTCATCAAACACAGCACGGCAAGCAGGAGTAGGCTGACAGTCCAGGGAATCAAGACAGTTCAGTGTCTTGAGGATTCTGACCATCCAGGCCTAACTGAGTTCTTGCTGAAGACAGCAGGTTGGGCGATTGTGGGTCTGCAGAGCAGGCCGTGTACCTGAGGCCTTGGTCCAGTCTGGCAGCTGGAAGCCCTGTGAGGCCTGTTCCATTGCTACAGCATGGTGGGTTTTGATAAGAAGAGACAGCTCATGATTTTAAAGCTTTATTATAGAAAAGTAGGGGCAAAGAAGGGATAGAGAGGCTAGAGTAGGCCATGTGGGGAGCAGGGGGTCAAGAGACAAGAAAAGAGGACAAAAGAGAAGGGCAAAAGGGAGGGGAGAGGAAAGAGAGAGAAAGAGAGAGTAAAAAGGAGGGGTCATGCAGCCCTTTTTATAGTGGGAGGGGCTACCTGGCTGTTGCCAGGTAACTGTGGGGTGGGGGGGCGGGCCTACCTGCCTGTAGTCAGGTGACTGTGGGAGTGTAGTCCAGCCAGAACATCAGGGGCCTGGGGCGTGGCCCTACCTGACTGATGGCCACATGGTTATGTCCAACAGGCCATGAGACCATCTGAGGGAAGACTGAAGACATACACCAGTAGTCCTGGTCAAATGAATGCAATGAATGCAATTTTTTTTTTTTTATGAATGCAAATCTTAATCTCCTTTCTAACAGGGATTGTGAAAAATCCACCTACAAAGTGGCCTACCACATGCCTGAAGCCAAGTCAAGCTGCCAATAATGAAGGTTCTCTTTCTGATCCTGCGGCAACAACCAGTAAGATATATCTAGCCTTTGGTGGTCCAGACAAGGGTCTTAAATGGAGACTACCCACATGATCTTCAAAGCTGACATGTCTCTGTGGGCGACGAAGAGGTAGGATAATTTTTGCACTTTTCCCCCCCCTCCATTTTATTGAAAATAGATTCTTTGATCATAGAATGTATCTTGATTTCCCTTCCCACTTCTCCTCCCAGTTCCTCCCCACTTCCCCTCCCACCCTGGTCCACACTCCCTTTCATTAGAAAAGAACAGGCTTCTAAGAGGTAACAAGACATAGCAAAATAAGATATAAAACAAAAACCCATCACATTGAAATTGGACAGGACAACCCAACAGAAGGAAAAAGAGCCCAAGAGTGGGCACAGGAATCTGAGATCCATTCGTTCACATACTCAGGAGTCCTGTGAAAACACTAACCTGAAAGCCATAATATATACACAGGGGACCTGGTGCAGACCCCTGCGGGCCCCGTGCATGCTGCTTCGGTCTCTGTGAGTTCCTAAGAGCTTTGCTCAGTTGATTTAGAAGGTTCTGTTCTCCTGGTGTCCCCTATGTGCCCCTCCCCCCTTAGGACCATTCTTGTTGGCTTTCTGAAGATCCTACTTATATTTCTTACTGCATTATCCCCAAATTGGGAAGCAGTGTAGATGCTACACGAGCAGTCATATAGATGCTGTTCTGATAGCACATGTGGATGCTAAGACAGTTACCACTAGGTAGGTTTGTGCACCCAGCGACCCCACAGAGAGCCAGACAGTTTGCCTCTTCTCATGGGCTCCAACCTACTGGAGTTAGACTGTGTTATACGCTCCTGGTCTCAGATAGCAGTGACAGCTGAGGCACCACATCAGCTTCTTAACCATTATTCACTTGATTAAGTGGCCACCTGTGTCCCTGAGAGAGGAGTTCATACTGCTCGGAAGATGATCTGCTCCTTGGCCTTAGGTCTTGATCCTTATTGTCAGATCTGGTTGCAAAATGAATTCCTTCCTTCCTTCCTTCCTTCCTTCCTTCCTTCCTTCCTTCCTTCCTTCCTCCCTCCCTCCCTCCCTCCCTTCCTCCCTCCCTCCCTCCCTTCCTCCGTCCCTCCCTCCCTTCTATACTTTCTGCCTTCCTTTCTCCTTTCCTTCCTTCCTTTTTTCTTCTTCCTTCCTTCCCTCCCTTTCCTTCTCTTTTCCCCTTCTCCTTTTATTTTTAAAACTTTATTGATATGCAATTATTATATATATTTGTAGAGTAACAGGTTCTTACCTGTTGGCAAGAGACCATCTGACTTTTCTATTTAGCCTTTAGTTGCCACTAAACACCTTTCTCCCTTTTCTAAAGCACCCATTTTCTCCAACAGCAGCCACATCTATGATCTCTTTATTATATTTTTTTCTACACAACTCTCAGGCTTATCTATGGCTCCCCTAAGGCACAATCCCCTGCAGATCATTTTATGTCATACATGTTCCAGTGGCTGTAGTATTTACTTGAATGACCACACCCTTCTGTGTATTGCTCCGGGTAGCAGCTGCCACAAGATGGACTCTAAGAATAATTTAAGGTGGAAACTCTCTGAGAATGGTCTCTCCAGATGAACAAGTTTAGAAGGAAGAGAAAATAGGATGGTATGAGGGAAAGGTAAGCCTATGTTGTCATATAAGAGAGGCCTCACCCAGTCCCAGGATGGTAATGGTGCACAACAGTCATAGCATCTCGAGCACAGGGTCTCAGTCCTAAGGGGAAATATGACTTCCACCATGTTGTTTATGGCATGTACTGATGTGGGTGATGACAGTGAGGAAATCTCTCTCACTAGATATGGAAGCAATCAATGCACACTTGGTCCTGTGCCTATAAAAGTGAACGAGTCACAACTGAGCTCTGGAGTTACTTCTGGTCAAGTATGTGAGACTGGCCATCGAGTGGCCATCTAGTATGAGACTATGTCACCAACCTCAAGGAGACAAACTCAAAGAACACCATGACTTGAGATGGAACATGGTATGAGATAATGACTGGCATGAACTGGGATGCCCACTATTCCTAGCCCTTGGGATCTCACTTTCATCTCTACCCCATGTTATTTCTGTTCATTTGCTTTGGAGTTTTCAATGTCAAGTTTGCTCCTGAAAGCAGAGGAAAGTAATTAAAGCCAGAATGTAGAAGATTCTTCATCACAACTGAGGACAAGCCTAGAGTTTCCATTACCATTTGTTCAATTTTTATTTCCTATTAAACCCAAGGGTGTATGTGTGTGTGTGTGCTGTGTGCATGTTGTGAAATGTATGTCTATGTATGTTTACATGTGGAGGCCAGAGTCACATGGGGGTCTCATCTATTGTCCTCTGTCTTACTTTTTTAGACAGGGTCTCTCATCAAAGTTAGAGCTTTCCATACTGGTTGTCCAGAAAACCTCAGCGTTTCTCCTGTCTCTACTTCCCTAGCGCCGGGATTACAATTATGCATTGCTATGCTAGGCCTTTTGCCTGGATGCTATGGATACAAATCCAGGTTGTCATGCTTACAGAGTAAGCATTTTTCCTGAGACATCTCCCCAGCACCAGGAGGTTATGGTTCATCACTTTCCACAAAACTGAACAGTTCCAACGGTTGTGTGTGTTGTGGATGGGCCTGGTGCTGGTTTTTTGTTTTTGGTTTTTTGATTTTTTGTTTTTGTTTTTTTCAAGACAGGGTTTCTCTGTGTAGCCCTGGCTGTCCTGGAACTCACTTTGCAGATCAGGCTGGCCTCGAACTCAGAAATCCGTCTGCCTCTGCCTCTGCCTCCTCTGTTTGTATTTTGATGCCAATTCTGCTCTCCTGGGAGGGGCTGCAGACAAGAAGTGAATCATGTACTCAGGTGACTTTTTTCTGTTTTTTTTTTTTTTTTTTTTTTTTTTTTTTTTTTTTTTTCAAGACAGGGTTTCTCTGCATAGCCCTGGATGTCCAAGAACTGGCTCTGTAGACCAGGCTGGCCTCGATCTGACTGCCTCTGCCTCCCAAGTACTGGGATTAAAGGCATGCGCCACCACCACCTGGCACTCAGGTGACTACTTATGAACCAGTCCCCTAATGAATGAAAGAGCCAATCACTGGGGAAGTAGGCAGGACTTCTAGGTTGAACAGAGGAAGAGGAGAAGGAGGAGGAGGAGAGGGTTAGAGGCTTTTGGAATGGGGATAACATAGGGGCAAGATGTAGCTGCTAGAGTTTCCCAGGATCATGGTGGATCTTTCAGGATTCGCCACTAGAGAAATCAGATTTAATAGGGCTTACAAGATAAGGTTTTAGATTTTTGCACCCAGAGATTGAGTTACCATTGTTTGTAAGCTAAGTTTCTGTGATGTTTTTGATTCTCGATGCAATGTGACTGGGTTCCAGAGAGAAAGGTACAGTGGCCAAGTGTGGGTTCGTCTGGTGTGCACCACCAAGGCCATGGGGGCTTTGAAGCACAAGGCTGGCATGGTAGCAACCTGCCAGTGGGAAGCTAGTGAGCTGAGTGGAGAGATTTTGGAGTTCTGAGTCAGAGTCTCCACGAGATAACAGGTTGACCAGTGCTCACCAGTGCATGGCCTTCCAGCCCCACAGGGCAGAGGGTTGCCAGCCCAGACACAGGAATGCGCTGCTGCTTTTTTTTTTTTTTAATATTTCCCACAACACTTGTGGATAGAGGGGATAGGCCAGTTGACTTTCAAAGTTGCTTCCCTTTGGATTCTTAGGTAGAGGAGAATGATTCTTCCCAAGATGATGCTGAAAGAAGGCTTCTCCTCAGAAGAACTGGTCAGAAACCTGTTTCCCTGTGGCTAGCTGGTATTGCCAGCAGCAGGTTTCTTCTTGGCAATTGCAGATACCATCTTAGAGGTGAGGTCATGGAACAGCGGGCGTGTGAGAATGGTGGGTGCTGGGGACAGAATGACAGCTTCAGGGAATTTTCTAGACTGACATAGCAGGGTCAGGAAAACACCCTCCAGCAAACACGCTTTCCTACGTGAGCTGACAGCATCCTGGAACCTTGCCTTGGGGTGGTCGGGTTGAGTTTTCCCTGGCAATGCAGAGGGCTGATGTGATAACAGGTCACCGCAGCCTGATGCTGTGGTCTGGAGTGACTCACCCCTCAGCTAAGCTAACAAACTAAAGCAAATACCCCAGCTGTTTGCTCCATCATTATCGGTAAGTTGTTAGGTTAGACACTGGACTCCGTTTATGACATGCCTGGGCTTTATAGAAGCCAACATGTCCACTTCTGAGGAGCCTTAAGCTACTAGGCCTTGGCTTCTCTTCCGATGCTTGGTTTGCTCCCTTTCTCAGTCAACCTGAGAAACATAGCTATGAAACCATACCTTGATCTCTCTCCCTCCCCTCCTGCAACCTTTCCTACCCTTTTGCAAAGGTCACATGGACAAATAAGAATCTGAGGCTTGGGGCTGGAGAGATGGCTCAGTGGTTAAGAGCACTGACTGCTTTTCCAGAGAACCTGATTCAATTCCCAGCACCCCCATGGCAGCTCACAACCGTGATTCCAGTTCTAGGGGATTGGGCATCACACAGACATATGTGCCAGCAAAATATGAATGTGCAATGCACACAAGATGAAAAATACAGATAAATCATTTTTTTAAAAAAAGAATCTGAAAGTAAATGCTTTTGTTTTACATGTTTTGAAATTATGCTTTACTCTGATTTTATATATTATATACATCTAAGGCATTGTACATTTAAGTATAGTTGTACAACTACATGTTCTATAGATTATATTTTATGAATTATGGTATTAATATGCCCTGTATAATTATGCATTGTACACACATATATTATTGAATTGAGATCACGTGTCACCTCTCCTGCCAGCATGCCATCTTGCCTCCATGAGGTGTTGACCCACTGCATCTGCACCCAGTGTTGACATTGTTTGAATTATTTTCCCATGCGTGCGTCTGTGTTCTCAAACCGAATGCTTTCTCAATACACTGGTCATATTAACCAGGACCTCCGTAGAACCCTATGTCATCTTAGCACTCTTGTGACAAGAACTGTTTGTGGGATAAATAGAATCAGAACACTGTCTGGCTTGTGGAAATTGTAATGCATGAAATTAAACCAGCAGACGATTGTATCTGGGACACAAAGTAGATAAGCTCCTCCCAGACATTTGTCCACTGTGTCTAACAACTGAAGCTATTAAGCAAGTCCATAGCAAAGGGTTCTCTTTCTGTTCCTTGATGGACTTCAACCTTAACAATGAAGGATGCACAGTAACGCATGGATTTTTATGTAGGCAAAGTAGAGTGTCCTGTTCTAATCGATACAGCAAATGTTCAGATATTTCGCTGACAGGCCACTGATGCCGCCATCAACAACAATGCATGCTTAATTCATGAGTTATTTAGCCTATATCAATTCTTTTTATTGACTCTATTTCATCAAAAATACCGTTCGGGGTTGTTATAATCAACTTTTCCACACAATGTATGTTCAATTGACAGCAATACAGATCACATAACTTTTCTCGAATCACAAGATTGTTTTTAGGTCTTTGAAAAGGAAATTAATTTCAAATGGAAGCACAAACATACCGGCTAATGCATATAAATATATTCAGTGTTGTGATTTTCTGTCACGAGTGGCAGAACGGTAGTGACAAAAACAAAAAACCAAAAAAACCCAGAAAAAAACCCATAAACGGTAGTGGCCCCGTGCTATGACAGTAGGTAGCTCAAGTTCAGCATGACCGTACTGTTCTGTGTAGCTACTTAAATGCTACTTAAGGCTGTGGTGGTGGACATGGAGGATTTCTGTGAGGTACCCTTGAGAAAGGCTAGCTGTGAGGAGCCCAACTGATACATCTCATTTCTGTAAAACGGATGATGGAAACAGAGACGAGCACATCTCCAGCACTTATCTGCACGTGGGGAAAATGGAAGGGAAAGTGTGGACTATTATTAACTTGGGGCTTGAGTGCCAAGAAGGGGTGGTGGTTGCAGGCTCTATGGAAAAACAGAAGCACCAACAGGAAGAAACGGTGAAACCCAGGCAAGCAAGTCTCTATTTGACTCATCTCAACTGTCCAATAGTCTATATGCATTCTGTGGACCACAGGAAATGAGGGAACTGTAGACAGGTTTAACATTGTACAGTTTTAAAAAAACAAACAAACATGGTGATGTTTCATTTCATTGAGAACTAATGTGTAAAACTAGGTGGCCTGTCCCAGTGGCTGGCCCCTTGAGGCATGCTGGCCAGCCAGCCTAACCTCATTGATTGAGTTTGGTCCAGTTAAGAGGCTTTGTCTCAAAAAATAAAATAAAACAAAATGGAAATTGGGGAAGATGTGATTGGAAGGATGACAGACTAATTTTAGACCTCTATAGGCATGTGCAAATGTGTACACTCACACACAGAGAAAAAATTGTCTGCAGATGTTGGAGGACTGGAGCACAAACAATGTCTTCTGGACAAGACAGGACCCCTGCACTCAGGAACTCCCAACAGCTGTGCTTGCCAGTGCAAGATCAAGCCAGTCAGCATTACAGGATTGTAGAGGGGCCCAAGGGTCTCTCCCCTTAATGGGGGATTAGCTTTTGGGAGAGCAAGAGTCCATTTTCTTTAGGGTTGGGTCTCTGAGATGCCATCCATGATCCATGGGTAGCACAGCACCCATGCATCTGTGGGCACCACAAATTGTAGAGGAATATTTAAAAAAAAAAGGATATGAGAGGGATGAGGTGAGTAATGGGAAGGAATTGGGAGGAGGATGGAGATCACTGTGATATTAAAAATACGACTTTAACAGAGTAACACAAATACAAAACCATGTCTACTTATTTGCAGTTTTCTTGATTTAAGATGGCAACTCACATATGCATTTAATATTAATAACTAAAATGGAAAAACTATCTATTTTAGATGGGAAAGGGCCACTTCTGTCTGTAGGTGCATAGGTTTTCAGACAGACAGACAAGGGGGAAGACAGGAAGGCGCCATGCCAGGCTCTTGGCCGTGCTTCTCTCAGGGATGTTGGAATAGAGGCAGATGCAGGAGAAGGCAGGTGGTTTCTACTTCTACCACACACTTCTACCACTTGTTAGACAGGCATGTAAGTGGCCTTACAGAAACAACGTCTTTGACCACAGTGACGGAGGAAGGCTGGCACCGAGCCACCCACGGGTGTAGAACTTCAGCTTGAAATGAATAAGCCATGTCTGGTGCTGGTAACTATGAATTTGAATGTGCCAAATAGTTAAATAATGGTTCATCAATGATACTGTCAATGAAAAGAGCCTCCACTATAGCTCGCCTTCAGAGGAGGCAGGAGATCCATGCTGATGTCTTGAAAACCCATAACATAGGACACATGGCAGCATTTCCCGTGTCTCAGGGTAACCACTCTGTGGATTCAGGGAAGCCTCTCCTCATAGAAGTAGTCCTAGCAATCAAAGGAGAGGGAGTGGCGATTGACAGGGGCATATGCAACAGTTACCAGTGGCTCGTAGGCAATGACTGGCAATGCTTACATCACACAGAGGCTAGATGCACATCAATACTGCCTTTGAAAGAGGCCTGACTTTTGTAGCAAAGCCTTTTTGCATCTACAGGTTTAGGCTGATGAGATACACCACAGGTAAGGAAGAACACTTGCCTCTAAGCCTCACAATCTGAACTCCCTATCTGGGAGAAGGAAGAAACTGGTAAGTTGCCCTCTGACCTCCGCATGTCTCTCTCTCTCTCTCTCTCTCTCACACACACACACACACACAAGAAAAACATTTAAAAAATAATTTACCAATACGTATAAGATAGAGTAAGGGAACAGCTTCAATAACAGCTTCAATAACACCCTGGGGACCAAGCAGGAAGCCAGCGATGCAGGAGCCTCTGTACCACAAAGGATCTACTCTCTCACACAACATTTGCAGGGAGCAAAGACACGGGAGGAGGGTGAAGCTGCAAGTGAAAGAAAACAGCTGCAAAAGACAAACTTGTGTATATCTGACTAAGTGCAGGTGAGGCTGGGTATCTGATTCTAATATTGTTTGGATGAAATTATTTTGTGGATGTTTTTAAAGGATCAATTATCTCTTGGAGGTATATATCGAAATACTTGGTGATAAATATTTGTGATTTGTCTCAAAACAGTCAGAGGTGGGTGGACCATAGAAAGGAAATTGGCCCATGCGTTGATAATTGCTCAGGCTGGAAGATGAGTAGATGAGAACTATTCTATTACATTCTGGTTTAAGTTTATATGCTTATAATAAAACGTACGTACGTACGTGTGTGTGTGTGTGTGTGTGTGTGTGTGTGTGTGTGTATTAGTGCTTTTCAAAAGCTTCACATAAGATCCAGTACAGTAACTATATAGTTAAATGACATCACATTCATGAATCTCAAAATACATTTGGGAAGGAATCATCTAACCCAGAATATGTACCATGCCCACAGAGGCTGAAGCATCTTACACTCCCACTGCAGGGCACACAGGTTCCAGCTTCTCCACTCGGTGTTATTTACTTTTGTTTTTTGTTTTGTTTTGTTTTGTTTTTTAACAGGAGGCTTCCTAATGGGTGAGATGTGGCATCTCCTTGGGTTATGTTTTGCACCTCTTTAATGATCAGGAGTGTTAAACATCTTTACCCGCGTCACTCATCTGCCTTCTTTGGAGAACCAGCCTTTCAAGCTCTTTGCCCATTTGTTTTTAAGCTAGCCTGTTTTACTTGCTTGCAAACCTTCTCTCTATTCCAGTGTCAGATATGTGATTCGTCAATGCGTTCTCTCATGTTCTGTGCACTGTCTCTGCTGATATTGTCTCTGCTGACAGCATCTTCAATGCATGCACAGGGATTTTTAATTTTCATGAAGTCCACTTTGTTTTTATCTAGTTTCTGTATATTTTGTCCCTGTGGAATCCAACAGCATGAACTTCTGTTCCATACTTCCTGGCTGCTTCCAGGTCTCACATTATCAAGTCCCTGATTCCCTTGAGTCACTAGTTTTTTTTTTGTTGTTGTTGTTGTTAGTTGAGGGTTCTGCTCCCCTCATGTTTATGTATAGAAACCTTATTTCCTATCACCATCAGTTCAAAAGACATTCTCCCTGCTCACTAATCTTAGTACCACGATTCAAAATCACTAGACCCTTTGGAAAGGTTTGGCCTTTTAAATTTGCAAACAAAATTGTTGTATGTAGCAAGTCTAGAGATATTTAGACAAAAAATATTGAAAGCAGAGTCTTGAAGAGATATTTGCACATTTGCATTGTAGTATTACCTCAACAGTTAAAGCCTGGAGGTGCCCCAACTATGCACTAGAGGCGCCCCAAGTACGAGCTGACGGAAGGATCAGTGAAATGTGTGAGAGCCACAGAAAGGAATGTTAACCTTGGAAAGAAGATTCTTCTATGTGCTACAGCCTTGAGGACGTTACACCAAGTGAGAGACAGCAGTCACCAAACGATAAATGTATGCTTTTCCTTATACAGGGGAGTTAGAAGGATTTAAAATCATAGAAGCAAAATGGGAGTCATCAGAGGCCCAAAGGAGAATGGAGAAGTGTGGTGAGACAAGAACAGTTTCCCTTTTGTTGTGAGTATACGAATACCATCCCCTTATGCGCTCACAATGGAGGCATGGCAAATTTTGTGTTAAATATATTTGCCCTGATAATAAATTAAAAAAATTAAGTCATATATATTAAGCACTTACATTTGTATTTTAGGTGAAAACTAACCGTGTCAGGAAAAAAAGAATAATAGTTACCTTTGAGGAGAACTGTGGGCAAACTCACAAGAGTCACTGGTTGGATGTGTGGTCAGATGGCTTTATCTCAGGGATCCAGAGGGAGACTCATGGGGCAAAGCATGTAAGTGAACTAAGGAGAGGGTCCTTCGTGGTCTTTGATTCAACGTGTGTACATCAGGAATCTGATTGGTTACTGGTGTCAGCCAGGATAATAGCTTGGCTGTCACCAACTCATTATTCCTGGCCCCAGCCTTCAGGCTCTGGAACACCACCACCAAAAAAGCAACCCACCTCTTAAACAGTATGCATCAAGTCCTTTCACTGGCATTTATACAGGACACATGATGATGTAATCTCTCTTGGAGCCCATGAACAAAGACAAGTTCCTCAAGGAAGGGGTCAGAAGTTTGTCCTCAGTTTGATTCTTATTGCCTGGCATACAAACTATTCATAGCAGCCTCGTAACGAGACCGGTAAATGAAAAAACAAAACAAAACAAAACAAAAAAACCCCCGAAAAGGCATTCATTCAACTGTGCTTAACTTCTTCCATGCACTCAGAATTAAATAGCTTTTTTTTTTTTTAAATTAGCAACTTTTTTGATCAGTCAGCTGGTTGGTCGATTCATTGATTTGTTAGTTAAAAGTCCGAAGCTGCCACCTCTCCCCCGCCCCTCCCCCACTCACCTTAGTAAGACCATCTGGTTTAATGGAAAGGAAAAGAAAAAATTTGAGGAAATTAAGTAAATGACGTCAGGGCCTGAGCGGAAGCAGATATGCTAGGGGCTGTTCTTGTCAGCTTGTAACCAGAGAGACATAACTACATATTAGGGGAGAGGAAATGCAAAACAGACCAGGGAAAGAAAGCATGTCTGAGGCATTGAAAAAACAGTAAACTCAGAACTTGCCGCTCGGAGGCCGTCAGGTTGTGACCCTGATAAATCAGGTTTCATTGGCTGTTATTGTTTGAACGACATGAGCTGTCATAAACCCACAGATCCCATGCATTTTTGGCAGCACAATTGACTTTTTGCGGGCTGAGGATTAGGGTTAGGGTGCCTTCTTTCACTGTCATCCTGAGCTTTTGCGGGGGAGTCGCCTTTCTTCTAAGTGAGCCTGTCTCCACTCCAATGGAAGACATTTAAGAAACAAAATGTCCGATTCTTGCTTTTCTCTAGGACTGCCATGGACACTTAAATTGACCAGAAAGGTATGGCTTTCATATCTTAAAGGCAATGTCAGCACACAGATGGTTGTTTTGAGTTCAGGAAAGTGAATTCCTTTGCTCATGGCATCTTGTAGCCATGCACCTCAAAGTCCCTTTAACTGATCTAGGAGGCAAGGCAGGCTTGTAAGCCGTGCTTCAAGAAATTCCGAGGATTCGGAGACTAGTTAGCATTTTACAAAGGAAAATTTACACATTTTTTCTGGGATTCCCAGCAATGGCTCTTTAACCCCAGACTAGAGAGACAGGATATAAGATTGAAAGGGCAAAAAACCCCGAGCCTGGCTGCCACACCTCTCCTAAGATGATAAAACACAGGAAGACGAGATTGAAAGGGATTCTCCGACTTCAGGATCAATCTTCATACTGTCTTTTTTTTTTTTTTTTTTTTTTTTTTTTTTTTTTTTTGATATAGGGTCTCATTTAACTCAGTCTGGCCTTGAACTCCTAATCCTCCTACTCCTGCCTTCCAAGTGCTGGGATTACAAGCATGCACCACCACACCCTAGGCCTGTACAAATTTCACTCTAGGCCTGTACAAATTTCCCAACTTTGTGAGGCTGCCAGGCACCACAATGTGTTCTACCTGCTTTGCCCTCTGTTCCCATCTGAAGCACACCGTCTGCTTCCTGCTCTTAATGAACTCCGAGAGAGAGAGAGAGAGTCAGTTACATTTGTCTTGCTGTGGTTGAACTGGGCTTACAGTCCCTGCTTCCTGAACAAAGAACGCTCTTGCCTCCATGTGCGATGCCCTTAGACGGGAGAGAGGCTTGTGTGTTTTAGACTTCTAGGAAGTCTACCACACCACATTGGGCGCCATTTCCCTGAGTTATTGGGTCCCGTTGTCACAGTACGAGAGGCCAGTGACAAAGTGGGCAGTGGGATTGGGAAAGTGTCCTCAGCTAGCTTCTGGTGCTAAAGAAAGGCTTTTGTAGGATGAGGTCACCATTAACACTCAAGTGCTAGTAGTACTCTGCAGGACATAACTGAAGCAGGGGCCCCGTGATAAATGGTATAAAATGTGGTCCCTGACTGAAGGCAGCATAGTCTCCTATTGTCAAGTAGCCAAACCCAGACCTGCTGTGCGCTGTCTTTGGCTGCTAGGCCAAAGGTTTGCAATACCCTGTCTAAGTGGATTTCTGAACAAACCCACTGTGCCCATTTCCCTCCATGTGACTTTAGATGGTGCTTGGATCTATCCCCCAAAGCCAAGCTTTGCCTACCTGTGACTTCAGACATATCTTTTGCCCTCTCTGAGCCTCAGAAGCCTTCATTTGTAAAATGGAGATAATGTCCACACAAGGAACTCGGTCGGAGTGTGACTTAGGTGACTGTATCGTGGGCATTTGCTAATCTCTCTGGCATACATTAAGAAAGCCACCTCTGTGATCAAGCTCACAGTAAATGTAGCCTGGGCACCTAAGTCATGTCGGAAAGCTCTGGGCATCACTTTGCACACACATGTCCTCTTCTCCCAGCCCACCACTCCTGGGTTTCTCCTGTCTCAAAGCCCAGCAGCTTCTCTGGTTCTCAATCCCATATTTGCTCGTGTGACTTACAGGTCCAGCTTCTCGGGCTCAAAACAAAGATTCTCAGACTTCTTTAGAGCACTTGGCCCACTTCTCTCAAGAGGCATCTAAACTTCACTTACTACCCCATACCTGGGTTCCCAGTGGGCTTAGGGTGTCAACATGAAACACAAAGGCTACTCAAATCTTGGGGGAGGTGGGGACTCTGCCCACAGGGGCCTTGATGAAGTCTAATCAGAGGCCAAAGATTCTTAGATGCTCTTTTCTTTTTTTAAAACTATAATGTCCCCCTAAGTCCCATCTGACCAGGCTCAGCAAATATATTTCCTTCTCAAAGAAATCATATAGATTCAGAGTAATAAGCTAAGGCACCCCTGCCCCATTATCTTAGGAAATATTCCATTTATTATCATTTTTTACTTGTGTGCTTAAAATGTTCTGTTCTCTGTTTTTCTTCCCTTATTTTTACTAGGCTGTGTATAAGGGACGTTCCAAAAGAAGTGTTGAGGTGGGGGAAGGATTCTGCATCCCTGGAGTCAAAAGTTGCTCATGTAGGGAGAGACATTTTCTTCAGTGGTGTAGCCATCAGTAAGTTGCCCATGTTTCTGTAAATAAGCCCTCATTAACATTCCTGTATGTAACCCTAGTTAAACACATTGATTCATTAAAGAAAAAAAAAAAAACACCTGTCACTATCTTTTCAGTCACATGACCAAATGCAACTACCTACTTGGTACTCTGGAAAGCGTGCACTTTAAGCATTTATGCAGCCACCTAAAACTTAGAGCTTTCATTGTGATGGGTCGTTGTAGATTTTGAGGAACAACTAATGGACTTCCTTTGATTGTAAGTAGCATTGTTGAGCCTTCAAGCATTCAGGCATTGGCATGAGTGTTTGGTCTGTGGAGATACAGTGGTGGCTTAGGTTAGATGGTTGGGTGGACTGGTGTGAGGTGTGAGTTGGAGGTAGATCAACAGGACCTATCAACAGATAACCACACAGGCACCTGTGGTGAAACAGAGAAGCACGCCCCAGTCATACCAGCGGGAGCTTTCTTCCCATCTTATTTCCCTTCCCCCCGGCATTTAGTCTTAACTACCCAGCTAAGTCTTGACCCACTCAGGTTGGAAATCAGTGTAGGTAAATCCAATTCACATCTCTTTCGTACCATTTAACCAGCTGAAGAAACCTGCGTGGTGGCAATCTGCTGTGTCAGCTGGTAGTGGGCTGAGTGCGCAAATGCCAGGCACAGTCCCTGAGCCGTCTCAAGGAGTCATAAACTGTAGTTCCTCTACTGCTGGTTCCTTTCCTTGGCCAGACAGACCCGGTATCCATCACTGTTTGGTAGGAGAAGTATATGTGAATCAGGTTATCTGGAAAAGAATCATGGTTTCTAAAAGACAGACAGCTGGCACCTGCCAATCCTCTGCCCATTAATTCTACTGTTTTGGGTGGCACCCTCCCTTCTCTATCTTTTCCCCAGGAAATATGTTCTTGTTCCTGGATTAGAGAGGCTATGTGTTCATGGCTTATCTTCAGAAGCCCAGTGCAAACGTCATCTCTTCTCTGAGACATTTCTGAGCCTCCACCCTCGAAGGCTGGAAGAAAGAGCCCCTTCCTCTGCCATTCCCACGTTTCCTGCTCCTGCTTCTGCTGCAGCTTGAAAGGCAGCAAGAGGGAGGTTGCCCAGTCCAGCCCTTCAGTCCCAGGATGTACCATGCAGGTTTTCTGGAAAAAAAAAAAAAAAACAAATCCATGAGGAGTTAGGGTGTCGCCGAGGCCAGCCAGGTCCTTGGATGCTGACCGCACACAGCTTCTCTACATTTTATATAAGTTAGGAACCCCACGCCGGGTCTCACATGTCCTACTGGCATTTCTCCTTCAGGGTATCTTATCCCTAAAGACTCTTTTCTGTTTTCAGAAGAGGAGAGTGAAGGTTTACTCTATCTTATGATTTCTAAACCCTACACCTCTTTAAGGAGAGGATTTTGACAATATGCTCAAAACCTTTTCCTCCAATTCACCTGCATCGTTTTTTCTTTCACCAAGGCACATAGGCAACAAGACCCAGCTATGGAGGAGGAAGGGGGCTCAAGGCAGCAAGGGGCCTGTGTGGGTGCTTGGTAGGGGGGCACCACACCCCACTTCTCCATGCTCGCCCTACTCCTTAGTCTGAGGCTTCCTACACAGGCTCAAAGTGCAAAACTCCGTTCATGTCCAACTCCAGGGTTTGGGGAGATGCCTATTCACTGAATGGACCTAATGTAGCAGAGCTGTCTAGCTACATGTGTAAAAACCTCGCAGAATAATCTCCATGAATACTTCTTAACGCAAAGATATTTAAAACTTCTATTAACAAGTGTTGGCAGCTCGACTTTTTTTTTTTTTTTGAAACAACGTTCTTCAAAGACTTGACCGCATGTAAAAATAATGTTAAAAAAAAAACTTTAAAAGGTGTGTTGAGAAAATCAGGTATTAAATATACAAACATGTTTGTTGTATCAAAAAGAGACGTGTCTAAACAAAAAAATAATGAAAACCCCAAGCTGTCTAGATAGCGTAGATTATTCTGGCTTATTAGGCCAATTTTCAAACTCTCAGCTGGTGGATCAGCTGCTTGTGTCTCTTTGGGCATCTTTTGGGTTGGGCTGCTCTGGGCACCTGGGCTGGTAATTGAAGTGAGACTGACTGTGAGGTGGCAGCTGACCTTGAGTCTCCTTTTGATTTTATTATCCTCTCAGCTGCCTCCTCTCTAAATACGATCACCTGTGTAGAATTATAGCCCATGCCTTCATGCATGTCCTGTCCCTTTGTGCCTATAATCTCTTCTGCCCTTGCTGTTACTATCTAGCCCAGGAGAGTTGCAACACTGTGGTCAATACCCAGACAGTCTCCACATGCAGCAAGGGGGAAATGTTTGCTTGCAGTCAGTTATTTTGGGGCCAGACCTTGGGGTGTATTCATGAGTCCCTCATTTTTCCTCCTACCTTCACTGTTGTGGTAAATACACTAGTAATTGCATGGTGGATCCAAATGATGCAGATACCTTACTTAAGCAATGGTTATGGTGGGTCCACAGCACACTTAGTGCCTTGACTGTGAACTCGACCAGCACCTGTCCCATCTGCTGCCCCCGCCCAACACCAAAAACTACCAAAAACTCCACTGTGTCTCCCACATTGTGTAGTCAAAGGCCTGGAGTCATCCTTCGTGGTAGTCTGGTGTACAGATACACCTTCACTGATGTCATTCCTCTTAGGGAAATCTATGGATCTCCATCTGGCTACCCACAGTTGCTCTGCCTCTGAAGGCTGATGTGGGAGCTGCAGTCCCTCCTGGGGTCCGATGTAGACCTGGTTTCCAGTCAGAGGACAAGCTCTCTCATTTTGTACTTCATGAAGCCCAGAGAATTAAGAGACTTACTGTATCTAAAAGTATAGCTGATACTTAATCCAAGTCTTGCATGTTTTTAGACCCACACTACCTCCACTGGATCAAAAAACAGGAAAATAAAAAGAATTTATAAGGATTTGTGCTGTTATCAGAACCTTGGCCCCATTGGCTTGCCCAGCCATTGTACTAAATAAATCCCTTCCTCAGACATTCTAGAAGGCTGAGATGAAGAATAATCAAGAAAGGGTTTTAATGCTGCATATGCCCCTGTTTCTGGGTCATGGTGGCTGAGAGGAGACTTTGCCACTTTGCAAGAGTTCCCCAGAGTTTTAGTATCTTGACATTATTGTGGACCTAAAAGAGCTTTTGTTTAAATGGGTTGTGCCTTATCAATTTTTGCAATAGAAATTTTAAATTTTAAAATAAAAATTGGTGGTGGGGGGGGGTCAGGTGTCTGGAGAGATGGTTTGAAGGTTAGTGGTGTTTTCTGTTCTGATACTGGGCCCAAATTTGTTTCCCAGCACTCATGTCAGACAGCTCATAACCACCTGCAACTCCAGTTACAGATCTAATGACCTTGACAATTTCCTTTGGCTTCCAGGCACCTGTATGCACATTAGCATGCACTCACACATACACACATGTGCCCGTGCACACACACATACTTTAAAAATAATTTTAAAATGTAATGTTCTTTTAAAATGAAGATGTGGAGACCAGTATTGGTTTTTTGCTTCTTGACTTCTTAAATACAGAAGACAGAGTCTTCAGTCTGCCTCTGTATTTCTTTTACTCAGAGAAGCCTCGACCTAAAATATATGCAGATTATCTATCTTCACACAGCCGTGTAGCTGCAAGAGATCCAGAGAGGTACTTTAATAAATAGCCTTTTCAAGAAACCTAAGAAGTCCTGTGATTTTTTTTTTTAAAAAGCCAGTGGAATTTACCTAAATATTAATTGCAAAAAAATTGCAATGTGAAATTTGAACATTATTGTAATGTTCATGTTCAGTCATACATTGTGCCATCATACACCTTAATCTATCCTGACTGAACTACCAGGGAGAGTTCTAGGAACTTAGTTTACTCAGCTTCCCTAAGTATAATCCCATATCTTTATGCAGTAATAGTTTCTTTAAAAGGCACACTTATAATACCACTGATAAGAGGCAGAAACATCTTTAAGCACTGGAAAGCTGCCATGTACACAGTAGCAATGAACTTTTTTCCTCAAAATTGTAATTTTCAGTTGACAGCTCAGATGTTGTCATTGGCAACAAACTATGTCAGTTGCTGTCCTGGATATAATAGGCTCACTTTGTTCATTTCTTAAGGAAGTGTTTTATGAGTCCCTTTGAAAATAAGTATAATTGATCAGCTACAAAGTCCTCAGAGAAACTCATATTACATGGGGAAGAAAAGAATCGATAAGCTTGTAACCCAAATGTCCCAGAAGCCTTTTCTTTCCTCCATACGCCACCTTGTTTCCAGAGGTCATAGACATGGCTTTTTGTGTACTTTCCACTTAGTCACACACTAGGTGTGACCATTTCCACTCTGTGGGTATGTGGGAACTGTGACCAAGCAGTTCACAGGTTAGCACTGCTACCTTGAATCACGCTGAATCAGTCTTACTCATCTAGACGTTTGGGCCATGAGTTAAAATTTCAGTACAATCAGAGGGTTAAGAAGGTTTTAACATCAGAGAAAGAATGTAGTCCTTGGATGTCCCCTGAAATGGTCTCACAACTACTAACCACAGTTGTCATCAGTGATGGGAATTCTGGGTAAACTAACAGAAAAGGCCAAGTATGGTCTACAGGAGAGATTTGTTTTTTACCCTAACCCTTCTCAGTTGTGTTTTCTGTTAAAAAAAGAAATAATGTCTTCCATACAGAACTATTGGAGACAAAACCATGGTGCTTTTGTGTATAAATCTCAGGGTAAATTAAAGGACTTTGACAATTCTTTTCAGGTTTGAGGATACTCCTGGGAGAAGAGAAAAGCTTAAGTGTCCAGTCATATTGCCCAGATGGCCAACTACTCTGCACACAAAACTCAATGTAGAAGGGATGTTACCCCACAGCAACCATACCCCACCCCCGCCAAGCTACCTTCTCCTTTCTTTGCTTTGTCACATCACAGAGCTCTAAAGAACCTCTGTTATGCAAGGCATGTGTTTAGCTTTGACCTTGTACAATCAAGCCTCCTCCACTTTCCAAGACAGCCACAGAGCAGACACCATTCCACGACTAGGTGAAGGGCATCTGACACAGAAGCCCTACTTTACAAAAGGAAAATGTGATGAATTGGACCTCAGCAAATTGAAGCTTTTGCTCAATGAAAAGGGTCCTGTGAAGATCCTGTAGACCAGGAAAAAATAGATTTGAAGGTCACATACTTCAAATACTGAGGATTGTCATTCAGAAAATGTGAAGAATCCTTACAAATGATCTATGAAAAGCCATAGGAAATACAAAACAGAAAGCTAGCAAAGGCATGAGGGACATAGGATGCATCTGTATTGTTTCTTATATTGTGTGAGTCTACATCTGGACATTATAAGTACATCCTAAATATGTCAGCATGTTGATAATATCATAACCCTGGCTCTAACTTAACTTCCAAGATATTTTCTTTACTCCAAGAATAAATCCAAACTACTGCTTGTATCTTCTCAATCCCACATTATACCCGTTTTGAATTTGCTATTTTACCACTTTCTTTTCTACTTCTCAGAACTTTCTTTGGCGTTCTTTGAATATTCCAGCCTTTCCCTACCACAGAGGCCTGTGGATTTGAACTCTCCCTGATGCGGCCTTTTCCAATCCCTTTACACCACCCTTGACCTTTCTAGTCTTCCCTGTGTTCCCCACCGAGAAAATCTGTACAGGAAGGAAAGATTTGGGCTTCACTTCTCTCTCTCTCTCTCTCTCTCTCTCTCTCTCTCTCTCTCTCTCTCTCTCTCTCTCTCTCGTTATTCTGGCCCCTAAGATTTGAGTAAGTTGTGTGCCATCATTAAGCCTCCAGTTATCCAAAATAATCATTGCCCGAAGGATCCTGGACAGCTTGAGATATCAATATCTCTGTTAAATCTGATTGTCATCTCAGTATATGCTATCACCATCCAGCCCACACCCTCAAGCCAGGAACCTGGATGAACTGGCCCCAGCACCTTTCATTTTTAGTTCTCCCCAAGCCCAAGTGGTTGCCAAGTCTTGGCTAACCAACTAAGTTCCCCCCATGGATCTTAACTGCTAGTCCTCTTCCCCACTTGTTGCATTCTGCCAACTATCGACGTGCCCTCTTTAATTGGCTTTTGCCACACATCATCCATATGCCTGGTGTAGTATTTCTACTACACAAATCTGATTCTATCAGTCAATTCTTTCCTGAAATCTCTAAATGATCTCATCATGTTTTCCAGATGGAGACCAAACTTCTCCACCTGGCCCTCGCCTATCTCTTGAACCATTGCTTTCCCATCTCTAGTACATCTCAGAAGTTCTGGCTGTATGCTAGAGCAAAGCATTCTCAGCCACACCCCCTGACTTTGTCCATGCTGTGCCATCTGTCTGGATGTCCTTCTGTGCTGCCTGGTGTCTTTCAGGGTTCAGCTTAGCATCATTGCCAGGAGAACATCCCTGACTTCCAATCTGTTTGGTGCCTCCTCTCTGGGCTTCCACAATCATTCACATCAGGTTTAGAAAAGCTCAACAAACAGCACATAGTAGGCCCCGCCATATTTAGCAAGTGAGTGACTTGGGTTGGGCAGTATGCCAAGCCTACACATCCCTCGGTAAAATGTAATTTGTTGTGGAAGTGATAGTGGTATTTCATTTGTCTTCTCTCCATCTCTAACTTAAGACGTTTTGTTATCTTCTGGAGATAATCTATAGCAGTCCTTCCAGGGGCTTAGAAATCACCCATCTTCAAAGTTCTTCCAGCTCAGTGTGTGATCTTGGATGGTGAATGAAGTCTAAATGCAAAGCATGTTTAAATCGCAGATCTGTAACACACCTAGTTGTTCAATAGCCTTGAGGTCTGATTTTAGTGGGGAACGTTAATGGGACCTCCACAAAGGGTTGTTGTGAGGATTCCATAAATTCATGCAGAAAAAAAGAAAAAACAAACTTAGAATGGGGGCCTGGCACGTGGTAGGCACCCACTAAATATTTGTCTATCTCCATCGGGTGATTTGGGCACCAGGCAGGAAGGCAGCAAGGAAAGAATTGAAAGGATGGAGCAAGAGGCCCTGGGCGAGTCAAGATGGATGGGGGCAGGGACTGGGAGAGGGAGAGGGGTTTCATTAACCCTGTTACTCCTCTTACAGAGGGCACGGAACAGGCACAGAGCTAGGGAGAGAAGCAGGCGGCAGCAGCAGGACATAGGCTGGAGTCTGGTACTGTAACCAAGCAGGAGAGCTAAGGCCTCTGGGTCCTGATAGATAAACACATTCCACAGATGGGTCTACAGACAGCCAGTTACTTTCCAGACTTAAGTGAAGAGCTAGGCGATCCTGACAAGTTCCTGTTTGAAGGTCTTTTTTGCCCTTTCCCTATAGCATTGCATTATAAGCACTGGGCCACTACTAGTTACAGGTTGTGATGAAGACTGAACCTGAGGGAGAAGGTTGAATTGAAACCTAAACAGGTTTATCTGTATATTGCAAAGAGTTGTGGCTTTGGGCTCCAAGTGGTTTGGTTGGACTAATTGGATGGTGCTGGCTGCTTCAGTGAACTTTTCTGGCCTTCAATTTTCTCATCTGTAAAATGGAGATAAACTACCAACTTCAAAGACACTTCAGACACTTCAGTGCAGTAATGAAATAAGAACAAGTATAAATCATAAATAAACCATCTGAGCTCCAGCGTGTCTCTTATCCAACGTGCTCGATTTTCTTCTATTCTTACTACTTATGGTCTAATATAAAATTCATTTGTTAAAAAATGAATCTCACAAAAACAGGGCTTTTGTCCAGCATCTTGCTAAGCACTATAATCTAAACCTATAGTACCTGCTGGTACTATATCAAATAATTCACATTCTCTTATAAATTATAAAAGAATAAATTCCACTCATTCATTTCTTTGTTACACTATAGAAAACATTGACAATGGGATTGCTTCAGTTATCTCTTGCTGTGTAACAAATTACCCCAAACACTTAGTGCATTGCAGCAGCAACTTCCAAGGAGTTTTGGGAGGTGGGGTTCAGTGGAGAAGTTCTGACTAGGGCCTCTCATGAGGTTATACCTCTGATTCTAGTTTGTTAAGATTTGGCTGATTCTGTAGGATCTGTTTCCAAGGTGATTTTCACTCACAAGACTGCATTGCTGCCAAGGTAGGCTTTGGCTATGTAGACCGTTGGTGAGACTGCCTTGACTCTTTCTTACACGGCATCTGGCTTCCCTTGGAGCAGTAAGTCAGAGAGGGTCATGAACAAATCTCACAATGCCTTAATGATCTAATCTTTTACCGCATAACAGAGTTGCCTGGCATTACATCTCTCAAAATTTCAACCCAGGAAGAAATAAACTCTATAAGGACATGGAGAGGTAAGTGAAGGTCATTGGGAGCCATGTTGCAGAGACTGTCAGTGTGACAACAGGCATTGTGGCCAGCCTGTAAACACCAGGCCCAGGTTGACTCGTCAATGTGTGTATTGGGGCTCTGCTTCCCAGAAGGTGGCATTCCCCTGGAAAAGGTACACCACACAAGGGCATTGAGGGTGTCCTGTAAAAGCTGGTCAAAAACAAACCAAACAAACCAAAATCAAAGCAAAACAGAGGTAAGAGTTCCTGAAGTGGGAAGTGGGTGACTTGAGAGATTAGTTTCCAAGTGTGACTTGACAGAAAACCGTGTGAGAGGTGTGGCAAGGGAGTTCCAGGAAAAAGGAGTGTAGACAATCTCAAAGCAAGACAGGGGGATGTGAGCCGGGGAAGAATGCAAAGCAGAAAGTGGTTCTCAGTGAGGCGTCCGCTTCCATTTTATGTAGGTCAGCCCCCCACGAGTGTCTGCACCAGGGGAATAATAACTGTGGTTAAAGGGTGAAAGAAGGCATGCCACGAGAGTTTTGCCATCTTCTGGTTAGTTCCAGTCAGTGTGTTCAGTGTCCCCTCCCCCCATGTTGGGGACAAAAGCAGCTTCTTGCTCCATGCCAAGGTCAGAGGACTAGCACCTAAGCTGTAATGGTTACCAGCGGGCATGACCCAAGCATGCACCAAACTACTGTGATGCGGGGCACAGAGCAAGGTCTCTGGAGGCCAAAGGAGGACCCTGTCACTGCTGTTTAGTGTCAGCACATCTATACAGACTTAAACTTAAGAGAACAGCAGAGGATGGTATGATCCATTGTTTACAAAGAAACAACTATTTGTAAAGACGGACTCAGGGTTTCTTCTCAACTCCCTTTCTGCATCTCTCATGGAACTCAGAGAGGCCAATGCTTCTCTGTCCAGATGAAATGAGGTGACCCACACTGGGATGGATGGAAGTGGTAGTAGGGACCTAGAGGCTCTTCCAGCTTATCCCCTGAAGCAATGTCAGGCCACAGGCTAATCAAGTGGAAGAGGGAAAATACAGGTCATGAAGTGTGTGCCACCCATACCCGGAGACAGCCAGGGTTGACATTGTTACTCAGTAGGAGTGCTTTTCCCAGGGCATGCCCTTGCAACCTGATTTCTGAGGGAATGAACACATGTCTCTCATAGTCTTCCCTGGTACCTATTGCCCAGGGAGCTGAGTGAAGCAGCCAGGAATTGCTTCATTTTAACAGGAAGAACTCAGAAACCAGAGGCAGTCGCAGACGTCCCCAAGCAATGAATTCAGGCCTTTCTCCCACTAAAGGTGGGGACAAAGAAAGGCTTCAGGATGGCCTGGAACCCAAGCAGGGACTTGAGGGGTAGAATCTTACTCAACCACCAAAGGCCAAGCTAAGGATGCAGAGCCTCTATGGACAGCCTCTAGAATTGAAGCCAGCCAGGACTGAAGCATATCCCCACCCTCGTCAGTTGGCAGAGTCCAAAGGGCAGCAGCCTTTTGCTCCTCCCCCAACCTTTTCTGTGTGTTCTCTCTGTTGTCAAGGCTCCAAAGCTTTGCCGCTCCATAGTCATGTCCAAAAGCATTAGCCAGGCACCAGCATACTTCCCCATTCGGAGGAGGTATGTTAACATAACGCCCAATCATCATCACCTACACCACTGAGGCAGGGACACACCCTCTCCAGGAAGGCAGCATCAATTAATCAGCTTACAAACATCTCAAGAGGGCTATTGAGTCCATGCGAAAAGGAGTGAGGTCTGCTCCACGCCCTTGTCCCGATTGACAAAGGGGACAGAATAGGGTCCCACTTAAGCAAAGCCCAAGGGAGGTAGAGGCCAGTTCTTCAAGGGGTAGGTGAGAGGCAGCCCACAAAGACTTGGTGGGAAGACCTACTTTCAAGTGAGCCTTGAGTTGTATCTATCCGGTGGAATGGGTGGAGAAAAGACATCTTAGGGAAAGAAACAACTTGCAAAGACAGAGCAGTGTGACATGTCCACCTTCTCCAAGGCTTCTGTGAGGACCCACAGGCAGCTACACAAGGATTAAGCCCTACAGAGTGATGTGGAAGAGGAGATTGATAAGTCTGGGCAGAGAGGGAAATTCTGGGCCAGAAAAAGACCATGGTAAAGGTTTGGGTGGAGCTTGACGTCCAAATCAGGATTGAACAGAGTCATTGAAAGAAGACAGGTGGCAATGTTGACACATCCTCATAATGGCAGTGGGGTCCCAGGCAAGATACTTAACCTCTCTGCGCCTCTGCTTCCAAATCTGTCATGAGGATAATAAGAGCATCTTCTTTTCTCAGAGGGGCTGACTGCTGTGTAAGTAAGCCAGGACTGTGTTATCAAGAAGCTGGCATCACAAGCACATTTTAGAAGGAACCATCTAGTTTCTAGGGCAAGGAAAGGAGGTGACTGCAGGGGCCCAGGTGCCAGGTAATGGTAGCCCCATGGGAAGCACTGGGAAAACATTAAGCAGGATCTGTTTGGAGAGACCAAAGAGCCTTCAGAACAGCAAGTGGGAGTGGTTAGGGAGGGGGGCGGATCTGAGAGCCTCGAGAGATGACATAGGAGTCCCAGATAGTCATCTATAAAGACTTAGGGTTTGCACAGCCAGGGAAATGTACCAGGGGACAGAAGCAGGCTCAGAGGACAGCTGGCAACGGAGACCAGAGCAGAGAGAACAGCCTAGCCATTGCAGTCCCTGAGAAGATCTTGTCAAAATGTAGACGCACTGGGCAGAGGTCTCTCCTTACAAGCAGAGTAGGAAACAGCTCTCAAGTTCTCGGATGTAGCTACCATTAACAACAGCGGGTTCTCTTAGGAAGTAAGCTCCTTTTCCACCACAGCCTAAAGCAGTTGAAAAGTCAAAAGAATAGTGAGATCCCACGACTGGAGACAATGTTCCAGCTATCCTCATTGTTTTGAACAAGACCTCTTTCACAATGGAAATGGAAAACTATGCTATTGGCCTTCATACCATGGTCTTTAAACCCCTCACCATGGACAGCTCAACAACCTCCTTCCGCCCTTGCCTGACCTCCAGCGAGAGAACACTAAACCCTCTTCTCTCTTCTTTTCCTCACTGACACCAGCTCGTCCTGGAACTTGCAAGTCTTTCTCAGTTACGATCTAGAACAAGAGCGATGAGATGTGATTCTTGTCTCATTTCTGACCTTTTGAGGGTTTATATGTATATATATATATATATATATATATATATATATATATATATATATATATATAATGTTCCACCTGGATGCTTCCCACCCTCTGTCAGAGCATCTGGGTACTTCCTGGAAGGCTGCGGAGAAGAGAGCATAGCCATAATTAAGGAGTCACTTTTTCCTGTCCACAAAACAGATCACCATGCCTAGAAGACAAGAGAAGCCAAACCCTGAATGGAGAGGCTCTTGCCTGCAGTTGGATACCTCAAGTCTCCAGCCAGTGGAGGAAGTCCTTCCCTGTAAGCTCTTAAGGACAGCAGTCTGCTTTTGGTGGGTGATCAGAAGCTGCTCACTGTTTGCTTTGGAGGCATTGCTATCTGAAATCGTGTGGGAAGGCTATGGGCAAAATAAACTCTGGCCTATTATGACCCTTTTCTAGGAAATAAGTTCCTAGGAATGACCCTCCTGATTAAAGTGAATGGTCCCACAGTGATCTTAGTTGCACGAGCCTCTGGCACCATTGCCTTGTCACTCTCTCTTGCCTTGCATGACAGTTTTTAGGTCTCATCCTCTATGTGACTAACATCTAGGGCCAGATTAACCCTTTATGTGGGAGGGGGAGAGGGCGGCTGGCTGTCGAATGCATTGTAGGATGTGTGGTTGCACCTTGTTGTGTCTGTACCCACAGAATGTCAGAGGCAGCCTTCTCCCTTTCAGTTGTGACCATCCCAAGATTTCCAGATGTCCTTTGGAGGGGTGTGCATGTTCATGCAGACGGGGAACTCTGGGGGCGGGGGTGGGGGGAGATGGCTGTCTAGTTCAGCTCTTTATTCTCTTCTAATGTTTTGCAGAGTGCTTGACCTAGGGCCCAGGTGTTCAGTAAGGGACAAGAATGTGACCCACCCTCTTGTGGTAATGGGCATTAAAAACTTCTCCAGATGGTCACGGTATGGGAACTCCCTCCATAATAGTTTCCTCTTTTTCTCTAGGTCACATTCAAGTTCTGGAGCAAGCTCTGCTGCCTCTCTACCTCTGGGGAGACTTTGCAGCCCAGCTTTTCCATCTCAAATTCCATGGAGGTCACTGGATTTGAGAGCAAAAATATTTTCCTCTGAACCAAGAAATCATCTCTAGAGGCTTGAGTAAAAGATAAGGGGAGCACCAATGGGTCTTGGAGATGCTTGGGGGCAGGCAGAAGCTCAACCACGACAGGGGGTCCACTGGGCAAGGCCTTGGGTGGTGTGGAAATAGCAGAGACTTGCCAGACTGAGATAACATATGTCTAAGTGGATGGAGGACTCATGGCCAGCAAGACTCTGGAAACCTGGACATTGTCTAAGTTCTCAGGTCCTTGGTGCAGACTGGAGGTCTCAGGAGAGATAGAATCTTCAAGATTGAGACACTGTAAAACTTGGGAGATTGGATCAAGTTGCCTTAACCTTGGTGCAGACTGGAGGTCTCAGGAGAGATAGAATCTTCAAGATTGAGACACTGTAAAACTTGGGAGATTGGATCAAGTTGCCTTGTTGCTTTCTGGCATACCTGACTTCTGGCTTGGGATTGGTACCATGGCAAGTACAAAGTGCTGAACTAATAGTAGCTAGTATTTATTGAGCACTCATTATGTACCAGACACCGCTCTTTCAGTTTTTGATGAATTTTCTCCTTTGATCTTCACAAAGTTCCCATGAGTAGGGCCCATTGAGTGTAATCTCTTGAGTTAACGAGGAACTGGAGACTTATTGTTCAGGCGGTAGATGCAAAACAGTAAGAATCACAACCTCGTGGCACCCACTCTGAGTGAGCCAAGCGTTATTTGATACTTTGCAGGCACTGATTTATTTAATTCTCACAACAACCTATTGAAGGAGGTACTATTAACCAAGCCAACTTTACAGATAGAGAACCAAAGATCACTGGATCACTGAATTCACCCAAGTGCCACCAGCTCGTCCTTGACAGGTTTGGACTTTGAACTTGGAAAGCTTGGCTGCCGAGTCTGTCAGCTAGCTGGTGACCCCAGCTTTGAGACTCCAGGACCCACTGGGTCTTCTCCAGGCGCTCCGACATGAGCAACATGGCAGCTGCACATTAGTAGTAAGAAGAAGATTTGGATGGAATGTGCAGGGAGCATGTGGCCTCTTCACAGACAAAGCTGTGAGCTCTTGACTCCGCTTTGTGCTCGCATCAAACATGGAGACCAAGGCCAGCTTCCCCATCGTAAGGTCATTAACTATACAAGAGAAACACCATTGCTCAGACAAGGACTGGTGACTGAGGCTAGCCACTCTGTGTAAGGTGTCTTCAGGGAGCATCACCAGGCAGAGCGTGATCAGAGGAAAAGGAGAAGGAAAAGAGAAAACTCTTGTCATCGGGAATCTATAGGAACAAATTGAGAGTATTCAGCCTAGTAAAGTGTGTGGTATGGTCCAAATAGACGTCTTCAGTAACCCTGGGGTTCTGAGGGCTAGGCCAGGGAGGGGTTCATATCACATGATACTTCTTGCACTTGGCAGTTGGGTACAGTCCCTCTGAATGAATGGGCTTCCCTCTTACCAGGTTCATGTCCCCCTGTGCAGTGAAGGACTTTCTATAGACCCCAATTTAAGGCAATAGAAGATTTTATTACTATTCCTTTTTAGATAATCATAGAACTTTAAATATGGACAACATATGGTAAGAATTATACTGACACTGGTATTATAAAAATGTTCCTTGTATCTACTAACCTAAAGATGCATTTAAGAGTGAACTGACTTAAAGAGCAGCTCCACCCATGAAGCCGCTTCAACGTGGCTGCCTAAACAAGATCTGAGCAAAGACAACGCCAAACTGATGGTCCAATACTACATGGTCAGCCCTGAAATCATATGCATACAAGTATATTATAAATATTGTAAAGTATATTACAGGCTGTATATATGTATTTAGGAACGAGAGGGCATGCATTTGAGAGAGAAAGTCAAGAGGGACTGGAGGAGAAAATGACATATTTTAATTTTAAAAAGTTAAAAAAATTAAGAGTGAATTGACTTGTATAGGATTTGCATTAAATGCTTAATAAAGGATAGATAAGATGGCTGTGGCAAAACTGACAGTTCTTGGATTCAGGTAGTGACTGTAGTTTCCTGATTTCTTTTCTGTTTGCAATTTTTTTTTTTTTTTTTTTGGTTTTTTGAGACAGGGGTTTCTCTGTGTGGTCCTGGCTGTCCTAGAACTCACTCTGTAGACCAGGCTGGCCTCGAACTCAGAAATCCACCTGCCTCTGCCTCCCAAGTGCTAGGATTATAGGCATGCACCACCATGCCCGGCTTGTTTGCAAATTTTTATAACAAATTATATTAATAGATTTTAACCTATGGATACTTTGACAATGTATGGCTAAATTTGGCTTTGAAATTGCTGTCAGCCCGTTGATAGAATCCAGCAGCTCTTATGGACACAGAGCTATCAGGGGCCAGCTCTAGGCTTCATCTTGGTTTCCACAACTGACCTCCCTGGAAGCATTCCGTTTTTCTCTACACTGTACATTTTTTTTGTTTTTTTTTTTTTAAATTGGGTATTTCCTTTATTTACATTTCAAAAGTTGTTCCCTTTCCCTGTCCCCCCTCTGAAACTCCCTACTCCCTCCCCCCTCCTCCTGCTTCTGTAAGGGTATTCCCCCACCCACCCCTCCCGCTCCCTGCCCTCAAATTCCCCTACGCTGGAGCTTCAAGCTTTCACAGGACCAAGGGTCTCTCCTCCCACTGATGCCCCCCACAAGGCCATCCTCTGCTACATATCCGGCTGGAGCCATGGGTCCCCCCATGTGTACTCCTTGGTTGGTGATTTAGTCCCTGGGACCTCCGGGGGAGGACCTGGGAGGACCAATATCAATCTGGTTTGTTGATATTGTTCTTCCTATGGGGTTGTAAAACCTCTTCAGCTCCTTCAGTCATTTCTCTAACCCCTCCATTGGGGACCCCACGCTCAGTCCAATGGTTGTCTGCGAGCATCCACCTCTGTACACATTTTAAAAATAAAAATGCAAAAGCATGAAACCACGTGGTTTTGGGATACTGTGTGATGGTTCCATACATTGCACAATGTTCAAATCAAGATGAGTCTATCTGCCTCCTCCCTGACCATTTCTCTGTGGTAAAAGCATTCCAAGTCTCATCACACCCTATGGTGCAATGGCATGCGGGGCTTCCTTCAAAAACACACCAGCTATGCTAAGGAGCACTCCCAAAGACACCTTCTTTTATCTCAGGCAAACTGCCTAAACCGGTAGTATCCTTGTTCAATGTTATAGGAAGGGGCCCAGCTACCCTTACCCTTACATTTGAGTGCTTCGTCAGAGGAAAGATTTACGGTAGCTGCCAACTGGTTACATGGGGGTAGAATCAGCTATAAGGTTTTACTTTGAAGGTGTGGCATGTGTGGAGGAGCACACAGAGACCAAAAAACAGTACTGGATCTCCTGGAACTAGAGTTACAATATATTTCATGTGTATGTGTGCTGGGAATCAAACTCAGGTCCCTGGAATAGTGCTCTGAACCAGAGCCATCTCTCTGGTCCCAAGCTATACAATTTGAAAACCTGAAGATCTGACCTAGGTAGTCTGGCCTTGGTGTGTGTGTTGGTTCTTTTCCTCACAACTGAAGATGGACTCTCCGTGCTTTCCTCTGAATGTGGCACACACAGCCGCTCTGATGTATATCAACCAACACAGAAATTCTCAGATGTACACACGTATCCAGCATACAAACTTGCATAAGTGTGTGCATGTGCAGGGGTGGGGAGGGGAAGTCAAAAAGTAAATATGAACACATGAAACATTGGATTTTATTTCCAAAAACAACCCCCAATGCTAATGAAAATGGCTCCTATGAGAGCGGCCGCGCAGGGTGGGGAGATGAGATTGTTGAATATATGTTATGTGTGACAGAGAAACAAGATCAAGGAAAAAAATACGCCAACAGCCCTGGTGGCCTATTGTAACATGAGAACAATGTCTTGTGCTAATAAGTCAGAAGATAAACTGCCATTGCTAAAAGCTGAAACACATGGAAACAAATGAAAGTATCAACCCATCAGGTTGGTGGTATGAAATTAAGGAATGCCAAAACACCCCAAGACCCAGAGTGTTCACGGAATAGCCGCAAAGCGGTGGTTTACAACATGAGACACATTTGTCACACACAGATGATACCTGGGAACAACTGGGGGACAGTTTTTGTTGGTTTGGGTCACACGTGGAAGGTTGCCAGTGGCATCTAAGAGTAGGTACGGTTGTAGAGGCTGTCCCGCACAGTACCATCTCCACAACAATTAATCCAGCCCCAAACATGTGCTGCTGAGAAATCTTACCCTGCAGGAATATATTATAAAGACAAAGAAGGCTAAAAAGTTATGTTTTTCAAGTCCACGGTATCAGTATTGCTTCTAGCAGTAAGTACCATTGAATAGTCCACATTTATTATTAGTGTTTGATGCATGTATTCATACATTTTTGGAGAAAGATAATAAGATGCAATCCTAAAAGTTCTTGTGCCTGGTGCCTTGTGCCTGGTGCCTGGTGCCTGGTGCCTGTTGCTGCCCACCCCAACATGATGGGCCATTCGACTCTCCAGTGCCCTGTCCTCCAGTGGGCATCGTGGGCCCCTCAGAGCATGGCGGCCTCACATACAAACATCTTTCACAGTGGCTTGCTTCCAAGAGGCAGAACATGGAGAGCCAAATCTTCCAGTGGCATGATGTCACTTCCACTGGATTCCAACCAAAGCAATGCCTGGGGAAGGCTTTGCATAAAGACAGTGGTGGAAGAGACCACATCTTGATGTGGGGATGGCAAGGTGACAGAACAGAAGACTCTGAGCAAAGGAAGGTGTTGGGGTGGCTCCAGTTAATCACAGTGAGGTGCTGGCAAGATGGTGAGGAGCACGGCCTCCATACCAGTTGCTATAAACAAAGCTTCTGGGGATTCCTAGTCGTTTCACACTGTAACCTTAGCTTACCCAACACGTCTATATTCACCTATCTTCACAGAACCCCAAGTCACTGCTCATTTCCAGACTCATTCCCATGTCTGTTGTCCCCAAGAGTGTGGTGTGACTGAAAGGGAACGTTGTCTGGGGAGCCACAGGAAGTAATTCCAGCACTGGCCCAGTCCTCCCTCACCCTAAGGAGCCAGAGCTTGGGAGACCCTGCCCTGAGGAGGTAGGGCGCTCGTGTGCGGGTTGTTGTAGAGGAAGCAATGACAGGGCCAAGAAGCCCTTCTCCCAAAACCACTTTCTTCAGCCTTTCCATCATCCTAGCAACAAGAGTAGAAAAACCATGAGTTAAAACTCTGGAAAACCTGGGCAAAATGAGGTCTCAAGGAAACAGTGGGCTGCGGAGGCTGCAGGTGGAGGGGGCACACTTTCAGAGGAGCAAAGGTCTCCTGGGGAGACGAGCAGGGGTGTCGACGGGATTAACCCATGTTCTGAATGCTCTAGGGTCGGGTGTATTGGGATTCTAAAAGTGAAATCACGGGACACCTGTCTATGGCAGACTCGAGTGCCTTAGCGTGGCAGTCCAGTTCTTGGGGGTAGATTCCTCTAGTACTCTGTTTTCTGGAAGCCTCCTGAGGCCAGGCACCTCCTAAGGTGAGGAAGCGAGGGGAGGCTGGCTAACGTCCCCTCCTCCACACCAGTTTGTCTATCTGGGCACGCAGAGGCTGCTGCCCTCCACCCTCTCTGGTTTCCCAGAGACGGTAGGTATTTTCATGGTAGGTCTCACCCTTTCCGGCAGACCCAGTGCCTCGAGCTCCTGAGTACTGTTGTATACATTGGTATTTTTGCCCCCAGGTGTCCTGGGCCTTCTAGGCCCCAGCAAGTATTTCTGCCACCTCGGCGGCCACATGTTTTTAGGGTCATGCTGCTCCCTTTCTTGTCAGATAACAATGCCTCAATTTCTTTGGGGAATTAAAAAAGAAAAGTGCTATTTTTCCCCCTGCACTTTATGTTCCTGTGGTCCTGATTAACTGTCCTTCATGACTCTCTAAGAGACAGCAGACTGATACCCAGGCTGGTGTCGGCGACTCAGAGGTGAGCTGGTGTTGTGAACTGGGCCAATCAGAAACTTCCCAAAGACTTTTATGTACGGCTGCTGATGGAACTGCTCTATCTTCCACAAGAGTCAGGAAAGGGTTCCCTACATGGAGGGATCTTGGTGGCAACTGCCTGAATTCTGAGGTTTGAACTCATGAGGCGGCACAGCCAAGACAGGAGTCCTGACACCATGGTTCGAGTCCTTCCAGGAGACTCTAAATAATAAATACTAATATAATAATAATAATAATAATAATAATAGTAATAATAGCAAACCCTGCATTTGTCCTCCAGTCTTGCCTGGGTGCTGTTACCCAGAATCCTCTGGAAGATCATCAGTTAATAAGAAGACCATGTCAAGGGTGTTCCCTTCCCACCCCAAGCCTTAAAGTACCGAAGTCCTCGGCAGTTGTGCTTTCAACTGAGCTATGGGGTCCAAGAAGAGCAGGCAGGTGGCTTAGGTACAAATCATGCTAAACCAGATCTTGTCCATAGGTATTTGCGCATGAAATGGACTGGAAGCAAATGCTGTTTCCTAGGGTTCCTATTGTCGAGGAGACTACCCGTGAGTCAAGTGAGTCAAAGCACTTGAGCTTTAGAGATCTGCCTGTGCTCGCCGCCTATACTGGAAGGAAGAGGCTTTAAAAAAAAAAAAAGTTGTAGCCACCAAGAAGAACATCACCTTCATTGCATCCTTGCATCCTAAAAGACAGCCAAGGGAGGCTTCCTTACAAAGCATAGGCAAAACTGCCGCCTGAGTTGACCAAGAGACTCGCCTGCTGACAGAGAAAAAAAGAAAACGTTTTCCGTTCCTGCCCAGCAGAACTCGCAAGTCATTGCTGAGGACCAGTGGTTTATAGCCACGGCATTTCCTCTGGCTTGGTCTCTGATTCCTGCTCCCCACTTCCTCTACTGCTAGCATGTCCTGGGTATGAGGGAGCTTGGGGATGGGTGTTAGGAATGTGAGCTTTTTCATGTCCGCCCTTGTCCAGGCCCTGACAAGAGGCCACCTGGCTGGCTGCATTGGATTTGCGACCGGACTCCCCTGCAGAGAGAACACGTGTTATCTGTGGGAGTAGGTGGGCCCCACAGACACAAGACGCCCCAAGGAGTGAACCGTGGCAGACACTGTTAGATGCCTTCAATGTTGCCTGCTCCCCTTTAGAATGAGAAGACACCTGATTTGGGTCTAGACATGAGGCAGCCTTTTACCAGCCTCCTTTTCTGCTAGAGGTGACCAGATTCTCCCCTGAAAATGAGATGTGATCAAAGTAACCCCAAGGTGGCTTTCACAAGAGGCAGCACCTATGCCTGTGCCCTCCTGTGGGGTTGGGCCGTGCACACCCACCACGTTGGATAGTACAATCCGAGGCCATCCTAAACTCACTCAGCCATTTGGCCAGTGTCAAAGCTTCTGAACCTATAAACCCAGCTGTCTGGAGTGAATATGCGTGTATATTTGCTTCTTTGGGGGGGGGGCTTTTGCTAATTCAGTAATTCTACTTGGGAGACCATAGAAAGAATCACCTATAAAAACTGACAGCAATCCAGGTGAGCAAAAACCCATTAAATAAAAGAGCAAAAATTTGAAAAGCACAAAGAATTTTAGAGTCTCTTATTTTAAAAATGCCGTTAGCAAAGCAAGTGTCCCACAGTTTCCCAGTCCATCTGCAAACCAGGCAGAGGTCTAAACAGCATTTTTTTTTGTCTTCTCCCTCTCTGTAAAGTTCCTGATAGGATTAGCCATTGATAAGGGTGCAGCCAGAAACACGAGGCTATGGCTAGACACATCCACAGTGTGCCCTTCAACCACCCTCCAACCCCCGTTCCTCCTAAAGATACATGGCCCTCTGAAAATGCTATTTGGGGTGGGGGTGGGGGGGCTAAGGCAGCAACAAGCATAGAACTCATTTCTACTGTGCCATCATCTAGTCTGGCTTTGGCACTTTCTCACCATTTTGGGAATAATGAATGCCCATGACCCATGCATCTGGTTTTGAGTTGTGGCTCGTAGACGGACCCCCCTGGGGCAAGCCAGAGCAACATCAGCAAATCCTTCATGGCACGGGAAGAGGAGGGGAGAATTGCGGTCCTTGCACTCAGGAGCCTTCCCTCTCCAGTTTATGGAGTCATTTGTTCACAAACATTTTGTAACCCACGTGGCAATCTGTGTATGTGTCGGCTGCCACTTGAGGTGTTTAGAGCCTACAAAAGACTGGTGTATTAGTGGTGCAATGTTAATTATCTGTTTATATGAGAGCTTGATTACAAATCTGTAATGAATGTTTAAATGTCTGGGGAAATCGGATGTTGCCGTTTTATGTTTTGGTGTATTGTGGGTAAATAGTAAATAGTCAGAAATGTTCAGTGATGCATAGTAAGTACAATTTTCATTTTTAAGGGGTTAACGGGGTCATCAAATGAAAGATGGGTGAAAGTGAAGTCTTCTGCCTCAACAGCTGCTTAGACATTAATGCCTCTCCTAGCAAACTGGTATAAAGGCAGTTGATTGGCTCCTGTGGGGGCCTATTGCCTTGTCCGTAAGAGAAAAGAGGTTGGGTTTAATCTTTGCTAAAGACTCATCCATCTTTAAGATACTGGATTAACACGAAGTTTCAGGAAACCTTTGCTTATGTTTCCATCCCATCTCTGGCACTCTAGTATAATAACAAGTCACCCAGATAAATTGGAAGTCCTACCTTCCAGACCTGCCCACTCCTCCAGCATGCTGCTCATTCTTATAGGATGGCAGCTGCCTCGGTATAAACAGACTGTCGTCTTTAGTTGAAGGCACTTGTCTGATGGTTGAGTCTTCCACTTACAATCAAAGCTCAGCCTTGTGAGATTACGCAGAGTCCTATCCTGCATATCCTCTAGAACTAAGGAGAGGGACCTAGCTTCCCAAACACTTCCAGAGAGGCTCAATTCAGGAGTCAACTATCTACCTACAGCCTTCTCCATCAGCCCAACCCCACAGGCCCTGGGATTTTTTTTTCTCTCCAGGATCCCAGCCTGCATAGCCTCCTGCACCAAGTCTGTCTCCCACTGCTTAGGCCAGACTATCTCGTGTGGGAGGCTCCTCTACCAGATTTGTGCTGCTCCCAACCTTGGTCAGAGAAGCATCTCATTGTAGTGGGTACATGTTAATGTTTAATTGGGGATGCGAGGAATGTGACAACCACAAACATGGATGTTGTATATATGAACTTAAAGCAGCTCTGGTTACCTTGTGCACAGGACTTGCATAAGATCAAGCCAGAGAAAAAGTCCAGGGTGGAGAAGGGAGGGCCTCTGGTGATACCACCCAAAGAGCTTTTGGGTGCCAGGGGAAGCAGAGACACTTTTCTTTCCGAGGTAAGGCCACTGGTAGAGTCCCCATGCCCTAGCGATGATCCAACGCCCAGGTGCATATGGACAAGACAAATTTGATGCAATAGGTTAAAAAATGTAAACCAGATATTTTAAGAGGATGTGAAGTTGGGTGGAAGATGGGTTGGGTGGTCCTGGAAGAGTTGTGGGGGGGGTGAGAGTGGGGGAGGGGAGATGATTGAGATACATCCTATATATGTATGAAATTTTCAGAGAAATTTTGAAAAAATTAAGTCTTTTAGATCATTACCAGCTTCAGCTCATTGGCTGCTGCCAATAAATTTTCTGTTATTTATATCTCCATGCCAATGGAAGAATCGTAAGGCTTCCTAATTGGTGGGAAAAGACATTTTCTCTAGCAACCGATCATGGAGGGTGAATATGTGAGTTCCCCTTTCTCACAACCGCCCTTGTTTTACAAGTGAAGGAACTAAAATTCTGAGAGGGCAAATGACTCGATTATATAATAGCGGGTCCTTCCTCAACTTGAGAAAGACTCAAACCCAAGTTACCCGACTTCAAACCTAGCGGCTTTCCAAGATAAAAGAGCCCCTAGAGTGTCATCTTGTCACAAAAGCAAGCGCCTCCTCCCCCCACCCCCAGTTCATCACAGTGTCTATGTGGGTCTTCAGAATAAGAAATCCTGAGACCGACTGGTTTAACTCGCTTCTCTCTGCTGTATTAGCTGATAGGCCGGAAAGGAAAAACAAAAAAAGGTGGGTTCAGTTTAAATGTCTTAGTAAAATAAATCAAGAGAGGCTCCAAGGAGCTCCTGACTTTCTGTCCCTCTGCCTGTGCCCAATGTCGAGTCCTTAGGTCTGCTGCCCGGTGATAGTGCGCCAGCCACTAACTGCCAATGGTTAACCGTTAACTGCCCAGGGAGGCTGCGCATGAGGTCAGGCCTGATCATGTGACTTGTCTTGGCCAATGGGATGTGAGCCAGCCCGTGGTTGGTTCTTCCTTCTTTGCTCGGTTGTTTTTTCCCTCTATGCTGTGAGACCATCTAGACTAGATGCTGCTAACCATGCCAGGTCCCACAGCAAAATAAGATGGCAGGCTGAGCCCAGGGCAACTTCAAGGAACGTGTCGATAAACCGAGGTGTGTTGTGAGCCTCTGAGCTTGCAAGCTCGCCATTTGTTGTCACAGCAGAATTGAACCTGTGCCAACGCGGCCTAACTCTCATTTCTTTGTATTAAAAGTATTTTTTCCCCAGCTCTTAAGGGCACCAGGCTCTTTGGGAACAGATGCTTTATCTTCCAAACCTAGACCAGAGGTCCAGGCAGACAATGATGAAGGATTTTAGAAGGATACTATAGAAACCAAATGGAGTTCACTTGGACGGCTGGAGCCACACGTTAATGCAAGTTGGATGGGTGTTACTCTGCACTCCCATTGCTATCCAAGAGATAGTGTAGGACATGGCTGCATTTGGCATTCCTGGGGGGTCACACTTTTGGGCCTGGAGTAGCTCTGGGGGGACAAAGTATCTTAAATCTTTTGTGCCCTAACATCTAACCAGTACATCCTAAAACATCATCTCTGAATCTTGCTGTTTGTGTCTTTGAGTCAACAACTTAACACTGACGCTCAATAGTAAGGGGTCAGTGACATGGTTCAGTAGAGGTTTTGTTTTGTTTTGTTTGAAAGTGCTTGCTGCCACGCCTGACAGACTCAAGAGTTCGATTTCAGGGCCCACGCGATGGGAAGACAGGAGAGACCCTGCAAGTTATCCTCTGACTTGCGCATGGGTGTTGTGCCTTGTGATGCACAAAATAAATACATGTAATTAAAGAAAAACTTTTTTTAAAAAAAGAAACACGGGGACAAGGAGATGGCTCGGGGGTTCTAAAAGCCTGTGCTGCTCTTCCAGAAGACTCATATTCAGTTCCCGGCATCCATGTCAGGGGCTCATAGCTGCCTGTAACTCCAGTTCCAGGGGATCTGACACTCTGTTCTGGTTCTGCTCATATCGTGTATGTGCATTGACACAATGATGGAAAATCAAAGGAACACAAATAGAGAGATGAAGAGGTAGAGGGGAAGGAGACGGAGAAAGAACGGGAGAGGAGGAGAGGGAGGGAAATGGGGAGCGATCCCTGTCTGGCTATATGGATGCTTTAAATGCCAACCCTGCCGGTCCCCAGGCCCTGTGAGTGGAGGAAAAAAAGCCTCAGGGAAAGGACTCTTGGCCCAGGCAACCACTAAGAAGCCTTAGATGCTTCTTCTGTCGTGTCCTGTGGCCCATGCACATGGTCTTGGGTCAGGAGTACAACGGAGTGGTCATGAGGGCAGGAAAGTTTGAGAAAGACCCTGACTGTGTCTCCCTTACAGTGCCCACACGGCACTGACAGCAGAATGAACGCCCGAAGACAAAATGCCCTGCAGGATTATCCTCCATGCAGCTGATAGAAAGAGGTGGTTCTCATCCGCACGGCAGTCAGGAAATGCAGGCTGGCGCAGAAGGACCCGTTTCAGGACCGCCTACCCTCGATTACAATGCATGTCAGCACATCGCCAGGTAGCCTGCTTGCTATGACTGAGCTCCAGGAACTGCTGGGCCCCAGCACCATAGCAGTCTGCAGCTGAGATGCGGCTCTTCCTCAGCTCTGGCAACAGATGTTGACGTCTCCGGATATGTTATGGAAAATGCTACCTGAAGCTGTCATGAGATGTCCCCCTGTTACATCCCCAAAGTACTCTGGAATGGCTTTAACCTTTAAGCCATGGCTGGCGTATCCCGGAATCATGGTGAGAGCATCTCTACTGCTCTCTGGTGGCGTGGAAGTGGGTATCCATCCCATCTCCTGTTATCTGGCCCCAACTCCAGTAGTTTCCTTCTCCAGGTCCTCCTTCCAAGTCTCAGGCTTCAATCATTGCCTCCACCCAGGGGTGCTGTCGTCAGAGTAGATAGGAAGTGATATGACTATGAGTATAAGTGTTAACTGTGCTCCAGAGGGAGACACTGTGGCTTAAAATTCACATTATGATCCCCAGACTTGGCCTGCTGAGGTGGCTCAGGGGGAAAGGCGGTTACTGCCAAACTTGACAACCTGAGCTGGATTCCCAGGACCCAGATGGTGGAAGGAGAGAGCCAGTTTCTACACGTTGTCCTTTGATTTCCACACGTATGCTGTTAAACACACACACACACACACACACACACACCACAAATACAATAATTAAAAAGAAAATCCTCAGACTCTGTTTTTTGAGGTGGTTCCATTTGTGGTCATACAAGGCCCTCTTCCTAGACCATCTCCTTCTCCTGAACCTGCGTTTTGAACAGACCAGACTCCCTCCGTAGGGCCACATTTCCACCGGTTGGTGGATGATTAAGGTGTCTGTGGGGGGAACATCTTTCCTCCCGAAGCAGACTGGGCAGCTGAGGGGCGGGATGTCACATGTGTCGTGAGAGATGGCAGCTGAGGGACGGGATGTCACATGTGTCATGAGAGATGGCTGAGTAGAGCACCAGCTAGGAGTGCAAGCCTGCTCCTGTAATGCCTGCTGGATTTAAGCTTCCAGTGACGTCACTGGAAACTTTAAATGGTGGGATTTCTCCCACACCGCCTTAGGGAACAAATACGAACAGGCAAGTCTAACAAAGGGATCCGTGTGTTTTGCTTCTGCCTGAACATTCACAAGGGATATTCTCAGAGATATGGGAGATACATGAACATGTACGTTAAGTGTGTCCAGCTTTCTGGGGACAGGAAGGAAACGCAAAAGTACAGGTTCCCTGTGGGCCAGCTTCGACCTCAGCAGTTCTGATGCATTAGCTGATTTCTGCCTTATTAGCTGTTTTCTGCCTTCCAAATCAGTCCCTGCTACAGGTCCTTCAAAGTCACCCCTAGACTGGCGACAAGGACATGGAGACAAACGGGTGTCGCACGGCTTGTCTGAGTGGCAGGCAAGCTTGCCTGGCAGTCGCAAGACGAACATCATGCTCAACAAAAGAATTATGCAGACCCCACGATTCTCGAACTGAACTCAAAAAACACAAGAAAAACAAAATCTAGAGAAGGGGTGTGTCCTATTTCATAGATGGAGAAAATGGGACCTTTTTAAATAAGTGACTTAGCAAATGTTAAATCAGGGTGTCTCTGTAGGTGAGACTTCTGTCCACCTGCAGAGTCCTGGTATTGGAAAGAGCAGAGCCCTGTTGGGACACGTGGATACGTCAACCCTCCCAGCCACCTAGGACCCAGCCACCCCGTGGGTGTGTGTGTGTGGAAGGAAGCAGCCTTGGGGAACAGCTCTTGGCCCAGACAACAAACAGACTCAGATGGATCCTATCAACAAAATGTTGGTGGTGATAAATGTCACATTGCAGGCTCATAGCAGGGAGTAGACGAATGGACCTGTGCAGTGAGTGGACACTGCCCTGTCTCCTCACAGATGGCTGCCTTCTGGCTCCAGGGCTCTGGCCAGCAGCCCTGTGCTATGGCCATGACCTACTTTCAGTTCAGCTGGTTAGCCGTATGGCCTATTTCTTTTCCTACAGAATTATTTCCTAACATTGGCTGGGTATGACACCGGGCACACAGCATTGATGCGCTTGGATGTAAAGAAAGAAAAACCCGTCTAAACTCACAGACCGGGAAAAATTTCTGAGGCCGGGAAAAATTAAGATCAGAGTCTCAGAAGGTTCTCTGCTTGCATTCACGTTAGTTTCCTTTCTACAACTGCCCCCAAATTGTGTGTGTGTGTATTGTGGAGGCTGTGGGTTGCTGTACCAAGTGCTTTCCCAACTACTACCTATTAGAATACAGTCTTTCCCAAGCTTGCTTTGCACAGTGGCATCTTAACTTGCCAATAAAAATCCCACTGCCCACAGAGGGCCCTGCTGCGGGATTCAAGCAAAGAGTGAGACTGTTGGTGAGAGATGTTAAGGTGGTAATTACGCAAGGTAATTAGACCCTGTTGAAAGAGCAGAGCGGCAAAGCAGTGCGTGATAAAGGGGCTGCCCAGACAACTAAATGGCTGTAATTAGATACAAAAGCTCCCATTCTCTCTTCCTTTCTGCTTCTCAGGCTTTCCTGATTCTCAAGCCCAGACCTGCAGGTCCTCGTTTCCCCACCCCACCCCCACGCAGCCCCGGAGACCTGGGGAGTGTTCTGTCCCTCAGCAAGCAACCTCCCCCTGCTCTGTGCCTCGGAGTCCTTTATCTTTTTCTCTACCTTATTACACTCTCCCCCAAAACAGAGCTGCAAACTCTAAGGATTTTCAGAGCATACGGTTACAAAAAGCAGCCAGCCTGGAAGTCAAAAAGCTTACTTCTGCCGGCCTTGAGCTTTTAGGTCCCGGCTCTCCTCGGAAATTGATTGGAGCACCACCCACTGTGGGCTTTGACTCCTGCCTTAGATGATCTCTTCAACACACGCACTGGAATGCATCACTCTTTTGCTCAAAGCCCTCCCGGGCTTCCCAGTGTACACACAGTGGCCCCTGGGCTCCTTCCCTGGCAGCTGTGTCCTCGGTGATCTGACCTCGTTCTCCCTCTCCGCCGCCGCCGCAAGACGCGGTGTGCCTGCTTTGGTCTGACTCCTCTGTCATGTTCCCAGCCTGTCCACTCCGCACTGGCCAGTCCTTACTCCCATCATGCCCTGTGGGTCTCAGCTGAAATGTCACCTCCCCACGGAAGTCTTCCTTCACCTTGGCGCCAGCTGTTCTGTCTCTTTGGAGCTTTCGTTTTTTCTTCAGACCACTAAACCACAACCGAACAACTTGCCTGTCTCTTGTTGTTCCCCGCCTCCCCGCCAGGCTGCAGGCTCCCCTTGAGAGTAGATGTTCTTTTTCACTATTAAAGGGATGCATCTGGAGTCCTTCAACCAGTGGTGAGCGGAAACAACAACACATTACTATTTCTCCTGTACTTGGGCAGCCACGTTCATTTTTCTTTTCCTTTTTCTTTATTATTATTATTATTATTATTATTATTATTATTATTATTTTGAGACAGGGTTTCTCTGTGTAGCCCTGGCTGTCTTGGAACTCACTCTGTAGACCAGGCTGGCATCGAACTCAGAAAGCCACCTGCCTCTGCTTCCCGAGTGCTAGGATTAAAGGCGTGTGCCACCACAGCCTGACGTTCATTTTTCAACACCTGTCAGTTTGCCTCTGGTTTCAGTAATCACTCCCGACCCAGGCCTCCACATTACTGCCTGGGGTTACTCGCTACTTTGCTTTCTATCACAAATAAACACCTCTACCAAAGCAACTCAGAGAGGAAAGGCTTTATATCAAGGGGGAATCCCGGGCAGGAGCTAAAACCTGGAGATGGGAACTGAAGCTTGGAAGGGTGCTGCTTACTGGTTTGCTCCCCGGGTTTTAGGCAGACTTGATTATGCCAACTAGGACCACAGGATGGCACCACCCACAGCGGAATGGGCCCTCGACATGAATCCTTGGTAAAATGTCCTCTAGACTTGCCCACAGGGTATTCTGACGATGGCATTCCATACGCGAGTGCGGTTTCTTCTTTCCGGATGATTCCTGCTTCTGTCAAGTTGACAAAAACAAAAACAAAACCACCCAACAACACACCTGGACTCCATTCACTCAATAACATCCCTGAGGGGTCTACCAGCCCAGCTCAGAAGGGATACTTTGACCAGGTGGAACACATTTCTAACTTAATGGGAAAGCAGGCATAGAACTCAGTAAGGTGGTTCCCGACATGGTAGAACAGAAGAGAACTATATGTCCCCAGGGATGGAGAGGGTAGAGATGGTGATGGTAGGGGTGGGGAGGGGAGGAGGGAGGAGGGAGGAATGGAGAGGGTATGGATGGAAAAGGTAAGGTAGAAGGTGGAGACTGTAAGGTTTGAAAAAGCAGGGATGAATAGTTTAGAAATGGAGAGGAGAGGATAGAGAGGGTGCAAATGGGGAGGATGCAGATGGAGAGGATGCAGATGGGGAGAACCGGTGAAGAGGGTTAGGGTGGTTACGGTGGGGGTGAAGAGTGTAGGAATTGAGAAAGTGTGGGGGTGGCCAGGGTAGGGATAAAGAAGGTAAACATGGTGTGTAGGGAAAGAGAGGGTGGGCAAGAAGGGTTGGGATGCTGAGGGGGAGAGAGTCAGGGTGGAGAGTCTATTTTTGGAAAGATTAGGCATCTCCACACCACTGAAGGTTCTGGCCAAGTGTACAATAAATGACTCTCAAGCAACTGTCTTCAGGAGTTCCCAAAAAGATAAGCAGCAGCGTCTGAGGGGAGTCTGGGACAGATGAGGTCGTTTAGATGCACAAGCTGGACAGCTATGATGCGAGTTTGGTTTGGGCCGAGGTACAGCTTGTGGGTCAGGGTGGGTGGGGCGGGCATTTCCGGGATGCGTCCATGGAAACTGAGTCCCTGCTTCACTGGTCTCTAAGGAGCTGAGTGACCTTGTTTCCTATTCTCTGGCTGGTTGGTACTTAACTAAAGCCGAACTCATCATACTTTGTACTTTTTCCACGAGCACCCAACCCCTCCACCCACTGCCCCACAGCACCAATACACTGGATAGTCACATTTTCCCTAACAAAGCAAGTGCTCTGAAGAAAAATGCAGCTAGTGGGAAGTGTGCTCAGTGGATCTGTGCTCTGATGTGGTCATAACTTCGAAAGGGAGGAACTGAGGCAGGTTAGCACCATGGCTTATATTATTAATCATCATACCCATGTCAGACTATGCACCCCAAAGCGATGTTACCTTTGTTAACAAGGATTCGCTTCTAACTTCACTTCTAACAAGCGAAGGCCTTGTTAGAGATCCTTTGTGCCGTGTTTTCTAATAGTTTCTACCACTTTCTAATTGTAAGACATCCATAGCTGGGCAGTAGTTCTCAACCTTCCGAGTGCTGTGACCCTCTAATTCAGTTCCTCGAGTTGTGATGTCCTCAACCATAAAATTACTTTCATTTCTACTTCAGAATTAATTTTGCTACTGCTATGAACCACAATCGCATATTGTAGGAATCATAATATCTGTGTTTTCCGATGGTCTTCAGGGACCCTTGCAGAAGGGTCTTTTGACCCCAGGGGCCTCAACCCCCAGGTTGAGCACTTCTGATCTACAGCAAGGCAAGTACTCTGCCTCTGGCCTGATCCATAGATACCTTCTGCAGTTACTGTATCCATGCCAACAGACAGAAAGATGCATCATGAGAGAGATGATGCCTAAAGAAGTTCAAGAGTGCTACACAAGAGGCTGTAGATATTCGGAGTCAATAAAAGTGCTTGTCACACATACACATGAGGACCTGAGTCTAAATGCTAAGCATGTACAGAATCCACGCCCAGTGATGCACACGTGGGTCCCTGGAACTTACTGGCTGGCCGATCAGTGGGCTCCAGAGTTAGCAAGAGACCTTTTCTCAAAAAAAAAAAAAAAAAAAAGTGAAGAGCCAGTTGAGACACCTGAAACTGACCTCTGACCTCTTACCTCCACATGCACACACCCATGTGTGCACACACTCATAAACATACACATCATCTCAAATACAGAGACACATGAACACGCACATAAACAGACACACACATGCCCATACTTGCACACATCCATATGTACACACTTTCACTCCAACATATCTTATAAACGCACACACATAGACATGTGTGCGCACATGCATTCTACCTGAAGGCTGCTTCTGGTGGACACGGTTCTGGAGGAGCTCTGAGTGAATCTCCTCAGGAAATGAACTAGCTGGACAGTTGGTGAGGAATCAGCAGAACCATGGTAGAAAGCTACTCTGCCACTGCTCAGGTGTGAGGTGGGGCTGGGACTGAAGGAGGACAGTGGAGAAGAGTCAACACAGGTACGAACAATGCAGAGACTTTTCTGGATGGGCAGAGCTGCCAGCATTTATACACCTGCCCCCATACCTAGCTTAGAGGCGTAACAAGAGCTGAGTGTGCTTGAGGTCTGCAGCATGAGGTCTGCAGCATAGCTTCTTGCCTGCTCACAAGGAAAAAGGCGTAGGGTGGGCACAGCACATTGAGAGCAGGCGCCCTCACCTGGCTGATAATGAGCCTAGGTTCTACACCGGGGCAGGTAAGCTGCTGAGAACTGAAGTTGCTGCTCACTAGCTCTGTTCGTGACTCGGGAGGGACAGCTGCTGCATATTGCCCCGACACTACTCTGAATCCAGTAAGCAGAGACGGTCCGTTGAGTCGGAATTAGTCTATCCAATAGAGGGTCCTAGAATTGACTCATCTGAGGTTGCTACAGGAAATGCCACTCTGAAGGCCTCTCAGAAACCTTGGAGGTTTTGGGGGAAGACAACTAGGAGGAGTTTAGTACTTCCTGGGAGACAGAGGCAAACCCAGAGCAGGAAGTCTACCAGGAAGAGTCAGCTGAACAGAGCCTGAGGGGGGTCAGGACTCTGCTCAGGATTGTCTCCTGAGCTGCCTTCCATAACTACCCTCACGTAAGCGTCTGGCAACCGTCCCTCTGTCTCTGCATGTCTGGGGACCGATGTTCAGGTCTGAAGGTCAGAATAAAGTGGGAGGAGGGAACTGAAGAGCATGAACACGCAAATTTAGCCAGTCACAGCTCTGGACACTAAAATATAGACTACTTATTGCAAAAAAAAAAAAAAAAGGCTCCTTTTTTGTGTTCGATGCAAAATGCTGTAGAACATCACAAGCAGGAATTCAAAGGAAACAGCTCAAAATAAGAAATTTGCATAATGTTCGTTGCACAGTTTTTTCAATAACAAAATATCTTACCTATAATGCCCAGCAATAGAGGTTATGTTGCTCAGATAATTTCCATGTCATGGTGGTTTGTTCCCGACAAAACTCAGCTAAAATGTGGTTGTTACTGTAACCGTGTTGGGAGATGGGATAAATTCTCCCAGGAACCAATTATCCTGAAACTGGATGACTAGAAAGTCCTCGGCTCAGGCTCTGCTGCGCGCGCACACGTGTGCCTTTCATCCTAGCACTTGGCAGTGGGTGGCAGTTGTGGCCAGCTTGGTCTACAGAACAAATTCCAGGAAAGCCAGGGGTACACAAAGAAACCCTGTCTCAAATAACCAAATAAATACTTAAATACATAAATAAATGTGCACGCATGGCTCCCTTTGAAGGAATAAATGAGTGAATGAATGAATGAATGAATGAATAAAGTGCTTGGCTCCTTTTGCCTTCTCTTATTTGTTTGTCCACCAAGCCGCACCACGGGCTGTCTTAAGAGCAAGGCACGAGGCTCTCACTGAGTCTCATAACTTCCCAGCTTCTGGAGCTCCCAGCTAAAGAAACCTATTTTCAAGACTGAACTTCCAAGTCTCAAGTGTCCCGTGACAGCAAAAAGGAAATGACCTTAGACAACACGTTGTATGCAGTACTCACAGTGACCCCCCCCCATATAAATCAAATTGGTTCAAAGACCATATGATTATGTTGAGCACATGAATGGTGTAAAAATGATTGTTAAAACTACCGTCTGGGCTTCTCCATCTCAGCACTGCTGGGATTTCTTATTACAGTGTGTGCTTGAGTTCACACATGGCGCAGCACATATGTGGAAGACTGAGGATAACTCTTGGGAGTGGGCTCTCTCCAACCACTGTGTGGACCGGGGGGAAGTTGTGTGACATTATCCGGCAGTCAGCTGTGGCAGCGGATGCGGTTTCAGATTAGACAACCTTTACTGTGGGGGAGGAGTTACCCAGTACTTTCATGAGAGTCAACAGAAACAGTGATCTCCACCATGAGAGGTCAGGCGCTACTTCCAGCCCCATCTCCCCTAGTCACTGTCAAAAATAACACATTGCTAAATCTCAAAATAACGCTGAATCTTCCTGAGAGAGAGAGAGAGAGAGAGAGAGAGAGAGAGAGAGAGAGAGATTAGTTTAGTTTACCTCGACTGGTATAACACAATATTCCATGAGAGCTTGACCAGCTGTTTTAAAACTTTTGGTGTGTTGATGAGAGGTATCGTGCCTCTGTAGAGTGTTTGCATAGTGTGTTTGGGTTCAACCCCATCTTCTCTATCCCACAAGCATACCCAGAAGTAAATATAAATTGCACAAAACAAGACAGTAAAACTCTATATTAACTGAAGAGTTTGAGGTATAGTTTATATTTTCTACAATTTTAGCAGTAAAAATAGCTCAATGTGAAAGCAGGTCAAAGTAAAAATGTGTTTTGTTTTTGTTTTTTTCGAAATAGGGTTTCTCTGTGTAGCTCTGGCTATACTGGAACACACTCTGTAGTCCAGGCCAGCCTAGAACTCAGAAACCTGCCTGCCTCTGTCTCCCAAGTGCTGGGATTAAAGGCATGAACCACAACCTCCTGGCCCACACCTGCTACATTCCTGAGACTTTATCTAGAGAAAAGTCGCAGTGAGCTATTGCCACTTTGTTTCCAACCCAATTCCCCAGTAAAAGAAAGCTCAACCCAATCAGTTAACAAAACAGGCTACAAGCCTAGATTGGGCAGATCTCCCACTCCACTGCTCTATTTCCATATATATTATTCCATATGACTTGAGGTTTCTCCAGGCCTCCAGCTTTTCTCTCTGGGGAGAATGAAAACAATTGGGCAGGAGGAAGTGGGAGGAGCTACAGGAGTGGGCGTGTCTGAAGTGATTGCTCCATGCATGCCTGCTGCTCCTCCTCTGTGCAGGATCCCATCTTTTTTCCCCCGTTTTCTGGGAAGCTTTGTGAAGACAGGGTCATCTCAGGAAATCTTCTCAAGCTCAGTTCCACATTCGGGCACCATTCTGTTGCTGCCAGCAGCTACTGCAAACTGGGTTCCCAGAACAGAAGCTGAGGGAAAGATAGGGAAGCAGGGCAAAGAAAGGAAGACCAGGGCGATGTTTGCCACTCAAGGCCAAAGCAGCTTTTGTTGCTTTTTTGGGATGTCATGTGTGCTATCTTGTCCTCTTAACAAGAAGCTTCTGCTGTTCTTCTGGGATGTCATTTAAGATATCTTCATATATGTTGGCTATAGAGAAAGGGTTCTGTGATGTAACTGTGTCCAAAACCTTGGTATAGGCCCACAGGGGAGAGTGGCTTTGAAGAGCCAGAAGCTATATCTTGTGAAGAGGAGCACAGTAGGCTCTTATGTTCATTATGATCCGGGTCTCCAGGAAAACTTTTCTTTTTTGGATGGACTTGCCTGGTCCTCCCGACACACCTCACTTGTTCAGAAATATCTCTGATATCAGACACATCCCACAAAGCGAGGAAGGAGTCAAAGCAGGAGCCTTTCTCTGCTTCATGAACATAGGATTGGTTTATAAGAGAAATTATAGTGATGGGCGATTGCCCGAAAGAACATTTTGATACAAATCCTGCAGACCTGTGGCCAAAGCTTCTGCACTTTGCCATTCCCAGATCTGCTTTTCTGAAATAACTCCCACTTTAACCAACAAAGCAATAAGTACTGCTTCCCAAAAGGAAACGAAGATCATGAGTTTGACACAGAGAAACTTGCCAACTGGTTTATAGGACTAAGCTCTTCCTTCAGGACCTTGTAAAATAGTAGCAGGAAGTACATGGTGAACAGTTGTGACAAATTGTTTAATATAACCAGTTATGTCCAAGCATTGGAGAAACAAAAGTTTCCTTCATCATATACTTCAAAAATTTCACATACCAGGGTGGTGACCATGGAGATTGGTCTGACCACAGTGGACTGCAGCACTCCTAGCTTGCACTGAAAGAGCAGCATCTCTCCCATTGCCCATGGTGGACAGCAGCACAGTGGAGGGTGGTGGTTTTGCTCATCTTTAGATTCCAGGTGTAGTATCCGGTTTGGGAATCAGATTGTCAGAGAGTTGATAAGGAATATGATGAAGTTATAGATGACATAAGCTTCGAAACACTCCCTCCAGGTGTCCGCTTATATTGCAATTTTGGGATACTTCAAAGCCACCCAACTATCCAAACTGTATATTGGGACCATCCAAAGGATTCTTATGATTGTTTTTGGATGTTCAGGTTGATTATAATGCACCAGATGGTGAAGGATCCCAAACATGGACAGGGGGATGGTCAAGAGCAGGCACATCCCAGCAATGAACCAAGCCTTTTTGTATATGCCAACGTTCGGTTTTTGAACGCCAAATAGAAATAGAAACAGCGACCAGAAGAGCAGCTACATAAAGGAGTACCAGCAGGGGTCTGATCCATCTCCTCCAGTTGTTTTGATTACATGTTCAAGACATTTTGAAACAAATTCTCTTTAATCAGCCGAGTCAACAAACTAAACCAAGACTTTGGAAGTTAGCTTTCTCAGTTGTCTTCTCCACAGGTGCTGTGGTCAGAACCTCCAAGGTAGAGGAACTCATCTTCAGACAAGTCCACTTCCGTTTCGGTTCAGAGGCTAACAGCCAATGATTTGCTCTGAGTTTCAAGTTGAACTAACCTTGTCCAGCAACACAAAGTATTGTGATTGGTGAGCAACAGAGGAGGGCATGACTGTAACCTAGGTTACCGGGAGGGTGTGGCAAGGGCTGCAGAGGAGGGTAGAGAAGGATTTCTGGTATGTCTAATTTACCGAGTCTTAGTGGTGCCCTAAGAGGGCTCAGGAAGTTGTAGGAACTAGAGACAATTCAGAAACACCTCCAGCATTCCATTTTTGTTGTTGTTGTTGTTTGGTGTTTTTTTTTTTTCGAGACAGGCTTTTTCTGCATAGTTCTGGCTGTCCTGGACACTCACTCTGTAGACCAGGCCAGCCTGGAACTCAGAAATCCACCTGCCTCTGCCTCCCAAGTGCTAAGATTAAAGGCTTGCGCCACCACCGCTGGACTCATACCTGCTACATTCCTGAGACTTCATCTAAAGAAAAGTCACAGTGAGCTGTTGCTACTTTATTTCCAACCCAGTTCCCCAGTAAAAGAAAGCTCGAATCAGTTAACAAAACAGGCTACAAGCCTAGATTGGGCAGATCTCCCACTCCACTGCTCTGTTTCCATCTATATTATCCCATATGATTTGAGGTTTCTCCAGGTCCCCAGCTTCTCTCTCTGGGGAGAATGAAAATGATTGGGCAGGAGGAAGTGGGAGGAGCTACGGGAGTGGGCGTGTCTGAAGTGATTGCTCCAAGCAAGCCTGTTGCCCCTCCTCCTTGCAGGATCCCATCTTTTTCCCTTTTCTGGGAAGCTTTGTGAAGACAGGGTCACCTCAGGAGATCTTCTCAAGTCCAGTCCCACATTTGGGCGCCATTCTGTTGCTGCCAGCAGCTATTGCAAACTGGGTTCCCAGAACAGAAGCTGAGGGAAAGATAAGGAAGCCGCGAAAAGAAAGGAAGGCCAGAGCGACATTTGCTGATCGAGGCCCAAGAAGCTTTTGTTGCTTTTTTGGGATGTCATGTGTGCTATCTTGTCCTCTAACAAGAACTTTCTTCTGTTCTTCTAGGATGTCATTTAAGATATCTTCATATCTGATGGCTATAGAGAGATAGGGCTCTGTGATGTAACTGTGTCCAAAACCCTGGTATAGGCCCACTGGGGAGAGTGGCTTTGAAGAGCCAGAAGCTATATCTTGGGAAGGACCAGGAAAGTAGGCTCAAATGTTCATTATGATCCGGGTCTCCAGAAAAACATTTCTCTTTTGGATAACCTTGCACTGTCCTCCTGACATGCATCACTTGTTCAGAGTATCTCTGAAATCAGACACATCCCACATAGCGAGAAAGGAGTCAAAGCAGGAGCCTCCCTCTGCCTCATGCACATAGGGTTGGTTTATAGGAGAAATTATACTGATGGGCGATTGCCCCAAAGAACATTTTGAAGCAAATCCTGCAGGTCTGTGGCCACAGCTTCTGCACTTTGCCATTCCCAGGTCTGCTTTTCTAAAATAACTCCCACATTAACCAACAAAGCAATAAGTACTGCTTCCCAAAAGGAAACGAAGACCACGAGTTCGACACAGAGAAACGTGCCAACGGGTTTTATAGGACTAAGCTCTTCCTTCAGGATCTTGTAAAATAGTAGCAGGAGGTACACGCATGGTGGACAGTTGTCACAAATTGTTTAATATAACCAGATATGTCCAAGTATTGGAGAAACGAAAGTTTCCTTCATCGTATACCCCAAGAATTTCACATACCAGGGCGGTGACGGTGGACATTGGTCTGACCACGGTGGACGGCAGCACTCCCAGCTTGCACTGACAGAGCAGCGTTTCTCGCTTCAGCCATGGTGGACAGCAGCACAGTGGAGGGAGGTGGTTTTGCTGATTGTTAGCTTCCAGGTGTAGTATTGAGTTTGGGAATCAGATTGTCAGATAGTTGGTAAGGAATATGATGAAGTTATAGATGACATAAGCTTCGAAACACTCCCTCCAGGTGTCCACGTATATTACAATTTTGGTATATTTCAAAGCCACCCAACTATCCAAAGTGTATATTGGGACCATCCAAAGGTTGCTTATGATCAGTTTTTGAAGTTCAGGTTGCGTGTAATGCACCAGATGGTGGAGGATCCCAAACATGGACACGAGTCTGGTCAAGAGCAGGAACACCCCAGCAATGAATCAAGCCTTTTTGTGTATGCCAACATTCAGTTTTTGAAACGGCCAAATACAAATAGGAACAGCGACCAGAAGAGCAGCTACATAAAGGAGCACCAGCAGGGGTCGGATCCATTTCCTCCAATTATTTCTATTACATGTGCAAGCCATTTTCAGAAACAAACTCTCTTTAATCAGGCGAGTCAACGAACTAAACCAAGACTTTGACAAGTTCCCTTTTTCAGGTGTCTTCTCCACAGGCGCATTGGTCAGAACCTTCACAGTAGAGGAACTCATCTTCAAATGACAAGTCCTCTTCTGTTTCCCTTCAGAGGCTAACAGCCAAAGATTTGCTCTGAGATTCAAGTTGAGCTAACCTTGTCCAGCAACACAACTCATTGTGATTGGTCAGCAACGGAGGAGGGCATGACTGTAACCTAGGTTACTGGGAGGGCATGGCGAGTGCTGCAGAGGAGGGTAGGGAAGGATTTCTGGTATCTCTAATTTACCTAGTCTTAGTGGTGCCCTGCGAGGGCCCCGGAAATTGTAGGAACTGGGGGTAGTTTCACAAACACTTGCTGCATTCCATTTTGTTGTTGTTGTTTTGAGAGAGGGTTTCTCTGTGTAGCTCTGGCTGTCCTAGAACTCACTCTGTAGACCAGGCCAGCCTGGAACTCAGAAATCTGCCTGCCTCTGCCTCCTAAGTGCTGGGATTAAAGGCGTGTGCCACCACCACTGGACCCACACCTGCTACATTCCTGAGTCTTCATCTAAAGAAAAGTCGCAGTGAGCTATTGCTACTTTGTTTCCAACCCCAATAAAAGAAAGCTCAACCCAATCAGTTAACAAAACAGGCTACAAGCCTAGATTGGGCAGATCTCCCACTCCACTGCTCGATTTCCATCTATATTATCCCACTTAACTTGTGGTTTCTCCAAACCCCCAGCTTTTCTCTCTGGGGAGAATGAAAATGATTGGGCAGGAGGAAGTGGGAGGAGCTACAGGAGTGGGCGTGTCTGAAGTGATTGCTCCATGCACAACTGTTGCCCCTCCTCCGTGCAGGATCCCATTTTTCCCTTTGCTGTGAAGCTTCGCTAAGACAGGGTCAGGATCTCTTCTCAAGTCCAGTCCTGCGTTCCGGTGCCATTCTGTTGCTGCCAGTAGCTACTGCAAATGAAGGCCAGGGCGACATTTACCGCTCGAGGCCAAAGAAAATTTTGCCGCTTTTTTAAGATGTCATGTGTGCTATCTTGTCCTCTAACAAGAAGCTTCTTTTGTTCTTCTAGGATGTCATTTAAGATATCTTCGTAGATGATGGCTATATAGATAGGGCTTTGTGATGTAAGTTTGTCTTTGAAGAGCCAGAAGCTATATCTTGTGAAGAGGAGCACAGTAGGCTCTTATGTTCATTATGATCTGGGTCTCCAGGAAAACTTTTCTTTTTTGGATGGCCTTGCATGGTCCTCCCGACACACCTCACTTGTTCAGAAATATCTCTGATATCAGACACATCCCACATAGCGAGGAAGGAGTCAAAGCAGGAGCCTTTCTCTGCTTCATACACGTAGGATTGGTTTATAGGAGAAATTATAGTGATGGGCGATTGCCCCAAAGAACATTTCGATACAAATCCTGCAGACCTGTGGCCAAAGCTTCTGCACTTTGCCATTCCCAGGTCTGCTTTTCTGAAATAACTCCCACTTTAACCAACAAAGCAATAAGTACTGCTTCCCAAAAGGAAACGAAGACCATGAGTTTGACACAGAGAAACTTGCCAACTGGTTTTATAGGACTAAGATCTTCCTTCAGGACCTTGTAAAATAGTAGCAGGAAGTACATGGTGAACAGTTGTGACAAATTGTTTAATATAACCAGGTATGTCCAAGCATTGGAGAAACAAAAGTTTCTTTCATAATATACTTCAAAAATTTCACATACCAGGGCAGTGATGGTGGACATTGGTCTGACCACGGTGGACGGCAGCACTCCCAGCTTGAACTGACAGAGCAGCATTTCTCCCATTGCCCATGGTGGACAGCAGCACAGTGAAGGGAGGTGGTTTGACTGATTTTTAGCTTCCAGGTGTAGAATCGAGTTTGGGAATCAGATTGTCAGATAGTTGGTAAGGAATATGATGAAGTTATTGATGACATAAGCTTCGAAACACTCCCTCCAGGTTTCTGAGTATGTTGCAAATTTGGGATATTTCAAAGCCACCCAACTATCCAAACTGTATATTGGGACCATCCAAAGGTTGCTTATGATCGGTTTTTGAAGTTCAGGTTGACTGTAATGCACCAGATGGTAGAGGATCCCAAACATGGACACGGGGATGGTCAAGAGCAGAAACATGCCAACCTTCTGTTTTTGATACTGCCAAATACAAATAGGAACAGCGACCAGAAGAGCAGCTACATAAAGGAGTACCAGCAGGGGCCGGATCCATCTCCTCCAGTTATTTCTATTACATGTGCAAGCCATTTTCATAAACAAATTCTCATTAATCAGCCAAGTCAACGAACTAAACCAAAACTTTGGCAAGTTCCTTTTTTCAGGTGTCTTCTCCAAAGGTGCCCTGGTCAGAACCTCCATGGTAGAGGAACTCATCTTCAGACGACAAGTCCACTTCGTTTCCCTTCTGAGGCTAAGAGCCAATGATTTACTCTGAGTTTCAATTTGAGCTAACCTTGTCCAGCAACACAAACCATTGTTGTTGGTGAGCAAAGGAGGAGGGGGAGACTGTAACCTAGGTTACCGGGAGAGCATGGTGAGTGCTGCAGAGAAGGGTAGGGAAGGATTTCTGGTATCTGTAATTTACCTAGCCTTAGTGGTGCCTAAGAGGGCCCGGAAGTTGTAGGAACTGGGGTAGTTTCAGAAACACCTGCTGCATTCCATTTTTTGTTGTTGTTGTTGTTTTGAGAGAGGGTTTCTCTGTGTACCCCTTGCTGTCCTGGAACTCACTCTGTAGACCAGGACAGCCTGGAATTCAGAAATCTGCCTGCCTCTGCCCCCCAAGTGCAGGGATTAAAAGGCATGCACCACTGCTGCAGGCCCACCTGTGCTACATACCTGAGACTTTAGTAGTGAGGTGTTGCTACTTTGTTTCCAACCCAATTTCCCAGTAAAAGAAAGCTCGAATCAGTTAACAAAACAGGCTACAAGCCTAGATTGGGCAGTAGGCTTCCCACTCCACTGCTCTGTTTCCATCTATATTATCCCACGTAACTTGCAGTTTCTTCAGGCCCCCAGCTTCTCTCTCTGGGAAGAATGAAAATGATTGGGCAGGAGGAAGTGGGAGGAGCTACAGGAGTGGGCGTGTCTGAAGTGATTGCTCCATGCAGGCCTGTTGCCCCTCGTCTGCAGGATCCCATCTTTTTCCATTTTCTGTGAAGCTTTGCGAAGACAGGGTCACATCAGGAGATCTTCTCAAGCCCAGTCCCGCATTCGAGCACCATTCTATTGCTTCCAGCAGCTACTGCAAACTGGGTTCCCGGAACAGAAGCTGAGGGATCGATAGGGAAGCAGCGAAAAGAGATAAAGGCCAGGGCCACGTTTGCTCATCGAGGCCAAAGCAGCTATTGTTGCTTTTTTGGGATGTCATGTATGCTATCTTGTCCTCAACAAGAAGCTACTGCTGTGCTTCTGGGATGTCATTTAAGATATCTTCATATAATTGACTATAGAGATAGGGCTCTGTGATGTAACAGTGTGACCAAAACCTTGGTATAGGCTCACTGGGGAGGGTGGCTTTGAAGAGCCAGAAGCTATATCTTGTGAAGAGGAGCAAAATAGGCTCTTATGTTCATTATGATGCAGGTCTCCAGGAAAACATTTATTTTTTTGGATGGCCTCCCATTTTCCTCCCGACATGCCTCACGTGTTCAGAAATATCATCTCTGATATCAGACATATCCCACATAGCGAGGAAGGAACCAAAGCAGGAGCCTTCCCCCGCTTCATGCACATAGGGGTTATAAGAGAAAGTATACTGATGGGCGATTGACACAAAGCAAATTTCGATGCAAATTATGGAATCCTTCAGGCAGTGCTGGAGAGATGGCTCAGCAGTTAAGAGTACTGACTGATCTTCTGAAGTTACCGAGTTCAAATCACAGAAACCACATGGAGATTCACAGCTATCCATAATGAGATCTGATACCCTCTTCTGGAGTGTCTGAAGACGGCTACAGTGTACTCACATATAATAAATAAATTTTAAAAAAAGAAAAAAGAAACCTACGTGAGATATTATCTCAAAAAGTTAATAAAACAATTACTTAAAAAAAGAAAGAAAGAAATCCTGCAGGCCCATGGCCACAGCTTATGTACTTTGCCATTCCCAGGTCTGCTTTGAAATAACTGCCACTTTAACCAACAAAGCAATAACTGCTTCCCAAAAGGAAACAAAGACCATCAGTTTGACATAGATAAACTTGCCAACCGGTTTTATAGGACTAAGCTCTTCCTTCAGGACCTTGTAAAGTAGTAGCAGGAAGTACATGAGAAACCCTTGTGAAATTGCTTAATATAACCACGTATGTCCATGCATTGTAGAAATTAAAATTTCCATCGTATACCCCAAGAATTTCACATACCAGGGTGGTGACGGTGGAGATTGGTCTGACCACGGTGGACTGCAGGACTCCCAGCTTGCACTGAAAAAGCAGCATCTCTCCCATTGCCCATGGTGGACAGCAGCACAGTGGAGGGAGGTGGTTTGGTTGATTTTTACCTTCCAGGTGTAGTATCGAGTTTGGGAATCAGATTGTCAGACAGTTGGTAAGGAATATGATGAAGTTATAGATGACATAAGCTTCGAAACACTCCCTCCAGGTATCCACATATATTGCAATTTTGGGATATTTCAAAACCACCCAACTATCCAAACTTTATATTGGGACCATCCAAAGGATTCTTATGATTGGTTTTTGAAGTTCAAGTTGATTACAATGCACCAGATGTTTAAGGATCCCAAACATGGACACAGAGTTGGTCAAGAACAGGAACATCCCAGAAATGAACCAAGCCTTTTTGTGTATGCCAACATTCGGTTTTTTGAATGCCAAATTCAAATAGGAACAGCGACCAGAAGAGCAGCTATGTAAAGGAGTATCAGCAGGGGTTTGATCCATCTCCTCCAGTTGTTTTGATTACATGTTCAAGACATTTTGAGAAACAAATTCTCTTTAAGCAGCCAAGTCAACGAACTAAACCAAGACTTTGGAAGTGACCTTTTTCAGTTGTCTTCTCCAGAGGTGCTGAGGTCAGAACTTCCAAGGTAGAGGAACTCACACTCAGACAAGTCCACTTCCTTTTCTGTTCAGAGGCTAACAGCCAATGATTTGCTCTGAGTTCAAGTTGAACTAACCTTGTCGGGCAACACAAAGTATTGTGATTGGTGAGCAACAGAGGAGGGCATGACTGTAACCTAGGTTACCGGGAGGGTGTGGCAAGGGCTGCAGAAAAGGGTAGAGAAGGATTTCTGGTATGTCTAATTTACCGAGTCTTAGTGGTGCTCTAAGAGGGCTCAGGAAGTTGTAGAAACTGGGGACGATTCAGAAACACCTCCTGCATTCCGTTTTTGTTGTTGTTGTTTGTTTTTTCGAGACAGGCTTCTCTGTATAGCTCTGGCTGTCCTGGAACTCACTCTGTAGACCAGGCCAGCCTCCAACTCAGAAATCCTCCTGCCTCTGCCTCGCAAGTGTTGAGATTAAAGGCATGTGCCACCACCGCTGGATCCACACCCCCTACATTCCTGAGACTTCATCTAAAGAAACGTTTCAGTGAGCTATTGCTACTTTGTTTCCAACCCAATTCCCCAGTAAAAGAAAGCTCAACCCAATCTGTTAACAAAACAGGCTACAAGCCTAGATTGGGCAGATCTCCCACTCCACTGCTCTATTTCCATCTGTATTATCCCATATAACTTGAGGTTTCTCCAGGTCCCCAGCTTCTCTTGGGGGGGGGGCGGGAAATGATTGGGCAGGAGGAAATGGGAGGAGCTACAGAAGGGGGCGTGTCTGAAGTGATTGCTCTAAGCAAGCCTGTTGCCCTTCCTCCTTGCAGGATCCCATCTTTTCCCCTTTTCTGGGAAGCTTTGGGAAGACAGGGTCACCTCAGGAAATCTTCTCAAGTACAGTCCCGCATTTGAGCGCCATTCTGTTGCTGCCAGCAGCTACTGCAAACTGGGTTCCCAGAACAGAAGCTGAGGGAAAGACAGGGAAGCAGCAAAAAGAAAGGAAGCCCAGGGGGACATTTGCTGATCGAGGCCCAAGAAACTTTTGTTGCTTTTTTGGGATGTCATGTGTGCTATCTTGTCCTCTAACAAGAAGTTTCTTCTGTTCTTCTAGGATGTCATTTAAGATATCTTCATATATGATGGCTATAGAGAGATAGGGCTCTGTGATGTAACTGTAAAACCCTGGTATAGGCCCACTAGGGAGAGTGGCTTTGAAGAGCCAGAAGCTATATCTTGTGAAGGACCAGGAAAGTAGGCTCGAATGTTCATTATGATCCATGTCTCCAGGAAAGCATTTCTTTTTTGGATAACCTTGCACTGTGCTCCTGACATGCCTCACTTGTTCAGAAATATCTCTGATATCAGACACATCCCACATAGCAAGGAAGGAGTCAAAGCAGGAGCCTCCCTCTGCCTCATGCACATAGGGTTGGATTATAGGAGAAATTATAGTGATGGGCGATTGCCCCAAAGAACATTTCGAAGCAAATTATGAAATCCTGTAGGCCCGTGGCCACAGCTTCTGCACTTTGCCATTCCCAGATCTGCTTTTCTGAAATAACTCCCACTTTAACCAACAAAGCAATAGGTACTGCTTCCCCAAAAGAAACAAAGACCACGAGTTTGACACAGAGAAATTTACTAACGGGTTTTATAGGACTAAGTTCTTCCTTCAGGACCTTGTAAAATAGTAGCAGGAAGTACATGGCAAACAGTTGTGGCAAATTGTTTAATAAACAGGTATGGACCGTGCGGTGGTGGCACATGCCTGTAATCCCAGCACTCTGGGAGGCAGAGGCAGGCAGATTTCTGAGTTAGAGGCCAGCCTGGTCTACAGAGTGAGTTCCAGGACAGCCAGGGCTACACAGAGAAACTCTGTCTTGAAAAATCCAAATCAAAACACAACAAACAAACAAACAGGTATGTCCAAGCATTGGAGAAACGAAAGTTTCCTTCATCGTATATTCCAAGAATTTCACATACCAGGGTGGTGATGGTGGAGATTGGTCTGACCACGGTGGACGGCAGCACTCCCAGCTTGAACTGAAAGAGCAGCATCTCTCCCATTGCCCATGGTGGACAGCAGCACAGTGGAGGGAGGTGGTTTGACTGATCTTTACCTTCCAGGTGTAGTATCGAGTTTGGGAATCAGATTGTCAGATAGTTGGTAAGAAATATGATGAAGTTATAGATGACATAAGCTTCGAAACACTCCCTCCAGGTGTCCGCTTATATTGCAATTTTGGTATATTTCAAAGCCACCCAACTATCCAAACTGTATATTGGGACCATCCAAAGGATGCTTATGATCAGCTTTTGAAGATTGGGTTGATTATAATGCACCAGATGGTGAAGGATCCCACACATGGACAAGGGGGTGGTCAACAGAAGGAATATCCCAGCAATGAACCAAGCCTTTTTGTATATGTCTACCTATGGGTTTTTAAACTACCAAATACAAATAGAAACAGCAGCCAAAAGAGCAGCTACACATAGGAGTAGCATATTCTATAGGACCACCAGCAGGGGTCGTATCCATCTCCATTTATTTTGATTACATGTGCAAGGCATTTTCAGAGACAAATTCTCTTTAAACAGTCACGTCAACGAACTAAAAAGTTCTCTTTTTCGGTTGTCTTCTCCAGAGGCGCCGTTGTCAGAATCTTCATGGTAGAGGAACTCATCTTCAGATGACAAGTCCACTTCTGTTTCCGCTCAGTGGCTAACAGCCAATGATTAGCTCTGAGTTTCATGTGGAGCTAACCTTGTCCAGCAACATAAAGCATTGTGATTGTTCAGCAACAGAGCAGTGCATAACTGGAACCTAGGATACCAGGAGGGCATGGCAAGGGCTGCAGAGGAGAGTAGGGAAGGATTTCTGGTATGTCTAATTTACCTAGTCTTAGTGATGCCCTAAAAGGGCTCCAGAAGTTGTAGGAACTGGGTATTTCAGAAACACCTGCTACATTCTTTTTTCTCTCTCTCTTTTTTCGAGATAGGGTTTCTCTGTGTAGCTCTGGCTGTCTTGGAACTCACTCTGTAGACCAGGCCAGCCTCGAACTCAGAAACCTGCCTGCCTCTGCCTCCCAAGTGCTGTGATTAAAGAGTTGCATCCCCACTGACCTGGCAATCACTTGTTACATGCCTGAGACTTCATCTAAAGAAAGGTCGTTGGGAGCTGTTGCTACTTTGTTTCCAACCCAATTCCCCAGTAAAAGAAAGCTCAACCCAATCAGTTAACAAAACAGGCTACAAGCCTAGATTGGGCAGATCTCCTACTCCACTGACATAATTCCATCTATATTATTCCATATAACTTGTGGTTTCTCCATGTCCCCAGCATCTCTCTGTGGGGAGAATGAAAATGATTGGGCAGGAGGAAGTGGGAGGAGCTACAGGAGTGGGCGTGTCTGGTGATTGCTCCATGCACTCCTGTTGTCACTCCTCTGTGCAGGATCCCATCTTTTTTCCATTTTCTTCAAAGCTTCGCGAACAGTCACCTCAGATCTTCTCAAGTCCAGTCCTGCGTTCCTGCAGCAGCTACTGCAAACTGGGTTCCTAGAACAGAAGCTGAGGGATTGGGAAGCTGCAAAAAGAAAGGAAGGCCAGGACAATGTTTGCTGCTCAAGGCCAAGGAAGATTTTGTTGCTTTTTTGGGATGTCATGTGTGCTATCTTGTCCTCTAACAAGAAGCTTCTGCTGTACTTCTGGGATGTCACTTAAGATATCTTCATATATGATGGCTATAGAGATAGGGCTCTGTGATGTAACTGTGTATCTAAAACCTTGATATAGGCCCACAGGAAAGAGTGTCTTTGAAGAACTAGAAGGTATATCTTGTGAAGAGGCGGAAAGGAGGCTCATGTGTTCATAATGATCCAGGTCTCCAGGAAAATACTTCTTTTTTGGATGACCTCACATTGTCCTCCCAACATGCCTCACATGTTCAGAAATGTCATTTCTGATATCAGACACATCCATCCCACATAGCAACGAAGGAGTCAAAGCAGTAGCCTCCCTCTGCTACAAGCACATAGGATTGGTTTATACAGAAATTATAGTGATGCCCTAAAGAACATTTCGATACAAATTCTGCAGGCCCGTGGCCACAGCTTCTGCAGTTTGCCATACCCGGGTCTGCTTTTCTAAAATAACTCCCACATTAACCAACAAAGCAGTGAGTCCTGCTTCCCAAAAGGAAACAAAGACCATGAGTTTGACAGAGAAACGTGCCAACGGGTTTTATAGGACTAAGCTCTTCCTTCAGGACCTTCTAAAATAGCAGCAGGAAGTACAAGGCAAACAGTTGTGGCAAATTGTTTAATATAACAATTATATTATGTCCAAGTATTGGAGAAACAAGTTTCCTTCATCGTATACTTCAAGAATTTCACATACCAGGGTGGTGACGGTGGAGATTGGTCTGACCACGGTGGACGGCAGCACTCCCAGCTTGCACTGACAGAGCAGCGTTTCTCCCATCGCCCATGGTGGACAGCAGCACAGTGGAGGGAGGTGGTTTTGCTGATTGTTAGCTTCCAGGTGTAGTATTGAGTTTAGGAATCGGATTGTCAGATAGTTGATAAGGAATATGATGAAGTTATAGATGACATAAGCTTCGAAACACTCCCTGCAGTGTCCACTTATATTGCAATTTTGGTATATTTCAAAGCCACCCAACTATCCAAACTGTATATTGGGACCATCCAAAGGATGCTTATGATCAGTTTTTGAAGTTCAGGTTGAGTGTAATGCACTAGACGTTGAAGGATCCCACACATGAACACAGGGATGGTCAACAGCAGGAATATCCGAGCAAGGAACCAAGCCTTTTTGTGTATGCCAGTCTTCGGTTTTTGAAACTGCCAAATACAAATAGGAACAGCGACCAGAAGAGCAGCTACATAAAGGAGTACCAGCAGGGGCCGGATCCATCTCCTCCAGTTATTTCTATTACATGTGCAAGCCATTTTCAGAAACAAATTCTCATTAATCAGTCAAGTCAACGAACTAAACCAAGACTTTGACAAATTCCTTTTTTCAGGTGTCTTCTCCAAAGGTGCCCTGGTCAGAACCTTCACAGTAGAGGAACTCATCTTCAGACGACAAGTCCACTTCCGTTTTCCTTCAGAGACTAAGAGCCAATGATTTACTCTGAGTTTCAATTTGAGCTAACCTTGTCCAGCAACATAGAGCATTGTTGTTGGTGAGCAAAGGAGGAGGGCGAGACTGTAACCTAGGTTACCGGGAGGGCATGGCGAGTGCTGCAGAGAAGGGTAGGGAAGGATTTCTGGTATCTCTAATTTACCTAGCCTTAGTGGTGCCTAAAAGGGCTCCGGAAGCTGTAGGAACTGGGGTAGTTTCAGAAACACCTGCTGCATTCCATTTTGTTGTTGTTGTTGTTGTTTTGAGGGAGGGTTTCTCTGTGTAGCTCTGGCTGTCCTGGAACTCACTGTGTAGATCAGGCCAGCCTCGAACTCAGAAATCTACCTGCCTCTGCCTCCCAAGTGCAGGGATTAAAGGGGAGCTCCACCACCACCAGCCCACAGCTGCTACATTCCTGAGACTTTAGTAGTGAAGTGTTCCTACTTTTTTTCCAACCCAATTTCCCCAGTAAAAGAAAGCTCTGCATAGTTAATAAGCTTGTAACAAGCTATAAGCCTCGATTGGGCAGATTTCCCACTCCACTGCTCTATTTCCATCTATATTATCCCACATAACTTCTCCAGGCCCCCCAGCTTCTTTCTCTGGGGAGAATGAAAATGATTGGGCAGGGGGAAGTGGGAGGAGCTACAGGAGTGGGCGTGTCTGAAGTGATTGCTCCATGCATGCCTGTTGCCCCTCCTCCGTGCAGGATACCATCTTTTTCTGTTTCCTTCGAAGCTTTGTGAAGACAGGGTCACTTCAGGAGATCTTCTCAAGCCCAGTCCCGAGTTCGGCCATCATTCTGTTGCTGCCAGAAGCTACTGCAAACTAGGTTCCCAGAACAGAAGCTGAGGGAAAGATAGGGAAGCAGCAAAAAGAAAGGAAGGCCAGGGCGACATTTGCTCATTGAGGCCAAAGAAGCTCTTGTTGCTTTTTTGGGATGTCATGTGTGCTATCTTGTCCTCTAACAAGAAGCTTCTGCTGTTCTTCTGGGATGTCATTTAAGATATCTTCATATATGTTGGCTATAGAGAATGGGCTCTGTGATGTAACTGTGTCCAAAACCTTGGTATAGGCCCACAGGGGAGAGTGGCTTTGAAGAGCCAGAAGCTATATCTTGTGAAGAGGAGCACAGTAGGCTCTTATGTTCATTATGATGCAGGTCTCCAGGAAAACATTTGTTTGGATAACCTCTCATTGTCCTCCCTATACACCTCACATGTTCAGAAATATCATCTCTGATATCAGACACATCCCACATAGCAAGGAAGGAGTCATATCAGGAGCCTTCCTCTGCCTCATGCACAAAGGGTTGGTTTATAGGAGAAAGCAGTGATGGGCGATTGCCCCAAAGAACATTTCTATTCAAATTATAAAATCCTGCAGGCCCTGTGGCCAAAGCTTCTGCACTTCGCCGTTCCCAGGTCTGCTTTTCTGAAATAACTCCCACTTTAACCAACAAAGCAGTGAGTCCTGCTTCCCAAAAGGAAAGGAAGACGAGTTTGACACAGAGAAACTTGCCAACTGTTTTTTTTTTTTCCCCCGAGACAGGGTTTCTCTGTATAGCCCTGGCTGTCCTGGAACTCACTCTGTAGACCAGGCTGGCCTCGAACTCAGAAATATGCCTGCCTCTGCCTCCCAGAGTGCTGGGATTACAGGCGTGTGCCACGACCGCCCGGTGCCAACTGGTTTTATAGGACTAAGCTCTTCCTTCAGGACCTTGTAAAATAATAGCAGGAAGTATATCAGAAACAGTTGTGACAAGTTGTTTAATATAAACAGGTATGTCCAAGCATTGGAGAAACAAAAGTTTCCTTCATCGTATACTCCAATTTCACATACCAGGGTGGTGACTGTGGAGATTGGTCTGACCACGGTGGACGGCAGCACTCCCAGCTTGAACTGACAGAGCAGCATCTCTCCCATCGCCCATGGTGGACAGCAGCACAGTGGAGGGAGGTGGTTTGACTGATCTTTACCTTCCAGGTGTAGTATCGAGTTTGGGAATCAGATTGTCAGATAGTTGGTAAGGAATATGATGAAGTTATAGATGACATAAGCTTTGTAACAGTCCCTCCAGGTGTCTGCTTATATTGCAATTTTGGGATGTTTCCAAGCCACCCAACTATCCAAACTGTATATTGGGACCATCAAAAGGATTCTTTTGATGGTTTTTTGAAGTTTAGGTTGATTATAATGCACCAGATGTTGAAGGACCCCAAACATGGACACGGGGATGGTCAAGAGCAAGAATATCCCAGCAACAAAACAAGCCTTTTTGTATTTTCCAACCTCCCGGTTTTGAAACTACCAAATACAAATAGGAACAGCGACCAGAAGAACAGCTACATAAAGGAGTACCAGCAGGGGTTGGATCCATCTCCTCCAGTTATTTCCATTACATGTGCAAGCCATTTGGGAGACTTTGGGGAGTTCTCTTTTTTCGGTTGTCGTCTCCACAGGCGCCGAGGTCAGAACATCAGTGGTAGAGGAACTCATCTTTAGAGGACAAGTCCACTTTCATTTCCCTTCAGAGGCTATCAGCCAATGATCTGTGCTGAGTTTTAAGTTGAGCTAACCTTGTTTGGCAATGCAGAGCATTGTGATTGGTCAGCTACAGAGGAGGGTGTGACTGTAACCTAGGTTACCAGGAGTTCAGGCAAGGGTTGCTGAAGAGGGTAAGGAAGGATTTCTGGTATCTTATTTACCTTATTTACCCTAAGAGGGCTCCGGAAGTTGTAGGAACTGTGGACATTTCAGAAACACGTGCTACATTCTTTTTTTTCCCTTTCTTTTTTCAAGACAGTGTTTCTCGGTATAGCTCTGGCTGTCTTGGAACTCACTCTATAGACCTAGAACAGGCCAACCTCGAACTCAGAAATCCTCCTGCCTCTGCCTCTCAAGTGCTGAGATTAAAGGCGTGCGCCACCGCACAGCTAGATCCACACCTGCTGCATTCCTGAGACTTCATCTGAAGAAAAGTGGCAGTGAGCTATTGCTACTTTGTTTCCAACAAAATTCCCCAGTAAAAGAAAGTTCAACCCAATCAGTTAACAAAACAGGCTACAAGCCTAGATTGGGCAGATCTCCGACTCTGCTGCTCTATTTCCATCTATATTATCCCATATGACTTGAGGTTTCTCCCAGCTTCTCTCTCTGGGAAGAATGAAAATGATTGGGCAGGAGGAAGTGGGAGGAGCTACAGGAGTGGGCGTGTCTGAAGTGATTGCTCCGTGCACAACTGTTGCCCCTCCTCCATGCAGGATCGCATCTTTTTCCCTTTTCTGGGAAGCTTTGCAAAGACAGGGTCACCTCAGGAGATCTTCTCAAGCCAAGTCCCACATTTGGGCGCCATTCTGTTGCTGCCAGCAGCTACTGCAAACTGGGTTCCCAGAACAGAAGCTGAGGGATAGATAGGGAAGCAGCGAAAAGAAAGGAAGGCCAGGGCGACATTTGCTGATCAAGGCCCAAGAAGCTTTTGTTGCTTTTTTGGAATGTCATGTGTGCTATCTTGTCCTCTAACAAGTTTCTGCTGTTCTTCTGGGATGTCATTTAAGATATCTTCATATATGATGGCTATAGAGAAAGGGCTCTGTGATGTAACTGTGTCCAAAACCTTGGTATAGGCCCACAGGGGAGAGTGGCTTTGAAGAGCCAGAAGCTATATCTTGTGAAGAGGAGCACAGTAGGCTCTTATGTTCTTTATGATTCCGGTCTCCAGGAAAACATCTTTTTTGGATGACTTCTCATTGTCCTCCCGACAAGCCTCACTTGTTCAGAAATATCATCTCTGATATCAGACACATCCCACATAGCGAGGAAAGAGTCAAAGCAGGAGCCTCCCTCTGCCTCATGCACAAAGTGTTTATAGGAGAAAGTATAGTGATGGACATTTGCCGCAAAGAACATTTCAATACAATGCTGCAGGCCCGTGGTTACTTTGTCATCCCCAGGTCTGCTTTTCTGCAATAACTCCCACTTTAACCAACAAAGCAATAAGTGTTGCTTCCAAAAAGAAATCAAAGACCAAGTTTCACACAGAGAAACTTGCCAACTGGTTTTATAGGACTAAGCTCTTCCTTTAGGACCTTGTAAAATAGTAGCAGGACGTACATACATTGTGAACAGTTGTGACAAATTGTTTAATATAACCAGGTATGTCCAAGCATTGAAGAAAGGAATGTTTCCTTTATCGTATACTCCAAGAATTTCACATACCAGGGTGGTGACCATAAAGATTGGTCTGACCACGGTGGACGGCAGCACTCCCAGCTTGAACTGAAAGAGCAGCATCTCTCCCATCGCCCATGGTGGACAGCAGCACAGTGGAGGGAGGTGGTTTGACTGATCTTTACCTTCCAGGTGTAGTATCGAGTTTGGGAATCAGATTGTCAGATAGTTGATAAGGAATATGATGAAGTTATAGATGACATAAGCTTCGTAACAGTCCCTCCAGGTGTCTTCTTATATTGCAATTTTGGTATATTTCAAAGCCACCCAACTATCCAAACTGTATATTGGGACCATCCAAAGGATGCTTATGATCGGTTTTTGAAGTTCAGGTTGAGTGTAATGCACCAGATGGTAGAGGATCCCAAACACGGACAACGGGGATGGTCAAGAGCAGAAACATCCCAGCAATGAACTAAGCCTTTTTGTGTATGCCAACCTTCGTTTTTTGAAACTGCCAAATACAAATAGGAACAGCGACCAGAAGAGCAGCTACATAAAGGAGTACCAGCAGGGGTCGGATCCATCTCCTCCAGTTATTTCTATTATATGTGCAAGCCATTTTCAGAAACAAATTCTCTTTAAACAGCCAATTCATCTAACTAAACCAAGACTTTGGCAAGTTCCCTTTTTCGGTTGTCTTCTCCACAGGCACTGCGGTCAGAACCTTCTCATGGTCAGAACCTTGTAGACAAAATCATCTTCCGACAACAAGTCCACTTCCGTTTCCCTTCAGAGGCTAACCACTAATGATTTGCGCTGACTTTCAAGTTGAGCTAACCTTGTCTGGCAACACAGAGCATTGTTATTGTTCAGCTAAGAAGTAGGGCCTGAGTGTAACCTGAGTTATCAGGAGGGTGTGGTGAGGTCTGCAGAGGAGGGTAGGGAAGGATTTCTGGTATGTCTAATTTACCTTGTTTTAGTGGTACCCTAAGAGGACTCTGGAAGTTGTTGGATCTGGGGACATTTCAGAAACACCTGGTGCATTCCTTTTGTTGTTGTTGTTGTTGTTGGTGGTGGTGGTGGTGGTGGTGGTGGTGGTGGTGTTTTTTTCAAGACAGTGTTTCTCTGTGTAGCTCTGGCTGTCCTGTAACTCACTGTGTAGACCAGGCCAGCCTGGAACTCAGAATCTGCCTACCTCTGCCTCCCAAGTGCTGGGATTAAAGGCTTGCACCACCACCACTGGATCCACAACTGCTGCATTTCTCAAACTTTATCTAAAGAAAAGTTGCAGTGAGTTGTTGCTACTTTGTTTCCAATCCAATTCCCCAGTAAAAGAAAGCTCAACCCAATCGTTAACAAAACAGGCTACAAGCCTAGATTGGGCAGATCTCCCACTCCACTGCTCTGTTTCCATCTATATTATCCCATATGACTTGAGGTTTTGCCAGGCCTCCAGCTTCTCTCTCTGGGGAGAATGAAAATGATTGGGCAGGAGGAAGTGGGAGGAGCTACAGGAGTGGGCGTGTCTGAAATGATTGCTCCATGCACAACTGTTGCCCCTCCTCCGTGCAGGATCCCATCTTTTTCTGTTTCCTTCAAAGCTTTGCGAAGACAGGGTCACCTCAAGAGAACTTCTCAAGTCCAGTCCCGAGTTCGGCCATCATTCTGTTGCTGCCAGCAGCTACTGCAAACTAGGTTCCCAGAACAGAAGCTGAGGGAAAGATAGGGAAGCAGCAAAAAGAAAGGAAGGCCAGGGCGACATTTGCTCATTGAGGCCAAAGACGCTCTTGTTGCTTTTTTGGGATGTCGTGTGTGCTATCTTGTCCTCTAACAAGAAGTTTCTGCTGTGCTTCTGGGATGTCATTTAAGATATCTTCATATATGTTGGCTATAGAGAATGGGCTCTGTGATGTAACTGTGTCCAAAACCTTGGTATAGGCCCACAGGGGAGAGTGGCTTTGAAGAGCCAGAAGCTATATCTTGTGAAGAGGAGCACAGTAGGCTCTTATGTTCATTATGATCCGGGTCTCCAGGAAAACATTTTTTTTTTGAATAACCACAGAATGTCCTCCTGACATGCCTCACATGTTCAGAAATATCATCTCTGATATCAGACACATCCCCCATAGCAAGGAAGGAGTCAAAGCAGGAGCCTTCCCCCGTTTCATGCACATAGAGGTTATAGGAGAAAGTATACTGATGGGCGATTGCCGCAAAGAACATTTTGAGGCAAATTATGAAATCCTGCAGGCGGGGCTGGAAAGATGCCTCAACGGTTAAGAGCACTGATCTTCTGAAGGTACTGAGTTCAAATGCCAGAAACCACATGGTAACTCACAGCCATCCATAATGACATGTGATGTCCTCTCCTGGAGTGTCTGAAGATTGCTACAGTGCACTCACGTATAGTAAATAAATTTTAAAAAAGAAAAAAGAAACCTACGTGAGATATAATCTCAAAAAAAAGTTAAAAATAAAATACATTAAAAAAACAAAGAAAGAAATTCTGCAGGCCCGTGGCCACAGCTTCTGCACTTTGCCATTCCCAGGTTTGCTTTTCTGAAATAATTCCCACTCTATCCACCAAAGCAATAAGTACTGCTTCCCAAATGGAAACGAAGACCACTTTAACACAGAGAAACTTGCCAACGGGTTTTATAGGACTAAGCTCTTCCTTCAGGACCTTGTAAAATAGTAGCAGGAAGTATGTACGTGGTGAACATTTGTTACAAATTGTTTAATATAACCAGGTATGTCCAAGCATTGGAGAAACAAAAGTTTCCTTCATCGTATATTCCAAGAATTTCACATACCAGGGTGGTGACTGTGGAGATTGGTCTGACCACGGTGGACGGCAGCACTCCCAGCTTGAACTGACAGAGCAGCATCTCTCCCATCGCCCATGGTGGACAGCAGCACAGTGGAGGGAGGTGGTTTGACTGATCTTTACCTTCCAGGTGTAGTATCGAGTTTGGGAATCAGATTGTCAGATAGTTGGTAAGGAATATGATGAAGTTATAGATGACATAAGCTTTGTAACAGTCCCTCCAGGTGTCTGCTTATATTGCAATTTTGGGATGTTTCAAAGCCACCCAACTATCCAAACTGTATATTGGGACCATCAAAAGGATGCTTATGATCGGTTTTTGAAGTTCAGGTTGAGTGTAATGCACCAGATGGTGGAGGATCCCAAACATGGACACGAGGATGGTCAAGAGCAGGAACATCTAGGCAATGAACCAAGCCTTTTTGTGTATGCCAACCTTTGGTTTTTGAAACTGCCAAATACAAATAGGAACAGCGACCAGAAGAGCAGCTACATAAAGGAGCACCAGCAGGGGCCGGATCCATCTCCTCCAGTTATTTTGATTACATGCACAAGACATTTTCAGAAGCAAAATCTCTTTAAATAGCCCATTCAACGAACTAAACCATCACTTTGGCAAGTTCCCTTTTTTGGTTGTTTTCTCCATAGGCGACATGGTCAGAACTTCCACGGTAGAGGAACTCATCTTCAGATGACAAGTCCTCTTCCGTTTCCCTTCAGAGGCTAACAGCCAATGATTTGCTCTGAGTTTCAAGTTAAGCTAACCTTTTCTGGCAACACAGAGCATTGTGATTGGTCAGCTAAAGAAGGAGGCCGTGACTGTAACCTAAGTTATCAGGAGGGCGTGGCGAGGTCTGCAGAGGAGGATAGCGAATGATTTCTGGTATCTCCAATTTACCTAGTCTTAGTGGTACCCTAAGAGGGCTCCAGAAGTTGTAGGAACTGGGGGCATTTCAGAAACACCTGCTACATTCCTTTTATTGTTGTTGTTATTGTTTTTTTCAAGACAGTGTTTCTCTGTGTAGCTCTGGCTGTCCTGTAACTCACTCTGTAGACCAGGCCAGCCTGCAACTCAGAAATCTGCCTACCTCTGCCTCCCAAATGCTGGGATTAAAGGCAAGTGCTACCACTGCAAGGCCCATATCTGCTACATTCCTGAGACTTCATCTGAAGAAAAGTCGCAGTGAGCTGTTGCTACTTTGTTTCCAACCCAATTCCTCAGTAAAAGAAAGCTCAACCCAATCAGTTGACAAATAAGCTACAAGCCTAGATTGGGCAGATCTCCCACTCCACTGCTCTGTTTCCATCTATATTATCCCATATGACTTGAGGTTTCTCCAGGCCCCCAGCTTCTCTCTCTGGGGAGAATGAAAATGATTGGGCAGGAGGAAGTGGGAGCTACAGGAGTGGGCGTTTCTGAAGTGATTGCTCCATGCATGCCTGTTGCCCCTCCTCCGTGCAGGATACCATCATTTTCCATTTTCTGGGAAGCTTTGCAAAGACAGGGTCACCTCAGGAGATCTTCTCAAGTCCAGTCCCGCATTCGGGCGTCATTCTATTTCTGCCAGCAGCTACTGCAAACTGGGTTCCCAGAACAGAAGCTGAGGGAAAGATAGGGAAGCAACAAAAAGAAAGGAAGACCAGGGCGACATTTGCTGATCGAGGCCCAAGACACTCTTGTTGCTTTTTTGGGGATGTCATGTGTCCTAGCTTGTCCTCTAACAAGAAGTTTCTTCTGTTCTTCTGGGATGTCATTTAAGATATCTTCATATATGATGGCTATAGAGAAAGGGCTCTGTGATGTAACTGTGTCCAAAACCCTGGTATAGGCCCACAGGGGAGAGTGGCTTTGAAGAGACAGAAGCTATATCTTGTGAAGAGGAGTAAAGTAGGCTCTTTTGTTCATTATGATTCCGGTCTCCAGGAAAACATGGTTTTTTTTGTTTTTTTTTTTTTTTTTTTTTTTTTTTTGGATAACCTCCCATTGTCCTCCCGACATGCCTCACATGTTCAGAAATATCATCTCTGATTTCAGACACATCCCACATAGCGAGGAAGGAGTCAAAGCAGGAGCCTTCCCCCGTTTCATGCACATAGAGGTTATAGGAGAAAGTATACTGATGGGCGATTGCCGCAAAGAACATTTTGAGGCAAATTATGAAATCCTGCAGGCGGGGCTGGAAAGTTGCCTCAACGGTTAAGAGCACTGATCTTCTGAAGGTACTGAGTTCAAATGCCAGAAACCACATGGTAACTCACAGCCATCCATAATGACATGTGATGTCCTCTCCTGGAGTGTCTGAAGATTGCTACAGTGCACTCACGTATAGTAAATAAATTTTAAAAAAGAAAAAAGAAACCTACGTGAGATATAATCTCAAAAAAAAGTTAAAAATAAAATACATTAAAAACAAAAGAAGAAATCCTGCAGGCCCGTGGCCACAGCTTCGGCACTTTGCCATTCCCAGGTCTGCTTTTCTGAAATAACTCCCACTCTATCCACCAAAGCCATAAGTACTGCTTCCCAAATGGAAACGAAGACCATGAGTTTGACACAGTGAAACTTGCCAATCGGTTTTATAGGACTAAGCTCTTCCTTCAGGACCTTGTAAAATAGCAGAAAGTACATGGTGAACATTTGTCACAAATTGTTTACTATAACCAGGTATGTACAAGCATTGGAGAAACAAAACTTTCCTTCATCGTATACTCCAAGAATTTCACATACCAGGGTGGTGACGGTGGAGATTGGTCTGACCACAGTGGACTGCAGCACTCCTAGCTTGAACTGACAGAGCAGCATCTCTCCCATCGCCCATGGTGGACAGCAGCACAGTGGAGGGAGGTGGTTTGACTGATCTTTACCTTCCAGGTGTAATATCGAGTTTGGGAATCAGATTGTCAGATAGTTGATAAGAAATATGATGAAGTTATAGATGACATAAGCTTCGTAAACACTTCCTCCAGGTGTCTGCTTATATTGCAATTTTGGGATATTTCAAAGCCACCCAACTAACCAAACTGTATATTGGGACCATCCAAAGAATTCTTATGATCAGTTTTTGAAGTTCAGGTTGAGTGTAATGCACCAGATTTTGGAGGATCCCATACATGGACACGGGGATGGTCAACAGCAGGAATATCCCAGCAATGAGCCAAGCCTTTTTGTGTATGCCAATCTTCGGTTTTTGAAACTGCCAAATACAAATAGGAACAGCGACCAGAAGAGCAGCTACGTAAAGGAGTATCAGCAGGGGCCGGATCCATCTCCTCCAGTTATTTAGATTACATGTGCAAGCCATTTTGAGAAACAAATTCTCTTTAAATAGCCGAGTCAACAAACTAATTGAAGACTTTGGCAAGTTCTCTTTTTCAGTTGTCTTCTCCAGAGGCGCCATAGTCAGAACCTCCACGGTAGAGGAACTCATCTTCAGAGGACAAGTCCACTTCTGTTTCCCTACAGAGGTTAACAGTCAATGATTTGCTCTGAATTTGAAGTTGAGCTAACCTTGTCCTGTCCTGCAATGCAAAGCATTGTAATTGGTCAGCTACAGGTATACTGAAACCTAGGTTACCCGGAGGGCATGGGAAGATCTGCAGAGGAGGAGGTTAGGGAAGGACTTCTAGTATGTCTAATTTACCTGGTCTAAGTGTTGCCCTAAGAGGGTTCTGAAACTGGGGGCTTTTCAGAAACACCTGCCCCATTCCTTTTTGTTTTGTTTTTTTTTTTCTTCCTTTTTTTGAGGCAGGGTTTCTCTGTGTAGCCCTGGCTGTCCTGGAACTCACTCTGTAGACCAGGCTGGCCTCGAACTCAGAAATCTGCCTGCCTCTGCCTCCCAAGTGCTGGGATTAAAGGAGTGCACCACCACCACTGGATCCACAACTGCTACATTCCTGAGACTTCATCTGAAGAAAATCGCAGTGAGCTGTTGCCACTTTGTTTCCAACCCAATTCCCCAGTAAAAGAAAGCTCAACCTAATCAATTAACAAAACAGGCTACAAGCCTAGATTGGGCAGATCTCCCACTCCACTGCTCTATTTCCATCTGTATTATCCCACTTAACTTGAGGTTTCTCCAGGCCTCCAGCTTCTCTCTCTGGGAAGAATGAAAATGATTGGGCAGGAGGAAGTGGGAGGAGCTACAGGAGTGGGCGTGTCTGAAGTGATTGCTCCAAGCAAGCCTGTTGCCCCTCCTCCTTGCAGGATCCCATCTTTTCCCCTTTTCTGGGAAGCTTTGTGAAGACAGGGTCACCTCAGGAGATCTTCTCAAGTCCAGTCCCACATTCGGGCACCATTCTGTTGCTGCCAGCAGCTACTGAAAACTGGGTTCCCAGAACAGAAGCTGAGGGAAAGGTAGGGAAGCAGCAAAAAGAAAGGAAGACCAGGGCGACATTTGCTGATCGAGGCCCAAGAAGCTTTTGTTGCTTTTTTTTGGATGTCATGTGTGCTATCTTGTCCTCTAACAAGAAGTTTCTTCTGTTCTTCTGGGATGTCATTTAAGATATCTTCATATATGTTGGCTATAGAGAAAGGGTTCTGTGATGTAACTGTGTCCAAAACCTTGGTATAGGCCCACAGGGGAGAGTGGCTTTGAAGAGCCAGAAGCTATATCTTGGGAAGAGGAGCACAGTAGGCTCTTATGTTCATTATGATCTGGGTCTCCAGGAAAACTTTTCTTTTTTGGATGGACTTGCATGGTCCTCCCGACACACCTCACTTGTTCATAAATATCTCTGATATCAGACACATCCCACATAGCGAGGAAGGAGTCAAAGCAGGAGCCTCTCTCTGCTTCATACACGTAGGATTGGTTTATAGGAGAAATTATACTGATGGGCGATTGCTGTAAAGAACATTTCGATACAAATCCTGCAGACCTGTGGCCACAGCTTCTGCACTTTGCCATTCCCAGGTCTGCTTTTCTGCAATAACTCCCACTTTAACCACTGACGCAATAAGTACTGCTTCCCAAAAGGAAACGAAGACCATGAGTTTGACACAGAGGAACTTGCCAAGGGTTTTTATAGGACTAAGTTCTTCCTTCACAACCTTGTAAAGTAGTAGCAGGACGTACATACATTGTGAACAGTTCTGACAAATTATTTAATATAACCAGGTATGTCCAAGCATTGGAGAAAGGAATGTTCCCTTTATCGTATACTCCAAGAATTTCACATACCAGGGTGGTGACCACCGTGGAGATTGGTCTGACCACGGTGGACTGCAGCACTCCTAGCTTGGACGGAAAAGCAGCATCTCTCCGATCGCCCCTGGTGGACAGCAGCACAGTGGAGGGAAGTGGTTTGACTGATCTTTACCTTCCAGGTGTAGTATCGAGTTTGGGAATCAGATTGTCAGATAGTTGATAAGGAATATGATGAAGTTATAGATGACAAAAGCTTTGTAACAGTCCCTCCAGGTGTTCACGTATATTGCAATTTTGGGATATTTCAAAGCCACCCAACTATCCAAACTGTATACTGGAACCATCCAATGGATTCTTATGATTGGTTTTTGAAGTTCAGGTTGAGTGCAATACACCAGATGTTGAAGAATCCCACACATGGACACAGGGATGGTCAACAGCAGGAACATCCCAGCAATGAACCAAGCCTTTTTGTGTATGCCAAGCTATGGGTTTTGAAACTGCCAAATACAAATAGGAACATCGACCAGAAGAACAGCTACATAAAGGAGCACCAGCAGGGGTTGGATCCATCTCCTCCAGTTATTTCGATTACATACACAAGACATTTCAGAAACAAATTCTCTTTAAACAGCCCCTTCAACGAACTAAACCAAGACTTTGGCAAGTTCCCTTTTTCGGTTGTCTTCTCCACAGGTGCCGAGGTTAGAACCTCCATGGTAGAGGAACTCATCTTCAGATAACAAGTCCGCTTCTGTTTCCCTTCAGAGGCTAACAGCCAATGATTTGCTCTGAGATTCAAGTTGAGCTAACCTTTTCTGGCAACACAGAGCATTGTGATTGGTCAGCTATGGAGGGCGTGACTGTAACTTAGGTTACCGGGAAGGTGTGGCAAGGTCTGCAGAGGAGGTTAGGGAAGGATTTCTGATATCTCTAATTTACCTAGTCTTAGTGGTACCCTAAGTGGGCTCCAGAACTGGGGATGTTTCGGAAGCACCTGCCACATTCCTTTTTTTTTTCCTTCCTTTTTTTGAGGCAGGGTTTCTCTGTGTAGCTCTAGCTGTCCTGGAGCCCACTCTGTAGACCAAGCCAGCCTCGAACTCAGAAATCTGCCTGCCTCTGCCTTCCAAGTGCTGGGATTAAAGGTGAGTGCTGCCTCTGCCCAACCCACACCTGCTACATTCCTGAGACTTCATCTAAAGAAAAGTTGCAATGAGCTGTTGCTACTTTGTTTCCAACCCAATTCCCTGGTAAAAGAGAGCTCAATCCAATCAGTTGACAAATAAGCTACAAGCCTAGATTGGGCAGATCTCCCACTCCACTACTCTATTTCCATCTTTATTATTCCACATAACTTGAGGTTTCTCCAGTCCCCCAGCTTCTCTCTCTGCAGTGTCTCTGTTCATCTCCAGTTGCTCATCCCCTAGACTCTCAGCTCCTCCCACTTCCTCCTGAGCAATCATTGGCTTAAGTCTTTATTTGAAAAGTTAAGGTGGGGAGAAGGTTCACAAGGCAACTCCTCATCTGCAGCCCCTCTGAGGAGTGGAATTAGCATCAAAATACAAGCCGAGGGCTATCAACAACATCTCTCTCTCTCTCTCTCTCTCTCTCTCTCTCTCTCTCTCTCTCACACACACACACACACACACACACACGCTGCACAAAACAATTAGTGGAAGAAAAAGGCCATCAAGTTGAGACAGAGCAAGGGGCAGTTTATGGGAAAGTTTGGAGGGAGGAACGGGAAAGAGAATGTAATTATAATCTCAAAAAAGAAGTAATTTTAAAACTGTACAAAGTGGTTTTGTTCTTTTCTCAGAATTTGAGTAATTATCACCTTTATGTATTAGAAAATTATCATCCTCAAACTCCACATTGTCTATAAAGTTTGGATGATTAAAAAAAGCATGAAACAGAGACTGGGAATATGACTCTGTTGGTACAGTGCTTGCTTAGCAAGCGTGATGTCCTGGACTTAATTCCTAGCACTGCATAGAACTGGACATGGGCCGGTCAGTGGTGGTGCACACCTTTAATCCCAGCACTTGGGGGACAGAAGCAGGTGGATTTCTGAGTTTGAGGCCAGCCTGGTCTCCAGAGTGAGTTCCAGGACAGTCAGGGCTGTATAGAGAAACCCTGTCTCGGAAAAACGAAATTAAAAAAAAAACTGGGCAAGGTAGTACATAACTACAGTCCCAGTACTCAGGAGATGGAGGCAAGAAAAGTAGAAGTTCTAGATCATTCTCCACTACAAGATCAGACTGGACTACCTGGGACTTTGTCTCAAAGTAAAATAAAAGAAAATAAAATATATAAAAAAAATAATTCCTAGGATATATTTGTGTATATTTTGTATGCATTTTCTTACTCATAGTTTGTGGGGGTTTAAATAAAAATGGCCCTATAGACTCATGTATTTTAATGCTTAATCACCGGGGAGCAGCATTTTTTGAGGCATGGCCTCGTTGGAGAAAGTGTGTGTCAGTGTCCGTGGCAGGCAGAGCCTTTCTCTTTCTCCACTTTCAGATGAGGATGTATCTCTCACTTCTCCAGGACCACCATGCTTCTTACCATGATGATAATGGACTAACCCTCCGAAACCGTGAGCAGGTCCCCAATGAAATGCTTTCTTTTTAAAGAATGCTTTAGTTGGGATGCTTCTTCACAGTTATAGAAAAGTAACTAAAACTTTATTCGAACATTAAAAACCTTTCCAGAATCAAAAGGTACACTGTCATGAACACCCCATGCTGGAAAATAGGTAAGTACATTTGTGTCCTTCCCTAAGCTATTTATATATGTAGGTTAAAGAAAGGCTACAAAGTGTTAAATAACTCACAATAGAGTTTAGAGGCCTTATGAGAGGAAGAAGACAGGCTGGCGCAGTGGCTTAGCAGTCACAACCGCCTGCTGCTCTTTCAGAGGACTGGAGTTCAGTTTCCACACTGCCATCAACAGGCACACAACTGCCTGCAGCTCCTGCTCCAGGGAATCTGATGGCCTCTTTTAGCCCCTACATGTACCTGTATACATGTGCACCAGTACATAATCGATTATAAAAGACATCTTTTAAAAACAGAGGCAGAGGTATAGAGATGCAAAGAGTCTCTGGTGAGGTGTGGGAAGATGAGAAGGAACCCTATTGGCTTATTGGAGAATCACTGTGGAACCAAGCCACCAAACCATAGGGTCACTGGGTTGAGTTCAGGCCTCTGAGCTGAGCTGAGCTGCACAGGCAAGGTGCACAACTTGCTTAGGCTATGGCCTGCAATTCAAGTAGGCGGAGTCAGCAGTAGGGATTGCCCTGAGCAGAAGCACTCGAGCGGATGGGAGTCCTCTGTCTGTCAACCCAGTGGTGCACATATCGGGTGGCCAGATGACAGCTATCTTCTTTATAGCATCCAGGTGAGGGGGTTGTACCTTAGATACATTCTTGGGGCTGCTTATTTCTGAGGGGGGTTTAATATACCCAAGTCCTCACCTGGCCTGATCTATTCTGATAGGTTTGTAAGGTAGTACAGGGATAGGCTTGTTTTACCAGGACTTACCCATAGATGGTGCTAGAAAGATGGTGGTGTCTATGTGCATAACAAGAGTCATCCTGCCTCTGAACTCAAAATGGAGCCAAATGCTGTATGGGAAGTGGGAAGCACACACAGGGCGAGGTACAGGTGTGTGCCCTTTGCTTCACACAGGATGGCTCAGTCTTCGGTCTGGGCGTCTCCTGGTCTGCAATTTTATCAAAGAGTCTCATCGTTCAGCTTGTTTCCCAAGGTTCAAGTCTCAGCCACCAGTGCTGCAATCCTTCCCTCACCTCCCACACGGAACCAGTTCAGTCCCTCCATGGGAGACGCAGCTCTTCTTCAGAGTCCCAGCGACTCATGGTCTCTGCGTGGACCTCGGTGACTCACCTGTCCCGGAAGTTCCTCACACAGTCTGTCCTAAAAGCTTGCAGGGGTTTCCTCCAATCACTTTTCCAGCCACACTTGAAAACATCAACTGGATTGAACTGAATTCCCGTTGCCTGCTGATTTGGATTTAATTCCTCCTTTTGGCCAAAAGGATTCCATGAAAACCCGACCTCTTTCATCTTCTTCCCCCTTTTCCTCCATTATTATTATTATTATTCCTCAAAGCCTGGAATCCTGCCCACCTTCCAAACAACAGGCACCCACAAACTCTGGATGTGCAAGCACTGTTCCCTTTGTTCCACATCCCGCCATGCTTCACACACCAACGGAGCTCTTCTGAAAACAATTCCTTGTATTTTTCAAGACAATTCTATTCCAAAGACTTAGTCTGTTGTTTCCCCAGAGCCAATGTAATTGGTTCTTAATTTTTCTTATTACAACATTTGGCATGTTGTGTGGCAATTTTTCCCAATTTCTTTCCCTACCCCCATTTAACATGGATAGGTATTGACTGCACAGTGTGGACCAGAAGGGGTGGGGGAAGGCATGTAGGAGACTAGCTTGTAAACATAAAATGTGCTAAATTAGCAGATCTCTGAGGAATTTATAGTCAAGATAAGGAGGAACATGCTGCCCAATGTTTATATTCTAGTAATCCCAGAAACTAGCGCAGTTGGGGTCTGCTCATGAGGAGCAGAGACTCTGGTGGAGACTGGACAGGTAATCAGCACCAGGAGGTAAAACACAATGAACTGGCTTGAGCCAACCAGAGCAATCCCATTCCCCTCAGCAGTGACTGCTGCAGTAAGTCCTTGCAAGTAAGCTGCAAAGGGAAGCTGTCTTAGTCAGGGTAGCCATTGCTGCGATGAAACAAACACTATGGCCAAAAGCAAAAGGCTTATGTAGATAATGCATGTGAGTTGCTGTTCATTAATGGAGGAAGTCAGGACAGGAACTCGCCCAGGGAAGGAACCTGGAGGCAGGAGCTGGTGCAGAGGCCACAGACAGGTGCTGCTCAGTAGCTAGCTTCTCATGGTCTCCTCCTCCCAGCTTGCTCAGCCTGATTTCTTAAAGAACCCAAGACCACCAGCCCAGGGGTGTCCCAACCGACCATGGGCTGGGCCCTCCTCCATTGATCGTTAAGAAAACACCTTACAGGCTGGTCTGCTTGTACTCCCATCTTCTAGAAACATTTTCTCAATTGAAGTTCCCTCTTCTCAGATGACTATAGCTTGTGTCAAGTTGACCTAAAAGTAGCCAGTGCAGAGTCTCTGTTAGGGATTTCTGCAACTGTGCTCTGTAATAATGGGCAACGGGTGTGAAAATGGAGCCTCTTGTCCTTCTTTCTTTCCTGCCTTATAGGCTGTGGAAGGAAGATGGGATGGGAGGAGTTTCTGCAGGCAGACCAGAGTCATGGAATGAGATGTTCTCAAATGCCAGGGATGGTGGGAGGGAGCAGGAAGGAAAGGTCACCAACCTCAAAGGTACCAGAAAGCATCACAGCCCCTCCTGGAACTTCTGGCCACACACATTTCTTATGTAAATAATAAAGTTATGATAGTTTAAACTCTTATGAGTCAGACAGCCTGTAACCTGAAGCTCAAAGCAAATCTCAGAGGACCTAGATTAGTAATTCCGGCATGGACCAGGACCAGGAAAAGGAAGAGCTCTGTGTCAGCCAGTTAGGAACCAGAACAACATTATATATATATATATATATATATATATATATATATATATATATATATATATATATATATATATATATATATAATGTATATACGTATATATGTATACACACACACACACACATATATACACCTGTTTTGTGTAGGAATTAACACAATGGGGAATAGTCACTGAATAAGGAAATTGAAGGACAAAGGAAATGGAAGACAAAGAGACAAAGGGACTGGATTTGACTGATGCTAACAGGATGTGTGCTTAATGTCTGGAAGACACTGCCCTAAGAGTCTATTGGTCAACTGCATCTGTGTGTTTGGAGGGAAGACTAGGCAGACTGTGGTGGTTTGAGTTAAGATGGCTCCCAGGGGCCCATGGGGACTAGCACCATTAGCAAGCATGGCCTTGTGAGAGTAGGCGTGGCCTTACTAGAGGAAGTATGTCACCGGGGGGTAGGCTTTGAAGTTTCTGATGCCCAAGCCAGGCCCAGTGGCACTCTTTTTCTGCTGCCTGCTGATCTGAATGGAGCTCTCTCAGCTCCTCTCCAGCACCGCGTCTTCCTGTGTGCTGCCATGCTTGCAGCCATGATGATAACGGCCTAAACTTCTGAAACTATAAGCCAGCCCCAATTAACTGTTTTGTTGTTGGTGGTGGTTTGTTTCTTTTTTATTAAGAGCTGCCCTGGGGCTGGAGAGATGGCTCAGAGGTTAAGAGCACTGACTGACTGTTCTTTCAAAGGTACTGAGTTCAAATCCCAGCAACCACGTGGTGGCTCACAGCCATCTGTAATGAGATCTGACACCCTATTCTGGTGTGTCTGAAGATAGCTACAGTGTACTTAAGTATAATAAATCTTTAAAAAAAAAAAAAGCCAGGTGATGGTGGTGGACACCTTTAATCCCAGCACTTGGGAGGCAGAGGCAGGCAGATTTTTTTAGTTCGAGGCCAGCCTGGTCTACAGAGTGAGCTCCAGGTCAGCCAGGGCTACACAGAGAAACCCTGTCTCGGAAAAAAAAAAAAACAAAACAAAAAAACAAAAACAAAACAAAAACACAAAAAAAAGGAAAAAAAAAGAGCTGCCCTGGTCAGGAAGTTTCTTCACAGTAATAGGACACTGACTTAGACACTAGGTAACAGATTCTTGCCTTATTGAATGATGACTCAGGAGGACTCTAGATACATAAGAGAGCATTTGTTTTTTTTCTTACTCCTCGAAGCCTGTTGTTTGTAGTTATTTTCTCCCGGTGGGAGCATTTGTTCTGTAAGCGACAGCACATGGAAGACCCTGAGGTAAGATTCACAAAGTGACAGGAGCAATAGGAACAGTAGCGACTCCTGAGCAGAGGAGACCCGGCCTGGCCAATTGGCAAGCTGCCTGCATATTGCACAGGGAGACTCAGGAAAAGCAGCTTTTGTGAGTTGTTGCCACCTGGGGACCGCTTTCAGGTGATGCAGATTGAGTCATCTATGCTTCTGTAAATAACCCTTCACCCATGTTCTGTAAGTAATCCTGCTCAACACATTGGCTCACCCGATCGACTTCGAGTGAAATTATCACGTTATCTGTTATTGGTGCCTTCTCTGGAGTAAATTGTTCATGACTCCCAAGGAAAAAGTCATACAACACTCATGGAAGACTAGTGATTTCCTAGAAATCCTGGGAGGTGTCTTTTGCCTCTCGCCGCATTCCCAGCATCCTTATCCCTTACTCGTGGAAGTGCTCCAAAGGTGCACTCTGAAAACTGTGGTGTGCAGAGGTGATGATGGGCCAGGAGCGTGAGCCAGCCGGGCTCCCCTTTCTCCACCTCTGCCCGTTCATCCGGCGTTCGCTTGCTGTGCTCTGCTCCTTGGTTGAAAGGTCTGTAAACTCATTTGGGGCAAGGTTTTCTGCCAGGTAAATAATCATAGCAAGTGCTCCAACGTATGGTATGGTAAAGAAAGTGCTGGAAGCCATCTCGGTAAACTGGTTCTATGCGACAGAGCTGGATATTTTGATTCCTATCTTATATTCATCTCAGGTGTGCTCAGCTGGCTTCTCAAATGTTTTCTCAGCAAGGTTTAGAAAAAAAATTAGAATATATTAAGTATACACAAGAAGTTTCAAGTGGCTTCATGTAAATGATTCTCATACATGCATAATGTCCTTTTGATCATACTGGCCCTGCCCAATACCTCTTTTCTGCCATTTTCCATTCTCATTAATCACTTTTAACAAGTTTTTAGCTATCTTCAGAATCTCCAAGCACGGAAAATACAAAACTGAGGAGTTGCCTCCATAGCTAAAGCTCTTCCCAATGTAAAGTCGAAAGAGCCAAGTTTGGGCTGAAGGATTTATGTGGCAGAAAGACCCAGCAGCCAAAGTTTCCCTCTGACCTTCATATGCATTGCAAGTCATGTCATACTATGTACACACTTGCTCCAGTTCATACACACACATACAGACACACACCAAATAAACACAAAATGAAACAAAAGAAAGAGTACAGGGCCTCTGGAGAGATGGTCAAGGAATTACGAGAAGAGGCTGCTGGTGCAGGACCAGGGTTCTGTTTCTAGAATACAAGGTGGCTAAACCTGTGCAACTCCAGTCCCGTGGCCTCCAGTGCCCTCTTCTGGCCTCTGCAGGCACTGCATGCACTCGGCACGGACGCTGCAGGCAAAAACACTCAGACACATGACATAAAAATTAATTAAAAAAAAAGAAAGAGCACAGGACAGGTACACCCATATACACACAGAAGTCGTGATAATGTGACAAGACCCTGGAAAAGCTCAAGCTAGGCAAAATACCAGCAAGGGTTTGGGAAAGATGGACCCAAAGCCTCACCCCTGTCTGAGGAAATATTGGTCACCGAGAGCTGCTAAGAGAAGGAGTGTCAGTTTCAGTTTTTGTTATGGTTGTGGCCCCTGGTAGGTAGACACATGCTTCAGAACAGGCTGAAAGCCCAAGAATATTTGGGTGGAACAAATTAGATTTGGGTTTAAGAAGAGAGAGAGCATGAAGTGTGGTGAGTAGGCAGGTTTTCCTGCGACAGAACAGTGTGTGCTTGCTTGTTTTACATAGAGCTGTTCTCTTGCTGCCCCGTGGAACTGAATGCTCATGACGGGAAGCCAGTGGCCCACAGCACTAAATACGGTATATACTATCTGGTATATACTATCTGGTATATACTATCTGGTATATACTATCTGGGCCCTCTGCATAGCTAAGGTAATAATCCCCAACCAAGACAATCCAATTCATTCTGATTTTCGACAGGCGACAGACAGCATTATTAAACTCCTGACCCTATGTAATGAAGAGACCTTTTAGAATTTTCCAGTCATGGGTTTTGTAAGCACCTGTGTTTCCTTACCAGGTCAAGGTTACCTGGTATGTGTCCTTGAGGAATTTAATTGGGATGGTTGGAGGGCCCAACAGCAAAACTGAGGCGGTGACAATTTTATCGAGAGCAATCAGACTTTTCCCTTTATCAGACTGGAGAGAGGGCTCAGCGGTTAAGAGCACTGACTGCTCTTCCACAGGTCCTGAGTTCAAATCCCAGCAACCACATGGTGGTTCACAACCATCTGTAATGAGATCTGACCCCTCTTCTCGAGTGTCTGAACACAGCTACAGTGTACTTACATATAATAATAAATAAATCTTTAAAAAGAAAAGAAAAAAAAAAACAATGTAGCCAGGGAGTGATGGTGCATGCCTTTAATCCCAGCACTTGGGAGGCAGAGGCAGGCGGATTTCTGAGTTCGAGGCCAGCCTGGTCTACAGAGTTCCAGGACAACCAGGGCTACACAGAGAAACCCTGTCTCGAAAAAAGCAAAGCAAAGCAAAACAAAACAGAAAAGAAAAAAGAAAAAGAAAAAGAAAAAAAAGAGACAGAATGAAGAGACAGAATGTAGTGCCAGTTTCCAGTATTAACACAGTTGTAGTTGCCAGGATACAAAAATGTTTGCAGACTTTAAAAGGTGCTCGAGATTAATGTCTAAGACCAATTTTCATGTCAAGCTCCAATGCCTTCCTTGACTCCTAAGGGAACATACAGCCTGGATGCTTCACTGTCTGCTGAAGGAGTACACCTGCCCCTCGGGGACTGGAAGGCACACCCAGGGACTGCCGGGGGCCAGGCCGTCGACCTTGAAATCCCGTGATGTCTATCTCTCAAGGTAGCAAGGGCTGAAAGAACTCGGCAGTTCCCTGAAAGGTTTCTCGTGGACACACTATTAAATCAAAGGCAAAGGCAACAGCGCTAGGTGCCCGCTACCCAGCCTCTACCACCGTATCACACAGCCATCCTCAGGTTAAAGTTTTGTCTGCCGGCTGGCCAAAGGTCTGTATCACTCCAGGTGTTTTTATTCACAACTGATTTTTCTTTATTTCTTTTTCTTTTTGAGATAGGGTTCCTCTGTGTAGCCCTGGCTGTCCTGGAACTCCAGACTGGCCTTGAATTCAGAGACACACCTGCCTCTGCCTGCCTTGCAAGAGCTTTGATTAAGGCGTTGACCACCTCTGCCCAGCTACAAAGTTGGCTCTTGGGCCCAGTTCTGCAGCCTTCTTATCAATACTGATTAACTTTTGCACTAATCAAGTTCAGTTGGTCTAGAACCCATGAGAGCTCCCTAGGACTAAAGGGTTTTTTTTCGGAGGGCATTTTTGTTTGTTTTTTGTTTGCAGACTTTTGGTGGGGTTAGCGGTCCTTCTAGGCTCCACCCAGCAGTTACCTGGCAACAGCCAGGTAGGCCTGGCTTACTATAAAAGGGGAATGTTCACCCCTCCTCACTCTCTTATTCCCTCTGACTCTCTTCTCTCCCTGACCCTTCCTCCTCTCTCCAAGTGCTCCCGGCCACCTGTCCTGATTTTTCTCCTGTCCCCTCCCCCCTCAGCCTGGTTCTGTCTTTATGTCCTTCTCAACTCCCTTCCCACGCCTCAGGTAAACTAAGTCTGCACTATACCAGTCATAGGGCTGGTTTCTCCCCTCTCTCTCTCTCTCTCTCTCTCTCTCTCTCTCTGTCTGTCTCTTTTTTTCTTTCTTCTTTTTTAATAAAACATAACAGGGTATTCATACATTAAATGGGCTTTAGGATCTTGGGAAAGGGCCAAGAAATAGATTATGACCTAAGTTTCCAGAAATCTCTCTTAGACTTGATGCCTGTGCTAACAGCAGTTTCAGAGAGTCTGGGAATTACACCTTAAGTTTTCTCAAGTCTATAAGTCTGTTCCCTCTGTTGCAACAAAATCTCATGTGCTGTTTGTTATATGACAGCTTCTCATTTTCCAGGAGGTCAGATAGCCAAGGTCAGGTGGTTTCTGGTGAGCCTCCCTCCTTCTGGCTTGCAGACTTCTCCAGAATGGAACACATAACCTCTGCTCACAGCAATAGGATCAGAACAACAGAAGCTTAATTGTTTGATTTTTGGTGATAGTGGAGGTTGTGACAGTAAATGTGGCAACACCTTAGTCTCCAGTCAGGCCCTGTCCTGGGGCACTTGAGCCTCGCAAGGAAAGAGGATTAAGATTAGTCAAAGGTATTCATCGGGCCTCTAAAAGTTAAGATAAAGGAGACTCACCAAGATAGAGACTCGTCCATCCATCCCCATTTCCTAGCGAGGTCTGGACTAAGTAGGTCTTGGGTAGGGGTGGTGAAAACTTCCTGTCTTGTCTTCTGGGCTTGGGGCCTATTGGACCCTAGGTTAGTGGGGCCTAAAGCGGGCGAGTTCCTGTCTCCAAGACGACTGGGACGACTTGGGGTGTTGGGAACCATTGTGCAGTGACCCCAACAGTGAGCTCCTAGTGGGGAAAGGAGGCGCTCCCCCACGGGGTTCTGCAGCTGCAGGACACAGGCGCAGCACCTCAGCGGTCTGGCTCGACTGGTTTCTGGGCGTCCCCACCCACCTCCCCAGCGCCTTGCTGTGCACTAGCACCTGCCCGGGTGCAGGGTGTCCAGACAACGTCTGAGACACCCTTCTCTGGGCAGAGGCCGACATTCATTGCCGTGGATGGCCGCCTGCGTTTTGCCTGTTTTGCAGGCTTGTGCCCGTCCTTCCCAACCCCCAGGCTCCTTTACTGAATGTAATAGTATGTTAGGGAAAGTGGTGAAATGTGAAATCTGTTACACGGACTCGTTGCTTGTAAATACAAAAACAGAAATACATAAATGAGATAGTATAGCATTTTAGAGATAGTTACATAGTTACTACCTGTCTGCTTTCTGTGTGGTGGGCTTTTAAAAACTATTTTATGTGTACCATTTGCTTACATATATGTGCACCTAGCGCGTTAATGACTGGTGCCCACGGGAGCTAGAAGAGGGTGTGGAATCCCCTGGAACTGGAACTGGCTGTATGTGAGTGGGTGCTAGGAATTAAACGGGAAGCCCCTGGAAGAGAGGCCAGTGTGTTCTTAACTGCTGAGCCATCTCTCCAGCCCTCTGTTTTATTCGTATCCAGGTGTTTCCATTTGATTCCTGTCAAACTCTGTGGATGTAATTTCAGCCTCTTGGACCTTTACAACAAACCAGTTCTTAATCGCTGTGTGCTTGCTCTTGTTGGTTCACTGGGTCTTAAGGTTTGAAATGCATAAAAGCACAGTTGGTGCAGGTACTCTGAGGCTTGCTTGCGCTTGGAAATTAATGCTCAGTGCTACTTCCTGCTTTGGTTTGCTGGGATACATGGTGAAGGCAGCATCCAATCAGCTCGAGACTCACACCAGTGCTACCACTTTCTGGTTCTGTGGCCTTGGGAAATTCTTAATACCTTGGGCACACCTGTAAAACCACCCGTATTTGTTTATACACCTTAGGCTGGTCTGGGAATTAGGAAGAAGTGATTTATTGTTGGGATGTACTGGCTGCAGTCGGGGCAAGAATTAGCATTCGCCTCTCTATCGTTTCAGGGGTTTATGCCCGCCCATCATGCTGTTATGTACTGGAATGGATTTTGTGCCCTCGTGACACTGGAGGATCACATTGCTAGCTCCAGAGACACTTTAGGTTGACAAGTATCATGTAGAATCTAGGAACAATGGGGGAGGGGGGCAGAAGGTTGTCCTCTTTTGTATTTAGGAATTGGTATGGGTTATATAGGTGTTCTTTTTGAAAGTGACCTGTTTTTTTCTGTCAAAAGCTTTTTTTCCCCTGTCAACAGCCAACTGACCCTTAAGACCCTAAACAAGGCCCTTTACCATTAGCTGCTTTTTGCACTTGCATATGGATTCCGTGAGGCCTATATGTCTTATTATTTTGCTCTTCCTAAAAAAAAGAAAATAATCATGTGGTCAACTTCAATTAAGAGGGTTGGTTTCCAAGCCACAGGTGGACATTATTAGTATTCATTCATTCTACCTTTGAAACATGATCCTCAGTCTTTAGTACAGAGATAATGATAATAAATAGCAACTAAGTTATCATTATAAATTCTTTAAAAAAAACAAAACTTTTCTAGTTGTGGGACTGGAGAGATGGAGTAGCAGTGCAGAGCACTGGCTGTGCTTCCAGAGGACACAGGTTCGGTTCCCAGCACCCACAAGGTGACTCACTACTGTGGCAACTCCAGTTCAAGGGATCTAACACCCTCTTCTGCCCTCCACAGCCTGTTTTAAAATGCACTAGGTAGTGTGTGGAAAAGACAGTGTTCAAGAGGGCTGGAGAGATGGCTTAGCAGTTAAGAGCGATGACTGCTCTTCCAGAGGTCCTGAGTTCAATTCCCAGCAACCATCCGTAATGGGGTCTGATGCTCTCTTCTGGTGTGTCTGAAGACAGCTACAGTGTACTCATATACATAAAATAAATAATTCTTGAAAAAAAAAACCCCAGTACGCTCTTAACCACTGAGCCATCTCTCCAGTCCCTACAGAAATGTTTTGAAACTAGTCTTACTTTCAAATCTGTGTGTTCACTAGTGGATTTGCTGTTCTTATCCACCACACAAACTGAGTTTTTGAACATGCAAGCCCCAAGGGCAATATCAACCTAAAAATAAATAGACTAAGCTTTATTTGAGGTTTGAAAGGGAAAAAAGGGACCTAAGTAGACTGTCATATGAAGTGAAAACAAGACTGAGGAAACACGGGGATAAGGACGACCACAGGGATATGGAAGACCCTGGTTAGTTTTTATTAGTTAATGTGACAGAAGCTAGAGTTGTTTGAGAAGAGGGAGCCTCAGTTGAGAAAATGCCTCTATCAAATTGGTCTGTGGGGCATTTTCCTAACTAGTGATTCGTGTGGGAGGGCCAAGCCTGTTGTGGGTAGTGGCATCCGGGCAGATGGCCCTGGATGATATCAAAAAGCAGGCTGAACAAGCTGTGGGGAGCAAGCCAGTCCGCAGCACTGCCCATGGTTTCTCAGTTCCTGCCCTGACTTCCTGCCCTGACTTCCTGCCTTGACTTCCTGCCCTGACTTCCTTTAGTGATGGACAGTTAGTTACCTGTGCTATCAGATGAAGTCAGCTCTTTCCTCCTCAAGTTGCTTTTGGGCATGGCATTTATCATAGCAGTGGAGAGCAAAGGTAAGGCACCCCCAAGCATGCATGCACATACACACACACACACACACACACACATTCCTAGTAATGCTTTGTGAGGCTTTCCGTGGTTACTCTCTCTCACTTCAGAATTTCCTTGTCAGGAAAGATAAGGGACTATGGATAGATTTATTAATATTTTTAAAAATTCTTACAGGAGATGAAACTAAGGATAATTTAGGAACAGTTCAAAAGCAGTATACCCAAGGCCGAGAAACTTCAAGAGAAAACTCCAAAATGGTCTAAAGATGTGGGTCACAGAGTTCTCAGATGATGATACAGAAGCATGCCGTGCATCTGATGTGGTCTCACGGAGATGAGATCTCTTGTCATCTTTTTTTTTTTAAGATTTATTTATTATTTTGTGTAAGTACACTGTAGCTGTCTTCAGACACACCAGAAGAGGGCACTTGATCTCATTACGGATGGTTGTGAGCCACCATGTGGGTGTTGAGATTTGAACTCAGGACCTTTGGAAGAGCAGTCAGTGAGTGCTCTTAACTGATGAGCCATCTTTCCAGCCCTGTTGTCATGATTCTTAAGAGAATGATGTCAAATCAGAGAAATAGAAAGACTCTATAGAGAAAGGGGGGGCTCACCATGGAGGGTGGGGTTCTGAGGACCGGTGGAATTCATCTTTTGGAGAGAAACCCTAAGAGGGTTCTATATGCTGGAAACATTTCAGCAATGATTCTCACCTCCATACTCACCAGAGGACACATTCAGGAAAAACCATATAAATGCTGAATGTGGAAAATGCTTTTCTAACAGTTCCCACCTGATTCAGCATTAGAAATCACACACAGGGGAGAAGGCTGTCCTGTGTGGCCCGTGTGGGAAAAGCTTCAGTGAGACTTCCATGAGAGAACTCACACAGGAGAGAGGCCTTCAAAGTGTCCTGACTGGAAAGGGCTTTGGCAGCAGCTCCTGCCTTATTCAGCATCACAGATTACACACTGCTTGTGGGAAAGGCTTCACACACAGCTAAGTTCTAGGAGAACACAGGCAGACTCACACTAGAGAAAAACCCAACAGGTGCTCAGAACGTGGGAAGAGCTTCAGTTAGAGTTCCAGACCGATTCACCAGCAGCGAGTGCACATGGGTGAAGTGCCTTCCCAGTGTCTCTGGTGAGGAGAAGGCTTTGGTTATAATCTTGCCCCAACAAAAATCATCAAAGGATGCGTACATGTGGAAAGACTTGTAGTCCAGGTTCAAACCTTTTAACACACTGGATGTGTTAACATGAGGATAAGAAATCCTCTGGAGTGTGGAAAGAGTTTGGGCCTTAGTTCCCGCCTTCTTAGACACCTGAGAACACACAATGGAGAAAAGCCTTACTGGTTGGGAAATGTTCAGTCAGAGCTGCACCCCGGTGACTCATCAGAGGATGCACACAGGAGAGAAGCTTTATAAGTGTCTTGACTGTGGCTGGTGAGCCTTTCAGTCAAAGGTCCAATCTGATCAGGTACCAGAGAACCCACAGAGGAGAGAAACCTTACAAATGTGCAGACTGAGAGAAACTTCAGCAGAAATGCTTGCCTCAGCACTGCAAAACTCATATCCAGGTCTACCCAGACTCTGCAAGTGAGGCAGATTCTTGATGAATCTCCCCACCCCCTCAAAAAAGGAAATGGTCCTGACCCTTTAATTTTTGGCTTCAAATTCTTCCCAAGTCCCAGAGCCTGCTGGGGTTTCTTTCATTTTCTTTTCTCCTTATTAGACTGTTAGAATTAAGGTGCTCTATGAAATGTCTTTGTTGTGTTTGCCAAAAGATCTAGAAAAAGTCAACTTCCCAAATTAATGTATGGGAAGACCTAGATCATCTTGGTATCAAATCATCAGGGAGGGACACCAGTAAGGTTGAAGAAAAGGTAGATGTTATAACCATTAAAAAAAAAATTCAAGGGTCTGGAGAGATGGCTCAGAGGTTAAGAGCACTGGCTCCTCTTCCAGAGGTCCTGAGTTCAATTCCCAGCAACCACAGGGTGGCTCACAACCACATATAATGAGATCTGGTGCCCTCTTCTGGCCTGCAGGTGTACATGCTGGCAGAACACTCTATATATACATATACACAATATGTATAAATAAATAAATTAATAAATCTTAAAAAAAATATCAAAGTCAGGCAGCAGTGGTGGTGTCTGTCTTTAATCCCAAGGCAGAGGTAGACAGATTTCTAAATGCCAGGTCTACTTAGAGAAGGACTGTCTCAAAAAAAATCAATTATAGCCAGGCAGTGGTGGTGCTCGCCTTTAATCCCAGCACTTGGGAGGCAGAGGGAGGTGGATTTCTGAGTTTGAGGCCAGCCTGGTCTACAGAGTGAGTTCCAGGATAGTCACAGTAAGGGCTACACAGAGAAACTCCATCTTGAAAAATCAAACCAAACCAAACCAAACCAAACCAAACCAAAACCAAAAAAAAAAAAAAAAAAACAAACAAACAAAAAAAAAACCCAACAAAACCCCCGATTTTACACACACACACACACACACACACATACACACACTCGAGGTGAGGTAAAAATATAAGAGTAGCTTCAAAGGAAAATATATAGTACTCATGACTAAACAAAAAGACAAGAAATTGGGAATTATGGTTGCAATTGAATCACTATATTTCATCTTAGCAAATAGAGCTAGTTCCTTACTGGCTTTGTGGGTTTACCCAGGGAAAGCATAATTTTAAGCAAATACCATGATTTCTTGAATGTTTTCTCTTGCCTAAAAAAGAAGAGCCATTTTAAACATTTCACTCACTGAAACTGTTTGTAGCATCTAGAACTGTTGTGCCTGTACTGCAGACTCAAATCATACATGCCAATTACATGACTGATTCAGACGGGTCGGAACTTCAGGCTCACTCCCTTTGCTGCAATCAGGTACTTGTTGGGTTCTAAAGAGCAGCATGTGACTAGTGGCTCTTGTGTCATTAAAGGTCTTTCTAGAGCAGGCTTAGAGATACTTCCTAATACTCTGACTGTGGCCTGGTATTTTGTTTTCCCAAAAGAATTACAATATTGTGGAAGTGGGATAGAGTTCTAAAGCATTGTATCAAGAGATTGATAATCGATGACTGTTATGTTCTAATCTATGTCAATCAAGTGGATTATATGCTAATGGTCTTATTGTCTTGGCCAAAATTAGAATAATAGGAAGGATCCTAAGTTCTATTTTTCAATGTGCACAGTCTTTTCCCTGAGTTAATTCTGTGTTTTACCTTCGGACACAATTCCTTAGCTTCAGGAGTGACAGTTTTTGTTTGCCTCTTTGTATACTTGGCAACGTGGAACTGACAACCAAGATCTCATCCTATGTTCTGTGCAAATGCTGCTTTTTGAGAGTATTAAATACATCCTGTTTTCTCCTACTAGTGCCCAAAAGTGCTAGACCTTTAGGAAGGTTAAGACTCCTTTAAACTCCCTAGAATTTCAGCTTACTGTTGGACTGAGGATATACTTCATGAAAAACATGGAGAGACACTCATGAGGAATGTGGTGTTAGGGCCAGAGAGATGGCTCAGCTGTTAAGAGCAACCTCTATCAGAGGTCCCCAGTTCATGTCCTAGCAGTCACATGGCTGCTCACAACTCTAGTCCCATGGGATCCAGTGCCCTCTTCCCAAGTGTAAACATATATGTAGACAAAATTCATAATTAAATCAAAAGAAAGAAAGGAAGAAAAGAAATGTGGAGCTGGTTAAGGGTTGGCTGTGCTTGCTGCAAAGGGTTGGTAGGTAACAGTTCCATGAGATTGACTTCTTTCATGATGAAAGGATAAACAGGTTAAACAACTGTGCCTTTTTGAATGACTAAAAAAAAAAAAAAAAAAAAAAGATCGCAGAAACTAACAAAGATTTGAGAACTGTTTAGGATGAGACCTAAACCACAGATAACTAAGAATTCCATTAAAGCTTGATAATTGAATGGTACTATTGAGTCTGAAATTCGGTTACAACAAGACAGTAGCTGTGGGTGGTCTGTCTCATGAACGACGGCAGACAAACCGCTCAGTGACTTCTGTAACACAAAGGTAATGCCATTCTTGGCAGGCTGCTGTAAGGGTTGAATAAATGTTTGCAAAGAAAAAAAAATGTTGGCATATTGCTTAAAACATAAAATGATCTTATTAAACAGTTTTGGGATTGCTGTGGATGAGAACACTTTTTCCTTTCGCTCTCTTTCTTTTTAACGGGAGCCAGATTTCACTATACATAGTGAAATTTTTTATATATAGCTTCGTATATATATAAATTTTGTATATATAGCTTTGATTGGTCTGGAACACACTATGCAGACCAAGCTGGCCTCAAACTCAGAGATCCTCCTGCCTCCCAAGTTCTGGGATTAATAGGCGTGACCCATCTCCACCTACTGACTTCTTTTTCTTGAGCCCTCGTTCACTAATTACGTCAGTTCGCCGGCGGCGCGTCACGTCCTTCTCGCTTTCCCAGCCCGTGCTCATCCAGTCCGCCCGGACGGCTCCAGCAGCTCGCCCAAGTTTGAGCTCCTCTAGGCCACCGGGAGTTCCTCCAGAGCGAGCTCCACCCTCCGCAGGTGGGACCTGTGAACCCCGCGGAGGCCACGCCGAGCGGGCACCGCCCCATCCGCCCACCGGACGGGCGCCCACCCCACGCACCCGCCCCGCACCACGCAACATCGCCCTAGCGCCACTGCGACTGGCGCCGCGCGGAATGCGCCGCCTGCCATTGGACAAACGCTCTATAGCGCCATCTCAGCCTACCGCGCGGTACGCGCTCTCATTGGCTCGGACGGCGTGCGAGGCGGGGGTCTGCTTAAGGGGCGGTGCCGGAGCGGAGCCCCGCCCACCGGCTCCTCGGCTGGGCCGAGCCTGCCCGCGGCCGAAGCGCGTGGCTGCGAGCCCGGCGCGCAGCGGTTACTCTGGTTACTGTCCGCGAGGGATGCTGGGGATCCGGCGTGCTGGAGCCTTCGCCGGGCTCTGAAGGACGCTCATCCGAGACAGCCACTCGCCCTCGAGGAAGGCAAGTGTGGTCGGAGAGGTTCCCGGCCGTGACTTCGGGGCTTGCTTGGGGAGAGATCTCCAAGGAGGGCTGAGCTGCCGGGCTCCCGTCGCGCTTCGGGACGCCGTGGCCATCTTTTGTTGGAAAAGGCTGCTGGGGCAGCGTTGCTAAGGGCAGCTTTCCTAGTACCCAGGTCCTTCTACGCCCCCGACTCTGTCCTACCGAGCACCTGCTGCTGGTGACGAGAGACCGTTTACAGCCGGACGTGCGGACATCGAAGTACACAGCAGCATTCGCACCCCTCAGCCCAATAGAGAGACCAACCTGTCCATCGGTTGACTGAATGAACAAGTGTGTAGTCAAGAGCCGCTGGAGTAGGCAGGTTTTAAATGCTGCTATTTAAGATCTGGACAACTTAAGATATATTTGTACTCTCAAGGATTTCAACAATTAATCTTCTCTGACTCGTGATCCTGAAACTATTGACTGGAGGAAGTTCAACCGGTGTCCCGGACCCCATTGAGAACTACATTTTGGGGACAACATTTTAATTGCCGAAACCCTTCCGAGGAAAAAAGACCCTCCCTCCCCCGCAAACACAAAAACCCTCAGCCTTGACTGGTGCCACCAAAGAAGCCTTTTGAGCCATGTGGACTTTTCTCGGCATTGCTACCTTCACCTATTTTTATAAGAAATGCGGGGATGTCACCCTGGCCAACAAGGAGCTCCTGCTCTGCGTGCTGGTGTTCCTGTCGCTAGGCCTGGTGCTCTCCTACCGCTGTCGCCATCGAAACGGGGGCCTCCTTGGCCGCCTTCAGAGCGGCTCCCAGTTGGCTGCCTTCTCGGATATTCTCTCCGCTTTGCCTCTTATTGGCTTCTTCTGGGCCAAGTCACCTGAATCAGAAAAGAAAGAAGAGCCGGAGTCCAGGAGGGTATGCCTGACTCCTAAGTGGGCAAATGAATGGGCTCTTAATGTTAAACTTAAGATCGAGGTCATTGAAGTTTATGGTTACGTTAAAAAGCGAGGAAGTGATGGCTTAGAAGCTTCAGTATTCTTATTTAATTGACTTTCTTCCTTTTCTTTTCTTTTTCTTTTTCTCTTTTCAAGTTCTGGACTGTGTTGGCTACAGTTCTTGATCTTAGGGAAGACCAAAAGCATTTGTTGCTTGGTCCTCAGATAGGGGTTGGGTATTGATTTGGTAGGAAATGTTAGAATTTATTTGGAAGATAGACATCACTGGTTCTGTGTGACTTACTTGTGTTCATAAAATATCTTTGATCTTGTCTCACAGCCTCTTACTCTAAATTTCTCCCTAAATCTTATTACTACTCTTATTTTCTTATTACTTCTACTTATTTTATTTAAATCCCCGAGTAAGGATGATTTCTGTACCTGTGAAGAGAGAGTTGTGTGGTAGGTAAGGCCCATTGATAAATGGGCCAGCTGATGGGAAAATGACAATTTGAAAAGCAATTAAGATTCCCAACACTTTAAAGTCTTGGGCAAAAATCCCTCCTCCTGCTATCTATTGAAGCAACGAGTAAGTCAGTGCAGTCAGATTTTAAGTCTAGTCATAGCTGAATGACAGTCTTAGGTTAGAGACTGGGTCTTTAAATATTTGTGATGCCCTGGCTTCGAGGGAATGATGGTGGTCAATGGTGGGTGATGGGAGGGAAGAGTCAGGTCACATGGGATCTGTTGGCCAGGGGTATGTGAACTTTTAACCCTAAGAGCATTGGAAAGATAGCGAGAGTAACGATGCTTGATTTTTTACAAAATTAAAAATAAATAATATCTGGGAACTACATTGCAGTACCTGGCAGAGAAAGAAGGGACATTGCTGGGAGGCTGAGGCTGGGTGCCCAGGGTGGCCAGGATGAGGTGCCCACAACAGGGCAGCCTTCAGGATCTGCTCTGTTTTATAGTGTCCATAGTACAGATTCTTACCGTTGATGGAAGACAAGAACTTGGCTCAGAGTGTTGGCTCTACCACTTGTTGCTGTAATTCTTTGGGAATGGTTTGATCCCTGTCAAAATTGGTTTCCTGTTCTCTTGGATGAGGGTGGCACCCCCAGCGCTGGTAGCCAGGGAATGAAGTGACTTCCTGTTTTAGAATGCCTGGTGTGTAACTGTCTAATAAGCAAGCAGCTGCTGTCACTGGTGTGAAGGTGGTCTACTCTGTTAGGAGTGGGGAAGGTGGTGACTGCTTCAGGCTTTCTCCTTCCCTGGAAACCAGGGACCAGCTGCTGGAGTGAGTTCTCAGTGCTCACTGCTACATACATGGCAAGTCAGAAGTTATGGGAGACCTGTACCTGTAGATGCCTGTGTAGAGTTGAGTAGTTATAGGATTAGTCCTGCGTTCTGTCTTTGAATCTCACTGTAGACAGGTACAATAGCTGTTCTCATGTGGATTTCTAAATATGTCCATATAATATTTTCTAACTGCTGTGCCCAGAAAGAGGGAATAGATATTTAATTTTATTGGGATATATACAGTTTTTTTTAGCCAGTATTTTGATCTTGATTATATATGGTTTGGATTTAAAAATATACCATAGATATGATTTAGTAATGTTGGGGGGGGGGTGTCTAGTTTTTGCTCAAGATGTAAAAGTTCAGTCTGTTTATGTGCTAGTCATATGGTTTATGTCAAAACAGATTTGGAAAACTGATCATTGTTTTTGTTAAACAGTGCAGAAAAGAAATCAGTCCTTCAGAAACGACATTAACTGGAGCAGCTACCTCAGTATCGTCATCTTCTGTGACGGACCCGGAAGTGATCATCGTGGGATCTGGTGTGCTTGGATCGGCCTTGGCCACAGTTCTCTCCAGAGATGGAAGGAAGGTGACAGTAATCGAGAGAGATTTAAAAGAGCCTGACAGAATAGTCGGGGAGCTTCTGCAGCCAGGCGGCTACCACGTTCTTCGAGAGCTGGGCCTTGGAGGTAGGTCCATCTGATCTCAAGGAGTTGGTGTCCAAAAGTTCTCTTTACTCTAGACTGTTTAGGCGCCCCCCCCCCCTTATGAGTTTTACACAAACTAAAAACTTTTTGTGAAAATGAGGTCAAAGGAGGAAAGAACTGTCTGAGAAGAGGCTGCTGGGACACTGAAATAATGAAGTGCCCCAGACAGTAACCTCAGAAATGAAGATGTTAACCTTAGTAACCACAACTATCATGTCCACAGTGTGTCATATGCTCCTGGGGTAGTGTTATCCCCTCTGGTCTTTTAGTCAAGGGTGATTCATTCACTCAGCCAGTGCTTTTGAAGTACCATTCATTTAGGAAATATTTATTTACTGCCCTCTTTGAATGAGGTACTCCGCTAAGTACCAAGGTGTGATAATGATCAAGACAGACATCCTTGAGAAAGAGCACAAAAGGTACTTAGCTGTAAGGTGAGTCCCATCTGGAGGAGGCCAGAGGAGGTTGTCGGGTACCCTGGAACTGGAGGTGCTGACAGGGAGCATTGAACTGTGGTCCCCTGGAAGAGTGGCCAGTCATCAGCCAGCCGAGACATCTGTCGAGAAACATTTTTAATGACAGAAAACGGTAAATATGAGGACAGTGGAGATGTATTTGATACAAGAGTATTTTTATGGTAATGTATGATAATGTAGATAGGAGAAGCTGATGTGACTGAGAGTGACAAATATGCTTGTTTTTTTTTTAAAGATTTATGAGCCGGGTGGTGGTGGCGCACGCCTGTAATCCCAGCACTCTGGGAGGCAGAGGCAGGCGGATTTCTGAGTTGGAGGCCAGCCTGGTTTACAGAGTGAGTTCCAGGACAGCCAGGGCTACACAGAGAAACCCTGTCTCGAAAAGCCAAATCCAAAAAACCAAAAAAAAAAAAAAAGATTTATGTATGTGAGTACACTATCGCTATCTTCAGACACACCAGATGAGGGCATTTGCTGGGAATTGAACTCAGGACCTCTGGAAGAGCAGTCAGTGCTCTAAACTGCTGAGCCATCTCTTCAGCCTGACAAACACATTTTTTTAAGGTGATAGATGTGCTGAGTTCTTTAGCTGTATTGTCAAGTTACATGAGTTCAACTGTCGCGTTGTACCCTATAAACACCTAACAACTGTTACATGTTAGTGATAAGTATGAAAATGAACACATATGCTTTCTCCGGAAATGGCATCCCCATTGTTAGCAGTCAAGAGAAAACAGGAGACAGGTAGGGAGAGCTCAGGGTGCTGTTGCCTGGAGACTGACTTTAATCACCTCAGAGGCTGGCTGAGAATGGTCCTTCAGTATTGACCAGTGGACTTTGTTCTACTTTCTGAGGCTACACCTCAGTGGATGTTACAGAGGATATGCTAAAGGACAAAACATTTTTTTAAAAGTAGATGAAATATATGATGATTATAGAGATAAGAGTAAAAATTGGAAAGCATGGGATAGGGAGTTTGGGAGTGGGTATAATTTTCTTTTTTCTTTTTTTTTTTTCTTTTTTTGAGACAGGGTTTCTCTGTGTAGCCCTGGCTGTCCTGGAACTCACTCTGTAGACCAGGCTGACCTCCAACTCTGAAATCCGCCTGCCTCCGCCTCCCAAGTGCTGGGATTAAAGGCGTGCGCCACCACACCTGGCTTTTTTTTTTTTTTTTTGTATAATTTTCAATAGTGAGAAGTAAAGAAATGGAGGAGAGCAAGCCTTGGAGAGACCAGGAGGGTCTGAAGCTCAGACCTAGCCTCTGCTTTCTGTCAAGGGCCGCCCAGCCTGCTCGACTTCCATGTTGTCAGTGGGGGAGAAGCCAGCTAGAGGACGGAGCTCATAGGGAGTGGAGCAAAGGCACCGGAAACTTCGGGAACTATTAAGTGTCATGTTTTAAAAGTGTAGTCAAGAGTGCAATCTGAAAGTCTATTCTGAGGAGAGAAACGATCCCGGAGTCACGGGTGAGGCCAGCACGAGGTTATCTGGATGCTATTGCAGGCTCCTTGGAACCCAGCCGCAGTAGTTCAGGCGAGTGAGTGCAGTGGGTGTCCGTGGAAATCGGCTCTGCAGGAAGAGGGTGTAGGACCTGCTGATGAATCAGGTGTCAGGCGTGAGAGTGGCAAGGCCGCTAGAAGGCTAACTGCTGCCTGGAGGTCCAGGACTGAGCGCTGGGCCATCAAAGTACAGAGGTCAGTGAGGCCGTGGGGAACCGGCAGAGCCCGGAAGAAGCAACAGGAAGCAAACAGACATACACATGTAGGCAGAACACTCAAACATGCAAAATACAGATGAACAGTAAAATATTTTGATGCTGGGACAACCCTTGTCAAGTTTGTCCCCACGCCCCATATAGAATCTTCAGGCATGTGCCACCACGCCATCCATCTCTGCTCCAGTTGTTCACCGATTCTGTCTGGCTTCATGTGAATCATTGTTGTTCATTGTCTCTTCTATGTTAATGCTTTCACTCTGTAAGCTTTAGGTATAATATTAATGCTTTGTTTCCTTTGATAGTTTTCCTGAAACACTAATTGCCATTGATTTTTAAATTTCAGATTTTGTAATTGGTTCTTTAAAAATGTTTTTTTTTTTTTTTTTGCTTTGTGTTTTTGTTATTTCTTATACTGTCTTAAAGGTAAAGACGCCATTTTTACGCAAGCTCAAGACATATTCTGCTTTTGTTTTTCTGTTTGTGTAATTACTCTATAGTGTATCATGAATCAGTGTTCATATATAGTGGGAACCATTAGCATTTAGGAAGTATCCTCATTGGTTGGGGAAAGCTACTTTATTTTTTTAAGATTTATTTTATTTATATGTAAGTACACTGTAGCTGTCTTCAGACACACCAGAAGATGGCATCTGATCTCATTATAGATGGTTGTGAGCCACCATGTGGTTGCTGGGATTTGAACTCAGGATCTCTGGAAGAGCAGTCAGTGCTCTTAATCACTGAGCCATCTCTCCAGCCCGAAAGCTACTTTTTCATACACTGAATTTTTATGTTTAAATTGGGACCTTTAAAATAGTTTTAACGGTGTTGGATTTTCTCTTTTTCCCCTCCTTCCCTTCTTCCTTCCCCACCCCCTTCCTGTGGCAGATATATTTGTTTCTACATTGGGCACATGGTATGAAGGCCTGACTGTTTTCTGTATCTTAATGGACAAAGCAGGTTCACTCAGGACAGTGTCATGGCTGATGTCATGTCGAGTGGTCACAGATCTGAACGACTGTGCTGTTAACCTGAGGTGTATCTGTGACTTTGTCTTCTGGGAACCTTTAAGATTTGTGTTACAGCTGTACCAGTTCAGCCCCAGCTGGCCTTACAGCTTTGTAAAGCAGAACCGTAGTTTCACTGTGTCCTTTTCTTGGTACCTTTCTTGGTAACTCTCAGCATAGTAATAAAACTGTTCGAACTGACCTTTCCTGCAGATACAGTAGAAGGCCTTAATGCCCATCATATCCACGGCTACATAGTCCATGATTATGAAAGCAGATCTGAAGTTCAAATTCCATACCCAGTGTCAGAGAACAACCAAGTGCAGAGTGGAGTTGCTTTCCACCACGGCAAATTCATCATGAGTCTCCGGAAAGCAGCTATGGCAGAGCCCAAGTAAGACCGCAGCTTTAAATATATTACCTGGTCCTAGGGTGATGATTAGTGGCTAAGAGTACTTTCTCTTCCTTTTTTTAAGAAAATAAAACAAAACAAAACTTTTTTTAAAAAGATTTATTATTTTACATACGTGAGTACACTATAGCTGTTTTCAGACACACCAGAAGAGGGCATCGGATCCCATTCATTACAGATGGGTGTGAGCCACCAGGTGGTTGTTGGGACTTGAACTCAGGACCTCTGGAAGAGCAGTCAGTGCTCTTAACTGCTGAGCCTTCCCTCCAACCCTGCTTTATTTCTGTTCTTGCAGAGGCCTGGAGTTGGGTTCCTAGCACCCACATCAGATGGCTCACAACCCTCTGTTGCTCCAATTTGAGAGGATCGGATGTCCTCCTCTGCCTTCCTCAGACATCCGTACACATGCTTGCAAATGTACACATACACATGCATGCGCAAATAAAAAGAAAATATGTTTTCTGGGAGTGAAATTATATCAGTATTCATGAAAATTTTTGGCATGGTCTAAATGGCATAGGTATAATAAATAACTCATAATTAAAATATGTTCAGTGCCTGTGTAAAGAATGTTAGAGAGTTTTACTTTAAGTGAGACTTGGGTGATTATTATTTACTTGGAACTTAGAGGGTGGCGCAGTACTGTAACCGAAGGCATGTGCCCATGTGTGCCCGTTTGCCTGGTGCGTGGCTCTTACACCTTTTCTAGAGCGAACAGAAGACAACAAGAAATACCTGCTCCACTTTCCCTCAGGACCTAGTCTGACAGGCCTGACTGCTCGTTTTGATTATTAACTTGTATTTGCCTCTTGTCCTTTAACCATAATTAAGGAAGTTTTAAATATGAGAGCACTCACGTTGTTGACACAAACCCACGTGCTGACAAAGTCAGTGAACTTTTCCTTAGGGCGGAGATATCTGGTAGCCATGGAAACAGTGGGAAAGGCCTAAGATAGAAAAATGATGGCCTTTCTGATGGATATGATTACTTTTTACATTTGCCATATGCCATTGTATTTTTAAAAATCATAACTAATTTTTTTCAGAATTTTCTATATGCATATAGTGTATTTTTATCTTTTTTATCCTAATTCCTATCATATCGACCCTTATCTGCTCCTACCTTCAGGGCTTGTTTTTATGTGTCACTGAGTACAGCCGTACTGCTTCTATACTCAGGGGTGCTACCCCAGCAATGTGTTTCTGTTCATCCTTTAGTGTAAAGTTTATAGAAGGTGTGGTGCTTCAGTTACTAGAGGAAGACGACGCTGTGATCGGCGTGCAGTACAAGGACAAGGAGACTGGGGACATCAAGGTGAGAGTTAGTAAACGTCATCTCTTCCTAGGATGGTTTTCCTACCCCTTTTAAATTCTGCATTAACTTGTGTGTGTGTGTGTGTGTGTGTGTGTGTGTCAGAGGACCATTTGTGCAGCTTCTCTCCTGCAGCTGTGTTATCGTACACAGTGTTATAGTCACAACTAGGAACTAGGAAAATGTTGAAAACAGCTAACAGTAAAATAGTAAAATAGTTTCTAGTTTGTGTTAATGTTGGTCTATGAAAGAGGAGGCAGTAGGCCCTTGTAGGCTGTTCTACAGGGTCACCCCTTGCTAGAGACTGGAGTGTGATAGGGTTACCAGGTTTCCTTTGCTCACAGTGGAGGAATGTCACATTGTTACACGTATAAAAATGCTGCTTCTGTATGGCCATAGACAGCACTATGGGGAGTAATGTATTTTTATAATGAACTTGGGTAGTCCTTAGAGTTTGGGGTGAGGTCCAGTCTTCTGTGGCCCTCGTGTGCCTTGCAGCTCTCCTCGTCCGTCATGGTGGAGAGGTTTGATGGTTTTAATGGCAGAGGTACAAAGAGAGAGACCTCCAGGGCCTCAGGATTAGGCCTCTATTGTCTTCCGCCCCTGTGAGAGTATTATGTTTAGATTTTTTCCTGTACATTTGGCTTTAGAAGCAGGGGCCTTCTGTGCGTGTGTTACCTGACACGGGTGTTCCTCCTGTTCCTCCTCTGTTACAGGAACTCCACGCCCCTCTCACTGTGGTCGCAGATGGGCTCTTCTCCAAGTTCAGGAAGAACCTCATCTCCAGTAAAGTCTCCGTTTCCTCCCACTTTGTTGGCTTCCTTATGAAGGTATGGAGGAGTGTAATCGTAGAAAAACAAAAGCACCTGGAGAAACTATTAAAGTATTTTCTTTTGAAACTATTTAATAGTTGAAAACTATTCAGGTATTTTCTTTTTCCTTTTAGGATGCGCCACAGTTTAAAGCCAATTTTGCGGAGCTTGTTCTGGTCAACCCCAGTCCAGTTCTCATCTACCAGATTTCCTCCAGTGAGACTAGGGTACTTGTTGATATTCGAGGAGAGTTGCCAAGAAACTTAAGAGAATACATGGCCGAACAAATTTACCCACAGATACCTGGTAAGAAGTGGGATTTCACCCTGATTATAATTTACGGTCGAAAGCTAATCTCACAAAAGCTTCTTTCTGGTTTTGCTGAAAGCAGTGTCTAAGTGAGGCTCAGAGATAAGCACACCTGTTTGTGAATAGCGTGTATTTCCTGTGAAACCAGACATTGTAGATGGTAAGAGCTAGGTACAGATACCTGTCAGTTAACGTGGCTTTTCCTGTCTCCTCATGAATTTGACCCATTTCTTCCTCTCGTGTCTCTGTTGTGTTTAGTTGTATATGTTATTTACGTCTATTTCCCCTTAGATTCCTTTGTCATTCCTTAACATGTATAGTATAAGGAAGTGCTTAATGGATAGTTTATAATTATAAACTATTAATAAAGTAGGTAATGGGTGATTTCTTGCAAGGGACTGTGGGACAGCCACCACACATACACTGTTAAGAATTCTTTTGTACTTGGTAAGGAGATGCGTGCTAATTTGAGACTGAAATGCTCACACCAGTTGTTTGGGTGGGTGGGGATTAATTGCAGATCACCTGAAGGAATCATTTCTGGAGGCCTCTCAGAATTCCCGTCTGCGGACCATGCCGGCGAGCTTCCTTCCTCCTTCCTCAGTGAACAAACGAGGTATCTTTTCGCATTATTTTATAAAGCTGCCATTGCTTCAGATGGCATGACTGAATTTGTCATCTGGAATTAAGTTGAAGCACAGAGTTGTTTACCTTGGCCAGAAAGTGGGAGAAGGAACATTGGTTCCCGTAACAAGTTCCTGACATTGAAGCTTTGGAATACAATTATTATTTAGCGCTGGCTTTGCAGAGGCCTCCATGGCAGTCATTGGGAGTACAAGGAAGTTAAAGGTTACCCGCTGGCCTGGAGGGAGCCGTGGTGGTGAGGAACATGCAGATGAGTTCATGGTGGCACTGATATAGTCCGAGGAAAACTGCGTGTCTGGTAGCACGGAGTCACTGTTCGGGGTGTCCGAGGCCGGGCGCGGGGTTCTGAAGTGGAAGGGTGGCTAGGGAGGACATGGCTTGGGTGTGAGGCAGCCCTGGGCTGAAGGTGAGCAGTGAGAGCAGGGACTGCATAGGAGCAGGATCTGCAGAGCCTGCTGCCAGGCTGCCCGAGGCACGGTGGCATCTCTAGGAACGCCAGGAGTCCCTGCAGCTGGCATTCTTGGCTGGTGTCAGTAGTGATTGATGGCTGGTGCATAGTTGTGTTTTAAATTTATAAAGGTTTATTATTGTTTGGAGACAGGATCTCACTGTGCAGCCCTGCCTGGTCTGAGACTTGCAAGGTAGATCAGCCTGACCGCAGATTTACGGAGATCACCAGTCTGTGTTCTGAGTGCTGTGTACACTGTGTGTTAGTGTGTATGTAGCACCTCGCAGGCCAGAAGAGGGCATCAGAATCACTGGAACTGGAGTTCCAGATGTGGGTATTGGGTCCTCAGGAAGAGTAGCAAGTACTATTACCTGCTAAACCCTGTCTTCCCCTCAACCCCCTTTTGAGAAAAGGTCTTAGATAGCTCAGACTGACACCAGATGGCTGAGGAGGACCTTGATCATCTGTCCTGCCTCTACTTAAGAACTGAGATTATAGGCACACACCACATACAGGGCAGAATATGTGTTTAATATTTTTAGTATTTAATTTTATCCTATATAGGCAATGGAACTTAATTTTTTTTTTTTTTTTTTAATTTTGGCATCAGCTTTGTTGAGATCATAAGTTGTTCAGTTCAGCCACAGAAAGCAGATTTAATTATAATTTACTCTTGGCTCTTTTAGCCCCCGTCAATCACAAGTTTGTTAGCACTGATGTTTGGGCTCAGCTGCTCAGGATTTCAGTCTTATTCTCTTTGCACAGGCGTCCTTCTTCTGGGTGATGCGTATAACCTGAGGCACCCTCTCACTGGTGGGGGAATGACAGTTGCTTTAAAAGATATAAAATTATGGAGACAACTGTTAAAAGACATTCCTGACCTTTATGACGATGCTGCTATTTTCCAGGTAAGAGTCCCAGGTTCCTCCCCCAGAAAGTCTCAGAATCCGTCTGTTTATGAATGGGAGGACTGGGGTCCCAGCGGGGATCTCTGCGTGTGGGAGTTCATGTCTGTTTATGAATGGGAGGACTGGGGCCCCAGTGGGGATCTCTGCGTGTGGGAGCTCATGTCTGTTTATGAATGGGAGGACTGGGGCCCCAGTGGGGATCTCTGCGTGTGGGAGCTCATGCCTCGTAAGGGTCCGTAGTCTTGCTCGGGTGTAATGAGCTTGACTTTCAGGCTGTGTGTTCGTGTCTGTGCTTTAGTATGTGTACAGCAGATTGGCCCAGCTCATTTTTCTCAGAGCTATAAGCTTAGCTTCAAAATCATGTGACCCATTGCTCTGAAAATGGGTTTGGCAGTATAACCTGCAGATAGGCCTTGGGACAGGTATCTTTAGGAGATGATAAACATTAGCGTATGCTTTTTTCCTCCTTACTATGTAATAAATGATATTCTTTGTTTTTAGGCCAAAAAATCATTCTTTTGGTCAAGAAAAAAGACCCATTCCTTTGTTGTGAATGTGCTGGCTCAGGCCTTATATGAATTATTTTCAGCTACAGATGGTAAGTATAGATGGTTTTAAGTGAACTGACTTGTAGATTTTTAAGTTTTGTCAGATAAGGAACTAAATGACCAGAGTTAGTAGTTGAAGTAGTCAGTCTAGAACCACACATCTCCCGGCTTTGCCCACTGCCTTGTGTCTCAGCGTCAGGTATCCACCACTTCCGGGGGTGCTGGCATTCCTTAGAAAACACCCAGAGCAGTAAGTATCTCAGGACACATTTGTTTGAGTCCTCTGGTCCAGACTAGACCATATACCCGTACGTGGTAAAGTATTGGTGAAAGGCCTTTTGGCCAGGCGTGGGACAGCAGCGTGGCCTTCAGCTTCTTAGACTGGTTTGAATTTCTTTGAAGCATTATTTACAACACGAATGGGTGCCTCACGCTGGGGTTGGAGCTTCTTTCCTGCTACAGTACACAAGAGGCTAGTATTGCAAATAGCTTGGTTTTATTTGCTACATTAGAGAGAATTCTGTCTAGGTTGAACATTCGTAATAATGAAACTTGAGATTCTGAGCTAGATGTGGCAATGGATGCTTCCTCTCCTAGCAGCCAGGAAGCTGAGGCAGGAGGACTGAGAGCGTGAGCTACATAGTAAGATCAGATTTCAAAACAAATGATACCAACACAGTGTGTCTCAAAACAAATGATACTTTGGCTTTTGCACCCCTCCCCTGTCCATGTATTACCCTCACAGTGATGAATAAAAAATTATTTTAAGAAACAGACAAAAATAAGGTAAACATTGACATGCTTTTAAGCTCCTTGCTTGAGTTCCTTGGTGCCTGCTTCTCATAGACTACAGCCATCCACTACCTCTTGCTAAACTCATTCATTGTGATCCAGACCAGTCTGGACGAAATGGAGTGGAAAATTTGCTTGGGCAAATGTGAGGAAAAGAATTCTAAGTTTTGGTGGCACACGCCTGTAATCCCAGCACTCTGGGAGGCAGAGGCAGGTAAATTTCTGGGTTTGAGGCCAGCCTGGTCTACAGAGTGAGCTCCAGGATTATATAGAGAAACCCTGTCTCAAAAAAACCAAATCCAAAAAAAAAAAGACTTCTAAATTTTCTGTTTTTCTTTTTTTTTTTTAAGATTTATTTATTTTATGTATATGAGTACACTGTAGCTGTACAGATTGTCGTGAGCCTTCATGTGGTAGCTGGGAGTGGAATTTAGGACCTCTGCTCACTCTGGTTAACCCCGCTTGCTCTGGTCGGCCCCACTTACTCAGTCCCTGGCTCACTCAGGCCCAAAGATTTATTTATCATTATAAATTAGTACACTATAGCTGTCTTCAGACACATGGGAAGAGGGCATCAGATTCCATTACTGATGGTTATGAGCCACCATGTGGTTGCTGGGATTTGAACTCAGGACCTTTGGAAGAGCAGTCAGTACTCTTAACCACTGAGCCATCTCTCCAGCCTGTTTTGTGTTTTTCTAAGCTCTTGTATATTGCTGTAAATATTTGGGGGTTTCTATTCCACCTTAGATCACTTAGTTTCCAAATAAGACACAAAGCCTTTCTATTTATAATAAGCGTTAAAGCCCCAGAGCTGGGCAGATATCAACCCTCTCTGCTATTTCGTCTACTTCCCTGTCAGCCACCCTGAGATAGGACGTGCTATGTACTGCCCCTGCTGCTTCTCCTCCTGCAGCCCTTGAGACCATGTGCTTACAATTCACATACCCAGCAGGGCCCTCTTCCTTCCTCCTCTCTCCCTGGTCTCTGCCTCAGCCCTGCTTATATCTCTGCTACCTAGCTACACAGGCTGTAAGGCATCTATAGTCTACCAATAGTTTTAAATTAAGGAGGAAGGTTTGCACAACAAAAACTGGCATATGTGAGAATTTATTGCCTAAACCTTGGCTACAGAATTTAACATTACAATACATAGCAGTAGACCAAACCAACACTCAGATTCTTACATATCAGAGCTGCCAACATTACAAAGTTAATGACAGATCTGGGGAGGAAAGAACTTTATGGAACAAAAATTTACCTTGTTTTCTCCTTACAAATACTCTTGTAAAGAAAAAAATCTATCACTAAATTATACATGTTTTCTAAGTATGTTTTATACATATTTGGAAATGCCATAATGAACCTCTTATTTTATCCAACTTAAAACTAAAAGAAATTAAGAGAGAGAGAGAGACAGACAGAGAGAGAGAGAGAGAGAGAGAGAGAGAGAGAGAGAGAGAGAGAGAGAGAAATCTAGCCTGGCGTGGTAGCACATGTCTTCAATCCCATTCAGGAGGCAGAAGTAGGAAGATCTCTGTGAGTTTGAGGCTAACCTTGTCTAGTAAGTTCCAGAACAGGGTTATGTAGAGAGATCTTGTCCCAAACAAAACAACAAATCAAACAACAACAAAAATAGTTAATTTATAAAGGCTTAGTTAAAAGGAAAAAATGTAGACACCTTAAAAAAGAACACTGACTCTAAACTGTTCAAAAGGTTGTTTAGTATGCTGTTTTGAAGACTTCAAAATGTATTAAAAAGTTATATGGATATAAGGCAGAGATTCACTTTTTTTTAAAAGATTTATTTTATGTATGAGTACATTGTAGCTCTCTTCAGACACACCAGAAGAGGGAGTTTGATCTCATTACAGATGGTTGTGAGCCACATGTGATTGCTGGGAATTGAACTCAGGACCTCTGGAAGCAGTTGGTGCTCTTAACCACTGAGCCATCTCTCCAGCCTCTGAGATTAATTTCTTGCTAACCTGATGACGATCTAGCAGTATGGGTTAGGCATCTCAGAACCTGGGAATTTTGTTGTTAGAATTGTTTTTTTTTTTTTTTTTCCCCCAGAGACAGGGTTTCTCTGTGTAGCCCTGGCTGTCCTGGAACTCATTCTGTAGACCAGGCTGGCCTCGAATTCAGAAATCTGCCTGTCTCTGCCTCCCAAGTGCTGGGATTACAGGCGTGTGCCAACACTGCCCGGCTTTAGAATTATGTTTTTATAAATAGTAAGAGCTTACAAAGTGTTTGATGTCATTTAACTTAGAACAAAGTCACACATAATTTAAAAGTAACTCATAAGACCTAAGTATTAGAATCAATAGAAACAGATTATTCATACTCCTATCCTGAGAATATTGATCTGGAAATGTGGAGAAACTCCTGGTTGTTGCATTTTAGAACTGTTAAGAAATTGTCCCTAATTCTCTAAAATACATAATAATTTCTACATTTTATTTCAGATTCCTTGCATCAGCTCCGGAAAGCTTGCTTTCTGTATTTTAAACTTGGTGGAGAATGTGTGACCGGTCCTGTTGGGTTGCTTTCTATGTAAGTTCTAAGAGAGAAGGGAAACACTCAGTTTATGTGAATCTTTATTCCACAGAGATTTAGTTACATTCTGTTTCCCATTCACGGCCCAGTCACAAGTGGCCCCAAGAGGCCAGTGATGTCTCAGTGCGTAAAAGTGCTTGCTGCCCAAGTTTGAGCCCTAGAACCCATGGAGATGGACTACAGAGTTGTCCTCTGACCCCCACGTATGCTATGTATGGAGTGTGCTGACCCCATGTGTGCTATGTATGGAGTGTTCTCCCTACCCCAGTTATTCATGTACATCTGCACACACACACACACACACACACACACACACACAGGCCAACACAGCTGGGCCGTCTGTGTATGGAGTGTTCTCCCTACCCCAGTTATTCATGTACATCTGTACACACACACACACACACACACACACACACACACACACAACACAACTGGCCAACACAGCTGGGCTGTCCTGATGCAGACACACTGAGAATTGGCAGACTGAGGTGCTAGATCGTAGAGTGAAATTGATGGTTGGTTTTCACCTGTGATGTCATTGCTTGTCTGACCGACAAGTACAGAATAACTGGTAACTCTCTGAAGTCAAATACTATTAATCTTCAGGCTTGAAATTTAGAAGAAATTTGAAAATTAGTTTTGTTAATGCAGACATATACTTGGGAAGTCTGAGAAGATTTTTTTTTTTCTGGAGACAGGGTTTCTCTGTGTAGCCCTGGCTGTCCTGGAACTCACTCTGTAGACCAGGCTGGCCTCGAACTCAGAAATCTGCCTGCCTCTGCCTCCCAAGTGCTGGGATTAAAGGCGTGCACCACCACTGACTGGCTGAGAAACTCTTTAAGGCACCTAGTATTGTAGATCTACAACCAGAATATCAGAGCTGATGCCAAAGCCAGACTGCAGCAGGCTTCATTTTGGATCTCAAGATTAGTGCTAGAAAAATAAGACTTATGAGTGAGCATGGCCACCAGCTTCACAAAGTGGTCATTTCTTCTAAGTAGTTTTTATCATCTCAAAATTCATTTTTGTTATTGAATGAGCAGACAGATGAACTTGCTAAGTCCTCAGATGTGGAGTGCGTTAAGCTTTTACTGGTGACGCATTTGAACCTTTATGACTAATTTTAACAATGTTTCTTCCCTATTACAGATTGTCTCCTCACCCTCTGCTGCTGATTCGACACTTCTTTTCCGTTGCAGTCTACGCCACGTATTTCTGCTTCAAATCAGAGCCGTGGGCTACAAAACCTCGGGCCCTTTTCAGTAGTGGTGCTGTACTGTACAAAGCGTGTTCTATAATATTTCCTCTCATCTACTCAGAGATGAAGTATCTGGTTCATTGAAAGGGAAACCACTTGGAAGTCAGGTCCACTGGGACTTGATGACGATGTACATAGCATAGAACTGTGTGACTTCTACAGTGGCGACTCAAGGACCAAGCTTGTGTATAAGCATGTAAATATATGCCTTAATTTACAATTGAAAATGAAGGGTCAGATAAGCTAGATGTTTAAAAGAATGATTGTTTCCACAAATTAATGCTAACACTCAAATTTTTCTTTTGATTTCAGTATTTGGGGTGACTCATTGGGACAAGCCAATAAAATGAAGAGTGAACTCTTAAGTTCTTTTGGTTTTTCTTGTAGATATCTTTATAAAGCTTCATGGTCATAGAAAAGATAACCCAAGTGGGATAGAAAGTGCGGTTGTTAAACCTGTCGGTATTTATTATTTATTGTGTGTACACGCCTGAGGTTGATGTCATGTGTCCTCTTTAATCTCACTTCACATTATATATGTTTGAGGCAGGTCTCTTGCTCAACCTGTAGCTCTGGGCAGCTTGTGTTTTCTTTGCGTGTTCTAACGACAGGGGCACTACTAGCTACAGGCTCAGGCAGAGACTCCAGCCGGCCGGCCCTGTCTCATCCATGTTATCCTAGCAGTTGGCTCCTTTGCAGAGGAATTTTCATGTAGAACCAAGTTACGGAGTTTGAGTTTTAAAAGTTTATCACAAAACCTTTCCAGCCCAATGCATGGCCCCAGCCACCCCCTCGATAGATGATGGGTAATCCTATGGCTAACAACCTGGTTGTCTGGCTTGGGCAGAAGCTGGAAGAGCTGTCATGGGAGCTCCAAAAGAACTGCTGGGACCCTAGGGTGTCTGGGAACCCCGGAACACAGCATGGAGGGCATGAAGTGAGTTTACTGTTGGGCTGGCTGTCAGTGGTCCTTACAGACCTACAGTGGCTGAAACATCACCCCACCCCAGTCTGTCGCTGGCTTTCTTTACGGGGTGTCAGGTTTTTATCACAGGCAGGGCAACTCAGTACTGGCAATGCTGTTTTACTGAAGATCAGGAGTTGTACAAATAGTTCTTTAGAATTTAAGATGAAGTGGATTCATCCATCAGTTACACTGAGCATTTAGAAGAGGGAGTATAAAATGGTTCTGCTTCTACATGATAAAAATTCCCTATGATGCCATGGTTTAAACACTGTTAGAGCTGTGAGCCGTCTTCCTTAGAATTGCCGATGACCCCCACAGAGGGGGAGATGCAAGTTGCATGAGGAGTCAAGTATCATTTCACTTTGAAGTTCATTTTAGTCATAGAACATCCTGTCACTGAAGCAGGAGGAGGAGGTCACAGGACTGTTCGGAATTCATCGAAAATGAAGTTAGGCACATGCGCCTCAGCCACCTGGAATATGAAGCAGAAATTAAATCAGCATTGTAGCTGATGACATTCAGTTTTACATAGGAAATTAACCAGCACTGGAATGAGCCAAGACCCTCAGGTAAAGTAGGAAACAGCCCTTCCATTGCTGGTCTTAGTGTCTCCTTACTGTTCACCACAATGTAACGCCTGAGGGGGCGCACCGCCTCCACAAGCAGGTTTAGCTCCCAAAGGCACTTGGCTCTAGGAGTAAGTGGATGGGACAATAATGAGAAACTGAGGCCAGAGAACAGGAAGGTCTTGAAAGGCCTGCATTCCTTAACTGCTTTTAGTGGGAGGAGGAGGAGGTGAGGTGGGGAAATGGAACAGGTGAGCTCTGTGAGAAATCTGAAAAACACTGTTCTCTCTCTCTCTCTCTGTGTGTGTGTGTGTGTGTGTGTGTGTGTGTGTGAGAGAGAGAGAGAGAGAGAGAGAGAGAGAGAGAGAGGAGAAAGAATGAGGATAAATTATGTGTGTGTTAAGTGTGTGTGTGTGTGCTAAGTGTGTGAGAGGAGAGAGGAGAAAGAATGAGGATAATTGTGTGTGTGTGTGAAGTGTGTGAGTGAGAGAAAGGGAGGAGAAAGAATGACGACATACTGTATTAAAGACAGTTAAGCAGAGACTTAAGCGTAGGTTAGGAGGAGAGGTGCTCAGAATCAAGACGAGACGCGGCCAGCTGTGGCTACAGCTCACTGTGGGAAAGGCCGAAGGACCTTGCAATCTCATGATACTTCTGCAAACCCTATGCATACCCTTGCACATGTTTTGGTGAACATCTGCACACATATATGTATTGTGTATGTTAATCTCTAGTAGGTAAATTCCATTTCTGGGACTCTGGGGTAATTATATCATCAATGCTTTAAAGGACAAAGCTAAATTCCCCTTAAAGGCTGAGGCTGCTATTAAGAAATGCCCGCTTTTTTGGTTTCTAGGTAATAGTTCCTGTTTCACCTCTTTCTTGGTTTTTAAAAAGGCAGTTGACAGGATTTAATTAATTAAATTAACTAGAGATCGAATCTGAGTCTTTACCTTTCCATTTTCTTCTCTGTGAAGAAAGTTATGGTGAGAAGTTATGTTGGTATTTGTCTAACCAATCTGCTTGATAATTCATGTTAACTCTGCCACTGGTTTTAAGAACATGGGTGCTGTTTTGAGCCCCATCTACCTCAGAGCCACCAAATGACTGCTGTTTCTCCCCCGCTGCGAAGGGTCCCTTTGTCCTATACACACACATACAGAAGTATACATCCACTGGTCCTGCTGTTCTCATACTAGTATCATACTACTATTATTTTTATAGTTTGTATGCTAATAGTGCTATGTAATATTTGTTTTCTAAAGAAACAGTCCTTTTATAAGAAGTCAAATTAAAAAAAATGAACTGGGGCTTTGTAATTATAGTAAATCTATAAACTAGGTATCTCAGTGGTAAGTATACTTTGAAACACATACTTTGCAAATCTTAGTTTTTCCCTAAGTTGTTCAGATTTCTTCTAGTGTCTATTCTTATTTTGTAATAGCATTATTATTTGTGTGCTCATGTGTGTCTGTGGAGGTCAGAGGCACGTCAGATCCCTAGGAGCTGAAGTCATAGGCAGCTCTGGGCTGGCAGATGTGGGTACTGGGAACTGACCTCTGCAAGAACAGCATGTGATCTTGACCTCTGAACCATTGCTCCAGGCCCTAGTCACGTCACTAATTACACTATTTCCTCCATACTTCTGTGAAGGGGACCCTTTTCTCATAGTTATTAAGCTGTTTTATTTGTCCTTTTATTTTGTAAGTAGCTTATTTATTGAACTTGTTTTTATTTTGCTTTTTTTGTTTAATTTTTTGAGATAAGTTCTATACTACATAGCTTTGGTTGACCTGGAACTTACTCTATAAACCAAGTTGGTTTTGAACTCATGGAGTTCCACCTTCCTCTGCTTCCCAAGTGCTGGAATTAAAGGTAAATACCACCACCCTCAACTTTTATTCATTTTTAATTTTCACCTAGGACTTGTTCTTACCTTGAGTTAAGTCCCAACTCCGTGAGCTCATTTTAAAAATATTTCCATGATTCTGTTAGGTTCTCATTACATCCTTTTTTTTAATTTTAATTTTAATTTTTGAGACATATAGCCCTGGCTGTCCTGGAACTCACTCTGTCAACCACGCTGGCCTTGAACTCAGAAATCCACTGGCCTCTGCCTCCCAAGTCCTGGGATTAAAGGTGTGTGCCACCACCGCCTGGCTTCTCATTACATTCTTAATAAGCAGTACAAGTTTTGTTTTATTCCCAAATGTGTTGTATAGTTTCACTTTTATTTTAAGATTTTATTTTATGCATGAATACACTGTTGCTGTCTTCAGACACACCAGAAGAGGGCATCGGATCCGATTATAGGTGGTTGTGAGCCACCATGTGGTTGCTAGGATTTGAACTCTGGACCCTGGAAGAGCAGCTGGAGTTAGCTGGAGAGCAGGAATGTTACTGTTACCATTCCACTAAATAGTGCACATGCAGGACAAAAGGTCACCTTAGGTTTTTGTTATTAAAAAGTGCCTTCAATTAAGAAAAGGCTTTTAAAAACACATGTATTCATTTATGCACATAGGCTATGGAATACTTCCAGAGGTCAGTTTTCTTCTACCACTTGTGTTCTGAGACTAAACTCAGATTGTCAGGCTTGGTGGCAAGTACCTGACAATTCATTTTCAGGACCCTATATTTTTTTTAATTTATAAGTGTAAGTACACTGTAACTGTCTTCAGACACCAGAAAAAGGCATCAGATCTCCTTATGGATGGTTGTGAGCTGATGTGGTTGCTGGGATTTGAACTCAGGACCTCTGGAAGAACAGTCAGTGCTCTTAACCACTGAGCCATCTCTCCAGCCTTCAGGACCCTATTCTTCGTTTGTTTGTTTGTTTTGTTTTTTGAGACAGGGTTTCTCTGTATAGCCCTGGCTGTCCTGGAACTCACTCTGTAGACCAGGCTGGCCTTGAACTCAGAAATCCGCCTGTCTCTGCCTCCCAAGTCAGGACCCGATTCTTAACTTATTAATTTTTAAAAAGAAATCATTTTTTTCCAGCAATTGTTACAGACCTTTACATTTCATTTTTCTTTCTTTTCATTTTTTTTAAAAAAAGAATTTCTTATTTATTTTATGTATGTAAGTACTCTTTAGACACACCAGAAGAGGGCACTGGATTCCATTACAGTAAGTCACCATGTGATTGCTGGGATTTGAACTCAGGACCTCTGGAAGAGCAGCTGGCGCTCTTAACCACTGAGCCATTGCTCCAGCCCAGATCTTTACATTTCTTAACTCAAACATTCCTTTGTGCTTAAACTTCCTAAGATTATTAAGGTTATTATATTATTAAGTAGGACAAAGAAGACATTTCCTAGAAGGTAAAAAGCAGTTCTTCATTTCTAGAAGCAGTGGCCATATATAGCCTTGGCGGTGGCCTGGCCTTAGCGTGCTGTGGGCACTTGGTTGTTATGGAGAGGAAGAACAAGGCTCTCATGTCATTTCCTTCCCTGGCCAGTTAGGAATCCCTCCCTTGCCTGCTCTCCTCACTGAGCTGGCCCGGAAGTGGGTGGAGTGCAGAGGGAGACAGAGCAGGGCACACAGTGGGCGGGCTGAGAGCATCTGCTGACAGCCTGCAGAACCTGTCCTAGTGCCCAGGGCCGCTACTCTTACAGCTTGTGGAAGGTCATTACTGTCATCTTTATGCTCTATGGCTTACCCTCCGGGGGAGTTTTGTGTACCGAACATAATCCTCTAGGAAGAGAAGGGCGCCCACAGCATCTGCAGGCATTTCAGGCATCTTCTGGCTGTAAGAGAAGTCTGGGTCAGCAGCTGCCTTGTTATGTTAACATGCCCTTACTTGAGCAGCGTGCCAAGTCTGTAACAAACCACCCACAGGCACCCTCTTGATCCCTGTGAAGTAATTAGCCTGCTCTTACTTAGGGAGCAACACATCAGGAAACAAGCTAACCTGCAGCTGGTAGGTCAGGGTAAGGCCCTTAAGCATGGTGGCCTCAGCTCCACCCCCAGAGCCCATGAAGGAAGAACTGGCTCCCCAAAGGTTGTCTTTTGACCTGCACAGGCTTGCAGTGAGTGGAACATGTGCACATGTGCACACACATGGACAAATACATGTAATTAAAGAAAAGCAAAGCCAATCCTAACCTTGTCTCTGGCTTTTAATCTGGTCCCGCAGTCTGTCTAGAGTCTGAACAGACAGATCTACACTCTGGAGTCATCTTCCTTGGGTGTCCCTCAGGCCCCAGGAGGCAACCAATAGCTGTCCCTCCAACACTTCCCACCCTCTTGGCCTTCAGCCGCATTTGTGTGTACACGCATTTGTGTGCACACACATTTGTGTGCTCACGCATTTGTGTGCTCATGCATTTGTGTGCACACGCATTTGAAGTGAGTGAGTAGCCAGGCCTGCTAGTAGTAGACCTGCGATCCCACCTACTCTGAAGGCAGATATGGGAACATTTCAAATGTAACATCCTGGGCTATAGACTGAATTCGGGGCCGGGCTGGGAGACATGAGACAATGTCTGGAGAAGTCAGGGGAGGGCTGGGCCGCTGCTCAGCTTCAGAGTTCTAGCCTGATGCAGACAAGGTTAGAGCACAGCAGAATGATCTACCATGCTGGCAAAAACAGCCCAACAGCAATCCGCGAGCTTCATGGTCTGCTGGGCGGACCCTTTCTGGAGCAGAGGAGGGAGCCCTGGAGGCAGCCTCCTAGGGCTGTAACTTAGAAAACCCACAAGTGAACAGAAGGGAGTAAGGACTAGCAGAACTTATACATTGCTACCTGACAGTGACTTGTGATTCCTGTTTTGTGATCCACCATGAATGGCCTTGACACTGAGGAATCATCCCTCTCATGTGCGGAACATGTCTAACATGTCTTGGTGTGGTCACTGGGGAGTGTGACTCCCTTTCCGAGAGTGGAGCCATGTCTTAGCGGTAGAGGAGCAGGAATCAGGGCTCCCTGACCCCGAGAGCTCGAGACAGCATGGCAGAGGCGCAGGTCTGCACTTGCTTTCTCACGGTGTCTCCTGATCTCCACCAAGATCCAGGCTTACAAAGCCCCTGCCAGGACACTACAGGGCATTTTCTGGCAGGGGGGACAGAGCACTTGGGTGCTTGCTCCTTGGGGAGGTGCCCTGACTTCTTTGTAGACCTGAGGCACCGTCCCCATTCCCGTCAGGACAGTAATGACAGGGATTTGTCATGAGAGGTTGCAGTCCCTTTTTGTGACATCAAGTTCCACTGTTTCTGACTGGCCCTCTGTACCTTGTGCACTGCTCCATTGTGGAGCGAATAAACTGGCCAATCAGCGCAAGGAACTGCTCGGTGTACCGGGAGTGGAACTGCTTCAGCAGAGTGAGCAGACCTAGGACGAGGGGCGGCCAGTCCACAGGGTCGGCAGGCTTCCGGCAGACCATGCCTGTGGGGAACAAGTCACAATACCCAGTAAACGACCTGCTTTTGATAGTGTCCCCCAAATATCAGCCCTCATTGATGTCATCATTGCTGGCAGGTGACTATTTTGAGGAAACAATAATTCTGGGCTACCTCTAAAACTAGCCGTGTGGCTAGTAGAACATTCTAATGGTCTGAAGTGCTTAGGTTTTATCATTACTGTTTACTTTGTTTTACCCTATTAATATCTTCTATGGTAGAGACATAAGATGTACATTAATGTGAAGAAAACAAAAATCAGCCAGGCAGTGGTGGTGCACACCTGTAATCCCAGCACTCTGGGAGGCAGAGGCAGGTGGATTTCTGAGTTCGAGGCCAGCCTGGTCTACAGAGTGAGTTCCAGGACAGCCAGGGCTACACAGAGAAACCCTGTCTCAAAAAAACAAAAAACAAAACAAAACAAAACAAAAAAAACCCAACCCCCAAAAACAAAACAAACAAACAAAAACAAAACAAAAATCACCTCAAATTGACTTCAGTTAATGGCTGCATGGTATTCTAGATACCCAGAAGCATCTTACTAAGTAAAATCAGCTGAAACTTTGGTTAAAGTGCTTTAAAGCTTATGTTTAACAACAGTTTAGAGTGTTGATAAGAACAGAATCTGCTGAGGTCAAGTGAATGGAAGAAGGACAGCTGAGATGCGCCCGGACACCACGCTCTGGTCTCCAACTCGGGATTTCTGTAAAGCCTGGAGACCTGCCTGCATGGCTGTGCTGAGGAGGGGTGGAGTTTAGGGCCTTGAGGAGTTCGGGGCATGTGGAACTGTTAGATGTGGAACACTCGCCTTCAAGGCTGTAAACTGCACTCCACAGTACTGCCATGGAGACACAGGGCAGTGCGTCAGGGCACTTTGGCCATCAGACAATTCACAGACTTCCTATGCACACACACTACACACAAGGCAATTTAATACAGAAAGAGAAATCTCGGTAAGAAGACACTGAAACTGGCTGGCTTCGTGGAGGGAGGTGGAGAGGACGAGCCTGCCCACATTACACCACAGGCAAAACCTAACCTGGACGGACCATACACCTCAATGTGAAAGTTAAAACTACCGTTTCTAAGAATGAACTGGGAAACCAAAGTCTGCAAGAGAGCGTTTACTAGGCATAGGGACCGCTGACTGACGCTCACTGCTGAATCGGAAGGCTCAGTGTCCCACTATCACGGGACAGCCTTTAGGGGGTCCACCAATATGGTCAGGTGGATGCAGTGCCTGGGAGGACTAGGTGGGAGGAGGCCAAGGTGGAATCCAGCCAGCACTGTCCCTCCCTTCCACGGGGAGCGCTGCTCAGAGGCTACGCTTGGCAACGGGCAGCCCTGACAGGAACTGTCAGAGGGACAAGGCCTAGAACGACTGCTTCTGAATGGGAGGAATACAAAACAAAACCAAACAACAAAAACAAAACAAACCAGAAAACAAACTAAAACAAAAACAACTCCTAAATGTTAGGCCCTAAATAGAACCCACATTCTTACTTTAAAAACTTTTTAGGAGAGAGAAAGGAAAAGAAAGAAGAGATATATCTTGAAGTGTTTAAGAAAACAGTGATACAATCTTGCTTGAGGAAATGTTCTTATAGTGCTAGTGATTGAATGGTTGTAGTGTTAGATACTTTTAAAACCAATCAAATATTATAGAGCATTCAAAAACCTGCTTAGTAAGATGTAAAGTCTAGAGACAGAGGATAAACGGGGGGGGGGGGGGGGGGGGGGGGGGGGGGAACCTCCTAGGTAATTACAGAGATGCTCATGGTGAACTGGTTAACAAAAAAATTAGTTGTATTATTAGCCAGGACACCTTCATGGAAAGCTTTGATACGTTTGTAACAAATGCTCCAGCAGCATGTAATCATGTATACATTATAGATGCTCACATAGCAGTCCTGTCTCCTTAGCTACACTGTAACTCCTATATATAGTCCAGGTAGGCAGTAGCACATGGGCACTTCTGCAAATGTAACACACATATAAAGAAGTTTCTTTCATACCACAATCAGCTACGAACCCCCATGTACACTATTGCAGTGGTATTCTATTGCAGTGGTACAATGACACTAATGTGTATTTGTTTACAGAAAGGTCTGATGTGTGACACAGCATTATAGTCAGAACTGTGTCTATAGACATTGATTTACTGCTAGTTAATTACAAAGCAAAAATTTGGCACCCATCATACCTAGATTTTTGTTATACTGAAGTTTTGGCAACTGCGCGATCAGAAACAGAAAGTTGACGATCGGGAAATAGGGTAAGCGCTTCGTTGTTATGTAAATCTGGAAAGAGAAAGATAAGAAAGGCTTATCTTACAGAATATCACAGAGCATTTCAAACAGAAAGCTCGGATCCGCCTTTAGTTGGCCCTCTGACGCCTCCAGCTGGGACAGCTGTGCTGTTTGCTGCCTTTGGAGGTTTCCTTGCTGGTCGGTCGGTTGCTCTGTGCACTTGTGTGCTTTAGTCCTTTAGTCCTTTGGCTCTGCTTAGAGACTACAGTGCCCCTGCCGCTAATCCCGTTAATAGCACTTCTAAGGGGAGGGGTGAGAGGTGATGAGCACGAGTGGGAGTGGCAGGGCCAGCAAAAGCAAGAGGGAGAAGCTGTGGGTGGACAGGCTCAGCGGCTGAAGGAGGCTGTGCTTCAGAGCGCTCAGTTGGTCCCAGAACAGACATGGTGGCTCACAACTGTCCTTAACTCTAGTTCCAGGGGACCCGACATACCATCTGCTGGTCTCCTTGGGTGTCAAGCACATACATGGAACACATACATACATGTAGGCAAATATTCATACACATAAAGTACACCTTAAAAACAATAGTGAAGGAGATGTGAAGGCAAAGGGAGAGAGAGCTCCAGGTGGAGGAGGGTAGAGCCGGGCAGCATCTGCTGAGGAGAAGGCCAGGCCCTCCTTTGTCACAAGCTTCCCCACACGGCCTCCCTCCCAGTTAGCAAGGAGAACGCAGGGCACACAGAGCCACACCACCCCTCAGTGCCACCCCTCGGCTGGCCTTCAGGCCACAGAAGACAGGGACACACACAGATTGAGAGCCCACTGGTTAGCTCCTCCGTTAGTGTGGAGGTTGACTCTGGAAGTCCTGGATCCCTTCAAGCCTCAGGCTCCTTGCCCTAAGATGGCTTTTTTGCTGGGACGCCTTAGCACAGAGCACTCGGATGTCAGCTGCCCTTCAGGTTCTTCACCTTAGCTTTAGTTTGAGACACAATATTACTACAATTTAAAATTTCCTAAAGTAATCAGGGTAACCATGTAAAGGGGTCATGTTCAGTTCAGGACAGGCACTGCCCTGTGAGACGTGGCACTGACTTCTGAGGAGCATCAGTGCTTTCTGGAGCTCGGAACTGTGCAATGTGGAACTTGTAAATGCAGTTCCTTAAGGTGAGCTGGGAAGTGCGAGCAGAACAGAGTCATGTGACCATCCAAGCCCCAGGCAAACCTGCACTGACACTTTACTTCCACCTGTCACATCAGTCTCACAGGCAGGGAGGTGACATCATCAGAAAAGGCCAGAACCTGACAGAATGAGGTTCTGGGGCCTGAATGTAGGTTCTGGAATATTTTCACAGTGGTTTGCTATGTAGACAAAGTCGCCTTTTGTACCACACCCCCCTCCCACCCAATTCTATATTTTAGTCATTAACCTTATTCAGGGGGTTATGAATGCCGGCTGCCTCCAGATAGGCTGTGATTTCATATAAGAGTGTGTTATCTTCTTTGGGGTAAGGAAGCGAGGGGTCCCGGTAGTGGGCTTCGATGTCGGCCAGGAGAGCCCTAATGGAGGAGAGAAGCAGGCAGCTGAGTTTACACATCTGTTACCAATCTTACCCCCCCCCCCCGCCCCTCCCCCCCAAGCCACAGGTCTCTGACTGCATCACTGGGCAAGCTTGCCTAGAGTCACCTCTCTCTTGGAGTCAAGCTAAACCAAGTGGTTTCACTACTGAAATTATAAAAAAAATTTTTACTTGTGTGTGCGTGTGTGCATATGTGTGCCCATGTGTGTGTGCGCCTGCCCATGGAAGCCAGGTGAGGGTCTCTGATCCCCTGGAGCTTAAGTTCCAGGTGGCTGTTAGACATCTGACAGGGTGCTGGGAACCAAACGCTGGTCCTGAGAGAACAACAGAGCTCTTACTGCTGACTCAGCTCTCCAGCCCCTCATTAGTCAACTGTGTTTATGAACTGGCTAGACTGTTTCTAGGACCTATTTTGTCAGAACAGCTGACTCTGGGATGGAGAAACTTGGTTTGTCTGCGCCAAAAGAAACGAGAGCTGCTGTTGGGGGGAGGGGCTGTGTGAACCACAGGATATGATAGTTAGCTGCTTTCCCGGCTCTCTGGGTAACTACTGTTAGTTCTTTAGATTTCACTTCTCATAGACTCTATTAACAACAGCTATGATAGAACCTGGCCCTAGCAGTGCTGCTGTGTATTATGTAAGCGATACATGTTAAAAACCCAAAGACCTTAAATGAACAGATGTGAACCTGGGTGCGGGGCAGTGGGCAGCCAGGGCACAGGTGGCTGCCTCAACCCTGGCACTTACTTATTGAGATTATCCAGAGCAGCGGCCAGATGTCTGGAATCGAATCGACAGGAAGAGTTGAGCTCATTGGCGATCTGCTGTCTCAGGATCTGCATCTGTCCAACCTGAGAAGAAGAAGAGAGGGAAGAGGTGGCACTCGGCACTGGAGACACTCCCAGGGATGTGCCTTTGGTCATCACCTGTCTGCTGCACTGTCTCCCAGGTAGCCATGGCAACTGTGGCGTCCTCTAATGCCTCTAGCTACCCCCTCTACCACCTGAGCATCAGCCACACAGCAGCTTCCTATCTAATAACCACTGTTAACGCCAGGGAGCAGTTTGGGCCAGGGATCTCACTGCACCCTCATTTATACAAAGTAGAGACTGGATTCTAAAACAAGCTGGATTTCATCTAAATAATCAATTTGCCTCATTTGTTCCTGCTTTCCAAAGGCATGGTGTTTTTATTCACAGCCTATAGGTAATTTATGCACCCAGAGATTCCTGCTTCTTGACAAGCAGGCACAGACACAGCAGGGAGAGGAAGAGAGGCAATGCTGTAACCCACAAGGAGTACCCTTGGTCTGTAAATTGACAGACCAGAGCACTGCATGAACTTGGAGGAAAATTCCCGCTTCTGTGTTCAGAAGCACCTCTGACTGGAGGCACTTCAGAAGCAAGACATTTTCTTGAACATGTGAGAAGCTGTGGGTCCGTCCCTGAAAAGCCCAGTCAGGGGCAGCTCAGCATGAAGGATAAAGGAGTGAATGGAATGGGTAGAGAGAAGAAATCGCGGAAGTTCAGCTTTAATGACACAAGGAAGGGACAGGTTTTCATAAACCATAAAGTCATAGGAAAATAATAATTTACAAACCACGGTGTTGATTATCCCGGCTCTCCAATGTGTACCTTCATTACACAGTATTGATTACCTGGCTCCCATAGCATACCTTCATTACACAGTATTGATTACCCGGCTCCCATAGCATACCTTCATTACACAGTATTGATTACCCGGCTCCCATAGCATACCTTCATTATACAGTATTGATTACCTGGCTCCTATAGCATACCTTCATTACACAGTATTGATTACCTGGCTCCTATAGCATACCTTCATTATAGCCTCCAGGTACGCGCTCCAGATCTTCTGTGTTTTGGTGATGGCAGAAAGATAAACTTTACTTGAGTTTGCTGAAAGTTAAAATATAATCTTACTCCAGTCAATTCCAGAAGGCCACAGTCCCTTTCTGTCTGCCGGGAAGCCTCGGGACTCTTACCTACTATGCTTCTTAGAGGGCTGACAGCACTCATGAGTGTTTTTAAAGTTTCCTGAACAGTTCTCTCTCTCAGGATAATCTTCTGAAACATACTGAGGAAATTCTGCAAACAAGAAGTCATAATCAAAATGCAAACGTAACAAGCCAACATTCCCGTCAGCTCAGATGCTGTGTAAACATCAAATGCCTAGGTCACATGGCCTCCAAACGGGAAGGTGGCAGGAGCTCAGGTCTCTACTGAGGGTAGAAATCAGAAGTCTACCAAGAGGAGGAGTTAAGGCTTTGAACACAAGTCTCGCTTTCCCAAGTTGAAATTAACTAAAGCAATCTACCTAAAAAATTCAATACTGGTCAAAGAAGTTGTAGCTTACTCTCAATTCTCATCTATCTGGTAAAACAGTCTGTGCCTCCCATAGCATGAGAAGTCACAGAGGACAGTGGGGTTAATTTGTTGGGTGAGACCTGCTATTCTTCCCAGACAGAAACCAGACGTGAGGTCTGTATTAGGCAGTCTTTGTCTACCTGGCAGGGCTCATAACTACCATAGCATGTCTGAATGTTTCCAGAGGAGCTTAATAGCAAAGGGAAGCCCGACTGAACAGGGGCACCCCACCCCAGAGGCTGGGGCTCACGACTGAACAGGGGCACCCCACTCCAGAGGCTGGGGCTCACGACTGAACAGGGGCACCCCATCCCAGAAACTGGGGCTCACAACTGAACAGGGGCACCCCACCCCAGAGGCTGGGGCTCACGACTGAACAGGGACATACCATCCCAGAGGCTGGGGCTCATGACTGAACAGGGACATACCATCCCAGAGGCTGGGGCTCACGAATGAACAGGGGCACCCCATCCCAGAGGCTGGGGCTCACGACTGAACAGGGGCACCCCATCCCAGAGGCTGGGGCTCACGACTGAACAGGGACATACCATCCCAGAGGCTGGGGCTCATGACTGAACAGGGACATACCATCCCAGAGGCTGGGGCTCACGACTGAACAGGGGCACCCCACCCCAGAGGCTGTGGCTCACGAATGAACAGGGGCACCCCATCCCAGAAGCTGGAGCTCACGAATGAACAGGGGCACCCCATCCCAGAAGCTGGGGCTCACGACTGAACAGGGGCACCCCATCCTAGAGACTGGGGCTCACGACTGAACAGGGACACACCATCCCAGAGGCTGGGGCTCACGACTGAACAGGGGCACCCCATCCTAGAGACTGGGGCTCACGACTGAACAGGGGCACCCCATCCCAGAAGCTGGGGCTCACGACTGAACAGGGACACCCCATCCCAGAAGCTGGGGCTCACGACTGAACAGGGGCACCCCACTCCAGAGGCTGGGACTCACGACCGAACAGGGGCACCCCACCCCAGAAGCTGGGGCTCACGACTGAACAGGGGCACCCCACCCCAGAGGCTGGGGCTCACGACTGAACAGGGGCACCCCACCCCAGAGGCTGGGGCTCACGACTGAACAGGGACACACCATCCCAGAGGCTAGGGCTCACGAGTGAACAGGGGCACCCCATCCTAGAGACTGGGGCTCACGACTGAACAGGGGCACCCCATCCTAGAAGCTGGGGCTCACGACTGAACAGGGGCACCCCACCCCAGAGGCTGGGGCTCACGACTGAACAGGGGCACCCCATCCCAGAAGCTGGGGCTCACGACTGAACAGGGGCACCCCAACCCAGAGGCTGGGGCTCACGACTGAACAGGGGCACCCCACCCCAGAAGCTGGGGCTCACGACTGAACAGGGGCACCCCACCCCAGAGGCTGGGGCTCACGACTGAACAGGGGCACCCCACCCCAGAGGCTGGGGCTCACGACTGAACAGGGACACACCATCCCAGAGGCTAGGGCTCACGAGTGAACAGGGGCACCCCATCCTAGAGACTGGGGCTCACGACTGAACAGGGGCACCCCATCCTAGAAGCTGGGGCTCACGACTGAACAGGGGCACCCCACCCCAGAGGCTGGGGCTCACGACTGAACAGGGGCACCCCATCCCAGAAGCTGGGGCTCACGACTGAACAGGGGCACCCCAACCCAGAGGCTGGGGCTCACGACTGAACAGGGGCACCCCAACCCAGAGGCTGGGGCTCACGACTGAACAGGGGCACCCCAACCCAGAGGCTGGGGCTCACGACTGAACAGGGGCACCCCAACCCAGAGGCTGGGGCTCACGACTGAACAGGGACACACCATCCCAGAGGCTAGGGCTCACGAGTGAACAGGGGCACCCCATCCTAGAGACTGGGGCTCACGACTGAACAGGGGCACCCCATCCTAGAAGCTGGGGCTCACGACTGAACAGGGGCACCCCAACCCAGAGGCTGGGGCTCATGACTGAACAGGGGCACCCCAACCCAGAGGCTGGGGCTCACGACTGAACAGGGGCACCCCATCCCAGAAGCTGGGGCTCACGACTGAACAGGGGCACCCCACTCCAGAGGCTGGGGTCACGACTGAACAGGGGCACCCCAACCCAGAGGCTGGGGCTCACGACTGAACAGGGGCACCCCAACCCAGAGGCTGGGGCTCACGACTGAACAGGGGCACCCCAACCCAGAGGCTGGGGCTCACGACTGAACAGGGGCACACCATCCCAGAAGCTGGGGCTCACAACTGAACAGGGGCACCCCACCCCAGAGGCTGGGGCTCACGACTGAACAGGGACACCCCATCCCAGAGGCTGGGGCTCACGACTGAACAGGGGCACCCCACCCCAGAGGCTGGGGCTCACGACTGAACAGGGGCACCCCACCCCAGAGGCTGGGGCTCACGACTGAACAGGGGCACCCCACCCCAGAGGCTGGGGCTCACGACTGAACGGGGGCACCCCACTCCAGAGGCTGGGGCTCACGACTGAACAGGGGCACCCCATCCCAGAAGCTGGGGCTCACGACTGAACAGGGGCACCCCACTCCAGAGGCTGGGGCTCACGACTGAACAGGGGCACTCCATCCCAGAAGCTGGGGCTCACGACTGAACAGGGGCACCCCATCCCAGAAGCTGGGGCTCACGACTGAACAGGGGCACCCCACTCCAGAGGCTGGGGCTCACGACTGAACAGGGGCACCCCATCCCAGAAGCTGGGGCTCACGACTGAACAGGGGCACCCCACTCCAGAGGCTGGGGCTCACGACTGAACAGGGGCACTCCATCCCAGAAGCTGGGGCTCACGACTGAACAGGGGCACCCCATCCCAGAAGCTGGGGCTCACGACTGAACAGGGGCACCCCGCCCCAGAGGCTGGGGCTCAAGGCTGAGTGAGGACTGAAGTGGGCCGAGCAGATGCCCATTGCTAGCTGCTTCCTAGCTACACAGGAACTGTGACCAGCTACCCCGTGCTCCCGTGACCACAGTGGAAGGCACTCTGGATGCCAGGCCTTCCCCATCACGATGGGCTAGCGTCTCGGTGTGAGCCACAGGACAGCCTCCCTTCCTTAGGTTGCTCTTGTTAGGTACTTTACCACAGCGATGACAGAAGGGACTGTGGTGGGGTGTAGGCTTACCTGCAGCTCTTTCACAATCATGAAGCACAGAAGCCTGTCCAATCCATTCAGACCAAAGGTCCCCAAGGTGCTCTGGATTTCTGAGAAGAGGCGACTGCTGGTCACTTCTTGATGAGTTTTCATGTCATACCAAGTGTTCAGCTGGTCTATGTAACATGTCATTCTAAAGCAAAAAAGGAAATCAGAAGTCCCAGCAGCTCAGAGGTATGGGACAGGAGCTGGGACATCAAAACCCAGGGCACTGGCTACATGACTTGTGCTTCAGACAGTCGTACTAAGTAGTACAGTGTAATCTGGGCTCACACCAGCCCTACCTCAACCTCCCGATGCTGGAACTGCAGGTGCGAGCAGGCACCGACCTCAACCTCCCGGTGCTGGGACTGCAGGTGCGAGCAGGCACCGACCTCAACCTCCCGGTGCTGGGACTGCAGGTGCGAGCAGGCACCGACCTCAACCTCCCGGTGCTGGGACTGCAGGTGCGAGCAGGCACCGACGGCCATGACTCATGTTTCCTCACTCCTCCTCAGGCACTTGATTTTGTCTCCGGATCGATGCCCCAGGAAGTAAACCTCAGGAAGGCCTCTTGTCCCCACCGCATGCGCCTTCCTTGGTTTTACTTATTTCACTGGGCTGAGCTACTACTGGGACCCAAACTGAGAAGCTGCCAGGTTAGAGCACTCCAGGGCCCAGATGCCTTTCTACAGGATGTTTTGTAAAATTTCCATAGATGAGGACAAATGAGAGCCTAGTACTAATTTGGTCGAGAGGAAGCTTAGAGCCTTTGAACGGTGACGTGAGATGGAAGATGAAGCTAAGTGGTTCATGCCTATCTTCTGGCGCCTCTCAGCGACTCTTCTCAGTCTCAGGAATGCAGTATGGTGACAATAGTGGCAAAGTGCATCACCGTCTACTGAGCACTCAGTGTTATCCTGTGTCACCCTCCTAACAGCCCTGTGAAGAACAAACCAGCTAACCTCCATTTTAGCGAGGAGATGGAGGGCCAGGTCGTCCTGTTCCCAACGTTATATAATTTCAAACCTCTGCTTCTCAAGCCACTGAAGGGCCCTGAGTAAGCAGTGAATCCTGTAGACAGCACGGTGTCCTCCTCCCGCTCCTAGAGCATCACAGCAGGTGTGGGGTGAACCGGCCTTTGCAGGTCGGACGAGCTCTACACACTCAGCCTCGTGTTATGAACACCATACCCCATACACACATGGCAGCCTCGAGAGCAAGGAGGGACACTTGGAGGCAAATGCGACGCATCCTTCTGCCCAGGCACAGGGTGTCCTGTTACCCGGTGCTAGCACTTTGAATGTGACACGAGAGGAGTCTAGCTCTGATGATGAGTCTCTAGCTACATCAAATCTCTGCTGAAAGTATGAGCAGGTTACTAGGCCGGCTAGATTTCTACAGGGGCGCAGGGTTCCAGTCACGTACACAAAGGACTATTTATTTTCTTGCCAATGACAGAAAGGATATATATCTGCTAGAAATCTCAAAAAGTTCATCTATAGTTGACCAACTTTCAAAAATCTTGAGGGACAAAGGACGAGAAGGCAGTATGGAGGGCTTCAGGAAGGCATATGCCTTCAGCAAGACTAGGTAGGTGTGCAGAGATAGGAACCTTGCTTTCTCTCTGGGAAAGCCTGCCTATCATGAGTTTCTGTGAGCATGTGCCCAGGGGTAAACTGAGTCACAAGATACAAACCTGCTCTTTCCTCAGGTGTCATCACAAACTGCTTCATCTGAGGCTCCAAGGAAGAATTTGGCTAGATTTCCTGGGTGGCGCTGTGCTGTTCAGCAAGTTTTAGTTACATGAGATTTCCACCTAGACCCTGCTGAAGGCTGAACCCGTGAGATATGGGCGCAGATTCACTGCATACAAAGCTGTCTGCTGTGCCCTTGCCTAGCACAGTACTTTAAGGACTGGGTTTGGCATGATCCAGGTACATGCTTTTGTGCCTGAACGTCTACATTTGTAAAATGGCACCAGCGACAAGGCCTGCTACCTGGGATGTCCGTAAGGCGTGAGTGTGCAGAAAACTCGAGAGCATGCTAAGATGGGACACAGGCCAGTGCTCAGCAGATAGTGGCTCTTATTAAGTGCTTGGGTGCTGGTCTACGGACAAGAGGGCACACCTCAGTGACAGGCATGTGGGGGTGGGGGTGGGTCTGAAGATCAGCACACTCAGAAATACTTACTTAGGGTCCGTGATCCGCAGGATTTCTCTGCAAAGTCGACCAATGAACGTTATAGACTCATCCACAGGTGCGAACTTCGGAATTGGTATATGAGTGGACTGGTACATGCTCTGCCAGTCTTGAATCTAGAAAACAAAACCATAAATGTCTAGCTCAATTCTGATAGTGTAATTTGTTCTTTACATAATCTTAAAAGCCATACATGAAGAGGAACAGTCAAGTGTTCCTTGGTTTGAAGAGAAAAAATTTTAAATCACCACCAAAAGCCCCCTCAAATGCTACACAGAACATAAAAAAAGAAAGAAACAACTATTGAAAAGGGAGGTAAGGGCCAGGGTGTGGCTGAGTGGGTAGAGTGAGTGTGCCCATCGTGAACCCAGGGCTCCACCCTGCACCTCCCCAGCCAGGCACAGGCCTGAAAGATACACACAACCCATAAACAGACAGCCATTAGGGAAGCAGGCACCAAAAGCAGGCCCCTCCACGCCCCACAAGGCTCAGAAGTGGACAGGAGTAAGTGCTGGCTGGGGCAGGAGGGAGGCGGGCGCTCACCCGTGCCCTGTGGGGGTGGGGGGATGATGGAGGCCTGCATTGCTGCTGTGGACGGACCTGCCATTCCTCTACAAGCCAAACAGCATCACCCGGGGCTCCCCATCTCAAGTCCCTGGGTTCTAATGAGCAGAGCAGCTGCTGAAGGCCACTGTGCCATCTGCCTTCTCCAGCCTGACAGAGCTCCCTGAGGCCAGGTTCCACGCCCACTCTCCTTTCACCAGCAAGTCTCCGAAGGTGCTCTGCAGGACTCAATGGTTTTCAGTAGCATTATTTAGACAAAAAACAACAACAACCACCAAACTTTCTTGATGGTATTGTTGAGATGTGGAGTGTGTATTTTAAATATGAGAGTTAACAGATATAGTCAAGAATTAAAAACAGAACTTGTTCAATACCTTTGTTCTTAAGAAGTCATTACACTCTTGTTCCACATTATAGTTTATGATACGAGAGACTTCCTCCTGCCAAATCTTCAGACCATAAATGCTGACATAGTCCTGTATATACTCAAAGGAACGATGGAACCCATCCATGGTGGCCCCCAGCTCTTTCAGCTTGGGCATCAACTCACTTGGCTATGCAGAAGAAGACAGGAAAACTATCAGCAGGCGCAAACTCGACACCAACACCTCCTTTAGACCTAAATGACACACTGAGGACCACAGTCATGGTTTTAGACATAGTCAAAGCTTTAGAAAGGTTTCCTTCTGCAGCTAGGTTGACTGTCAGGTATTGCTGTTAGACACTCTACCAAGAATAGACACCATTCATTTGGGAAGGGAGCCTCATACAAAGGATAAAAGATGAACATAGATGATTTCAACAGTATCAATTTATGAACACATCTAATGTTGTATATCTAACACTTAAGTTGAATTTAAAGAAGTGAAACATTTCTTACCTAAACATTTCTGTTCATTTTTCTCTTTAGAAAAATTACCATACTTTTAAGTAGATAATGCAAACTTATAAAAAAAATCCCCAGTCTTTCCAGTTTCTATCAGGGTTGTGGTGAGTGAGTTCTTTGGACAGTTATGAACTGAGTCATAAGCATCAGTTCAGTTCTTAACACAGCATGAGCAGGGAGAAGTCATTTTAAAAGGAGGTTTTTTTAGTGGATCATAGAAAGTATCAAAAAAGCAAGTAATTTGTCACCACAAAACATCTATTGATATGCAGGAGAGAGAAGGACCTATCTTGTTCAGAAGGCGTTTCAGTGCGCCCTGGCAGCAGAATGGCAGGTCCGGTCTGGGCATTTGTACCTTGGCTCGAGGGTTGAATATCAGTCCCCGGTGGAGGGCAAAAGCCACGCGCTTAACCAGCTCCTTCCTTATTCCGTCTTCCAGCAGCTGCTTGGGATCCACCTACATGCAGATCAAAGGCATTCGGTGCCGTCAGGAAAAACAGGGCGATGGCAGGAGGGTCTGCAGCGCAGCATCTTCCGACCTCCTCTCTACATGATTTACATTTGTAAAAGTCTGCCCTGATCATCTTTAGAGGGGTAGCTGAACACAGGACTCTGGTCAGCTCAGTAAGTTTCAGGATAATTTTACAACATATTATCAAGCTGGCAGATATGGACAGTTTTTAACTGCTTTACATTTTAATCATTTCATTAAAGTGTCATTTCTTACAGCCGGCAGGAGATGGTGAAATAAAATTCTAAGTTCTGGTCGTATGGTCGTCTTTAATTATGGGCAATCAGGGTTATAATGTTTCATTTTTCTCCATCAAAAATGGGTAAAAACAAAAGTTCTGAGCAGCACAAGATGGCCACATTCCTCCCTGTTTCACATGTAATTACCAGAAAATCAAAGAACTCTCCACAGGCCACAGAGAGCAGCAGCTCGACCTCACCTTGATGATGCCCACCAGGGTCGTCTTCATCATCAAGATGCCCTCCGTAAAGATGGAGATGGCGTGAGTGAGCTTGGCAACCTTTAACAGAGAGACAGGGAGATGACATGCGTCACAGGAGTCCTCGTTCCTCTGCAAGGCTAACCAACTGGCTGTCAGAACTGCACTGGGCAAAGACAAGAGGAAATGTGTGTGTGGTTGTGAAGGACACTGGTGCGCATTTGCCTGGGATGGACGTGAGGTTCTGTGGGGAACATCGCTGTCAACAGTTGTTCATCCTTTACCACAGCACTTCTTTCTCTGGCTTCTGTTTCTCACATCTAAACTTCAGGGCTGCAATTCCCAGCTTCCTGAGTGTCCTCGAAGCATATTTTACTTAACAGTATTTCTAACTTACGATAGGCTTACTGAGATGTAACTGCAGCGTGGGTATTGTGTGAACAGAGGAGGATGTGGATGTGGACAGTCCTGGTCATGCAACACAGGAAGAACAAGGACAATGCCAGAATGTTCAAGAGAAAAGAGCTCCATCGCTCCAGAGAACTCGGGTATGGAAGGGTCTCAGGGACACTAGGGGAAGGTCAAGACCACTAAAGACTGCGGGAACATGACACAGGTGATCTGCCGGTCCCCAGGGCCTGCAGGAGCCACTGGCCGGGGATGTTGCAGGGGTTGGAGCTTCAGATATCGGAAGGCAGAAGTCAAGGGGATGGACGGCACCTCGTATCGCGGGCCCAGCTGAGCGTAGTCCCGCAGCCTGTCCTTGTCCAGGCGGGTGGGCACTTCGATGATGTCATGGGTCTGCAGCTTGATGATCTTCAGGAGAGACGTGAACATGCTTTCTGGAATGATCTGCAAAACCTTTGATGAAAAGACCAGGAGGGAATACAATTGAGTATCTATATGGTTTTGGTTTTTTTTTTAAGCTGATGAACAGGGATGATGAGAGCGAGATAGGATGGCAGTTTACGTAGGGAGAGATGCCGAGAAACTTAAAAGAACTATCTCGGAAACTGTCAGAAGGGTGCTGGACGTGTGATACACGCCTTCAGTTTCAGCACAGGGGCAAGCAGAGGCAGGAAAATCTCCTGTGGGTTCAAGGCCATCCTGGCCCACTCAGTTTCAGGACAGCCAGAGCTACATAGTAAGCTGTTTCAAAATAAGCAACCGCTAGGAAAAACATGCTTCCGTGTTCCCACCATTGCCTAAGGTGTCAGTCACACGCGGGAAGTCTCAGCCAGAGCACGGCACAGACTGACCGAACTCAGACATGGGACCTTGATCCATTACAAATGACTGGAGCACGGACCAAGAGTCTCCTGAAGACTTGAACTAGGCTCTGGTAAGAGAAGGGAGCTGTGATCTGCCTCTGAGCAGCCAGCTCTGCCCCGGAAGAGGCTCTATCACCTCTGCTCCTCAGCCTCTGCAACTCGGAGGCCCAGAGCACGGGAGAGCCAACATGATCTCTTTAGAAAGCAAACCACACTTGCATGTCTGCAGCTTCGGTGACAATGTGTTTATTTTGAGTACTGGACACTCCTGAGAAGAAACCTGCAGAACATGGAGCCCCAGCAGGGCACTGTTTATTTAAGGAAGAAACTAGCCAATAAAACTCAGCCAGAGGCATTTCTTACCTTTCTCACGTATGACACCAATTCCCCTGAGTAATACTGAGATACACTGAGGAGGTCAGGGCTGTTGGCTTGATTGATCCGTAGCAGGGGAAGGTCAAGGGCAGAGGCGAGCTGGAAGGCAACAACACACGCCTGTCTCTTGTTTCATAAATGCCCAAAGTAGAGTTTACAACGCAACATCTGTGCTTCACCCAATAGAGGGAAACAACTAGAGAGTTTCAGCAATGCCTCAAATAGGTTCTGACTATATATGAAAAACCGAAAACAACCCCCATGGGTTACTACTACTACTACTACTACTACTACTACTACTACTACTGTGGCAGAGTTTCTGGCAGCAGCTGGGAACTCGAGAGACATGTCAGTTACCGGACCTACCACAGACTTGCAAAGCAGTATGGGAGTGGCATGGAGAAGCCACTGTGCTAAGTAACTGACACGCCCCGAAGCTGGAGAGCTGCTATCCCACGGAAGCCCTTTGCATTCAAGACTCCTTGTCATCAAAAAAAACTGTTATGTGGCCCCAGTGTACATGGGTCTATATCACAGGCATTCAATAACTTGTACTGATAACAAGCCATTGATTTAGTTTAAAACATACATAATACTTTAACCATTAATGATGAAAGCGAATGTGCACAATAATGAGATGGAGATTTATTTTACATAAAGAACTAAACCTTGGCTGAACATCGGATGCTGCTTCTGATGAAATGCTTCATTAGTGTTTAGTGCAACGTGGATAGTGTCACACCCTGACCAGTGAAAGCAGAGCAAAACTGACGCTTGCTTCTGCCACAGGATGGATGTCCCAGCCTGCTTACCTTCAGGAACGTGGCTCTGAGCTTGGTAACCATGGACGGGTTGACCCTTATGCTTTCCTGCATGATGGATGTGAAACTGTAAAGAGGGATGGACACACGGTGAGCAGACGAACCCCCTCCTTCATCATGGGTAAACGTTATCGTGTCCAAATTACCTGTCAATTAACTGCCAGGCAAAAGAAAGGTCCCCGACGATCTGCATTGTGATCAGGACTTCCTCCTTGATGTTGATGGTTCTGATCATTTGATGGAGAAATTTTCGGGTGTCAGCAAGAAACTGGCAAACTTGTAGATTTGATTCCAACTGGTGAAACTCCTGAACCTATGTTATATAAATCCATTTAATGAAACAATCCAATACATCTCCTTCCTTTAAAACACTTCAAAGAAACTATAGCACTCACAAGTACTTTCTTCACAAAGTTTTCATTTCAAATTAAGCTTCAGAACTCTATAAAGCAAGTTCTACGGTAGGACTGGAGAGCAGTCCCCTGCTCCTATCCCACACACAGAGACCATGATATGTCAACATGCTCATCTTCCATTTTAGAAGAAAGAAACGCATTCTGGGAAGCATCCTTCTTCCCGAGTGTGCCCACGCTAAGACTGTAGTGAGTGACAGACAGCACAGTTGCCACAGTACAGCCCAAGGGTCTTGCTGCTTCTTTAATGTTCTTGAATTTTCATGTGTCACTCAAGAGGCCTGGGCTATATGCCTATATGAATAAGGCAAAAAACAAAACAAGACCAAACAACAACTGGGGTGTATGAAGCTGTTTCTAGTGGTACCACAGACTAAGAAATCCCCCAACAAGTTTCTGGAGAAGCTCCGAGCTAGCTGGAGGGATAGGATGAAGTTGCTATTTAGTGACCATCAGGATCATCTCAGAGAAATAGAAAAAAAAAAAAAAAGAAAGAAATCTTGGCAAATGGAAAATACTAATTGTCCCAACAGACTATAGCTGATGTGTTAAGTGGTGAGTCTGAGGTAGTGGTCTGACATAACTATTTCATGTTAACAGACAACTAAAAGTTTAAGAACGGTGAGGTAGAAGAGCTTCTTTGGGTACAGTCATTTTTGAGTATATATATATATAAAAAGAATTAAACATTCCAGAAAAAAAGTTGACCATTCCCACAGATAACATCATTTCGTAAGCACTTTTACTTTTTGTTTACTCTAGGATTTCTCCCCCAAGGCACACATATGTTACACACCCAAAAGACGGCACAGAGCTATGATGTTTGTGTTTACACCTTATCACAACCTCAACATTTCCAATTATTTTCATAATTTGGCCTTTGAAACACATATTTATTCAGGCTCAGACTCATGATTTGCTCCAGCTCTCTTTGTGCCGAGCACTCGGTTGTTATCCTAATTTTACAGCCGCGAGGGTGACACTGCAGGGCGGCTTCTGATGAAGTGTCCTATGGATATATTTCTATGAGCAAAGTAACAGGTGAATCAGAACCTGTAACTGGGACCTAAGACATAACTTTCAACATTTTAAAAATTATTCTTTTTTCAAAGATTTATTTATTTATTTTATGTATCTGAATATACCACTGCTCTCTTCAGACACTCCAGAAGAGGGCATCAGACCCCATTACAGATGGCTGTGAGCCACCATGTGGCTGCTGGGAATTGAACTCAGGACCTCTGGAAGAGCAGTTGGTGCTCTTAACTGCTGAGCCATCTATCGCTCCAGCCCTTAATTCAGTTATTTTGAATTATGTGTGCATGTGTACATGCATGCATGTATATGTGTGTGTGTATGAGTGTGTGTGTGTCCCCGTGTGTGAGTGTGTGTATGAGTGCCAGTACTCACAGACGTGAGTGTGGGAGCTGCCCAGCACAGGCGCTGGGATTTGCATCCTCTGAAAGAGCAGACGGCATACCCTCCTAACTGCCGAGCCAACTCTCCAGCCTAGGTGTGGCTTAAAAGGACTTTCTTACCTCTTCCAAAGCTTGTATTAGCTGCACAGTTTTTCTGCCTGCAGCAGTAGAATCATCATAATTTAGAGACAGTATTTGTTTTGAGATCTCTCTGAACCAAGCTTGAAGATTTTCTATCAATACAGAAACAAGGAAAGCATATTGAGACCCACATTCTTGTAGCTTTGCATGTAGCTCATCTTGTGCAAATGTAGGTTCATAGTGCTTTTATCACATGATTAACATCACTCCCAACAATATTCCAACCATCAACAGCAACACAGAGGCATGTGCCCAAACAAAATAGGTTCAATTTCTGAATGGACAGCCTATTCTGTGACACTGACCATTCAAGGATTAAAGGCCCACATTTCAGCTGCAAATGGATAAGTGCTCAGGTGCTCACTAACACAGAGAGGGTCAGGAGGGTACGGACTGTTGGACAGGACATGGCGTTACTGAGGAGTTTTCTGGAGAAGTGAAGGTAGATAAAGATTTGGGTTCTCAGGAATGAAGAAGGTTATCTAGCAATGTGAAGGACAAATACAAACAGGCTTCTGGGAAGGGAGGAGACCAACATGTCAGAACTGTCTGGACAGTTAAGGAGTGCCATTAGTACTTAGGACTTTAATGGTTAGAGTGACGTTAATCTCGATCATCAACCTGCCTGGTTTAGAACAACCTAGGAGACATACCCTTGGGCATGTCTGTGAGGCCTTTCTGAGAGGTCTGAGAGGTTTAACTGAGGATGGAAGACCTACTCTGAGTGTGGGCGGCAACTTTTGCCTGCTGAGATAGACTTAACAAAAAGCAGGAAGTGAGCTGAGCACTTACCCCTCTCCTCTTCCTGACCACAGAGCCTCACACCCCTGCCTCCACACCTACTCAGCCCCATGGGCTGTGCCCTCACACCCCTGCCTCCACACCGGCTCCACCCCATGGGCTGTGCCTCACACCCCTGCCTCCACACCGGCTCCGCCCCATGGGCTGTGCCTCACACCCCTGCCTCCACACCGGCTCCGCCCCAGTGGGCTGTGCCCTCACATCTCCGCCTCCACATCGGCTCCGCCCCGTGGGCTGTGCCCTCACACCCCGGCCTCCACACCGGCTCCGCCCCATGGGCTGTGCCCTCACACCCCGGCCTCCACACCGGCTCCGCCCCATGGGCTGTGCCTCACCTCTGCCTCCACACCAGCTCCGCCCCAGTGGGCTGTGCCTCACACACCTACCTCCACACCGGCTCCGCCCCGTGGGCTGTGCCTCCCACCCCAGCCTCCACACCGGCTCCGCCCCATGGGCTGTGCCTCACACCCCTGCCTCCACACCGGCTCCGCCCCAGTGGGCTGTGCCTCACACCCCTGCCTCCACACCGGCTCCGCCCCGTGGGCAGGGCCTCACCTCTGCCTCCACACCAGCTCCGCCCCAGTGGGCTGTGCCTCACACCCCTACCTCCACACCGGCTCCGCCCCGTGGGCTGTGCCTCACACCCCCGCCTCCACACCGGCTCCGCCCCATGGGCTGTGCCTCCCACCCCTGCCTCCACACCGGCTCCGCCCCAGTGGGCTGTGCCTCCCACCCCTGCCTCCACACCGGCTCCGCCCCATGGGCTGTGCCTCACACCCCTGCCTCCACACCGGCTCCGCCCCATGGGCTGTGCCTCACACCCCTGCCTCCACACCGGCTCCGCCCGGTGGGCTGTGCCCTCAAACTATGATCCACAATAAACCCTCCCTTCCCTAAGTTTGTCTTGCCAGGTAGTCTGTGGCGCAGTGAAGATAGTGACGGCCAATTTCTAAGGCTTCTATAATATAAACACGTATCTCAAGCACCCCCATGACGCCTCTTGAGCAGTTACCATTTTTCTCCACTCGGGTTAGTGGCTTCACTCCTGAGAAGACATCGGCGAGCTCGGTCATGCGCTCGGAGCCCTCCTTCTTGTAATGCTCCCACTTGGACTGCTTCTCTGAAAGCATTTGCTTGAACATCTGTTGACAAGATGGAAAGATTTATTTACTTCTGAGAAAATTTGGATCAGACAGTTTACAGAGATCCTGATAAGAACATGCAACAGGGGTGGGAGATGTGGCTCAGTGGGGAAGGTGCTTGTGGTGCAAATAAGGACCAGACTTCGGATCCCTAGAAGTCATGAAAACTCAGCAGGTATGGAGACAGAGACGGGGGATCCCCAGAGAAAGGCACTAGCGGCACCCTCACACTACACATGGACACATGACAACACCCACAAAACGTTGGTTTGTATATACATAGACTCACAAGTAACCCTGAGGGCTTCAAAAGAGCCCAGTTCCCAGGCCCTGAAGACTCAATTCACAAAGTCTTGGGTAGGCCTGGGAATCAGCCCTGGGAAAATGAAATTAAATTTGTGACCACTGCCCTATTGCCTTTTCTAGAGAATACTTCCCATGATTTCGATTTAGTCATGGAGGGTTGAGCAGCGTCTTGCCAGAGGACACAATAAGGAACTACATGTCCTCTGTAAGCGCCTTCTTAGTCCCTTAGATGGCGACTCTGCTCCCTGACTGTCTCCATGACTTGTAAGCCTATGCAGAGTAGAAGAGTTAGCTAGTGGAGAAAACATAACTAGAGGCCGTTTTTCTCTCTCAGAAGCAAAACTACGAAAACCATACTGATATCTAATCCAACAACACACAAAAGCACGGGGTTTTCACACTGTGCTCTTATGAGGGAACCAGCAGGAACACTAATCTTCTCTTAAGAGTCTGCATTGGATGGCATCAGAATGAACCTGAGAAGAGGAGCAGTCAGGAGACTGCACCTCAGGTGAGACTGTGCGTCTGTGGAGGAACAGGCTTGGTTGTGCAGAAAGGCCACTTAAGCAATGAACAGCACGTGAGAGGAGGAGGAGGAGCGCCGAGGTTATTTACGGACTCTACCCTGGCTTTCCGGACGCCTGGGAGAAATCCATGTCATTTCCCAGGGGCAAAGCACACCACAAAACAACCTTGACTGCCGGCCGAGCGGCTCACCTCCCATTAGCTGCTCACTGAACCCTTGGGTTTCCTGTCTGCCAGGCAGAACTGGGGAAGAAGCATGACCTTTGCACCCATCTGTTTAAAACATTGTATTTCCTGTGTGTGCACAGATGATGTGTGCGTGTGCACACACGTGCCAAAGGTCAAGGGCAGCAGTTCTCAGCACTGAACTCGGGTCATGAAGCTGGACCGCAAGCCCAGGCACTGGATTACTATGAAGTTCACCACTGCAAAGAGGAAAGCAAGCACAGGCCCGTCCCGGTGCTTTTCAGGAGGCCGGGAAGCAGTTCTAGGTCAGTGAGAGCACTGGGGAAGCAGGAAAACAAGTCCGAGCGGAAGCTGCAGTGGGTCAGAAGTCAGAAGCGCTTCTGCTCCACCCCAGCTAGTGTCTCCCTTTCACAAGCTACTGTGCTCCTTCGGGCTCTTCCTTTTCTCCCTATGTGAGCTGACAGAAGAAGCTGCTTCCACAGTCCAGAGAACTGACTGTTGCTAGAGATGCAGACTCAGCTAGTCAGACAGCCCAGGCCTGCCCTGACTGGGCTTAACAGCACATGCACCCAAGATAATAATATACTCTTAAAGGACCAGTGATTTTAGTGGGTTGGCCTGATTCTGCTTGTATTCTAATGCTAATTTGTCCCCTCCCAAAAAAACAAGTGACGCTGCCCCCAGTTAATTGTGATTGGTAAATAAAGATGCCAAGCACCAATGGCTGGGCAGAAGAGACAAAGGTGGGATTTAGGTCTTGCAGGCTTGGGGTTGAAGGGAACCATGGAGAAGGTACAGGGGGAGTGGGAGGGGAGGAGACACGGCCATGGATTAAGAGTCAACCATGGCCCTCAGGGTTGCCCAACAGGAGTTAAGAGCAGCCCAGATGGAACACAGTAAGTAATAACTTGGGGTTATCGATAGGAAAATAGATTGTAGCAGCACGGAGGGTGGGCAGCTGCCCAGCTCAGGGCTGATTACGGCTTATTGTAAGTGTAAAGGCTGTGAGTGTGTCTTTCATCTGGGAACTCAGTGAGCTAAGGCAGGGTAGAAACCTCAGGCCGGGGTTTAATGTTTTCTACAAGTGCTGTCTATGTGACTGCGATCCCTGGAGCAAGCTGCACTGCTGCCCCTCTCTGAGTTGTTCTCTAGCACGTGCTCTTACTCTGTTTACCGCTATGGCACTTCCTTTCCAAGGCTTGTCAGAAGCTCTGGCTTCAAGGGATGCCAGACGTCTTAAGTTCGTTTCCTTGAGGGTACAAATCTTAGCATACACAGCCACAGTGCACGTGTCTGTGTGCAAGCACATCTGTATATATGTATGTGGGTCAACATGCACATAGGGGTCCACGTTAGATGTGGGAATCTCCCTTGATCGCTCTTTCATGTTACTTATTGAGAAAGGGCCTGTCAGTCAAATTGAGAGCTTGAGGTACGGCTAGTCTAACTGACCAGCTTGCTCTGGGATCCCAGCTCATGTCAGGAAGCTGTAAACACTGTGGGCTGCTACAGCCACTTGGCATGTAAGTGGGTTCAAGAAATCCAAATTCTAGTCCTCAGTTTACTCAGTGCACTGGATAGTTTTATGCCAAGTTGACACAAGTGAAAGTCATCTGAGAGGGAATCTCAATTAAGAAAAAGCCTCGATAAGAGAGGACTGCAGGCAAGAATGCAGGGCATTTTCTTAATTAGTGGTTGATGTGGAGGGTCCAGGCCATTACTTGTGATGCCATCCCTGGGCGGGTAGTCTTGGGTTTTCTAATCAAGCTGAACAAGCCATGACGAGCAAGCCAGAAAGAAGCAGCCTTCCACGGCCTCTGCATCAGCTCTGACTTCCAGCTTCCGGCCTTGTTTCGAGTTTCTGTCCTGACTTCCTTCCATGATGAACAGTGTATGGATGGATGTGTAAGCTAAACAAACCCTTTACAAGTTGCTTTGGTCATGATGTTTCATCACAGCAAAACCTTAACTAAGACATTCAGCAAGCCATTATCCTGAGCCATCTCCCCAGACCCAAATCTCAGTTTTCACATATTTTCACAAGTGTGAATCTGTACGCCTCATTAGATTAACCACAAGTATACCACAATCTGGTATACTTGTCCTGTCACTACATAATTGTTAAATGTTTAATTCTGTCATTTTCTATAAAGAACAGTCATTAACAGACAAAATCTGTTGCTTAAGTCAGAGACACAACTAAATCATAATCTTTTCTGAAATATTCTCTTAAACATAAAAAGCTCCCAAAGACTAAGGCTATTCCTTTACTATTTTACCTCTTTGAGTATAAACTCGAACTGTGCAGTGTCCAACAGCAGCTGGAAGAGGATCTTGGGATTGTACCTAGAGTCTGCCAGAATCTGGTCCTTGATTTGACGAAGGCGCTTGTTGTTTGGGTCACAGGCTAGAAAGGGGAAGAAGAATTTCCCACTGATTAAATGTGGAGAAAACACCCATGAAATAAGATGGATTCTTAAGTATCTCCCTTCATTTCAAGTATTTAAAAAGTATTAAGCAAAATGTCTACCCACAGTAGGTTGGGAATTATCCTATAGCCACATCATGGAGAACAACTGAACTGTTGTGACAAATGAACTTGTAACTCCTCGTGACATGGCTATCAGTTCCCGACTCACTGCTGAATAAAAAGACAGAGCCAGATAGAGCATTTTGTAGGCATTTCCGGGTCAGCTTCTTAACTGCCTGCAGTGGCTGGGCAGGGCCTTCTGGCGCCATTTCATAGGCTAGTCTTCCTCAGGTCCCACCTGCCCGAGGTGCTCCTGCTATAGATGGCCAATTGTGCCACTCAGATGCAGAAAGATAACCTGAAGCTGCTACCTTCAGAGACCTGTTTTCTAGGACGGTGTGGTGGTGTGAATGTGCTTAGGCCATGGGAAGTGGCACTATTAGGAGGTGTGGCATTGCTGGACCAGGTGTGGCCTTGTTGGAGGAAGTGTGTCACTGTGAAGATGGGCTTCGAGGGCTCCTAGTGATCAAGCTCTGAGAAGTGGAGAAGAGAGTCTCTTGGCTGTCTGTGGCTCAAGATGCAGAGCTCTCGCTCTCCAGAGCCAGGTCTGCCTGCACACTGCCACGCTTTCCACCGTGATGATAGTGGCCTGAACCTCAGAAACTGTAAGCCAGCCCCACTTAAATGTTTTCCTTTTATGAGTTGCCTTGGTCATTATATCTCTTCATAACAAAGGAAACCCTAAGACAGTTAGGCTCTTGTGGTATCTGAAAATTTGAGTTTCGGGCAGAATTCTCATCATTTTGAGAAGTGTCAGAAATGATTCTCTAGGCTTTAACTGTTTATACAAACAGTGTGGTACATGGTGACCGAGAGGCCTCCATCGGGCCAAGAGGAGTGACAGACACATAAAAATGTCAGGACTGTAACAACAGCATGGCTAAGTACGCACTTACTTTCCCCATGTATAAACATATTCATGTACTATCAGGTCAGACATTGGCCAGGCCCAAAAATATTAAATAGCTGTGGCTAAAGATAAAAGCCCAGACCTCTGGCACGCTGGAGTTTGTCCCTGTGCAGTTGAGGAGATGACTGGCTTCCAGAACATAGGCCCGGCTGTCAGGCCCACTGCACAGGGGATGAGACAGCACAGGCTGTCAGGCCCACTGCACAGGGGATGGGATAGCACAGGCTGTCAGGCCCACTGCACAGGGGATGGGATAGCACAGGCTGTCAGGCCCACTGCACAGGGGATGGGACAGCATAGGCTGTCAGGCCCACTGCACAGGGGATGAGATAGCACAGGCTGTCAGGCCCACTGCACAGGGGATGGGATAGCACAGGCTGTCAGGCCTACTGCACAGGGGATGGGACAGCACAGGCTGTCAGGCCCACTGCACAGGGGATGAGATAGCACAGGCTGTCAGGCCCACTGCACAGGGGATGGGACAGCACAGGCTGTCAGGCCCACTGCACAGGGGATGGGATAGCACAGGCTGTCAGGCCTACTGCACAGGGGATGGGACAGCACAGGCTGTCAGGCCCACTGCACAGGGGATGAGGTGAGCTGAGCCGCTGGAGGACCAAAGCTGGTTTGCAAACAGGCTAAAGTGAGCATTTACATTATTTATGTGGAGTTGGTGGGGAAGACCGTAAGCTGAATCAATGGGCACATTTCTGAAATCAGAAAAGGAGCTTGTATAGAAGAGAAGGTAAGTTTATTGAAAGCAGATCAGTGGGGTGGAGAGACAGCTCAGCAGCTCAGGGCAATTCATGCTCTTACAGAGGACAAGTTTGTTTCCCAGGACCCATACCAAACAGCTCAAAACTGAAACTCTAGCTTCAGGGCATCCAACACACTGAGAGAGTGTATGTGTGCACATGTGTGCGCACAGAGAGAGAGAGAGAGAGAGAGAGAGAGAGAGAGAGAGACATGCACATAGATAAAAACAAAAGTCTTAAATGCATGTGAATTAGATAATTAAATTTGCACTGTGAGTACAGTGTACACAGACCTACACACCAAGAAGCAAAATGATGCAAAAAATGTAAAAACAGCTTATGTGCAAAAACATTTACGCAGCTGGGGAGTTTAGAGGAAATGCTACACACGGGACATGAAGAGTGTGGAAGTCCACCTGGCGATGGCTCCTAGCAGTGGAAACAAGGCAGGCAAAGGGCGGAGAGCATCAGGTCAGGCTGCAGAAGCCATGAGGTTGTGGTGGCTGGGTCACAGAGGGACCCACATGATAGTCTGGAAGTGAGGCGGTGCTTGACACAGGGTAGGCTCTCAAGAGAAGGTGACCGAACGAGAGGTGGAAAGCAGAGCGCTCAGCCATGTGGTGATGTGCACCTGTAATCCTAATTCCTGAGCAGATCACCACAGGTTCAAGGCCAGCCTGATCTACACAGCATGACTTCATGGAAAGACTGTCTCAGAAAACAAAATAAAAACAAAAACCCAAACCGGAAAGCAGAGAGCTTTACAGGCTTGCTGGACACAACTGGGGTAGTGGTGTGCAAATTTAGATGAGCCACAGAATGCTTACGAAGCATTTGCTAGGGATAAGCAAAGTGTAACATCTGTCAATGTGCTCAGGGTCTCAAGTGTCTTCTACTGTTTTCTGAGATTTTCATCACTGGCTTTCAAATCATAGCGCATGGATTCTGTGGAGCTGTTTCACACAACACGTTAAGCTCCTGATCCTGATGACCAAACTGTGCGGACAGAAGGTCTCAAAGAGGGCCATGATCCAGAAGAGGTTGAGGCCACTAAATTACCTGTTCTAGGAACCTTCCACTCAGCAAGGCACAAATTTTTACCTGGGCAGTGGTGGCGCCTTTAATCCCAGCACTTGGGAGGCAGAGGCAGGCGAATTTCTGAGTTCGAGGCCAACCTGGTCTACAGAGTGAGTTCCAGGACAGCCAGGGCTATACAGAGAAACCCTGTCTTGAGGGGGAAAAAAAGGCACACATTTTTTTCTACGTCCGATTCTGATCACATCTATGGTCTAGAATTTCATCTCATTTATTAAGTCAAATCTTCCTAAGAGCCTGGGCAGTTACTGACTTCTGGTTTAGCCATCTTTGACATTTCTGTTTGTCCACTCCTACCAGAGACTCGGGCCTTGACCATTATAAGTTTCACACCAAGCTCTGATTTGCCACCTGGGGCCTTTTGTTAATTTCCTGGAGCTGCTCTAACAGGTTAGCACAAACAGCAGCTTTTAAAAGAACACAAATTTAGGTTTTTATGTTTTAGAGTTGCAAATGTGAAGCAGGATCCACTGTACTAAACTAAGATGTTGGCAGGGGCCTACAGATGGCTTAGTGTGGGAAAGCCTTGGTCTCATAACCTGATACCTGAGTTCAATTTGTAGGTCTCGAATGCTGGAAGGAGATCCTAAGTGTGCATGTGCATGGATTGGACACACACACACACACACACACACACACACACACACACACACACACAGAGTCAGAGAACATGTACCTGTGGGTAGAGAAATGCACTAAAGGTTTGATTTGTTTTGTTTTTTGAGACAGAGTTTCACTGCTATGTAGATCTGGTTCTCACTCTGTAGACCAAGCTGACCTTGAATTCAGAGATCAGCCTGCCTCCACCACTCTGAGTGCTGCAATTAAGGGCGTGTGCCACCACTGCTTGACTAAATGGTTTTAAAATGTCAGCAGGGTTGGACTCCTGTATTAGCAGATTAAGAAGGTATTTCCAACCTGTGGTTAGACAGCCCACATCCCAGGACAGCTATGACTATGGCCCAGCACATTTAAAGATGACAGCATCATATCCTAACTAAAAGTGTAGATAGCCCTAAATTAGGGGAAATGCTCTGTCTTGCCCCTTGTACCCTTTAAAGGCTGCCTGGAGCCTTTAAAGCCAGTCCTGGCTGGTCAAGCCATCTGCCTGCCTCACTCTCGTGATCTAAGGCTCTGTGTGATTACACAGACTATGGGATTAGTTTCCTGCATGTAAGGTCAGCTGATTAGCAATGTCTTCTTTATGCTTCCACAAGCCCTGAAGGTTCTGGGGTCGAGGGCATGGACATCTTTCGAAAAGGGAAGCATTACCTCCCTTCTTGAGGTAGGGGCATTAACCTGTCTGTCTACCACAGGTCTGCCGTTGTTCCTTTTTCTATGTTCACAACCCATCTACCCAGTGTGATTGATCAGTGACAAGCTTCTTCAACACAGGAGCCCGACGCCATCATTTTCCCAGCCGCCCACCAGCGCCTGACAAAGGACCTCTGCTCAGGCGGGCTGCTGACCTCTCCCAAGTCGACAGGACACACTAGCTTAGGCAGTGAGCTTTCCTCTCTCACGCAGAGGCCCGCTCTGCTGAGTGCTCTGCACTGGGGCCCAGACCTCGGCTCTGCAGAGCTTTCTGTGGGTGGGGGAGTGTGGGCATCACCTGAGTGATGTTGTCCAGAGGCACCTCCTCCCTCAGGTAACCCTCTTTCAGAAACTGCTGGACTTGAGCACGCACTCTTTCGTCAGAGCTCCGCACTGGGGCCCAGACCTCAGCTCTGCAGAGCTTTCTGTGGGTGGGGAAGTGTAGGCATCACCTGAGTCGGCTGTGTGGAGCATCAGCCAGCGGATGGCCACATTGCAGTCTCGCAGGCAGTTCAGCAGCCTGGGGATGTTGTCCAGAAGCACCTCCTCCCTCAGGTAACCCTCTTTCAGAAACTGCTGGACCTGAGCGCGCACTCTTTCGCTGACACTAGCATATCTGCTTGCCTTTGAAAATTAAAAAACCAACAAGCTGGAATTAGATGAAGAGATATTTTGAGAGTGAATTACATTCAGTTGAACCCCAACAGTATAAGCTTTCCTTCCTTCCTTCCTTCCTTCCTTCCTTCCTTCCTTCCTTCCTTCCTTCCTTCCTTCCTTCCTTTCTTTCCTTCCTTCCCTCCCACCCCACTCCCCAGTTTAATTACATCATTTCTATATGAGGTAATAACATGGATTATAGTAACGGCACCAAGGGCAACTGATTTACTGGATTCTTTTTGAAACACGAGTCCCACTGTGTAGCTTGCACTTTGCTATGTAGACTAGGCTAAGGCTAGCCTTGAACTCACAGAGCTCTATCTGCCTCTGCTTCCAGAGTGCTCAGATTAAAGGTGTATGCTGCCAAGACTGGTTTCATTAGCCATTGAAAAAGGAATATTGTTCTCAGACTTCTGAGGCTTCGATTTAATTTGGATGATCAAACACTGCTGGCTTTATCCCCTGTAAACTGTTTTCTTTGCCCGAGGCTGAACTGGACTCAGTGATTTCTCTGATCCCTTTAATTTTTTTTTTTCTCTCTAAGATAGAATCTTACCATAGCTCTGGCTATCCTGTAACTTACTATGTAGACCAGGCTGGCCTTGAATTTACAGAGATCTACCTGCCTCTGCCTCCTGAGTGCTGGGATTAAAATTGCACGCCACTATGCTGGCTTGATCCCTTCAGCTTTTAACTTGGAAAGAAAAGAAGCAAAAAAACAGAGGCCAAATTGCCTGATCTTCCTACTGTGGTTGGCAAATGTAGAACAAAGCGGACAGTTCCAAAGATCAGACTTTGCTTCTAAGTCAGGTCTTGCTGTCCAGCACTGGCTAGGCCTGATCTCACCGCAACTCTGGCTTAGCCTTCTGGTGCTGGGATCACCACACCCTGACGAAGGATGAGACTTCCACAGGAGAATAGGAAGCTTAATAAAAAGTACATCTCGGCAGATCAAAATTGCAATTTTCCTGGCCATCTGAATTTAGTACAGTATAGGTCCAATGTTAAATCTTGCCAATCAGTCGACCAGTCAAGTTGGTTAACTTCTTACAATGTCACAAATGAGAAAATGCAAGATTGGAAAGGAATTTGAGTAATGAAAAATGCATGGTCCGACACCAGTAAGCAGCAATGCCACTTTACAGAGGCGGCCAACAGCAAAATCATTTCGTACATTATTTAACAGGTTCAATTTACTTGGACCAAACATGACAGAGGCTTTAAAGCCAATATTGTTCTACGTATAGAGGACACCATGCCCCAGAAAGCCAGGCAGGAGAAATATTAAGTACACACGTGACTATTTTATTTATATTCCTGCCTACGCAGCTATTTTCTTCTGCCTGGTGTTCTGTACAGGAGAGTAGAGCCACGTGACTCAGAAACAAGCACACCGAGTCTGCGCTTAAAGAAACCAACTGCACACCAGAAGGGATGACTTCAATTGCAGTTTTATCTCAGCGGTCATCTACTGCTAAAACAACAAGCCAGCTCTATGCACAGGACACGGGCTTCACACGTGAACAAAGTCACCTGTGAACTATTGCACTGAAGTTTTCTTAGGGCCCGAGTCTCTAATTTCCTCTACCACCCAAGTTTAAAACCTGTCCTTAGCTCTGACCTACACATTTCACCTTCGAGTTCTGCATTAAGACGTCTAGGAATACATTTTCCAAATGGGAGCGAAGTGTACCTAGCTTGTTTCCCATAAGCTGGGCTTGACGCCCAGTTACTCACTTCTGCTTAGAGCACACCTACCTGTTCTTTGACATTTGAGAGGTCAAGGGTATTGTTGAGAGCAGTCTTTGCAGCTTTGTAAGGTTCCCACGCATCGGCTAGATTAACAGTGATGCCCATGTAAATGCTGATTACCTGGGAGAGGAGAGAGTGGCTCAGTATTGCCCAGCATCTACTACCATCAAGGAAAGGGGTGGAGAAATGAGAAGTTTTAATTCATGTCAGTGAAACCCAGGGTTCTGCAAATAACTGAAGGCAGAGAGAGCTCTTTGGAGAAGGAGAGTCAAGATAAAGAAAGCACTGAAGTCAACATTTTCCTCTCACTGCTTAGCATTAGATTTATAGATGAAGACATTCTAGAGGAGAAAAGCTAATTTCTCACTAATGAGAGAAAGCACTTTGTTCTTTTCTCTCCTTTTTTCTTTTAGAGATGGGGGTGGGGGTGTCTCTCAGGTCACCGTCACGCCGGCTCAGTTTTCCCAGTTGTTTTTATGTTCTTAAAGTCAAAGATGGGGCTGGCAAGATGGCGCAGTGAGAAAAAAGCATTTTCTTTTCTTTTCTTTCTTTTTTTTTGGGGGGGGGGTTTCGAGACAGGGTTTCTCTGTGTAGCCCTGGCTGTCCTGGAACTCACTCTGTAGACCAGGCTGGCCTCGAACTCAGAAATCCACCTGCCTCTGCCTCCCAAGTGCTGGGATTACAGGCGTGCACCACCACTGCCTGGCTGAAAAAAGCATTTTCTATGCAAGCCTGGTGTTAAATTTGATCCCCTGAACTCAGGCATTTGTGTATGACTCACTAACACACCACACATACACACACCACACACACACACACCAAACACACACTCAGACACACACACACACACACACACACACACACACACATTCACACACACACCACACATACACCACACACACCAACCCCCCTCACCAAACACATGCACACACACATTCACACACATCAAACACATGCACACATACAGTCATACACACACACATTCACACACACACTACACACATACACACACCACACACACACATACACCACACACACACATACACCACACATACACACACATACATACCACACACCAACACACACACACCACACAACCACACACACACTATACTCACACACACCACACACATAGCACACAACCACACACATACATTACACTCACACACCACACGCACACACGCTACAGAGAGGTTTTAAAGTCACTAAGAACACTTAAGAGCTTTCAAACAAATCTACTGATATCAACATTAAGTGATTTTGAATTATTTTATGTGCAGGGTGTTTGGCCTGTAGTATGCCTATGTGTCATTTGCGTGCCTAATGCCCACTAAGACCAGAAAAGGGTGCCAGGCCTCTTGGAGCTGCAACTATAGATGGTTGTGAGTTGCTATGTGGGTGCTGGAAATCAAACTTGGGTCCTTTGTGAGAGCAGGATGCTCTTAACCAAGGAGTCACCGGACCAGCCCCTGGTTCATTAACTTTTAATCTTGCTTTCCAGAAAGTGAAGTTCATGTCATAACTTCCTTTAAGAGCAGGTTTACCCATCTCCCACTTTGTTGTGTCGCACTTTCACACTGCAAACTCTAGTTGTGTTTTCATATGGTTCCCTCTTTTATACAGAAGCCACCTGGCTATATATGTGTTCCTCAAACATTTAAATACCCGCCCCCCCCCTTTTTTTCAAGACGGGGTTTTTCTGTGTAGCCCTGGCTGTCCTGGAACACATTCTGTAGAGCCTGGGGCCTCAAACTCAGATATCAGCCTGCCTCTGCCCCATGAGTGCTGGGATTAAAAGCATTTGCTACCACTGCCTGGTAAAATTTTTAGTATCTCTTCCAAACATAAATAAAAGTAAAAAACTGAGAAGGCAAAAAAGGAGGGTTCTGTTTATTTCTGTTTAAAATTCTTTTAATTAAAAATTTCCCATATGACATACTTTATGTGTTCTCTTCCCCAACTCCTCCCTAATGTCCCCCATCTCTGTACTCATCCTATCTGGCCCTACAGTCACCGTGTATGAACCTGACTTCCTGATTCCCCTGCCTCTGCGTCCTAAGCTTGGGTTCCAGTTCTGACTAATGTACTTGGCCTCAGGGAGTGAGCTACGGGACACATTTACAAAAGGGAGGAAACTTGCCCAGTTATCCGGAAAGTACTTATCCACGATCTCCCTCATTTTGGCTTGGTGGCTGTGAAGAATGGAAGGTTCAAAGTAGAGGATGACGGAGAGCATGGCGGCCTGGTTTGCCAGGGCGGTGCTGCGGTGCTCCGGCAGAGGGTAGGCAGAGACCTGCAAGATAGCATCACACTAAAACGTTGTCTCAAAAATCTCATCGGCTTTGGGGCCATGACCTTGGGGAAGGCCTGTGGAACTCTGCTCTTTCCTCTTATCTAGAACCCACAGCATTCTCTCCCTTTCATGTCCTGACTTCATTGCAATGTTTTTGCAAACAAGAGGAGGTCTCAACCCTGCACTGGCTCCTTGACACCATTTCTGTCTTTCCTATCACATAAGAACGATCTCTTAGAACTGATGGACTTCAGCTAAACACAATCACCTTTTTATCACTTCCTTTTGCCCATCAAGTCACTGAAATTCCTCCATCATCCCATGGAGTGTCTTCTTAACCCAGATCAATACTTGCTTCTAGAACTCTCACTTAAACTCATGCAGGACGGAACACTCACCTGTGATTTTTTTTTTTTAAGATTTGTTTATTTATTTTATGAGTACACTGAGGCAGTCTTCATGCACACCAGAGGAGGGCATCAGATCACAGATGGTTGTGAGCCACCCAGTGGTTGCTGGGAACTCAACTCAGGACCCCTGGAAGAGCAGTGAGTGCTCTTAGCCGCTGAGCTATCTCGCAGCCCCTCGTCTGTTCTCACCCTTTGCTGAGTTCTCCTCCCACCTGTCTTTCCCATGTCCATCTTTCCCGGGCATCTACATCCTGATGTACTAGGTCAGACTTCTGGGCTACACAGCACCTATCAACGTCTCCCCTCCTAAGGGCAGGATGGGGAGAAATCGTCACAAGGACAGCCGCAGCAAGGCCACATGGCTCCTGCAGGCAGGAAAGTGTCATGGCAGTGTGTGGGGAGCTGAGGAAGCCCCAGGCAAATGTGTCCTGTGGGGACAGGCACGGCCAATGCTGCAGACCCATGGAAATGGCCAAGCCTTCTCCAGAGGTGAGGCTGTGAAGGATGGCAAAGCCTTCTGGACAGAGTACACAGGTTAGCAATATGTGCAAAACCTAGCCGCCACAGCCTTCTCCTAGATAAACCAACTTAAGATTGCTCGCCTAGAGACCTCATATCTAGACTCTCTAACCCAGTGGTTCTCAACCTTCCTGATGCTACAGCCCTAATATATAGATCCTTAGGTTGTGCTGATTCCAAAACAGAACACTGTTTTTATTGCTACTTCATAACTGCAATTTTGCTTCTGTTATGAATCATAATGTAAATATCTGTGCTTTCTGATGGTATAGGCAACTGACAGGAAAAGGTCATTCAACCCCCAGAGGTATAGTAGTGCACAGGTTGAGAGCCACAGATCTAACCGCTCCTCCTGTCCTCTACACAAAAGTGTTGAGGTTCTGAGCTGTTGTGTGGTGTGGGTGTGGCTCCATGAGGGTGTGCACAATTTCTTCCATCCTAGATCGTCTGTACATGTCTGTGTACCCCATTTCTTTCCCCAGATGTGTGCATCCAAATCTTTTCTCCCCAGATTGTCTTAGCTGGATGAGGCAGTCCCCTAAAGTTCAAATTTTGCAGAAATGATTTTTCAGGCCCCTCTCCAAATACCAAGAACCAGAGGTGGGTGAGAGAAGTACAGGACAGAGCGGGTGACACAGGACCAACACAGCTGAACCCTGTGGGAGGGAAGAAGACACGCTAACACGCCACCTTAAGAAATGGATCATGGACTGAGTAAGAAGAAGGGTGGGAAGAAGGATGTGAGAAAACAGCCTGGGCCCACATCCGAATTCAAATGGTGGCTCTGCTGTTCAGAGTGTGGCTTTGAGAGGACTGTTGAAGGTATCTAAGTCTTAGCTTTGTCCACAGCAACATGGACATAATAACTATGTCCACCTACAGGATTGTCATGTGCAACAGAGAAAATGGTAAGCAAACAAACCTCCCATGAGGCTGCTTTAGACTGACATCTCAGTCAATGGCAACAAATATCATTAAGCCCTTGTGTCTGCACCTAGTGTCTGATTTTGAATGTTCTAAGAAAAAAATCCCAAGAATCAAATAGTCTTAGTTATACTTAATATAATTGTACAAAAAAGGAATTGGTCACCAAAGAGAAATTGGTATTTGGAAAGGGGCCTGAAAAATAATTTCTGAAATCTCTCTATGAAATCATGTCCCCCAACTTCACCACCCCAGAATGAAGTCAAATGGTCAGTCCTTTCAGTGAAGGAGCAAGGGCTCTGCAGGCTGAAGAAAGGCCACAGCACGGAGCTGCTCTTCGGACTAGTCTAAGCAATGCATACACTGGTGAGGAATGTGACTGTATGGTCTTTCCAGGTCTGCTCAGGCTGCCAGCGGTCTAGCCGGGCCTTCTGCTTCACTCTGTCATCAGCTGCCATCATGCACCATGGCTGCATGCCCCACTGGCTTCCCCAAGCTAATGTGCAAGTTCTTGTACCATCATCCATCCGGTGGGTGCCTCCTTCCTAAGCCACAAGTCCACCCTGGGTGCAGAGCAGAGCCTACCTTCCTTGGTGATGAGTCCCCAGCACCTAGCCCACATATGAACATATCGGGCACATTCTCAGTAACTGGTTCTTGAACAGATGACTTAAAGAATGCACCTTCCTTCCGAATGCTCACATCATATCCCCTCTCTTAAACCTCTGATTCTCTCAAACTTAATAGATCCTTTCCTTGACCTTATAGCACTATTCAAAAGCTTTTAAAAAACAGTTTCAGCCTGCTGTTTGACTCACCAGAGGAAACAAAAGGTACAACTGAGGACAAAGATAAATTCCCTCCTTTAAGTTATGAAGGCCCTCTGATTCCCTCCCACCTGGTTGTAAATGTCATCAGATCTCAGGCGTCCGATGACCATGCTGATGAAGGTCTCGTTGATAGGCACTCTCTGGAAATAGCTCTCAGGGTAGTTGGGTGGTCTCTTAGCTCCTGGCTGGCTGGAATATCCTGTGCTTCGCAGCAGCTTACAGATGTCATCCATATTTGAGTCGGCAGAGGACCGAGCAGCACTGAGTCAATTTCCAGGGGAGACAGAAGCAGCAGAGACACCACACATCAGAAACATGGAAGTCTAGAAGTGAAAGACTCCATGCAGAAACGACAATGGGTCATATAGTTATTTTTAAGAGTTTCCTGGATTTTAGAATTATGGATAAAGAATATGAAACTCATATTGGCTGAGTTTCACAATTAAAAGAAATTTATGTTAATGGCTGGGCAGTGGTGGCACACGCCTTTAATCCCAGCACTTGGGAGGCAGAGGCAGGCAGATTTCTGAGTTCGAGGCCAGCCTGGTCTACAGAGTGAGTTCCAGGACAACCAGGACTACACAGAGAAACCCTGCCTCAAAAACAAACAAAAAAAATTATGTTACCGTGGCTTTTCAAACTGTAGACTGCAGAGATCTAGTAAAACTATCTGGGACATCCATAACCTTATACCTGATATCAGGATCTCCTTCTCCACCACCGAGTTGCAAGGGTGTCTCATGGACAACGGCGCTCACATCCCAGGGATGCCGTTCCCCCAGGGACAAAGTCCGAGTTTTCAAAGCTAAGGTCCATGAGTAAAGGCTTTTCCTTTCTTCATCCTCACATTACTTAGTGTTTGTCTCTCTGGGCACTTTCAGGAGTAGAGGCAGGGCCACACTCAAGTGTGTTTCACCTCCACACTTGCTCTTCTCCCAAAGGCCCAGAGGTGACTCACATATCACTTCTCAAACATGGATGCAGGACAGTGAAAGGTCAAATGGACATGAGTGAGTGATCTGCAGCAGAGGAAATGATAAAGTGCAAATGGCTAGAGGAGCAGCTTGAGGTGAATTTGTAGGGGAGGCAGAGCACGAGCAGGTGTTACAGACAGTGTAACATGCTCAGAAGCTCCCTCTGTCACACTGGCCATTCCTGCAAATTCTACTCATCAGACATTTACCCTAATTTATAAATGGGCCCCGTTTATCGACCATTCCTTCTCTGAGGTGGTTTTTGACATTTAATTTGTATCCAGGGTTGTTTATTTAGCTTGTATATATATATTGCACTTAATACCACTTGGGGTTTTTTTTTTAAGACTTAACTGTATTATTTATGTGTGTGTGTGCACGTGTGTACATATACATATGTCCACATGTATGTAGGTACTTGTAGAGGTCAAAAGAGGGCACTGGATCTTCTGGAGCTAGAATGACGGGTGGCTGTGAGCTGCCTGACGCGGGTGCTGGGAATGAACTTGGGTCTTCTAGAAGCTTGCAAACATTCTTAACTGTTGCTCAGTCACGTCTCCAGCCCCGTGTATCTATTTTTTGAACACTTTTCTTCAAAAGACTGAAAGGTTGTATGGGAGGGGATAAATTAGAAAGCTGGCAAGGTGGTTCCTTGTGACTGACTCTACCTCCTGCAGCCACACAGCTCTGCATAGACTCCTGTAACACAAGACCTGGGATGTTACTATATACATGTCTGTGCATGTATATGGTATGGAGGAAAATCCACTTTCAACCTAATCCAGAATGACAGCTTTCGGCCATCCACATCAGGATAACAACAGAAAACTCCTTCATTTTCCTATCTGTGCCAAGGGGTCTTGTCTGAAAACTAAAAGGAAAACTTCCAAATCAAAAAAGACATTTGTTACGAAGTTCAAAATTCCCTAATCTAGCCCGGCGTGGTGGCGCACGCCTGTAATCCCAGCACTCTGGGAGGCAGAGGCAGGCGGATTTCTGAGTTCAAGGCCAGCCTGGTCTACCAAATGAGTTCTTGAAAACCCTGTCTTGAAAAAAAAAATTCCTTAATCTATCTTCAACTTCAAACATTCTGAGTTCAGACTCCTGTTGTATATGGTAACTGCATCACCATCATGGCCACAACAGTCTCTACATCGCTAAGTATTAGATAGAGCATTTCATATGTAGTCCATAGTTTTCGTGGAATGCAATCTGTTATTAGAACACATAAACAGGTACCAGCTATATTCTTTCAGGTGTTTAGAAGATGTGTGTACTCAGCACCCTGCACTGCAGGCCCCCTTTGGAACACCACAGGAGTACACAATGCACTTCATCCACAGCAGCGTTTTGGGCGTATGCAGGCTAGGCTGGGAATACCTGTATCGATAGTAGGAGACCAGCATTCTCTCTCTGACTTCTCCTTCAATCTTCTGGTCGATGACGAGCAGCATAACTCCGTATAAGTACAGGGCTTCACACTATGAAGAAAAAGAACAAAGTAAAACCTCACACGCCTACCTGTCTGTGAGAAGTGGCATTCACAATGGCATAAATGACCACCCTGGCCACATTCCTCCTGAAAGCTGTATTTAGATTTCAAGATAAATGTATGAGTTTGTACAAAGAGTTCTTAACTACTGTGCAGAACGGGCTTTAAAAATGAACTCAAAATAAAATTTAATTCATAGTGATTATTTTGCTAGAGATACCAGAATGGAATCTCAATTCTATGTATAACCTTGAACTACACCTCTTAGCTTTACCTCCAAAGTACTGGGATTATATATGGCTACCACACTAACTCTAACAGGCATTTCTTTCTTTTTCTTTTCTTTTTTTTTTATTTTTTATTTTTTTGGATTTTGTTTTTTTGAGGCAGGGTTTCTCTGTATAGCCCTGGCTGTCCTGGAACTCACTCTGTAGACCAGGCTGTCCTCGAACTCAGAAATCCGCCTGCCTCTGCCTCCCAGAGAGCTGGGATTACAGGCGTGTACCACCACCGCCGGGCTTAACAGGCATTTCTTAAATGGTCACCAGTTCGATATCTCAAATGCAAAAAACAGACTTTTTTGTTCGTTTGTTTTTGTTTTTTGGATTTGGTTTTTTTAAGACAGGGTTTCTCTGTGTAGCCCTGGCTGTCCTGGAATTCACTCTGTAGACCAGGCTGGCCTCGAACTCAGAAATCCGTCTGCCTCTGCCTCCCAGAGTGCTGGGATTATAGGCGTGTGCCACCACTGCCCAGTTATAGATAGACTTTCTTCACTGAGTAAGATCATAACCTAATACAACTCTTTCTTCCATTAGTAAATTCATTCAATACTCACACATTCGAAGCTCAGAAGATAATTATCAGGCTATTTTCTTTTAGCAATGGTATTCTGTATATATCAATGCCGATTATCATCATCATCATCATCATCATCATCATCATCATCATGACAAGGTCCCTCTACTATTTAGCTCTGGCAGTCCTGGAACTTGCTGTGTAGACCAGGCTGGCCTCACACTCACAGAGATCCAGTTGCCTCTGCCTCCCAAGTGCTGGGATTAAGTAAAGCCAAGTGCCAGCGCACCCAGCCATGTCATATCCTGACTGTGCATTTACAGTCATTGTACTTACTAGAAGCTGTTTTCCATCCTCATTGAGAAGCACAGTTTCTAAGGTCTGCTGAATATAAACTCCTTCATTGAGATCCTCGAGGTATCTGGAGGTGAGATGCCAAGTATGAACGTGAGCAGCAGATTTAACAGCTCGGAGGGAGTGAGGCGGCCAGCGGGCATTCTGGCTTCAGCTCCTCTAGTCCTTGCTGTGCTTACAAAGCGCAGTGTCTTATGTGCTGCAATTCACGGTGATTTGGGGCCACAGGTTCACACTTATGGCTGGTCCAAATCAAAGGAATATTCCCTTCTCCCGAATTACAAAACACAAGGTGCTCAGAAGCAACGGCATAGGGACACAAAGCAGCGGCTAAAGCTCAATGACTTGGTAAACTCTTAAACACTGCTGCTATGAGCAAGCCTGGCCTGTGGAACAGGCTTGTCTTCCCATGCACTCCAGTGGCAGAGGCAGGAGGATTGTAAATTCTGCACTAGTCTGTGTAACACAGTGAAAACCTATCTTAAAATAACACAACACAACAAAACAAAATAGCTACTTTAAAAATTAAGCTTACATCTAAAGTGTTAGGATCACAAACTGAAGGGCTGAAGGCCACATGGCAGCGTCGGGGAAGTTTACTCTGGCCTTTCACAGAAATGGGAGATTCTAATGAAGCTACCGCAATGCACAGCATGGGTGCCATCAACTTCAGAGCTGAGGAAGGCAGACATGTTCCGCTGGGTCCCTTCCATGCCAATCTTCTAGAATAAGCTGTTACAAAATTCATCCATACCTGTTTAAGTCTACGATGTATTTATGCACACTTTGAAAGGCTAAATAAAATCTGGTCAAAATTTCTATGTTGTTTTCCCGAAATTCTTCATCTAAATCCTGCAGCTCAGGTCTGGCTTCCAGTTTGCTTTCCCAGAACTCAGGCCCCTGAGAAGGAAAACACATGTGTGTTAAAAGTCAGTAATGGTGGACCCTCCGCGAACATGGCCAGGAGTCTTAAATTTGTGCTCCATGGTTCTTAAACATCAAAATTAAAGTAGAACAACAGAAAGTAAGGTGGTAATGGAAGCCCACAATCAAAATCCCTCTGGGTGAAGAACAACCAAAGATTAGCATGCTTTTAAACGTGTTTCAAGGTAAAAGGCACTGCATTTCAGTTCGCTTTCTTTAATTGGTTTATACTCCACTAGCACTTCCTACACAGTACCTTTCCTTCTCTTTATTTTCAAGTTAGGGCTTGATGCTAACTTTACTAGAAAAGCTGTCTTTTTAATGCTCTGTAATTACTGGGCCACTGCAAGCCTCATGGCTCCCGGAGAAACGCTGCCTGTAAAATGGGTGGGAATACCAAGGCCCCAGGGAAAGCACCTTAAAGTAGCTGAAGTCAAAGATGATGTCGCCATATCTCTGCTGGTCAGCCCGGTCTTTCAGCAGGAACACAGTAGGAATAAACTCAGAGAGCCGCAGCACCTCAGCAATGATGGCATTGCCACAGGAAACAATCCTCAGGATGGCCTGGCCACAGAGATTGTTCTCAGCCAGGAAGTCCAGCATGGTGAGAGTGCCTGGCTACCCCACAGCGGAAGGGTGGGGAGGACTGTCTTCAGAGCTGGGGTCTGAGGGTCATGATGTGAGACCAGACCTAAGGGACAAACGGCTGCCCCATTAAAGAGCCTGTATGACAAAAAGAGGAGTTAGCATTTTTAAAAAGACTTATTTTATTTATGAGACTTATATATATCTGAGTACACTGTAGCTGTACAGATGGTTGTGAGCCATCATGTGGTTGCTGGGAATTGAACTCAGGACCTCTGCTGCTGCTCGCTCTGGCCCCTGCTTGCGCCGGCCCAAAGAATTATTATTATATGTAAGTACACTGTAGCTGTCTTTAGACATACCAGAAGATCTCATTATGGATAGTTGTGAGCCACCATATGGTTGTTTGAACTCAGGACCTTTGGAAGAGCAGTCAGTGCTCTTAACCACTGAGCCATCTCTCCAGCCTAAAGTTAGCAATTTGTAAAGAAACATGTGTATGTTCTTTGGAAATACATGGGCTATAGAAATGGCTTGCTATTCTTGCAGCATTCCTAGCACCTATAAAGGCTCACACTCAACTCCAGCTCCAGGGGATACAACGCCCCCTTCTGGCTTCCATGGGCAGTGTTCACCCCGTAACATAGATACAGATGTGCATACACATATGCATAAAGAAATAATAAAATAAAATTTTAGATACCAGTTTCTATACTCTTGTGGGGATGGGTTTTTTTTTTTTTTTTTTGGTATTTTTCAAGACAGGGTTTCTCTGTATAGTCCTGCCTGTCCTGGAACTCACTTTGTAGACCAGGCTGGCCTCGAACTCAGAAATCCGCCTGCCTCTGCCTCCCAAGTGCTGGGATTAAAGGTGTGCGTCACCACCACAATCGTGGTTGTCTTTAATCTACAACACTGCATTTCTTTTAAATGTTGTATTCTCACATATACTTTTGAGAGAAAACTGTACATTGCAGTGCATTCTCTGTGGAAGATAGACTGTTAGAAATACACGCAACACCCGGCTAGGGATGTTTTATCATTACTAAACCAAATTGTTCTAAAAACATATAATTCAGCATGTAAGCACGCAGAGGATAAGCAAAATCAACTTCTCATTCTGTTTTTTTCCAGTACACTAAGGATGATGTGTTGCTCAGCATACAAACTCCTGCAACTGTGTTTAACAGGTCATTCTTCTGAACGATCCTGAAGGAAAAGAGCCATCTTCTTACCCAACTACTCTGTCCTGAGTACCTCTTTGCAATGATGGCAGTGAAGATTTTTTTAAAAGACTTACTTATTCAAACATTTTATGTGCATAAGTGTTCTGTCTTCATGCACATGAGAAGAAGGAATCAGGTTCCATTACAGATGATTGTGAGGTACCATGTGGTTGCTGGGACTTGAACTCAGGACCTTTTGTAGAGCATTCTAGTACTCTTACCACTGAACCATTTTTCCAGGCCTGAAGGTGAAGATATTTAGCTCCCACCTTCCAGTGCAGTGGCTCCTAAGTCTGGTGGTGTAACTTATTCATGAAGAATCTTAGTGTTTCTGCAATTTAGAGTGGAGGCAGCCTTAAGCATCTTTTTTATAAGAAATCCCCAAGATATTTTTGATGTCAAGCCAGGAGCATTAAAGAGTGGAGGCTGATTAGCTCTCTTAGGGTTTCTATTTCTGTGAAGAGACACTATGACCATGGCAACTCTCATAAAGGAGAATATTTAACTGGAGCTGGTTTACACCTTAGAGGTTTAGCCCATTATCATCGTGAGAAGCATGGCAGCATGCAGGCAGACATGGTGCTGCAAAGAAGCAGCTGAGAGTTCTACATCTGGATCTGCAGGCAGCAGGAAGAGACAGCTTGAGCGTCTGAAACAACAAAGCCTCCTCCAGTGACATACTTCCTCCAACACGGCCACACCTCCTAATAATGTCACCCTCTACAAGCCTATGGGGGCCATTTTTATTCAAACCACACTGGCCTTGAGGAAGTCTGCAGTAAATATATAGGAGGTTAATGATGTTAATCTGCATGGAAAGTGAGCCAGTATAAAGACTACAAGAAGTGATCTCTGTCCCTACGATCATCAGCCTGCCGTAAACTGAGCAGAGAGACCAGAGAAAAGAAACATAAAAGAGATGAAGTGCTAGAGAGTGTGGTCGAAATACACAGGAGGACAGCCATTTGCTTGACAGGCTGGGACCTTACTGACTACTGCTGGGCGAGTGTTCAGATTATGCTGGGTGATGTTTAGTAGATCCAAGTTCTACTAAGTTTGAGTTAGAGAAAGTCACCCAGAAACTATGAAAAAGGTCACTTTAGAATATAACGATTAAAACCTTTTCTATGATAAAGAATTTGGAAGTCAGATTTGAAATGCTGAAGGTGGACAGGAGGACTGAGTTCAGAAATGTTCAAAAGCTCTTCAAAGTAGATGAAGAAAGCAACAGCCTACTCCAACGATGGGCAAGGAAAAGGGCTGAGTCACAAACTGTAACCCACTTAGTTACATTGTCATCTATCGCCTTCTAGGAAGCCAGCTTCATTTTCAGCATCAGGAGAGTTTACTGGTCCTCAAATCTGTACTTCCCTTTGTGTTGGTATCAACAATTAGGGAGGCGATAAGTAAAATAAAAAACTGAATGTATTTGATACTTCTGGAGTTTCTGAGCAAAGAACCTCATTAAAATTTTGTCAATGACCAGAGGACAACAACAGGATAGCCGGGAGGAGTCCCAGTGAGGATCCAATATTGATGGTGTCACAAAAGCCAGAGACCTCAAGCCAGACCATTGACTTATTGTGATGAGTATTTGCAAGTGAAGGTGTGTGGACAGAGGGATATACTGTGGGACATGCTACAGCTTCCATGCTGTGATGTTTCTCTATGCAGTGTGTGTGTGTGTGTGTGTGTGTGTTGGAGGAGGGGGTGTAAGAGCAAAAGGCGAATATGAGCGGATGAGGAGATGAGCGGGACTGGGATGCATGATGTGAAATTCACAAAGAATAAAATGCTTTGAAAAATGTCAATGACAGCGTCTAATCTCACATTAGTCTTCTAACAGGAGACTCGACTGATGAATAATTTAATGGTGAGGCCTTTGCTATAGGTAAAATTAGAATACAGAAAGGCTACTGACAGCCAATGAGAAGATTTCCTTTACAGCCACTGAAAGAAACATTTCTCAGTGCTTGCGGCAAGTTCCTTCCTGTTATGAGCTGTCATTATTTTATATGTCATAAAGTATGGCAGCTCGGTTTTCAGGATCTTGGCGTGGAACTTTAATTTTTCTGTATAGGAAGAAACCCCTTGTCAAAGGAACATGTTTTCAAGAACGGTACCTGTTACCCAGTAAGTACAGAACAAAATTTCTTAGTAAATTAAAGTGTAGAGGACAAAAGATGGATTTTTTAGAAAAAGTATTTCCATAAAACCTCAGTTTTTTAAAGAAAGCAGTCTCAAATCCATAATGGATGCTCTCCCAGAAAAGTTCTAGAATAAGCTGAATCACTCCAGTCTGATTCATAAATTTTTAAAATTATATTTATTTTATGTCTATTGGTGTTTTGCCTGTATGTATGTCTGAGGGCGTTGGGTCCCCTAGACCTGGAGTTATAGATAGTTGAGCATCACCATATGGGTACTTGGAATCGAACCCAGGGCCCCAGGAAGAAGTCTTAGCCATTGGGCCATCTCTCGGAGTCCTGATTCATTAATTCTTAACAACATCTAAGACAATTTTCCTTTTTGACCTTTTAGTACATGTTGTGATGGCCCCCAACCATAAAATTATTTTCGTTGATATTTAGTAACTAATTTTGCTACTGTTAAGAATCAGAATGTAAACGTTTATGGAAAGAGGTTTGCGAAAGGGGTCATGAAACCCACAAACTGAGAATAGCTGACATAAGAAAAGTGTCCCTGGTTGCGGACAGAGACAATAAAACTCCTTCACTATCCCTCATCTACATAGAAATCAAGAGTCCAACTTTTAATTTTCCCTATCATGTAAGAATTAGGTCCTAGTAGAACCACCTGTCCCCAATACAAGGACTATGGCACCTTGTATTGCCATAGTCCTTCTATTGTATGTTCAATTGAAATATGCATTCATCAGGAGATATACAACGTCTCCTCATGAAAATGAAATGATCAGGACTAATTCGTTAAGTTACCAAAGTAATAATAAAAACTACTACCATTTCCTGGTGTGGGGGACTAGGGTGTAGAGGAACTTGCATAAACTCACAGTGAGAGATAGGACCTTTATTTAACACCCTCTCGCCCACCCTCACTTTATTGACTACTTGATTTTTCTGGAGAGTAAGTCAAAGATCAAGCACGTTAGCAAGGCACCGCTCCGAGAAACTTGCAAACACAGCTACGGGCCAAGTAGCCAAGCATCACCCCCAAAGCTTCAAAGAAGTGTGCAAGAGCGATTTCCACGAAGGCGTAAGAGAACATCAGGGATGCAACCCCAGCCCTGCAAGCCCTAGGTTTTCCCGGTGGGCTCCGGGGACCGTACCCGACGTGGCCCACGGGGGAAGGAATGGACCTCGAACCCGCAGGCCCGCCTCGGACTCACCTGTCAGCTGTCCGACGCTGGCCGCGTGGACTGGGCACACGGGTCTCCCTCTCCCCAGGGATCCCCTAGAATCCCGGACCGCAGAGCGTCTGCTGCCCTGACCCTGGTTTCTAGTCAGCCCGTCACGTGACCGAGGGGCGGTGGCCGGCCCTGGCATCACGTGATTGCGCGCGGGCGCCAAGTGATGACGTAGAGCGCGCGCGCGGGGCGTTTCAGCCGCAGTAGAAGTGCGCGGAGGGAAGGAGTTGGGGTCCGGGCGTGCGACGTTCGGCTAGATATCCCTGATCTAGGTGGGACAGCCAGGTAAGAGCCAGGAGGAACGGTGATAGGGGTCTGGCGGGCGTTGTCGCCTCCCTCTGTGCTCAGGGGACCTGGGCCTGGCCCTCTTCACCCGCAGCAACTAGACAGAGGCAGGTTATGCTCACGGCCACCTCTCGTGGAGACGATTTACCACTATGTGATCAAAACAAAACTGTTTTAGACCGACTTTTAAGATTGAGGCATGAACAGGTAGCTCAGACGTACTCGAGGCTACAGGTGCCGTTTTACTTCTGCAGGGGAAGGTAAGTGGGAGATTTGGTGTGAAAGAAGGGGCGGGGAGTGGGGCCGGGGCAACCTGGTGGTGACCCGGAAATGGTAGTAGTTTTTATTATTACTTTGGTAACTTAACCAATTAGTCCTGATCATTTCATTTTCGTGAGGAGACGTTGTGTATCTCCTAATGTATGTATGTTTCAATTGAAGGAGGTCCTAGCGTGAAGGAATGGCAGATGTCAGCAAATAGCAGTGTTAAGTTATATAGTAGAGATGTGGGCTGGGAACTGAGAAGGAGCCATGGGTGAGAAAAGGTTTCAGAGAGAAGGGTGTGTGCATGCTGATGTGCTGACAAAGGAGACATGACTCTGTTGAAGTTGTATGAGACTGCCTTGGATTTAAAAGAGGGCTAACTTTTTGTTTGCTCGGTGCCTACTGTAATGCTGTACAGAAACATGCGAAGCAGTGTTTTTCTATTTACATTAAAAATGGCTTGACTGCCAGAAACTCTTTCACGAATATAAGGGAAGCAAAATAGAGTGCTGAGCCCAATAACTTGGTGAGACGTCAGGAAATGCCTAACTTTGTTGTAGGTGGTCTTGGTGGCCGTGGGTACTGGGAACTAAAAGATCAATGTTATTGGAAAGAGGATCCAAGAAGAGGTTGGCTTAAGTCAGTGTTTCTTAACCAATGTGATGAGTATGTTTTGTCTTCAGATGATTCTTTGTGGTGAGAGACTGCACTGTACTTGCTAGAGTTTTATCAGTATCTGGCCTCTGCTCCATGGATTCTTGTCTGTGTCCCTCCCCTAGCCCCACTCCCTCCAGTGTCACAGTCAAAAATGTCCCCACATGGTGTTAGATGTTCCCTGGGGGGGAAGACCCCTCCAAACCCTAGGTTAAACCAAGCCCCAAGGAATAGTGTTAGAACATTCAGAGGTCCATTAACGAAATACTATATCTTAGTAGTTTTAAAAGCATCAGAAACTAATGTCTTTCGGTGGTAGAGGCTGAGAATTCTGAGGCCAACTTATCATCAGAATCAGTGTCTGGTGAAGACGCGCTTTCTGGCTCATAAACGGCATATGCTTGCTGCTTTCTTAGGTGGTAGGTAGAAAAGCGAGCGAACTCTCGGAGTGTCCATTGGAAGAGACTATAATTACATTCTGGAGGGTGGATCAAGTCATCCCTCCAAAGGCCTTATCTTCTAAAACCTCCAGTTTGGACATTAGGATTTCAGTATGTCAAGCGGGGGTGAGGGCTCAAACATTTCAACCTTAGCAGACAGATGAGGGTGGAGGAGGCAGAGAAGAGAAGAATATGTGCTCATGAGGGCGTGGGGAGGATTAGCAGCTGTAGATCAGGGCTCTAGACAGCTTTAGCTTGGAAGAGCTAAGAGTCTGAAGGAGCACACATGGAAATGTAGTTCCGGAGGACGGCATAAAGATTGCAGTAGTGGCCTTGAGAGCGGGTCCCATGAAGTGGGGGAGGAGGGAGCCTGGCAGATTCCTGGGTGAGGACTTAGAAAAAACGGAGGCGTGGCTAGGAAGAGGTTTGCTGCTAGGATGAACCCAGGCGCATGGGAAGTAATCAGAGGGGAAGGTGGTGGGGGATGCTTTTCTTGAGAAAGATGTCCTCGGTTTGCTCTGGAGAATGGTGTGGTCGAGGAGAAAACTGCTGATTGAGGAGAATGGGGAGGAATGCAGAGAGAAGGAAAGGAGATCTGACGTGGAGCGGAGGCGGGCTCAGTGGCCACAGTTAGTTCATTCAACCTGAGAAGAAAGCAGAGCCCAGGAACCAAGGCTTGGAGAGGGCGGCTGGCCCTCCTTGGTGGTCTACACTTCCTCAGTGAACTAGCAGTCAAGGTCTCCAGCTGTGGTCTCTAGTGCAAATGGATGAGGAACTGTCAGGCGTCATGGAGTATTTCTAAGTGAGGTCTAGTGGTGGTGGGTCGTGCCTGTAGTCTCAGCATTTGAGTGGTAAGAGGGTTGCCATGAGTTTGAGGCCTGTGTGGGCTACCTAGTGAGACCCTGTCAGAACAGCAAAAGCAGAAAGGGGTCCATTATCTGTAATCAGGAAGTAGCTGCCTGGAGAGTTGTATGCTCTTTCCAACTGTTGTTGCTGGGTGTTTTTATATGCCTTTTCCTCATTTTGAGGACTAAGTCAGACACCTCATCTGTCCCTTCATTTTATAAGTAATCTACTTTGTTTCAATGATATATTTGTATGTCTGGCCCCTACCATCTGCTGATCTCCTGGAGAGCAGAGGCTGAGTATTTCTGGTGCTTAGAATGCTGCCTGACATCTGAGAGTTTTTCATTGAATTAGAATAAATCAGGTAGCATTTGAAAACAAAAGTCTTAGGTTATTTACCCTGAAAGCCACTATATTCCTATGCTCAGAGAGGTTGCTTGGTATTTAAGAAGATACTAAATGTTTGTTACCTAAGCTATTTGAGTCAGCAGTTAGTGGTATTTTGAATGTTTATGTTAATCTGATAACCTCAGAGATAAAAGACTTTAGCCCTTTCTACCCTGTGTTTTTTCGTGAGCCTAAGAATTTACATGGAAAGACTTCCAATACTTATTTGTGGAAAAAAAATGAACATCTCTAACTGAAAGCACTACTAGAAAAACAGCCTTAGCAGCCCAGGTGTCAGATAAAGCTGGTATTCTGGGAGGAGGAGGGTCTGGAGATGCTACCTGGCTCCCTGCTCTTGAAAGAAGAGAATGAGTCTGATTCGGACTGTGAACCAGAAGCTAGACTACACCAAGGGCATAGCTTCTTACTTTCTAAAGAGGTTCTAAAGGACTTGCCAATCAGCTTGTGGGTCTCACGAGCCTGGATTCATGTTATCTCTCTGATTCCTAAAGACCAGTTTCTCTTATGGTGCCACACAGTTCTAGCAACAGCCTGTATGACATTTTAAAACCATTGCGAACACTGCACTTTTCTAGTTGCTTTCAATGGCTTGAATTTCAGAAATTTCCTGACTTAAGCAAATATGTCTACAGAGGTAAGGGGTCCAAAACTTAGAGTTGTTTAAAAGAATAAATAAAGGAGTGTTTAACCTGAGAGTAATAACTTCAGCTATAATAGATAAACCACCATAAGAAGAGAGGTTTACATAGAGATTCTGCTTTTAAGCCTGGCAGTGGTGACACACACCTTTAATCCCAGCACTTGGGAGGCAGAGGCAGGCAAATGTCTAAGTTCAAGGCCAGCCTGGTCTACAGAGTGAGTTCTAGGACAGCCAGGGCTACACAGAGAAACCCTGTCTTGAAAACCCAAGAAAAGGGCTGGAGAGATGGCTCAGGTTAAGAACACTGACTGCTCTTCCGAAGGTCCTGAGTTCAAATTCTAGCAACCACATGGTGGCTCACAACTCATCCATAATGAGATCTGACGCTCTCTTCTATTGTGCCTGAAGACAGCTACAGTGTACTTAGATAATAAATCTTTTAAAAAATTATTTAAAAAAGAAAAAGAAAAAAAAAGAAATTCTGCTTTTACTGAACCTGGGATAACTACAGGTATAAATCTATTAGAACTTAGGGAGGCTATCAGAAACAGTTGTTTTTTTTTTTAAGAGTTTAAAAAGTGTGTGTGTGTGTGTGTGTGTGTATAGATATAGTAGGTACACTAAAAACTGTAGGTTTTTTTTTTTAATCTCATTAAACTTTATGTTCTTTTTTTCTTTTTCTATCCTCTATATGTGTTAAGCTTCTAGAACTGGGTTTTGCAGAGTTGAAGCATCAAGGAAGAGGATATTCTCTTTAAAAACTGAACATAGTTACCTTCCCCATGTTCCTTGAGTGTGTGGTGTTGGTGTCGGATGCTGGCACAGTGCTTTGGTGTGCTCTGGGTATTGCGTGCAGTAACAGCGTGGCACTGGCTACTGACTGCAGTCATTAGTGATTGCTATGCCCTTTCCCTGAACAGTAATTGCTCTGACTTAGAACTCTTACTGTTGTGTTTGGAATTTTAGGTGACAAGTTCAAGATGCCCGGACGGTCCAGTACCTCTGCAGGCTCTACGGGCTACATCTCCTTCAGTGGTGTAGAGTCTGCTCTCTCCTCCTTAACCAACTTCCAGTTCTGTATCAGCTCTGGGATGGACATAGTTTCTAGTGTTGCCTTGGACCTTGTGGAGACCCAAAGTAAGTAATATTTCCACCTTTCTGTGTGTGTGACTGTCTGCTTTGAGGGAACGGTGTGATTGATTGCATTACTCTGAGGATGGCCTTTGAGCATTCTTGGGATAAGTGTTTAATTCCACTGGACACATTTTCTCTTCTTATGCTGTAACACCTCAGAGCCATGTAGCGCAGTTGTCCTCCACTGGAACTGTGTCCACAGATCTCATGATTCCTCACTTCAAGTGTGCCGTCTAAAGTGTGTGGGTCATGTGAGCCGGAAGGTCTGTGGATGTGTTTGACTGTATGTTGTTTGTGCGTGATTACTCTGCACATAGACGCAGCAGATGCCAGGGATACCAGCAGAGGAAAGCCTCAACCAAAATAAGGATTTGGCTTGGTGAATTCTGACCTTTTAAGCAGAAGATGAGAACAATATTCTTTGCTTTTTTGAGTTAGAGTTATTATTACTTTTGACATACTCCGAGCCAGGGGAGTGGCATAATATCTTTTTTTCCCCTTACTTTTTTTTTTTTAAATGATACTGTTTTTGAACAATTTGTGATGTACATTTTTTTTCCTTTACTTATCCTGACTGAGTTTTAAGGCTTTAAGAACTTGAAGTTTATGTCAAGTTGGAAGAATTTCTGTACTATTTCTTCCCATAGTTCCCCCTCCACTCTCCTTTCCTTTTAGGATTTCAGCTATGGTTGTGAGTGCTGTATGTGCTCTCATGCCCCAAAATAGCTTTCATTCTTTATTTTAAATGTGTGAGTGTGTGTGTGTGTGTGTGTGTGTGTGTGTGTGGAGAGAGAGAGAGAGAGAGAGAGAGAGAGAGATGTACACATACACATGCCTTCAACACTGTAGTTCAGACAGCACTTCTGTGGAGTCAGCTCTTTGCTCTCCCCTGTGTGTGGGTTCTAGGGAGTCAGACTCAGATCATCAGACCTGCATCATTGCCTGAGGCATTGCGGTGCTGCCTCCCGCACATCTTCATCCACAATTCAATGAGGCATGTTTCTAGTAGCTTTGTAAAGTCGTGGCCTGTCATTACTGTCCTTTTTCTCAGTGTCATTCTAGTCTAGTTTCCTTATGGATACTATGTTGCCAGTTTAAGTTTGGTTGGCTTCTGCCATAGTTGGCTTCCTTTAGCTGTCAACTTGAAACAGACTTGGTAACATCTTTGAAGACATAGCCTCAACTAAAGATTGTCCAGATCAGATTTGCCTGTGGCCATGTCTGTGAGGCATTTTCTTAATTGTTAATTGATGTAGAAGGGCCCAGCCCATTGTCGGTGGTCCCACCTATAGGCAGGTAGGCCTGGGCTGTGTTAGAGAAGTAATAGAGCGTGCCAGGAAGCAGTGTTCCCTGCCTGGTGTGTGCTTCAAGCTTCTGCTTTGGCTTCCCTTGATAGATGGATTATAACCTGTAAGAGGAAATAAACCCTTTTCCTCCCTGAGTAGCTTTTGATTGTGATGTTTATCACAGCAACGGAAAACAAACAAATGTCTTCTTTTAAAGAGAGTTGAAGTTTATTTTGGTGGAAAGCCAAATAATTTGTGGATGAGTTTGCTCTATTCCAGTATTGATAATCTTTGTTAAGGGTGGGCATAAGGTAGCTATTCTTGGTTGTAAACTTGACTACAAAAAAAGTGGCTGGATACATACATATGAGAGATTTTTTTCTTAAGTCATTTGAAGTGGGGAAACCCACTTTTATTGTGGATCTTTCGAGGTGGGAAACCCACCTTCTATCTGCTGGCAATCAGACTCAAGGAAATACCTCTGCAGCCTGTATGAAGGGCATGGAAGAAGAAGCGTTCACTCGGCCTGCTGCCTCTCACTTCCGCTGGCAGACCCATCCCTCACTGGCTTTACAGCCGACTCTGGGGTTCCAGAGTGCGGTGGAGATCAGCTGAGATAGCTAGTCTTGTGGACTGGTTTTTGGAATTTCTGTTGGTAGACAGCTGTTGTTAGACTAGCTGGACCATAGCCTATAACGTATTTCTCTTTCTTTCTCTCTATAGAGCTTCACTCTATAAATTCTGTTCCTCTATAGAACTATGACTAACAGAGTGGGCTTTAGTAAGGCTAACTGTAACAAAGTAAGGCCCTCTGGAGCCTTGATTGCTTTGAGGGTTCAGTAATATGGGTGGATGAAATTCAAGTGTCTCCCATACTCTCTGGACTTAGGTGTTGTTTGCTTCATAGTTCCTCAGTGTCTTAGGATTCAGTATCAGACTCAAGGAAATACCTATGCTGATTCTGTCTTGCAGACCCCTGCTGCTGCAGCCTCCAGATTGTTCTTACCCTTTTAGGCTGCTCTGTGCCACGTGGATCCTTCCTCTCGAGTGCTTGCAGGAAGGGAGGGGGATTGACGACTAATCTCCAGCCAGCTGTTCCCTATCTGTACTTATTGTCTTTCTGGTCTGGCTAGTGTGGCACAATCTGAAAGCAGTCTTAGCATGTGTTTTTATCCGGCTTGTGTAATTTTTCTGGACAAGATGACCATCTCCATCCCAGTTACTCATTCATGGCTAAGCAGCAGAAGTCACCTGTTATCTTTGGTCACCTGTGGGCTCTAAGCATTTTAACCGTGCGTCATCTGACTTAGAACCTGATCATAGTGGTGATGGATATTTGACTTTTTGCTGAAGTCATACTCGAACCTTGAGCAATAAGAGAAGAGGAGAATACAACTCTGGAGGGTAGCAGATCCAAAGTTTCTAGATTTACGTTAAAAGTTTAAATAATTTGGCTCCAACCATCCATCCGGTTTTTCAAGACATGGTTTCTCTGTATAGCTTTGACTGTCCTGGCCTTCACTTTGTAGACCAGGCTGGCCTAGACCTCCTCCTGCCTCTGTCTCCCAAGTGCTTGGATTAAAGGTGTGCACCACCACCCAGCCAGAATTCTTTGTCTTTGCTTTAAGTAAGACGTATAGTATTGGTATAAGAATATAGTTCTCACAGTTTTCTTTTATTTGAGAAAGAGTTTCATTGTTGCCAGGTCTGGCTTGGAGCTCCCTCTGTGGAGGAGGCTGGCCTGGAACTCTTTCCTTGCCCCCCTCCTCCTTCCACAGGGTGGCTTACAAGTTTGCATCACCCATACCCAGCTACTTCATTAACGTCGGAAAAGAAATGCTAACAATGTTTTTCAAAAAAGGTTCATAATATAATTTGGGAGCTGGTAAATTTTTATCTTTGATAGGCCAGATTGCAAATAATTTAAAATATTTATGAGCCATGAGGTCTCATAAACTCTGGTAAGTGTGCTATTGTAAAGACCACCCTAGACAGTGCTTAAGTAGATGGTGTGGTAGACTGAATGAGAATGGTCTCCATAGGTCCATGTGTTTGACTACTTGGTCCTCACTTGGTAGCATTGTTTGGGAAGCTAAGAGGTTGGAGGAGGTGAGTCACGTGGGTGGGCTGAGAAGCTTCAGAAGACTTGTGCTTTGTGCTCTCCTCCGCTGCTGCCCGAGCCACCTGTCACTTTCCTTCCCATCATTGACAATTATTCCTCTGGAAGAGGAATAATCCTCATACATTTTTGCCAGCAAGTTGCCGTGGTCTTGGTGTTCTGTCAGATAGAAAACTAACAAATATAAATGGGAATGGTGTATTCTAAAAACTTTATTTGTGGATGGGTTTGGGTTATAGCTTGCCCACCCTTCCTTTAGAGCCACAGTTTATTAAATATTCATTAAAAATTATTTGGGGGCTAGAGAAATGGCTTAGTGTATAAGAATATCCGTTCTTGTATAGGACCCAGATTTGATTCTCAACACCCACGTGGTAACTCACAAGCAACCAGAACTCCAGTCCCAGGAGATCTGACCTTCTAACCTTCATGGTGCACATACATGAATGTAGATAAAACATTCATGCATACAAATAAATCTATTTTTATTTGGATTAATTTTGCAGCAAATAATTGTTTTTTAATTAAAAAAAATCAAACTTAAGATAAATTTTGACTACGTTGTATGGAAAAGAAACACCTGAGGTGAAGGGCCTCATAGATGCAGATGCAGAGCGAGGAGCAGCCTGGGGCGCCCATTGGGAATGTCCGTGTGGATGTACGTCTCGTGCTTTAGTTACTACCAAGGTAGTTGATAAACATTTACAAAATCACTATTCTGGGTCTAATTCAGTGCTAGGATTTAGAAAAGGCACAGGGGAGTAGTAAGTGGTTCCTTCCTTCACAGGGTTTACAATCTCAATTTGAAAATCGACATGGATTAAAATTCCAACAGGGATACAGATAATTTGCTATCACTAGTGAGCTTATGAGGAAAATCTCAAGCTCTCAATAGGGTGTCTATAGATTATTCAAGATTGAAATTTTTGTTTAAAATAATCATCAACAAAAGCTGTTAGGTGTTGTCCTTTCAATTCAGACTCACAGTCTCCATTTTCAGTAGATGCTCATGTCTCGGTGAGCCTGGATTGCCTATTATAGCGATTCTTTGCAATTGAAGGCACCATGGAAACACAGCTACATTAGCCTATAGTACACCCAAAGCACATTCCTATTCAGCCATCAGGGTAGAGGTGTTTTATATACACTTACTACCTGGTCACAAAGTGTGAAGATACATACCTAGCAGTCAGGGTATAGTAAATACCGTGAGCTGTGCTAGTTCATCACGGACATTCTTAAGTGAAAGTGGCATTTGCTCTACTGTTAGTTCATGAGGGAGAATGACACAGTGACTTTCATATTAGTGACCTTAGGTGCCATTGCTGTGTTTTATGCTAAGGCTTTGCCAGTATTTTTCTATACAGCTTTTGGGCAATCAAGAGCAATTTTGTACAAATTCCCCACATGGTTAAAACACATATACACACATCTTAAAATTACTATGAGCATGGTTTTCATCTGTGGATCTGTGGTTTCTAAGCCATAGTCTATGAACCTCTGCTTTCTGAAACTGAGTCTGAATGCTAATGAGCAAGAGGCAGACGGCATGAGAAAGTTTTTTCAGACACACACCCTCGGGCAACCGTTCTCCTATAAGAGTTTGTTAGGAGAGAATTTTTTTTTAAACCAATGAACATTTTGGCTTAATATAATCAAATATAAAGCATATGTTGTCAATTAAAATGTTGTCTAAAATTCAAGAAAATTTTGGTATATTTCCAAATTGTTAGTGTAGCTTTCCATTTTCACAGGAATTTTCAAGTATATAGAATAACCTCAAATGAAAATCATAGTCTGTTGTACATTAAGTTAGTTCCTCATGGCCCAAATTATATAAAAATAAAATTACAAGCCCTCTCAAAATTTTTATAGAAAAATGTAGGTTTTAATTTGAGACATTTTTTTCTCAGTACCTTATAAAAATTGGCAAATAAAAGTGCATTTTTGGGGTATCATGTGGTTTTCTACAGACTTACATTGTACAATATTTAAACCATTTTATGCATATTTTAGACATTATGATGGTTACAACTTGTCAGGTTGATACAACATAGTATCACCTGATATTTATTAGATTATGCATACTATATATATAATGAATACTTACATATATTTATTCAGACATTAGGATAGAATTTTGATAACTATGAGAGCATGGATGGAACTGGAATGCATAGTATTTGAATGAAATAACCAGCTTGATAGAAACTTTGGTTGATTGATTTGTATTTGTACTTTATTTTTGTCTGTTTCCCTAAGATTCTGAGGCTCTAAGGCGGAAGGACCAAACCTCTAGTCAGACAGTTTGGTTTTCGATCTATGTCCAAGTGTGGCGTTAATGGTAATGGTCATAATGAGGGTGCTGGCTATAGTCTGCTTTTACTTGGATTCTCACTTGATCCCATCAGCAGTCCTGTGACGCGGAAATAAAGTTATCATCACTTTCTGAATGAGAGCGATCTGGCTTAGAAGAGTTAAATACTGTTTCTAAAACCACAGCATTAGATATTAATGTGGTACAGGTTTGAGCATAGGAAAATGAACCATCATGCTTTGTCATAAATGCTTCGTGGTTGGACACACCTTTAATCCCAGCACCGAGGAGTAGACAGGCAAATTTCTGTGAATCTGAGGACAGCCTATTCTGGAGAGAGTTTTAGAGCATTCAGGGTCATATAGTAAGACCCTGTCTAAAAGAAAAAAATAAAAACAGAAAAAGATGATAAAAACACACTGTAGGATATTCTCCCAGGGGACGAAAATGTAGCTGCTTAGCTTGTGAGTCCAGACCGGCCGCCTGGACATGCGCTGCACTCCACAGGCAGGGTTGCCCGTGAGTACTCTGCGCCTGCGCCTGGCCCGGCCCAATGGACTTACTCTGAGGCTGGAGCCAGCTCTCCTGTGGAAGGACTCACACGGACATGGGCAGGGCTTTTCATTTATTTGGTACCCATTTTTTTGTTTTAATTTGGGGAGACACTGGCTTGACTCATTCTTGCTCGGAGCTGTTTCTGCATCTCACTTGAGCTAGAAATCCTAATAAAGAAGTCTTACCTTCTTTATTATGATTATGAACCAAACAAACTGGCTGAAGTATACAACTAAGCTGCTGTTAATTATTTTGATTTAATTTTTCAAGACAGGATCACATGCAGTGCCTCTTGTGATGTCCAACAGTTCCTGCATGCACATGGTGTATCTTTATACACTTGGGCGCGTGCACACACACACACACACACACACACACACACACACACTCTTAAGATAAATCTATTTTTAAAATAGAGTTGAATCTAGTCCTGGTGGGAAGCAGCTGGGTCATTTTGATGTCATTATACTGACCTAGGCTGTCTTTGTCTAAGCTTGTAAAGGCAGGAGTCAGATTTAAGTGACGGTGCTCAGATTTCCTTTTCAGTGTATCCAGGCACAGACCTGACAGAAGTGCTGCAGTGAACAGAATTCAGATTTAAATACTGTTGGTTCCTGAGCAGCCAATGTTTTGAAAATTTGTAAATTTTTTTATTGTGTAAAATTTAAAAAAATCTTATTTTAATCTTTTATTTATTCTTTGGCAGTTTCATACATCTGTACAGTGTGTCTTGACCACCTCTGTCCTGAGTTCCCTTGTACCACTCTCTTTAGGCATGGCCCCTCAACACTTTTCTGTTAAAAACAAAACCCCATATAACCCAGAGTCCAATCACTGCTGTTTGCAGGAGCATGGGCAGCCCACTAGTGGCCACATCCCTGCCTTGGTTGCTGCCTGCTGCAAAAAGAAGCTTCTCTGGCCAGCATTGAGAGCAGTGCTAATGGATGGGTGTAATCCTAAATATTTAGAAAACAGTCTGACCTTATGTCTACCTATCAAATCCACAGTAGTAGGACATTCTCCCCCTAGGGCATAGGTTCTCCCTAGCTATAGTCCTTGGCCCAGGTTTACAGCACTCTGCATGCATTCCCTCTATGGGTCAGGCCTGGGGTCAAATCTATCACCACAGTCATGGGCTCTTGCACCAGTGGCATACCTTGTCCTAGCACGTAGGGGTTACCATTGAGTAGGACTTTGGAGAATGCTTCTCCCCCAGTGGCTTATGTAGTACCTTTCAGCACTGTACAAGGTAGCTAGCAGAGAGGAAGTTCCGGGTCAGTTCCAGGAAGGCTGGCTGTAAATCCAGGCCTTATATGCCTGTGAACTGCCTTGAACTTCTGATCTTCTGTCCTCTGTCTCTAGAGTTTGAGATACCAGGTGTTTATTACTATGCCCAGTTTTATGTGTTGCTGTCATCAAGCTCAAAGCTTCATGCAACTGTGCTACATCCCTAGCCTCCAAACACAATTTTTCTGAAAATGTGCCTGGTGTATTTCTACCCTCAGAATTTAAGGTCATAACATAATCCTTATTGCACTTCTCAGAATGTCTGACTTCCCTTTCTGCTCACACCATTTTCTTCCTGCCTCTCACTGCCTAATTATGTGCTACACTGAGTGTGTGTACTCAGATCACTGTCTGTGTCTGTCCTAGCTAAGCTCCACTGTTATGTCAGGTGCTCCCCCACCTTCTATTGCTGATCTGGCCTGGGTGGTGGTTTGAAGAAGAAGTCTACCTTAGGCTCCTAGATTTGAATGCTTGTCACTGGGGCGTGGCACTGTTTGAAAGGATTAGGAGGTGTGGCCTTGGTAGGATAGGCCCTGTTGGAGGAAGTATGTCACTGGAGGTGCTCTCAGAGCTTTCAAGAGCCCAAGCCAGGTCCTGTGGCTCTTTCCTGCTGTCTTCAGATCTAATGTAGAATCTCAGCTCCTGTATCTGCCTGTGTGCCATCAAACGCTCTCCACCATGAGGACAATGGGCTAACCTCTGACACTGTAAGCAAGCCCCAGTTAAGTGCTTTCTTTTATAAGTTGTCTCAGTCATTCTTTCTCTTCACAGCAACAGCACACTGAAGAAGATAACCTGATAGGTTGTTAACACCCATTGTATAGAATGATTGTGTCAAACCTAAGAGGAAGTTTACTATAAAATTTTCTCCTGGTTGTCTAACTCCTTCATTATATTTATATCTATGTCAGTGGATTACAAATGCCATATTCATGTACTTTGTTTACACACACACACATAAGAGAGAGAGAGAGACAGAGAGAGAGACAGAGAGACAGAGAGAGAAAGAGAGAGAGAGAGAGAGAGAGAGAGAGAGAGAGAGAGAGAGAGTGAGAATGGGAGAGAATAAGAGAGTGAGAGCGAGCTGTGGGCCATTTTGTCTTTTAGGAGTTGCCGTAGAAAAATTGAGCATTATAACACAAATTGCATTCTGTGTGGTACTGCCCTCTGCTGGCTTTTAGGTGTCATTTCCGACTAAGGCAGCCAATAGGGAAATACATTACATACCTCTTAACATTCTAAAATGTCTCCAAGTGCAGCTGCCTAGCTAAAGGACAAAACTATTTCTGAAGTAATTGTAAAAGTTAAATTGAGATAATGACATGGATGTGCATGGACAGCTCCGCAAAAGGACAAGTATGTCACTGCTGCCTAGGAACACACACACACACACCCCTACATGCATGTGTCCACATGGGGTTTTGGAAATTAGACAATATAGGCAGTATTCAGGGTTCTTTCAGTAAACACTTACTTGAGCTTCTGTCACTCTGCCTTTTCTTGTATTCAGGGCCTCAGTCCTGTTGCTGGCCTGTATTGTTGGCTCCATGAGGGTAGGGTTCGTGTAGAGGCATGTGCTTCCTGCCTCAGCCTGGCCCTGCACTTACATGTTTTAGGTTCTCTGAAACTGCTTACTGAGTGACTCAGGCAGTCAAGCATTTAAGGCATTTGGGGGTTGGAGTCTAGAAGCTGTGGCTTGCGTAGTGACTTCACCTATGGACACAGGCAAGCATTGCTAGCAAGCCTCTCCCAGGAAACTGAGAGCTGGCCCTTGAGCAGTTGTCAGCACTCTTGGGCATTCTGTAGCAACTTTTTATCCAAGCTCAGCAAAAGGCCAAAATGCTAGTGTTTAGTATTAGAACCACCTGCTTCCTTTGCTGGTGGAATTTCCCTACATTGTGATGTATGTATTAGACGTGTGTGAGATGTGCATTAACTGTGCCCCTGCCATCAGCATCTTTCTTAACCCTGAACTGGGATGTACCTCCTGGTGGAGCTATTTTCACAGCTTCTGTTGGAAGAGAAGCAAAGGAACTACCATAGATAGGCCCGTCCTGCCAAATGACAGGGTTCAGGTAGTGATCCTCACTGAGTGGGATAAGTAGCCTTATGGTCCATCTGTTAGTAGGGAAATGAGTCTCACTACGTTGAAATAAGTCAAGCCTAGGACACAGAAAGGAAATCTGAGTTTGAACCCAGTTACCTGTGTAGCTCACATCTGCCCCGATCCCTTTTCAACCTCCCAGTAGCTATAGATGACAGCAGTAACCCTCAACAACTGTGTCAGTCAGCTTTGTGTCACCATTACACAACATCTGAGATAATTAAAAAGATTTTTCATTGTTTTGGAGGTTTCTGTCCATGACCTTGGGACCTGAGGTCAGCAGCACATGGTGACAGGAGCTCACTGTCCCTGCCAGCAAACGAGAGAGAAGGAAGGAAGAAGGCGTCAGCATCCCAGTTCCCATTCAAGACCGTACCACCAGCAACCTAAGCGCCTCCCACAAAGCCTTTCCTCTCAGAGGTTCCACTTCTACCCATGATGCCTCCCAAGGGCACCCATTTAAAACACGACAGCCTTTGGGAACATTGATTATCCAAACTGTAGCAACTGCTGTTAGTGATATGCCCAGCAGAGTCTGGTGTATTTTCTGTAGTTTTTAATCAGTTTTTGGAGTTAGTATTATTTTAGGTTAAAAATGATAAAACCTAAGTCAAAATGTTAATTTTGGACAGGCATTGGGGCTAATGAATGGCTAAAGTGTTTGAGCTAGCAAAGATGGCGCAGGTCCTTCCACTGTCGGGCACAGGGCCTTCAAGAGCCTTGTGAGGACAGTGACAGTGGGGGAAGTTGGTAAAGATTGCTAAGAGAAGGTTTGAAAGGGAAAAGAGAAAAGCTATTCGAAATATCAGTATGAGCAGTTCTTAAAGCGTTAGATTTGACTAGCTGTTTCCTGGGAGTCTGAGTTTATACACTGACAGGAGACATAGAAACAAAGTAGTCAAGCAAGTCTGGGATGCTCTCTCCTGTTGGAAGCATGGGCCTAAAGCCACAGGGCTCTTCCTAGTTACTTCCCTCCACACGTGATGTTCTTGTGTTGTACCAAGCTGAACTTAAAACATTGGAACATTGGAGTGTACTGTGGGACTTGTTTCCTAAGTTGATGTTTAAGGAAGCTGGCTTCTCTGTTTGTTTTGTTTTAAATTGTGAAGATTTATGTTCTGCCCTCATGTATGCCTGCTTGCCAAAAGAGGGCCTCAGATCATGGTTGCTGGGAATTGAACTCCGGACCTCTGGAAGAACAGCCAGTGTTCTTAACCTCTGAGCCTTCACTCCAGCCCTTGTTCCTTCTGTTTTTAGACACAGTAATGTGCCATCTAGCCTTCATTCTGATAGCAGTTAGTGCTTTGCTGTGTTCCATGTAGCTCTCTGATTTAATGCTTTCTTAGTAGGCGTGTTGGTTATTTGAATGTTACAAATTCCTTAGCATGGATTTTCTGGGGACACAGCCCTCTGGTGCTCATTAGGTATCTTCAGAGTTTGGACCCAATATAATGTGTACCAGGTGTTGCTAGATGGCCTCGTGTGTGTGTGTGTGTGTGTGTGTGTGTGTGTGTGTGTGTGTGTGAGAGAGAGAGAGAGAGAGAGAGAGAGAGAGAGAGAAGGAGGGAGGGAGGGAGAGAGGGAAGGAGGGAGAGAGAGAGAAAGGAAGGAAGGAAGGAAGGAAGAAAAAAGAAAGAAAGAAAGAAAGAAAGAAAGAAAGAAAGAAAGAAAGAAAGAAAGAAAGAAAGAAAGAAAGAAAGAAAGAGAAAGAAAAAAAAATGCAGCCCTAGCTGTCCTGGAACTCACTCTGTAAACCAGGCTGGCCTCAACTGAGATCTGCCTGCTTCTGCCTCCACCTCCTAAGCACTGGATTTAAAGGCTTGTGCTACCACGCTGAATTTGTAGATGGTTTTTGAGGCTATCCATAGTGAAAAATGAGTTACTGTTTACAGTTAGAAGATGAGCTCATTTGTTAATGCATAAAAATCATGTTAGAGACTTTGCACTTAAGGACTGTCTGTACCAGAAGCCCGAACTTGAAGGTGCAGCAGAGCTACTGAGAGACCTCCTGAAAGGAGGTGACTGGTACTTCCCTTCATAGGTTTAGTAATTCTGAATAGTGCTGGTATTTCCATTTCCAAGATTCCAGGTGCTGCTAATGCTGTTGGTTTAGGGACTTGGAGAAAGTCATTCTGGTCATTGTGTCCCAGGCTGTAGGAGACCTGCCTGCCACTAGATGGCATCAGAACACTTTTTAGGGCCTAGTTGGCCGACTTGCCTGAGTCTCTTGATCAGTGTAGGCTATATAAAGATTAATCATACTATTAGGACTTAGCATTCTGGAGCTTGTTCTGTCACACACACACACACACACACACACACACACGCACACGCGCGCGCGCGCACACACACACACACAGATAGAGCAGGGATACGTTAGAGAAGTAGACGCTGCAGCTGCAGTCTTTCACACCGCCGCTCATCTCCGTGGGCTTCCTTTTCAGTTATCCATCTTGTGCCATTTTAGTTATTGGGAGAGCTAAAGGACTTGTTAACAAAAGAAGTACAGGAGCAGGAGACATGGCTCACCAGTTAGAGGACTGGCTGCCCTCCAGCCAGCTGCCAGTTCTCGGCCCCCGAGAACACCAGCACACAGGTTTTGCATATACATAGAAACAACAAATACTTTATGTCACACACATAAAACAACAGAAAAGAAATCTTTAAAAAATAAACAGTTCTTTTAAAATATATACAACAAATTTATATCTCATGTGAATCCTAAAACAAATGGAACTTATTTTTCTCAACTAGTGAATTTTGATTTGTTAACTTTTTTTTTTTTAAGATTTATTTATGGGCTGGAGAGATGGCTCAGCTGCTAAGAACACTGACTGCTCTTCCCGAGGTCCTGAGTTCAATTTCCAGCAATCACATGGTGGCTCACAACCATCCCTAATGGGATCTAACGCCCTCTTCTGGTGCGGCTGAGGACAGCTGTAATTGTACGTGTACACAAAATAAATAAAAAAATAAATCTTAAAAAAAAAGGTTTATTTATTTATTAAATGTAAATATACTGTAGCTGTTTTCAGACACCCCAGAAGAGGGCGTCAGATCTCATTGTGGATGGTTGTGAGCCATCATGTGGTTGCTGGGATTCAAACTCAGGACCTTCGAAGACCAGTTGGTGCTCTTAACTGCTGAGCCATCTCTCCAGCCCGATTTGTTAACTTTTATAATCACTTTACAATATTTGTTGACATACATATTCCTAATTTTGTCTTTTTCAGTTCCGTTTAGAACAGTGTAGAAGGTTAAAGGCATGAAACACACTGCCCGTTGGCTTCTCTAGTTTCAGTGTTGAGCAGTTCCCTTTAAAGCGCTCCTGGGAAAGTGGTTTGACTGCTCTTTGCCTCCCCTCTCCTTTCTTCCCTTGGAGTCTCACTCCATGCATTTCCAGCTGTCTCAGCGCTTCCCGAGGCTCTACCCACTGTAATGACCCAAGAGCCAGCATCATTTTCTACATGGTGGTTCTGGGTAGAGGTACTGGCTTGTTCTGTTCTGTGTGCTAAGCTCTCCCATTCACAGTAGCATGTTTTATTTTGAAATAGTAAAACTTGCTGGTTTTTTTTTTCTTAACAGATTATGTATATACTGTTTGGATTTTTTTAGACCTTTGACAATTATTTTGCTATAGATTCTGTTGTTTTCTTCTCAGATTTTTTGTTTTATTTTGCTTTGTTTTCTTACCCTTTGGAGCAGAGGCTTCGGTTAGATCTCAGTTATCAGGCTGGGGATGACAAGGACTAAAACAGAAGAGCTAGCTAGGAGTCGCTCAGGCAGTAAAAAGCCAGGCCACTGCCACACCGTGTCCCTGGCCATCGGCAAGGACTGCTGCTGGCTTCATGGGATGCAGAGATGACAACAGACGCAGAAGTAGAACAGACATTAGGAGCCTTTTGTGAAACACTGTAGTCCTTTTTTAATGACATAAAATTTTAATGTCTTATGGTCAGAAGACGAAAGGAGCTTTTATGAGGAAGACACATACCATAGCTGAAGCCAGCTTGGTTCTCTAGAGATCATTACCCACGCTGTTCTTTCCCTGTTTTTTGTAGTTACAGATGGAATTATGTATTCATGCTGTCCATTTCTGTATACCATTACTTACGTGTAGAAGTGCAGTGTGATAAAACTGTAGTGTTTGCCACATGTGTAACTTGAAAACTTCTACTGCCCTTCTTTCATAAAATATGGAGGAAGGAGAGATTTGTAATGTTTTATTTAACCTAGTCTTTCTGAAACTATTTTTCGGGGCCAGAGAGAGGGCTTTGTGGCTGCTTTTCCAGAGGACCTAGGTTCAATTCCTAGAACCCAGGTGATACCACACCTGCTTCTACACTAGACAGTAGACATGTCCATAGTATATCCACAGACATACATGCAGTTAAAACATCTATACACACAAATAAATAAAATTTTAAAAGTAAATAAAAATAAAATATTTTTGTGTGCCATAAACATGAAAGCTCCTAAGGATTTCTTTTGACACAGCGTGCGTACTGAAATCAAAATCCTCCAATACACTGGACTCCAGACCAGCCACAGCGCTGTGCTTGATTATTGGTCACAAGTAGCACTTGAGATGACAAAAGAAAGGCACATAGGCTAGCTGTTTCACTTCTCTGTGACTGACAAAGGTAAGAAGTATGAAGAGATGGCCAAATCAGCTACATCTGCTACTCTTTACAGTTCTGGCCTGTCTTCCAGTCAGATCAGATGGAAGGATGAGACACTCCCATTTTCTCCTGTACTTGTCTCTCAGCCGTGGCTAGTAATTTAGGGTTTTCCCCAAATTGTTTAGCCATCTTAAAATAAAAAGTGCATTGTTTCTGAGGATCCTGTTCCATTTGCTTCTGTATAAAATGTTGTGTGTTCATTTGAATCCACATGTACAGTTCTTCATATTTTGTAGCTGATGTGGTAAATCAGTTTCATATGCTGTTGGGCAAGCTGGAAGGTTAAGCCTCTTAACTTCAGCAGCCAGCATATTCTAGTTGCTGTAAACAATTAAGCCTGTCAGCAATTGACCTTGGGAATGCTAATTTGCTTGTCCCTGGGTGCTGCCTCAGGCCCTGGCTTTCTCTCTGTGGGTGGGAGTTATGAACCTGGTTTGGAGAAGTTCTAGAGGCATTTGAGGCCAGCTCCAAACAGATGTTCTTCTTGCTTCATTGTTGCATGTGGCCACGGTTGCAAGAGGCATAGTTTTGCTTTTTTTTTTTCTTAAGGCCTGTGGAATCAGAGAGCAAAGTTGAAAGGCAGCTTCTTTTACCTTTGGGTTTATTCTTGCCCTTCAGTAGAGTCCTCATCTGTCATGGTGAAGGTTGATTTAAAACTGACAGTATTTTTTTGTGATCCTCTTGCCTCTGTCTCCTTCAGCAAATCATACCGGCAAGTGCCGCTGCCACCACCACCACCACTACCACCACCACCACCACCACCACAGGCCTGACAGTCTTTCTCATTGGGGTTTGTTATGCATCTTAAACTTGCTAGAAGAGTTGGAAGCCACCTTTTATCACACACTCCCTGCTTTGTGACTTTTACTGACAGGGTCTTATCACGTAGCCCAGGCTCTCCTCAAAGTTTCTATCCTCCTACGTCATCCTCCAGAAGGCTGAGGATCCATAAGCACACCAGTGTGATTTTGGGTTCATTGTAGTTATTTTGTGTCTGGTCCAGAATAAAGTGAATAACTGAGGAGAAGGGGGCTAGCTAGGGAAGTTACGCTCACTGAGAAGTTCTTCGTGGGCTCTCTGTAAGTGTGCACATACCTGAGAGAGGGAGGCTGAGAGTATTAAATTCTAAGTTAACTGCTGCCATTGTAAACTGGTGATGGCAGCAGTGGCCACTTTAACCTGAAGATGAAGAGTTCACTTTTCTCTGGACCGTGTGTTAGGTTTTTGGGAGTGAGAAGAGAACGGGTGTGTTCAAGAAAGGGAAGCATTGAGTTCAGTTGTCTTTAGGATAGGGTGTTTATTAGCACCACAGCCTGTCCCGTGGCCCCAGCCTCATGCCATAGGCTTTAGTCCTGCCAGACGAAGGAAGGTGCCTAGTCTTAAAGCTTTCAGAGAGATGGGGGAAGTCTTAAGCTGTGTGGAAGGAGGCCTTGTTAATATGTGACTTGAGCTGGGTGATGTGGACCCCAGTCAGGTTGTTTTAGATTTTGATTAGCACTGGAGAAGAGGCAGCTTTGGCTCTTTGTGAAGGCTTTGTAAGGTCAGCAAGTCACAGGGCTGGGCATGGTCCATTACCTCTAGCTTCTATATTAGCTATAGCTTCTGCACTGCAGACTCTGGGTTCTGATACAGTGCTTAGGCAGAGGATGGTGTTCTACTGTACAGTACAGTACTGTAGAGTATCATAGAAAACTAAGTTCAATTCGTTATTTGAACTTGTTTGGGTTTCATTATTAGGTAATTGTTAATAGTTTCTTTTTATTGATTGATCACCAATTATTTTTTGGCCCATGCTTTGAAAAGGTTAATTAGTTAGCAGCTATGGCATATAAGAATCATGCAAAGATTAGGAGAGCTACATGGGAGTAAGCAAGGTATTGCTAATTAGTAGATTATTTGTATGTGTGACGGAGAAAAGAATCAGGAAGTCCTCTTCCTTTGTGACAGAACCCCTGTCTATATGTCAGGATATACAAAATCCTTTAGAAAAGATGTGTAGTAGGTGACCTATGAATAACAATTATTTGTATGTATGGGTGAGCATGAACATGTGTGAGTACATGTGCAGTGTTCTAGAAAGAACATCGGCTTCTCTGGAGAAGGTGATTGTCAGTTGCGTAATGTGAGTTCTAGGAACCAAACTTAGGACCTCTGCAGGAGCAGTGTGTGCTCTTAACTGCTGATCAACCCTCCCTAGACTGTATCTATGCATCTTAATTATCAATAGCTATCTCAATACCATGTTGATCATTTCTTTGCCCATGACCACAGCACTTGGCACTTCCTCTCCAATTAGGCTACTAATTTGTACATCTGTGCAAAACTGTTGAACATAGCTTACAGGTGCCACTGGCCACATCCCTCCCTCTGTATGCACCCCTAGTCATAGAGACCTTCTCAAGGAGCACTGTGTGTGCTCTGTAAGCTTCCTTTCCTTTCCCTGAGGTGTCCGCTCCCTGTTGACCACTCACAGCCAAGGCTCAGCCATCTCTCGTCTATGCCATCCATTCATTCAGCAGAGCAAGCGAGCACATCTTTTCCTGAGCCATTTCTCATGGCCATTTCTGGAGGTTTGAAAAGGCCTCTTGGTTATGTCCAGTGTTGCATGTTTTGGCATTGGGTTCCAAAGTATATTTTGTACTAGACTCAGTTGAGGAGTTCCTACAAACAACATACAGACAGATGCTAGTTGGTTAGCAGTGAGCTGTGCTTTGTTGATTCCTGTTGTAGATCAACGTTTTTCCTGTTATAGTCTCTTATACCTATAACAGATTAAAATTTTGTAAACTGAAAATATAAAATAGTATCTGCAAAGAAGTTGAGGCGAGATGAGCAGAAATGTTCCTGGGGGCCAGCAGGTCGGCTCGATGGTGACCCCCATCGAGGGTGGAAGAGGGGACTGGTTCCAACAGGTTCTCCCCTGACCTCCACACGGATGGTGTGCACACACCTCCGCACAGTTGTTTTTAAAGAGGAAACAATTCTTCCATGTTCATGGGTATAATTTACTGGTCGGTTAATTTCTAGGAGGAAATATTTTTTTAAAAAGAGCATTATAGCTGTGCCATGCCATAGATTACTGGCAAATCTTACTTGTGAGGTTAAGTCAGGCATATCTATACTGAAGCTCATGTGTTTTAATGCTTTGTCTTGCAAAAACCTGCTACATTTTTTGAAGTTAGATTCACTGTATTGGTTTACTCTCTATTTGGCAAGTGCTGTGCTAGTAATATAAAGTAATTCTGCTGCTTATAGACCTTATTCCAGACTTGTTCTCCCTTAACTGATGAAAATAACCTGACATTTAATAGAGGAGATAACTAAAGCCAGACAGGTGAAGTGGCTTGCCTGAAGCCGCAGATTACTTTCCTATCCCATTAGTTTCTGTTGTGCTAAATTGAATGTATGTATAACAAATACATACACATGTATGTGTGTATATATCAGCTTGTTCTTTATTAATCCTCATTACCTTTGTATAAACAATTAAGTTAGTAAATGATAAATTTGTAAGTATGGGATATAGATTCTTTAAATTTTATTTTATGGGCAGAACGTTTGTTTAAAATTTGTTTTAATGGAATTTTCCGTATGCTTAATTGTCTTAATTAGGGTTTTATTGCTGTGAAGAGACACCAGGACTATGACAACTCTTATGAAGGAAGACATTTAATTGGGACTGGCTTCCAGTTTGAGAAGCTTAGTTCATTCCTATCATGGTAGGAAAAATGGCAGCGTGCGGCAGACATGGTGCTGGAGGAGTTGAGGGTTCTACATCCAGATTTGCAGGCAGCAGGAAGTGAACTGATCTATTAGACCTAGTTTGAGCTTCTGAGACCTCAACCCCACCCCCAGCAACACTTCTCCAAGACCACACCTACTCTGAGGCCACACCTCCCAATAGTGCCTCTCTCATAGACTATGCATTCAAATGCAAGAATGTATGGGGCCGTTCCTATTCTAACCACCATAACAATCTGCTTTTCTTTCAGTCTTTTCTCCAATGCTCTGACAGTCCATTAGCCTTTTAGTTTTTGTAACTTTGTAATTCACCTGTTTTATTATCTACCCATCTAAAATGTATAATGTAGTGTTTTTTATTCATGGATACACGTAACCATTACCACAATCATTAATTCAAAACTATAACCCCTGGCAAGGAGTGGTATTATATACTTATAATTTCAGCACTCTAGAGGCTGAGGCAGGAGTATTGTAAGTTCATTACAGCCTGGGCTGTATAATGATAAGGGGAGAGGAGACCAACAAGAAAGGAAACGAGGGAGAGAGAAGAAAGGAGGCCGACCTGTGTCCTTTAGCTGTTGCACGCCAGTCTCTCCAGGTGCCACTAATCTACTATGGCTGTATAGCTGTGGATTTACCTGTTGTAGACATTTCATGTAGAAATGAATTTTATATAAAATTTTTTTTGTGTGTGTGGTTGGAGTGTTCTTGTTTTCAAGCAAGGTTCATCTGTGTTGTTACATCCATCAGCATTTAATCAGTTAGCACTTCATTTATTTTTATAATTTATATTTTATAATTTAATAATACTCCATTATGTAATATGTAGCTATGCCACATTTTTAGCTCTACCAGTTGGTGGACACTGGGTTGTTAATATTACTAAATTATTCTTGCATGCGTGTGCCCTCCCTGGGCTCAGGTGTTTGAGTTCCCTGGTCCCCAGTAGGTGGTGCTGTTTGGAGAGGTTTAGGAGGAAGGTGCAGCCTGGCTGCAGACTTTATAGCCTAGCCTGCTTCCAGTTTGCTCTTCTCCTGCCTTCTTGCAGTGTGAGCTCTCACCTCCCTGGCACCAGGCTTGCAGGTGGCCCCCTGATGTCATGCCTCTCAGCCGTGATGGATTCAAATCCTCTGGGACCATAGCCCAGATTAGCTTTTGGTCACATGGTGTTTTATCACAGCAGCAGATGTAGCTAGCTATTAATTGTGCTGCTAAGCTTCCATTCTCAAGTTAGTATCTCAGCATGGTTTCAGTTGGCATTTCTATAATGATGTCATATGCTTTGGGCTCTTAGATAAATCTCTGGAGAAGCACCTATTCATCATATCCTGTGCACTTTTAAATCCAGTGTCTAAGTTCTTTATATATTCTAGAGAAAAGTCCTGTATAAGACATATGATTTGCCGGTATTTTTCCTGTCGTGTGCTGCATTTTACTTTCTTGATAGTGTTCATTGAAGTATACATGGTTGTGTGTGGTCTTGCCAGAGTCCAGTTGTTGTCACTGGTATACCTTTTCTTGGTAGAGCTTAGCATCAAGCTTAAAGCAGTCCTATTCATGTGTACTGAGTGTGAGTTTTGAGCTGGGACTCAGTTACTGAATGGTATCACATACAGATAAACAAGGGGAATAGTTCTATACAGCTGTTAGAGGTGCTGTGATGCAAACCTTTTCCCAGAAACAATGTGGTACCATGGAGTTGGTGGTGAATTGTAGATGAGAGCCTTTAGGACAGATTTCACACGGGCCATTGCAGCATTAAAGATGAATAGCTGTTTCATGTACTAGAAACAGACTAGAAAAGATTGATGAGTATTTTTCCCTATATGAAAGCTGACAAAGTTGCCTGTAAGTTTTATGGGTGCTCCAGAGGTAAGAGACCTCTAAGTCAGAGACAGCAGTCTTTGATTGTTATACATCAAATAGTATGCCTGTCCTAGATTGCCTTCCTGTCTCCATGCCTCATGTTCTGTGGAGCTGTTATGGGAGAGCCCAGGGGGTGAAGTGACAGCTAAGGGACCTCAGCTCAGGGAACCCAGCCTTTGGAAGTAGACACCATCTCGGTCTTGTGAGATTTTGTTATTACATAAGCATCCTTGCAAAGATGATCCGGAATAGAAGGGCACATGGTACCTTTGCCCCCAAGATGTGCAGAAATGAGTGAGAACCATAGAGACTTGTTCCCTAGTACCTGGCAGATTCAGGGAACTGCAAGTGGTTCAGGTTGAAGATGAACTCCAGCTTAGGCCTTTCCAGCTGTTGCCACCGCCAGTGGTGAAAGCTTCGGCACTTTTTTTCAGAAGTGAACTTTGTCCAAGATGCAGGAGAGCCCAGGTGAGATGGAGAGGGGTCCTCCCCCGTCCCCAGAGGGGATGTAATTCTTTGGTTGGCCTGGTGGAGTAATGTTAGGCTTTCACAGAACACCACTATCAGCAAAACTGGTACTCGCATGCTAGGAGGCTGTCGTCCTATCTTCATCCACCTGTCATCCTGCAGATGTCCATGTGGATCTGACATCTTCAACTGTAGGATTCCATGGCTAAATTCTAGTGCTCTCTAGATTGACTGTCACATCACTCTCCTAATACTAAAAAACGTGGCTCCCACATTGTCCGTCCATGGATTTGTTTAGCTTCACTATAATAAACTAAATCAGTTTTAGAGTCATTAATGTCTGTGACAGCAACTTAACTAGCTTACGGGGTTGCAGGAATCTTTTTGCCACTGTCTGTGGTTACATAGGTCAATTCTGTTCCTTTCAGGTAGCTTTGTCATATGTTTTTATGATTTTTGTTTCTTTTTTTTTTTTTTTCTGGTTTTGCAGTGCTGGTGATCAAAGCCTGGGTCTCTCCCACATTAGGCAAGTACTGAGCTGTCCTTGGCCTCATACATTTGAAAAATGATTTAAAGCTTTTGCCACAGTCAAGTCTCTCCAAGGATCTTGTCAGTTCTGACTGTTGCTATCCTGTTGTTCTTCGTGCTTCATAGGCACTGTGATGGCTCCTGTTAGTTGTCAGCTTGACTACGTCTAGAATTAAGTAAAACCCATGGCCAGGCACACCTGGGAGGGATAGTTTTTAAGAGATTAGAAGCTTGAGGACACATTCGTCATCTGGATCTTAGAGGTGGGAAGATTCCCCTTTATTCGAGATCTTTTGAGAGGGGAGACATGTCTTTTATCTGAGCCATGGCTTCTGCTGGCAGCCTATATAAAGGACGGAGCAGAAGGAAGCTTGCTTTCTGCCTGCTTGCTCTTGCTCTTCCTAACAAACTGGCCCTGGATTCCCATGAATACTGAAGACCAGCTGAGACATCAACGTTGTGGACTAAACAACTGCTGGATTTTTGGACCTTCTGTTGGAAGATAGCTATTTTTGAGCTAGTTGGACCACAGCCTGTAAGGCATTGTAATAAATCTCAGACACACGCCAGGCAGTGGTGGTGCACGCCTTTAATCCCAGCACTTGGGAGGCAGAGGCAAGAGGATTTCTGAGTTCCAGGCCAGCCTGGTCTACAGAGTGAGTTCCAGGACAACCAGGGATACACAGAGAAACCCTATCTTGAAAAACTGAAACACACACACACAAACACACCACACTCATTCTAAAAGATCTGTTCCTCTAGAGAACTCTGACTCAAAAATGAACTGAAGTTCTTCATGGGTGAAATCTCTGTTTGGACAGATTGTAATGTCTTTTGATAGACATATGCTAACGTCCTGTTGTCTTCCAGTAGCAGGCAGGGTCATGGGCATAAAGTTGAGTCTAGGGCTGCTAATGAGACTATTATGGTCAGCTTCCCAGGCAGCAATGAGCATAAAGAACTTTCTGTTTTTAGAGATCAGGATTAGCCCTATGTTAGGAATCTTTAGAAATCAAGAGATCAGAGGTGCTCAGGGGTCTCAAATACAAGATGAAAGAGTTATGCCATTGGTTGTGTCGGGATGAGATTCTGACAAATGGGACAGCTCTAGTGCTGGCAAGTAAAATCCAGATATAAGGGTTGCATAAAATAAGCATGACTGGCCGGGCGGTGGTGGTGCTCACCTGTAATCCCAGCACTTGGGAGGCAGAGGTAGGCAGATTTCTGAGTTTGAGACCAGCCTGGTCTACAGAGTGAGTTCCAGGACAGTCAGGGCTATACAGAGAAACCCTGTCTCGAAAAGAAAAAAGAGAAAAAGAAAAAAAAAGAAAGAAAAGGAAAGGAAAAAAGATAAGTACAGCCAGCACTGTGAAAGCTGCGGTGAGCTCTGAAGTAAGAAGAACGAACAAAGGCTTGGAGGTTTTCTTAAGTTCCTTTTCTTCTTATTATTTTATTTATTTACATTCCATGTGTTGCTCCCTTCTTGGTCCCCCCTCCATGAGTTCTTCACCCAACCTGCATCCTCTTTGCTTCTGGGAAGGTACTCCCCCCACCCCACCCACCCACCTATTCCCACCTTACCCACTAGCATCCCCCTTCCCTGGGGCATCCAGTCTCTACAGGATTAAGTACATCCTCTCCCACTGAGGACAGACCAGGCAGTCCTCTGCTACATGTGTGCCGAGGCCTCAGACCTTCCCATGTTTGCTCTTTGGTTGGTGGCTCAGTCTCTGGGAGCTCCCAGGGGTCTGGGTTAGCTGATACTGTTCTTCCTATGAGGTTGCAATCCCCTTCAGCCCCTTCAGTCCTTCCCCTAACTCTTACATAGGAGTCCCTGACCCCAGTCCAGTGGTTGGCTGTAAGTCAGCTTCTAGTAGAGCCGCTCAGAGGACAGCCATGTAGACTCCTGGCATCAGGGCTTGGTGCCTGTGCATGGGATGACGGATCCCAAGTTGGGGCAGTCTCTGGATGACCTTTCACTCAGTCTCTGCTCCATTTTTACCCCTACATTTACATTAGACAGGAACAGTTCTGGGTCAAAAAATTTGAAAGTGGGTGGGTGGCCCCATGCCTCTAAATAGGGGCCCTGTCTATCTATTGGAGGTGGTCTCTTTAGATTCCATCTTCCCACTGTTGGGCATTTGCGCTAAGGTCATCCCCATTGGGTCCTGGGAGCCTCTCACACTGGTGTCTGGGACTTCCTAAAGGTTCCCCATACCTGTCACCCCATACTGCTGCATATTTCTGTTCATTCTCCTGGTCCTCTGGGCTTCTCTCCTATCTTCCCTGCTTTCCCTCCCCCTCCCCTCTCCCATCCAGATCCCTCCCTCCCTGTGCTTCCCATGATTCTTTCGTTCCTCCTTCTGAGAGGGATTGAGGTAGCCACACTTGGGCTTTCCTTCTTGTTAAGATTCATATGGTCAGTGAGTTGTATCATGGGTATTCTGAATTTTTTGGCTAATATCCACTTATCAGTGAGTACATACCATGTGTGTCCTTTTAGGTCTGGATTACCTCACTCAGGGTGATATTTTCTGGTTCCATCCATTTGCCTGCAAAATTCATGATGTCCTCGTTTTTAATAGCTGAGTATGTAAGTGAACCACATTTTCTGTATACATTCTTTGGTTGAGAGACATCTGGGTTGTTTCCAGCTTCTGACTAATACAAATAAGGCTGCTATGAACATAGTGGAGCTGGTGTCCCTGTGGTATGGTAGGCCATCTTTTGGGGATATGCCCAGGAGTTGTATAGCTGGGTTCCTATTTCCAGTTTTCTGAGGAAATTCCAGATTGATTTCCAGAGTGGCTGTACCAGTTTGCAATCTCACCAGCAATGGAGGAGTCTTCCTCTTTCTTCATATCCTTGTCAGTATGTGTTGTTGCTTGAGCTTTTCATCTTAGCCATTCTGTTTGGTGTGAGGTGGAACCTCAGGGTTGTTTTGATTTGCATTTCCCTGATGACTAAGGACGTTGAACATTCTTGAGGGGAGAGATTCTCTTTGAAATTGCTGTAGAAAAATGCCTGTGACTGTGGCTTTAGCAGCCTGTGGGAAAGCATTGGGGATGCTTATTTTAAATAGAGCTCAGTATTATGTGTTTGAAACAAGCATCCTAAGTAATTCTGACATCTAAGAACCCTGGCCCCTGACTTTGGGTGTGTAGCTGGCCAAAAGCAGTTTATTAAATTGAATTGCAGATCACTTCTGGTAAGTCTGGTTAAAAGACCAATACTGTCCTATGGTAATATTAGTAAGCTAGCTAATGCTTAAGTTTAGTCTATTCTGGGTTCTGTGCTAAATGCTTTTAATTAACATATAGGACAAATTTCTGAAAATAGATAAAATTAAAGTTTAGATCATAACTTGGGATTGCAAAAACATCTTTGGTGATGGGCCCAGAAGTCAAATGTGAACAGCCGTCATCTAGAGCCAATAGCAGTAGTAGGGAAGTGGAGCTTTCGTGGGGGCCTCATGGAGCACTCCACAGTCTCACAGATAATTAGCCCAGTGAGGACTAAGACCTTCAAGCTCCTGACGCTGCCATTTGGTCTGCATCTGCTGAGCTATGTGCCTTCCTTTTCTTCCTTGTTCCGCTCTCCAGGAAGGAGGGTCAAGAGGTGCTCGGTCCTACTCCCAAAAGATGCATGTATCTTAAAATAATTGTTAAAATTTAAAGTATAGATAGATACTTAAGGAAAACAATTATATATATAGAACATTAGAGTAAGATTGCAGCTTCTTCAGTACTTCAGCTTGAAATAGACTTTTTAGGTCATTTATTTCAATCCCCTCTTTTTAAATGTGGGGACTGAGCCCCCAGAGAGTCAATGTTTAACCCACAGTCTCAGAGCACATCACTGTCAGGCCCAGATGTCCTGATTTAGCCTCCTGTGTTTCCTCATTCTCTTTGTTTTTGTACTGTCTTTACAAAAAGCTACAGAAATTAACTAGATTTTTTTAATGTATCCACTTGTGGGAGGCTAATTAAAAGCCTCACAGATGTTCACTGGAAAGTGACAATTTGTAGCTAAAACTAGAAGCAAATCTACAGACTTTAGAAGAATGCCGGGTGCAGTTTCAAAAATAGACATGAGTGAATGGCTAGGGTATTTAGGAGCAAAGCTTATTTTAAAACAAACACTTTTGTAGAATGCATTATTTTTGGGTTTTAACACCCATTTTAGTTTTCTAGTTTAATAAAGACCTAAAATAAGTTAGGAGCATAAAAATAGAGAAACAGCTGATTGAGTTCTAGGTTTGTTGAAAACAATGATTTTCTTTATTTTTTTGCCTTAGATTCTATTAAGAAAAGAATCTAAGACAAAAGGCAGTGTGTAACTCCAACTCATCTTCCCACGCCTTAGGACAGACTGCCTGTGGGACCTGCAAGGATACAGGCTGCTTTTTGTCCCTGTCTGCTCTTAGATGGAACCCCAGGATTGCCACCAGTCTCTGCTTTAGGGCTCTGTTGTTTCTAACAGTTTCATAGGCAGAGTAGATGCTCCTGAGCTGTCGGTACTCAGAACCACTGAACTACAGGAAACATGAGATAGAAAGCAGCCACTCACCTGGGAACTGACAAGAGACTCTTAACTGCTGGCTTTTGTTTGTATCTTTATTTTTTTGTTTGTATCTTGTCGGGGGGAGGGATGATATTTGTTAATAATTGATAATATAGATTGTATTTTATTATATATTTATTAATAATACAAATTATTATTCATTAAAAGGGAATATTTCCACATTTTACATAAAAATTGTAATAAGTGTCAGGCATATACCCCTGTAATCCCACCACACAGGAGGGCAAGACTGGAGGGTCCTGTGAGTGAGGTCAGTGTATAGTACTTAGTGAGAAAGTCTCAGAATCCAATAGAAAGTTCATCAAAAACATACTGAGGACACTGAGACATTGTACTCTGAAGTCTGTGTGAGTCATTGTGATAAGTGTAAATGATATTAAATGTGCTTTTTTTGTAAGATAGTTGCCAAGGAGTTAGTAATGGCTTTGTGGAACTGAGTAGATCTGTAATTCCTGCTCCCTCTGCAAAGCCAGGTTCAGGCAGACCTCAGAGGGCTAGCTAGCCACCTCGGCGGCTAGTGGTGCTGGCTTGCTGTTCTGGTTTTGACATACTTAGCTTGTATCACCTGCGTTTTTAATAACATTGGAGATCTTTTCATGCACTTCATTGACATTTATCTCTGGTGATGTTGCTGTTGTGTTTTATCCCTATTTGTTATTGGACTGTCTTTTTTTCTTTAGTGCACTTTAAAGATATTGTATACTCTGAGTATAGATTCTTCAACAGATATATATAATTTGTATCTTCTTCCAATCTATATTCTCAACGTGCAATTTTATTTTGAGGACATGTAGTTTACCAGTTTGTTCTCAAATGAATGTTGCTTTGGGTAACATATCTGAGTCTAAAGATTTTCCTCTAAGTTTCTTCTTTTCTGAAAGTTTTATGTTTTGCACTTTGTATAAGGTATGAGGTATGCATCTGGTTTTCTTTTCCTTTCCATCCTCTGCCCCCCCTTTCTTCTTTGTACTTTGCCCTCCTTTCCTCCCCACTCCTCTTTCTGCTTCTCTTTTCCTTTTAGTAGCCCATGGTTCCAGCGCCACATGTAGAAATTCCCTCTGGTGACTTGCCTTTGTACCTTTGTTAGGTCAGTTTTGTGTGTGTGTGTGTGTGTGTGTGTGTGTGCATGTATGTGTGCGCCCATGCGCACATGTTTGTCTCCGCTTCTGGACTCTCTTCTGTTAATGCTTCTGCCAATACTGATGATCCTGATATTGGGGCCTTATATTGTACCTCCATCAAGTAGCACTGGACCTGCAGTGGGTTCTCTGCATGTCCTGAGGATTTTATAGTCAACATTTTATGCAAAAGTCAGCTGAGACTTTGGTGGTTTCCTGTTTCTACAGCCTGGAACCTTCCTCAAGAGACTAAGGTCTACTAGCATACATCATGTGCTTCCAGCCACTCTTTTCCCTTTCTCTTTGCACACACTCAGTGTCTTATACACCTTTATGACTTGTACTTATAAACAAGAATGTAATATCAAAGAAAGAATTGTTTAGTTGGAAAAAGGATTAGAGAGAAAAGATACTGGCAAAGTAGATCACACAAGAAGTACAACAGTGACTGGCAAGAACAAGACAGAAGCAGCTCCAGCTAGAGATGGGAGCAGCCACAGTGACATCAAGGTTTAAGTCTTGAAATTGCTCTTGTTTTGTTTGGTGCTGTAGCTGGGTGCTTGTGTATGGGTTGTGATGTACTCAATCCTCCAATTTTATAAATATCGCTCACTGTTGTAATTGGCACCTTGGAGGTCAGAACCACTTGCTCAGTGAATATTAATAGTTCTTTATTTCTTATTTTAGATTTGGTTACAATTGCTTCCCCAAACTAGATACCGTAGTAGTTGGTCATATTACTATAGGAATCTATTTCATTTACAAGCAAATTCCCTGCACGTTTTTAGTAGGCTGAGTGTCTACATTCATTGTTTCTTTGATACGAGATTTTTAAAGAAGAGAAGACAAACAGTCTTGGCTATCATTGCTGATTTAGGGCTATTGCACTGAAGACAAATGAATGTGCACATGTAGTAGTTTCATGAATCACGTAGAGCAAGAACACAACCACTCTCTATATGGGCTTGAGGTATAAACAATGTGTAGAGAGTTCAGATTTATTGGGTTTTGTTTTGTTTTGTTTTTTAGCATAGAATAGAGTTTATTTAGGGCACGGGGAGGGGAGTTGGGAGTAGTAGAGGCAGAGAAAGGCAGAGAGAGGGAGAGAGTAGAGAAGTAGAGAGGCAAGGCAAGGCAAGAGAGCTCAGATGTATTGTTATCTTTGCTAACCTGGTGGTAACCTAGACTTTTCTGAGAGGATTCCAATAGGGTACAGCTGTGGAACAGACTTTCTCATCACACGGAGTCAGACAGTTGTAGTGGTTGTGTCAGAGCTCTTGAGGACATTGTGAATGGGGAAAAAATTGTCAATGCTCTTTGTAAGAAGATACAGTACTGCCCTATTGATCGCTCTTCAGGATACAGTGGATGCTAGGCATGGAGACGTCTTGGTAGTAATCCCTGTTGGATGACTGAGCAGAAACTTCATCACTACACTCCGAGCTTGCTTAGCTCAATTACTAAACTTCTGTTCCTTGCCCAGAATCCTGTCCTTGCTTTTCTGTGGACCTTGGTTTTGTTTGCTTTTATGTTGGTACTGTAGAGTAGATATCCTGGAGTTAAAAGAGGCATGTTCTCAGTCTTTGTGTTCCTGTACATGACAATTAGGCAGCTAAAGAACACTGTGATTTCACTGGGAGACATGACAGTCAGTTTCCCTTACACGTCATGCTTTGAGTCCTTGTATCCATTCTGTCTTTTGCTATTTTGATGTGTCCATAGTCATCTTCAGAAGGTAGCATGTAAGACACAGAACAGCTCTGTGAGGTTACAGTCCGGAGCCCCTTAGCAGTGTTGACTCTAGGCAGAGAGCTTTGCGGGCTGGAGACACACATTAGTGTCTCATCTGTTCTCAGCCGTATGCTTTACTAATCTTAAACATTGCTTTTAAATATGTGGGTAAACCACGTGATTCAGCATTTACTAGCGTAAGTGAGATAAATTTATATTGAGAATATTAGAAAGTATGATTAATAAGGAAAAATAGCCTTCAGTTTTCACAGGTTTTCTGGATGATTCACCAGTGACCTCTTTAAGTTTCTCAGCAACCATTGTAGGCTTATTCAGAAGAGATTCTTTTTTGTCTTTATTGCCAGAAATTCAAGCAGGAGCTTTGGTGTTGGGCCAGAATCGAAGCCAAACTCTGTTCCTTAAGCCTCTTTCCTGGGTCTGCAAGTCTCACAGTGTAGATAAGACTTGGCCCAGACAGAAAACGCTGTCAGTCTGGAGACGCTGCAGTGAATACTGCTCCTTGCTTTGAACTCACCATTCTTTCCAGTCTAGTGGAAGAAATCGGTGGGTGATTGGGGTGTGGGGAATGTGTTTGAGTCAAATCAAAGACCTGACCCTCACAACTCGAGAATTGAGAGAGTCTAAGGGTGTGGTCTAAGATGAAAAGAGCTATGGTTGCTTTAGAAACTGGAAGCTTTCAGTTCTGTGATTTTGTGACCCCTTTGCCATGGTAGTTTATGGAGTGCCAGCAAATGTTTTCACGAGGGTAGCTGTCTGTATAGTGAAGGGAAACCAAATCTGAGGACAAGCACAGGAAATGTCTCTTTCCCCTTCATCCTTTCCTCTCACGGGAAGACAGTGCAACAAGGAGCCTTTAGATAAGGAGCAAGACATTCATTACTCCCTGGCCTCTGTATCAAGTATGTTTGTCTATGTCTGTGGTAGCTCATACACTGTGGTTTGTGCCTCTGGTGCTGACTTGAAGTCATAACTCTACCATTTATTAACTTCATGACCTGCCAGATGATTTCACCTCTCCTTATCTCTATTGTATGCTTAATAGTGCCCAGTTTATGTTGGATCAGGAGGCAGTGTGCTCACAGGTCCTCGTACATAGTCAGTGCCCATTCAAGGTTGTTCATTCTTTCCATTCCTGGCTTTCTTTGTTCATCATCAGTGTTTTCCTTTGACGAGTATAATTCTGACTCAGTCTCCATGGGAGCAGTGAAACCATTTATTTAGCCTCTGCCCCAGTGTCAACAGCCATGGCCTTCTGCTAAACTTCTTTGCCTCATGGGGCAGAGGTGGCTGCTGTTCTTCTTGAAGGCATTTCCCCTGCCTGGAGTACACTCAGTGCTCAGTACCCATTTGCAAGGTAAAGGAGTTTCTGAGCTTGGCAAGGAGTATCTGTAACACTTGGCATTGAAGTTTGAAGTCTAGGGGTTGATCTTGTTACTTTGCAAGTTAATATATACTTGAGACTTTTTTAGTTCTGAGGGCAAAAAGGTTTTAGGATTTGGACTGATTATATTTGCAGATTAACTCTCTACTCCATAGAGGTTTTAGTTACAGCTATGGCTGGTTAGTGTACTCTCAGCCAGCTCTGCTTTGAGCATTGTACCTAATGATAACACTTTGAATTTGGTACTCTTCTTTATCTTTTTCTTGTTTTAAAAGATTTGTATTTTATTTTATGTGTGTGAGTGTTTGCCTGCGTGAATGAGTGTACACCACATGCATTCCTGGTGCTGACAGAGGTCAAAGACGGCATCAGATCTCCTGGATTAGGCCTTATAGGCTCTTGTGAGCTGTCATATGGGTGCTAGGAGTCGAACCCTTACTCCCCTGCAAGAATTACAAGTGCTCTTAACCACACAGCCTTATTTCCAGCTCTCAGTACTATTCCGATACCCATTATAGAGATGTGGAAACAGTCTTTCCAAAGACTGCAGTCTGCAAGAAAGTAGTCAGGCCAACTGCCCTTTCAGTGATGTGGGATCTGCGTACCACGTCTGTCATCATATGATGGGAGGGCTGTGGGGAGGCAGATGGCAGAAAGCTAGAAAGTCCTCCAGGATTTCTCCTAGAATTTGGGAAGAAACTAGCTGCTGACTAGTTTATGTCATATACCTGATACTGCTCACTTACTTCCAGTGGGAGGCAGTTATAACATGGGATTCAGTTTTAATTTTACCACACTAATATCTGTGTGGAGGAATAATTACAACTTTGAAGTTCAGTGTAGTGAGAAGTAACCAAGTTTCTATTAAAGATTGCTCAAGCTGTGAGTAAGCCATTAACTCCAACTCCTGATGAGTGTAGATTGCTTAATATCTGTCTGTCAGGAGACACACAGATATATGTCACTAGATATAGGTAATTGGAGCTGATTTTACAGAGAACTCAGGTTTTACTTTGATTTTGACACAGAGAAGTTGAGAATATTGTTTATACTGTTAACTGTTTGTATGTCTCCAAAAAAAAAGTAAATGCCTTTTACAGAAAATATGGAAGAATCAAGTTCTCATTTAAAGAGATCTGGAAATACTTATTCCCAGTCTTTAGAAAATAATTTTTTCTGGCTGCGTGTGCCATTTATTCTAAGAAATGTAAAATAAAGTCGGGCAACCCTTGCTACCCCCCTTCTTCCTTGCCAAAGTGGTATGTGTATTTTATGACATTTAGTGTTTATCAGATTCTCCTGAGTGTCTGAGTCATGTTGACTCATAGTCAGCAATCCTTAGCAACACTAAATGTCTGCTTTGTCTTAGCTTGGTAATTCACTAATAAAATACATGCTGCTGAATTTAATCAACTCTGTGTAATTGGTTGTGTTTCTGTTCAGACTTGCTTGTGAGTAGCTTTGTAGAATAGAAACATTAACCTGATCCCACAGTTTTCTTGTTACTTGTTTAGGACAGAATTTCAGAAAGCAGCTTGACCATGGGCAAAGCTGTGCAGCTGAGTCAGATATGCAGGGGGTAGGAGAAAGTAGGTGCCAGTTGTCTGGAGGGTGTGCCTTCCTAGTGTGTGCGTGTGCGTGTGCGTGTGTGCGTGTGTGTGTGCGTGTGTGCGCGTGTGCGCGTGTGCGCGTGTGCGCGTGTGTGCGTGTGTGTGTGTGTGTGTGTGTGTGTGTGTGTGTGTGTGTGTGTCCTGCTTGTAAAGGTAAAGAAACTTTATGCGTTTATAAGGGCTGCACTACTTGGCCTTCTTGTGGACAGTAGGGAGATGTCAGAGAGGGGACCTTGTATCTGAGGCCATAGGGAGCTTTCGACGAAGCACCTTAAAACACACTTGAGGTGTGATGAAGCACGGGTCTTTGTATGTGCTTTGCTTGGGCAAGGGCGAGCCTACATTTTGGTGTTTCAGTGAAGGCTGGGCTAGTAACGGCCTTGAGACTGTGAGTGACCTCAGAGCTGGGCCTCAGGGAAGTTTATTCCTCTCTGGTGAGTACCATGGGCTGCAGGCACGGCACACCTGTGGTCGGGAAGGCCCTATTTAGAATAAGTAGGACCAGGTCTGTGCCTCTTCCTTTCCTCCCTCCCTCCCACCCTAACCTGGTCGCTGGTCTGGAATGGCAGCTGGGTTGGTCTGTTGGTCATGACAGGTGGACTCAGACATGCCATGAGAGAGAACTGCTTCCCCCACTGCTTCTGCTTTGAAACCTGTGGCCTGGAAAATTATACTGAACAGGTGTGAATCAGCCCTGCACAGTACTGCAGCTGACCGAGGAAAGTGCTCCCACGCTGTGCCACATAAGGACACCATATTGCCGTGCTTGTCACCTCCAGTTCTTAGCCACGGCTTGGGAGTTATTCCTCCTTGAGAGTCCATGTCCACAAAAGCAGCTTCTTCGTCTCCTCTCCCTCCTTTCTCAGATCTGCCTCACTCTGCTGCGCTCTCCCACACCCAGGACAACTGGCATCAGTGGCTGCCGTCTCTCTCACCTTCATACGCTCATATTTGTTCCCGCCTCAGCCCATTATCTTCCTCTCATTAAAGCCTATACATTGTGTTTGAAGTTGGGTTTGATTCTAGCACTAAGTCACCCATTTCTGCCTAATATACCTTCAGTGCTCTTTAGTGCTTCAAAGCAGAGAATAGTAAGAGTTATTGCTGTTGGTGCATTTTAGCATTGAGTAACAGATGACGTGTCTAATGAATAGCGTGGCTGCGGAGATTGCATAATTATAGGTTTGTCTGCCTTTAGGAAAACCATAAGCAGTCCAGCTTCATCCAGTTAGAGACTTCTCTAATTATGTAAGCATAAGAGTATTTCAGTCTAAAATGAAGCCCTCTTCCAGTGATTCTGTTATTCTTTGTTTTGGGGGTTTTTGTTTTGTTTGGGTTTTTTTTTTTTTTTTTTTTTTTTTTGGAGTTTTCCCCTGCGTGAGAAAAACAAAAACAAACTGTCTTCAAGGGATGAGTTATTTTGTGGCTCTTTCTGGTCTCAGTAACACTTATAATGTACATGAGATCGTGCAGGCTATAGTGGTTCTGCATAGTGTTAGAAATAGCTGATTGGCATTGTTGGGTAGGTTTGTAGAACAGCCAAATGTTGACATGCTTACAGACAGCTAGAATTTTACTATGCAAAGCAGGGATTATCTGTGCCCTGTGGACTTGGTTTGCTGGGGTGGAGGTTGGGGGACATATTTCAGCTAGTGATTGTACTAACTTTAACTTCTTGGAACAATTTCTTAATTAACGTGCCAGGTGACAGGTCTCCAGAGGCCTTGAGATGTCCCCATAGGTCTTCTCCATGTGTGCATTGGCTTGGAAATCAGTGTTCATGTAGTTTATGTAGGTTCATTCAATTACTGAAAGAAAGAGTTGAGTCTAATAAATCATTGTTTGTAGGATGACATATTGAAGAAATTTCAATATTTCCACCCCTCTCAGTCCTTGTTTAGCTGGGGGACAATAATTAGCTATGTGTAATAAAAGTTGTTTCTGACCATGAATGCTGCTTAGGAGGTTTTCTTGTCAGACTCTTGTTCCCCGACAAGAGTTCTCTATAGTTCTTTTTGTGACCTGACAGGAGATTTGTGGTAGTGTCTGCCTGTGTGCTTGGTTTGGTTGCTGGTGCTTAGACTCAGTACCCTTGACTTCTCAGCATCTTGACTTGGCTGGTGTTCCCCCAGCACTCAGTCGGTGACCTGACTGTTGTAGCACTTCAGACTACCTATGAGGATGGGAAAGATGCTTGCTCTGTGTTAAAACTTAGTGTGTGTCTAATCTGGGGGAAGCATTTATTTTCTTACCCATTTCTTCTATTTGAGGAATTTAGAAAGAGTCTTCCAGAGCAGGTCCACTGGGCCTCTGAGGCAAATTCCCAGTGGCCTACTTAGAAATAAGTTCTAAGGGTTTAAACTGGAAGCTGAGCTGACATTCACAGATTGCTTTAAATCCTAGTGAAGGAGTTGGAGTCTTGATCATATTCAGATGCCATTTTGTCCAACAGAGTAGCATCTTTGTTTTGCCATTAGAAATCAGAGTTTGGAGTTTCTTCCTTCTGCTTGGTACCATTGGTGCTTAGAATACAGTATTTCAGCTTTCTTCTGTGTAAAAAGCAAGTAAAAACTGCTCCCATGTCTTTGGTTGGTCTGGTGATGTGAAACTGTGATACCAGCTATGTTGGAAGCCAAGGCCAGAAGAGCCTTAGGTCACGACTCATTCGGACTACATAATGAGTTCAAGACCAGTCAGAGCAATTTAAAGGGGCTGGGGATGTGGCTCAGTGGTATTATGTGTGAGGCCCTGGATTTATTTTAAAAAGCAGTATTGAAAAACAAAGCAACCAAACCACCTGTCTCACTTAGCCAGATATGGTGCTGTAGGTTGTACCATAAATACAATCTGCTGTGCACAGTGCCGGTGCCTAATGAAGCACTCGTTAGCTGTTACAGCTGTTGGTGTGTATCACTGTGCCTGCATGCTCTGTCTGCTCATGCCCATTGCTTCACGGGCTTTGCCATCTCCACTGGCCTCTCTAGTGCTAAGAGGAGGGCACAGTGAAGCCCTCCTCTCTTGGACTCTCATTCTCAAGATTGGAGTATCTTTGTGTGACTCTGCCTCCTACCCCCACCAATATTGGTCTTTTCTTTTCTTTTCTTTTCTTTTCTTTTCTTTTCTTTTCTTTTCTTTTCTTTTCTTTTTTGATGGAAAAAAGATCACAGTGAAAATTGAGTAGACAAATGAGTATAAACCATATGTTTTCTTTATTTTAATTCAACAGAATATCATGTAGGACACTTCCAGATTTAGGAAAAAATGAGTGATCCTAGGAAAATATAGAAGAAATATTAATTCTCCAACTCTGTTGGCTCTTAGAATGCTATCATACCATTCTTGTCTGTGGAGAAATGAGAAAGATGGGGTTAAGAAAGCCATGATTTTTTTGTGGGGCCAAAATAGGAAGTGTTAGGTGCTAAGATAAATTAAGCAAGTAGTTTCTCTAGGTTGGTGTACGCTCCAGACAGATGGGATTGAGCTCAGTTCCTGAAGGATACTTTAGATTTAGTCTGGGGAATCGTGGGGAGGTCTTTGTGAATCTCTCTCTCTCTCTCTCTCTCTCTCTCTCTCTCTCTCTCTCTCTCTCTCTCTCTGTGTGTGTGTGTGTGTGTGTGTTTGTGTTGGGTGGGGTGTTGACACCATGCTGACCTTACATTTCTACCTCTTTCCTCAGCCCCCTGAGTGCTGGAGTTACCTGCCTGTGCCACCAGATCTGGCTAAATGGGACAATTTTTAAAAGATGTGTTTTTATCTTTAATTAAGTATATGTGGGGTTGGGTGTGTGGTGGGAGGGAGAGCATGCGTGTGAGTGCAGGTGCCCAAGGTGGCCGGGAGAGGGCATCAGATCTTCCATTCCCGGAGTTTCCATCAGTTGTGAGCTGCCACTTGTGAGAGTTGGGAAGTGAGCCCTGATCCACTACAAGAGCTGTAGGTACTGACTGAGTCATCTCTCCAGCCCTAGGTGGGGGACTTTTGATGGTGGAAATAGATGCTGTGGAATGCGGTGACAAAGTGCTTCTGGGTGATGGGTCTCTTTCCTTCTCCAGTCTGCCCCAGCCACTGTTTAGTAATAAACTTTAAAGCCTAAGGAAGGCTCTCTGCTGGCCATTTGTGACCTGCAGGCAGCCTCAGCTAAGGCTCTGGAGTCCAGAGAAGGACGGAGGAGCTGAAACACACAGGTGAAGAACAGCATAGCCTCAGGAGGGAGGAGACAGTAGAAGGAATGATGGCGTGATCCTGAGAAGGAAGAGTCATGAAGGATGCAGTAAGATTGGTGCCTGGCTCTTGATATGCCGCAGAAGGGTTTAGAGACCAGACTTATTATTTCTGCAGCTCATATTGCTTTTTTTTTTTTTTTAAATCCTTAGTTCTCTTTTGTAATAACAATATAGTGGATTTGTGTGTGTGTGTGTGTGTGTGTGTGTGTGTATCAGATGTGACAGCCTAGGAAAGCTGTAGTAATTTGTCTCGTTCTGTGAAGAGCAGGATGTCACATGAACAAAGCGAATGCCCGCGAATGCTCTCAGAGCCCTGGACGCTCCGGAAAGGGAGGGGCAGGCAAGTAGACTGGAGATTGTGGAAGGGCTTTTGAAGAAAAGTGCAGGACTTTTACAACTGAGCCTTTGGGTGATTGTGTTTGAACTTTTTCCAGATATGGCATTTGAAGTGGAAGACAGTAAGCATGGCTTCTTTTTCTCTTTCAGCCGAAGTGAGTAGTGAATACAGTATGGACAAGGCCATGGTTGAATTTGCTAAAATGGATCGAGAACTAAACCATTATGTTAAGGCTGTCCAGTCTACAATAAATCATGTAAGTTTATTCCACTTCCCTGACTCGTGTGCTTGCAGCTCAATGATCAAGAAATGGAAACAAAATCTAAATTCTTTTCTACCCTTACTGTCTCCTTGTCCTTACTGAAACAGGTGAAGGTCAGCACTCTCCTGGAGCAAAGAATCTGAGACATTTTCCTAGCTAGGCACCTGGGTTAATTAGCATATGAAAAGGCTTAGATTGTCTCCCTTTTCTGTCTGAAGAGTTTTAGCATAAGTCCCTCAAATGAGTAGATTTTCACTAAACCTTGAAGTGTGTTCAGCTTGTTGAGGTTGTTCAGACCAGGTCTAGCTACTCATTCTCTAGCTTTAACTAGTATGCATCTCTTAAAAAATTTTTAGAGTCAGATAATGTGGAAGCATTTATAGTAACTTTAAAAATAAAGTTGGCATTTCAGTTGTTTCAGAAGCCACACTTATCTCTATTGATTCCAGTTGCCACTGGAACTACACGTAAGGCAGTTAAGGTGGGGAGGGAAGCAACATCCTCTTTAGTAGTGCCGTGTTGAGTAAGAAATGAGCAATAAGATTGCAGTAATGGTTCTGAGAAGCCCTTTGTCTCTGAGCCACGGAAACTCCCTGTCGGAGTGACTTTGGATACCTGTGTTATTAATAGGGTGCCTTGCACTTCTGTTTTCTTTGTTTTTTATTCTTATGGCTGTGGGAAAATTTCAAAAGGCAAGTATTTAACAACACCAGCCACTATTCAGATTAATATAAAATTTTATGTTGTCTAATACTTAAGCCACTACTAAGAGTATTAAATATAGATATTTTTACTGCTTTTCAATGCCTAGTCTTTTGTGTAATATAACTGTGATTAAGAATTGTTGCTTGTAGCTAAATAATAAGCTCACTCAAGTTGTAAAATTCCAGTGGTCTTGGCTATTGTGACTTTTAGTTCTTGTTTTCTGAATAATTTTTTGATATCAAAATACATTTTGCGGTATCAAATTTGAAAATGGGTAATAAAACAGTAGACCAGAAAATACTAGACCAGAAGCATTTCCTTCCTTCCTTCCTTCCTTCCTTCCTTCCTTCCTTCCTTCCTTCCTTCCTTCCTTCCTTCCTTCCTTCCCTCACCTTGAGACAGTGTCTTTAGTAGCTCAGTCTCACCTCCTTAGTCCTCAGCTGGGATTATATGCATTTGTCATCACACCGGCTAGACTAGAGGTTCTTAGTTCTAGTTGAGGAGAAAACTGTCTTTCCCTTTTCTGGTACCAAATTACATTGTCATTGCAAGTATCACACAAGACCAAAGTAGTCACGACCTGTAAAGGTTTTTGAGACACACAGTCAGGGACTCAGAGGGCTGGACTGACTGTGTCTTGGAGGGAAGTGTTTTGATATGGCTTTTGTACTTGAAGACACTGCATCCCAGCCTTGTGGTGCTGAGGTATACAGGATCAATGGCAGCTGGGGAGGGGACGAGGGAGCCAGCACTGGGGAATTGCAACCGCCTTCCTCAGATGCAATCCTTGGTCACAAAAGTTACTCTTGGAACCTTCTGTTCTTTGTTTCATCATAAAAGTATTGATCTGCCAATTTCACAACTGTTAAGTGAAGCAGATTAGATAATGTGTATCAGAACAGCTGGGCATCCATAGCTCTTACAGAGCTGTCAGAGGCTGTACTGTTGCAAACCCAGATTCCCAAGCAGACCTGGGAAAGATGGGACACACACTTTCTAGAACACCAGTATGGTGTTGTGTTTACTGCAGCTGGGTACTTTTCACGCCCTTGGCTTACTTTAAATTGTATGTCCTGCAGGGTTAGCTTCAAGTTCATAAGGTGGTGTGTGAAGTGTTCTAAGATGAAGATCATTTCTGTCTCCTCACCCCTTAGAATCTGAAGTTCATGTTTTGGAAGTTTACTTTAGATTTAGCTATCTGGATTAATTTACCAGTAATTCCCTGGGAAGTCCCTTTAACAGTTCACAGAATCTCTTAGATTGCCACCCTTTGTCTTGTGAGAAATTGGCACTACTGTATCTAAAAGTTTAATTAGGAATTGGTATTCATTTCAGGGGTCTAAAACCTAAAGGGAAAAAGGAACCTGGTTTTAGCAAGTTTATTTGTAGATGGAATATTATGTAGTTTGTACTACAAAATGACCAATTCCCAAAACATTTCTAAAGACTTTCAGAATGACTGAGTTTAATGCCTGTGAGCTATTTGGATGGAGACTTTTTCAGTCATGAGAGCACACATGTTATAAAAGTGTTGTGGAAAGTATGAGGGTACACTGATAATGATACCTAAGTGGTATCTTTACTTCCTTTATCACAGTTAACTGCCTTGGAAAAACCTGTTTCCCGTCTCATGTGGAGACAGAGCAATGATCTGAGCCTTAGATTTCAGTGGCCCTGCCTGCCATACCTTCCCTTGCTCTCTGAGAACTCTATCAGATGGCTTTCCCGTCCGCATGCCTGTTGGTCTTTTTATGCATTACATACCTCTGCGTCAAGCACCTGTCTCTCTAGGGTGTAGGAAGTCAGTGAGCAAGACTCACATGACTTTATGTCTGATTTCTGAAGTCTAGAGCAGAATAAAGACATTTAATGAATAATAGTTGTTATTTTATTACTGTCACTATGGGCCATTTAATCACTCAAGCATAAAATCTTTGGTGGCTGGGTAGAAGAGTTATCACTGATCAGAGTAAAATGAGTCTTAATATGGAGAATGCAAAGTAGTTTACTTCTTAATGTGACTTTTGTTAGAAATGAGGGCACCTTATTTGTGATGGTCTTTAATTTTTTTTTTTTTTTATAATTTAATTGAGACAGCCTAATGTAGGTCAGGGCATTGAACTTGCACTGTGTGAGATTACAAATGTGTACTACTGTGCCCAGTTTTACGGGGTGGTGGGGATTGAACCCAGGACTTTTTCATGCACACTAGGTAAGCACTCTACATTCCCAGCCCCCATCTCTGATAGTATCTATCTATCTATCTATCTATCTATCTATCTATCTATCCATCCATTCTATCATTATTTGTTTTTTTCATGTTTTTTATTCACTTTACATCATAATCACTGCCCCCTCCCATCAGTTTCCCTCTCACACAGTCCCTGCCCTTCCCCGTGCCCCTCTCTCTTCTCCTATGGGTATCTCCCTGGGTATCCACCCCCACCCTGGCACATCAAGTCTCTGCAGGCTTAGGCACATCTCACGCTGGGGCCAGATGAGGCAGCCCAGTTAAGGAACCCATTCCACAGACAGGTAATAGCTTTAGGGACAGCTCCCTCTCCAGTTGTTGAGGGACACACATGAAGACCAAGCTGCACATCTGCTACATATGTGTGGAGGGCCTAGGTCGAGCCCATGTATGCTCTTTGGTTGGTAGTTCAGTCTTTGAGAGCTCACAAAAGACCAGGTTTGTTGACTCTGTTGGTCTCTCTGTGGAGTTCCTATCCCCTTTGGGACCCCCAATCCTTTCCTCAGCTCTTCCATAAGAGTCCCTAAACTCTGTTCAGTGTTTTGCTGTAGATCCCTGCATCTGTTTCAGTCAGCTGCTTGGTGGAACCTCTCAGGACAGTTATACTAGGCTCCTATCTGCAAGCATAATAGAGTATCATTAATAGGGTCAGGGATTGGTGCTTGCCCATGGGATGGGTCTCAAGTTGGGCTGGTTATTGGTTGATCATTCCCCCAGTCTCTGCTCCATCCCCTATCCCTGCATTCCTTGTAGGATAAATTTTGGTCAAAAGTTTTGTGGATAGGTTGGTATCCCTGTCACTCCACTGGGGTTCATTCCTGGCTGCAGGAAGTGACCTCTTCAGGTTCCATTATCACAACTGCTGTGAGTCTAAGCTAAAGTCAATCCCATTGATTCCTGGAGCCTCTCTTATCCCAGGTCTCTGGCACATTCTCAAGATGTCCCTTGCACTCTCTACTCCTGCCAGCTGCAGATTTCCATTCATTCTCCTGGCCCTCTCCTCTCTCCTGTCTCTCCCCACAGTTGATCCTGACAACCCTTTCCCAACTCTCCTCCCCATGTATTTATTTATTTTTTTAAGATGTATGTTTTTGTTTTGTTTTTCTTATTTTCTTTTTTCTTTTTTTTCAGTTTTTTGATCTCTTTTTTTTATTCGATATATTTTTTATTTACATTTCAAATGATTTCCCCTTTTCTAGCCCCCCACTCCCCAAAAGTCCCATAAGCCCCCTTCTCCTATAATTTGGCCTGTGGGCTTTAGATTAGTGAGAGTAGACATGGGAAGGTGAGTTCCAGAGGTGTTCAAGGGATCCCCCACTATTACTGTGTGGGGTACAATGTGTGCTTTGAGCTTTAGTAAAGTTTCTTTTATAAATGTGAGTGCCCTTGCATTTGGAGCATAGATGTTCAGAATTGAGTTCTTCTTGATTTTTCCTTTGATGAGTATGAAGTGTCCTTCCTTATCTGTTTTGATAATTTTTGGTTGAAAGTCAATTTTAGCGGATATTAGAATGGCTACTCCAGTTTTTTTCCTGGGACCATTTGCTTGGAAATTTGTTTTCCAGCCCTTTACTCTGAGGTTGTGTTTGTCTTTGACATTGAGGTGTTTCCTGAATGCAGCAAAATGCCGGGTCCTGTTTATATATCCAGTCTGTTATTCTATGTCTTTTTATTGGGGAATTGAGTCCATTGATGTTAAGAGGTATTAAGGAATAGTGGTTGTTGCTTCCTGTTATTTTTATGTTTGTGTGGCACCCTTTTTGGTTTGTTGAAAGAAGATTACTTTCTTGCTTTTTCGAGGGTGTAGTTTCCCTCCTTGTGTAGGTGTTTTCCATGCATTATCCTTTGTAGGGCTGGATTTGTGGAAAGATAATGTGTAAAATGTTACAATTCATAGACCACATGAAGCTCAAGAAGAAGGAGGACCAAAGTGTGAGTGCTTTGGTCCTCCTTAGAAAGGTGAACAAAATACTCACAGGAGTAAATAGGGAAACAAAGTGTTGAGCAGAGACTGAAGGAAAGACCATCCAGAGACTGCCCCACCCTGGAATCCATCCCATATACAGTCACCAAATGCTGATACTAGTGCAGATGCCAAGAAGTGCATGCGGACAGGAACCTGATTTTGCTGTCTCCTGAGAGGCTCTGCCAGAGCCTGACATATACAGAGGTGGATGCTTGCAGCCAACCATTGCACTGAGCACAGGGTCCCCAATGGAGGAGTTAGAGAAAGGACTAAAGGAGCTGAAGGGGTTTGCAACAATATCAACCAACCAGACCCCAGAGCTAACAGGGACTAAGTCACCAACCAAGGAGCCATGGAGTACATACGGCTCCAGCTGCACATGTAGCATAGGACGGCCTTGTCAGGCATCAATGGGAGGAGAGGTCCTTGGACCTATGAAGGTTCGATGGATGTCTCAGTGTAGGGGAATTGAGAGCAGGGAGGCAGGGGTGGGTGGGTAGAGGAACACCGTCATAGAAGCAGGGGGAGGGGGAAGAATAGGGAGTTTCCTGGAGAGGGAGAAACCAGTAAGGGGATAACACTTAAAATATAAATAAATTTAAATAAATAAATATTTAAAAAAAAAACCCAAAGGGATCCCCCAATTTGTCTTCAGTATGTGTTCTTTCAAAGACACAGCAAAGATGCCTTGGGCTGCCATGCCTGGGTGAGGTCAAAGGGCAGTTTGAGGTTGGTTCTCTCCTTCTACCATGTGGGTCCCAGGGATTAAATTTAGGCTATGAGTTAGGCTTGGCAGTTAGTTAACCTTTACCCCCAGCCATCTTGATGGCCCTTATAAACTTTTTAACAATATCAATTCTAATGTCTAAAATGAATTGGAACCTTAAAGCTAAATGACAGGTGATAACTGGTTTGTATTCGTCCCTTAGATTATCAGTCACCAGTGATGAAATACTTCATATAGTCATAGAGCTTTTGAAAAGTAACTTTTGAAAAGGAAAGTTTTTGAAAAGAAGTTTGAGATTTACTTGGGCATACACTTTTAGAGCAAACTCCAGCTCCTAGAAGAGTCATCCAGGTTCACCTGCATTGTTTGCTTCACTCTGTGAAGCGGTTAGGAAATCCAGAGTCTGCGTGTTTTCTTCACTCTACACAAAACTCTGTTTTGTCCTACTTATATCTTGCAGATTATGTAAGACTTTAAGCATTTAAATCGGATTGCAGTCCCACAGCTGTTTGTGTTCTTAAGACAGTGTTTAAGGCGTTTTTACTGAAGGCCTGGGGAACTGTTGGCTCCTTTTGTCTCTTGCACAGACTGAGTCCACTTACCCCGTTAATGCTTGCTGTGTTTTTTATTTGATATGCTAACCTGAAATGTTATCTCCCGTTTATAGTTAATATGCTGATAGTTAGACGAGTAGAAATGTACTTCATATGTAGTGTTGAAACCAGGTATGATAAAAGTACAAGCTGGGTCAAAGTATACTTTATGTCAGTCCTGTCATTAGGCAATGAATTTGTCCATTTCTTATGATGTGCCACTTCCTGTGCCTGTGCCCTCTCTTCATCAACTGGTAAGCCTAGGGTTTTTGTTTGTTTGTTTGTTTTTAAGTTGATTACTACTTTACCATGTGGCCCTATAGGTAATCCCCTAGTTCCACAGCTCCCCACCACTCACCCCAGGGACTTACTATGTAGACTTGCTGTCCTGGAGATCACTATGTGTACCAGACTGGCCTGAAACTCACAGAGATCCACCTGATTCTGTCTCCCAGCCAAGTGCTAGAATTAAAGGCATTTACCACCATGCTCAGCCCCTATAGGTAATCTTACCATTTTAATGAAACCAAAATTGGAGCAGAAATGTTCACTTAGAAAGCTAATAGCTGATTTCCCACCATGATCTAACGGAAGTTCTAGGCCAGAGGATGTGACTGTGGGGCATGATTATCTGCTGAGGGAATGTACACCTGTGCCTCACTCTTCTAGGCACTGAAGAAAGGGCACTCACTGAAGGAAGGGCAGGTTCCTTGGGGCTATAAGCCTAAAGATAAAAAAGTCCTAGGCATAGAAGAAACTAGGCTGTGCACTAGCAAGGTAAGATAACAGAAGAGAGAAGCAGGTAAGGAGCAGTTGCAGCAAATGGCCAGGCCCTGGGAGCCCACCCTCTCTCTTTTCTACTTCCTATGTCCCATACTGAACTCCAAAGAATGAGATGCTGCCTCTTAACCGTGCAGTTCAGAAGTGGATGGAGAAATCATAGGAATTAGATGTGTGTGGGGTTTTTTTTCTTCTAAAAGAATATTGCCCTGAAGTAGCCATTTCAAGGGTGAAAAAAGCACCAACTTTGGGAATTTGCTCATCAGCTGCTTGGCCTTGGATGTACCTATTTCTGTGCTTACTGCTTCCTGTGTTGGTCCTTTAGAACATCCTCTGTAGTTATCTTCAGCTTGCTTTTGTGTTTGGGACTTTTTGTCTTCTACACGGAATTAGGCCTGTACATGCAGGTCACTAATGAGATGCTCTATAGGGAAGACTGTTGTTCAGTCTTTTAGTTATCAAGGGAATGTGTCTGCTAGAGGTGAACATTCTTACACTGAGATTCATTTTCATAGTTTACAGAAACTCATCTTAGTGTTTTGTTAGGTATTAAGTGTTGAATTTTAATCAGAATTATAAAATGCTTAATACTCTAGTAGGCCTTGTGTTCTATTGCAGTATTTCAAAAGTTGCTCTGTAATACAAATTAATTGGGATGTGAATAAGTATAAAAGGAGAATAGGATTTTGTGGTTAAGTAAGCTTGGGGAATGCTTGATGAAAGAATTTCTTTAAATACTCCAAAGCCTTTAATGTGCTTTTATGCAATGTGATTCTCCAGAGGAAAAGGATATTTAGAAATGTCCTAAACTGAGCTAACAAGAAAACAGTTTGGGGAAGGCTGACATGCCCAAGAATCCACTTTGTCAAATGCTTCTGTAGTCGCAGCCTCTTCATCTTTTTAAAATAAGATTTAAAATATGTGTACATGTGTTTCCCCTGATTTTATGTGTGTATATCACATGTGTACAGTGCCCATGGCAGCCAGAAGAGGGCATTGGATCCTCTGGAGCTGGAATCACAGGTAACTCTAGCTGCCAGGTGGGTACTGGGAACTGACCCCAGATCCTCTGTAAGAGCACTGCGTTCTTTTCACCGCTGAGGCATCTTTTCACTTCAGGTAGTTCCCTAATTTTACTAAGGAAACTTAGGACTCAATCCAGCAGCTTATCTGGGTCTGTATTGTCTGCGCAACTGGTAAGTAGACAGTGCACACCAAATTTGCAGGAGGCCCCTGGTGATGATTCTGTGAAGTGAAGGGAAAGGGCCAGGCTTGGGGGATGGGGGGGGGATAGTATGTTATTCCACCAGTGAAGAAGGGGGAATAAAGACGCTTTACAGACGTCCAGATTGTGTGGCAGTCAGAGTCTGCTGGAGACAGTCAAGACCCCTTGGTGATTTGTGGCAGGGATGGAAAGAAGGGGACGTGACAGTGCACAGGAAAGTGGAAGTTACAGAGTAGGCAGAGGCAGCTTTCACTAGGAGTGCAGGGCGGACCGTGGAAGGTAACCTCAAAGGCCGGTGGGTCTGGGTCCCTGCGCTCCCTGGCACTGCTCTTTGAGGAGACTGTGCAAATTAAGAGGTTGAGGCCCACCTGTTGAGGGTAGATCACCAGAGGAGGTCCAGCAGCCTCCTGCTTCCTCTGCCACAGCTGAGGGCCACTCCCACTCACCTGCCTCCCCTCCCCAGCATGATGGGCTGTGTCCCCTGAACTAGGGCCAGAATACAGCATTTCCCCTTCGCTTCTTGTCAAGAAATTGGTTAGTGTGACAACAACAAATCTAATATAGGGATTATCAAATTGGCAGGCAGGCATGGGGAACAGACCTTGAACAACCAGGGTTACCACACGCTCCAGTCAAGCACTGGGGTACAGGTGTGATGATTGAAAGCCTTAGTCTTGGTAGCAATAGATGACCGCACCTATAACAGCATGAGCTTCTTACAGGGCAGAACTGCTTGAGTATAGCAGGCAGTCTCTGTTGGCTTCACCTTGGATGCCATCTGTCTGACGTAGCTAACTTTGTAATGTTGTGGCATGATTTTGTCATTTATAGAGTTCACATTTGAGACCTCTATGATCAAATTACAGAAAAAAAAATCCACATCAAAAACCTCTGGTTTTAACTAAGTTTACAAATTTGTTCTAGGTTAAATTCATAGCTCTCATGGGGTGCGCGCAGCCTGTGTGCCACAGACACACCTGGACCTGCTTATAGCATGGGTGACCCTTTTAATCTACTTCCAGAATCATCTTTTCTCTATCATTGGCAAGACCTAAGCTTGAGATTCAGGCTTTTTCTTACCACCTGACAGTGGTAGGGAGTGGGTAACAGAGAAAGACAGGCAGGCTGACTGACCTGGGGGTGAGTCACCAAGGTGTTAGGTTCACTGTAAGATGAATACATACTGACCCAGGGAGTTGAAAGCAGTTCTTTATTGATCTCATAATTAACTTATTCAGTTAACAATCATAATGTATTTCAACCAGTTCAGATACAAAAACCTATTGATTTGTTCCCAGGACAGCTACAAAATAATTTTCACAGTGATCTATTTTGACAGAGATGATACAAACATACCTATGAAGTCTGGAGTAAGGACAGACTTAGTATTCTGCTCGTATACATTTAGACCTTGAGCCTCAGTTTCTACTGGGTATGGAAATAGCAATGCAGGCCATCTAGGAAGGATGAGAAGTGACATCCTGAAAGCACCTGAACACTCTGTCACACTGTCATCAGGTTGTGCAGGAACTTCCTCAAAGAGGAGTCATCATCCCCCTTGGCCAGAGTCAGACAGCATTCTGCAGGGAATTTCAGCTCACAGGTAGAGCCTGGAGTGGGCAGTGGGAAACTGTATTCTATGGAAGGAATATCTCCAGAAATTAGAGTGGAGAGCTAGCTGGGGTAGAGCTTGGTGCCCTTGTTACCGTTGTGACCCAGAAGGATTCGGTAGGAACCAGGGCCTGGGCTGGTGCAGAGGCCAGAGAACAGTATGGAACCTGGTCATTTGAAGCTGAGGTTGCCTGATATTAATAAGTTACACTTATTTTCATCTGTAGAAGCCAGGGTCAGCTGTTGTATGGTGGCGGGGAGTTGTAAGATAAGCACCAGATAACTAGGTAAACATGATTTCTCGCCTAAGAACAATGTGTGGAATTCTCTTAGATATCTTACATAAGTACCAGGAATGAAACCCTAGATATCTTTCTCTGTGTATACAGAATTACTGAATCATTCTGTTTATTGACCTGTATGTTACATCTTTAAATCTTATTTTGTTCACGATACCCTTTTGAAAAACTATATCAAACAGCTTTTTGGTAGTGGTATTAGCCAGAAAAATGTGTAGGATTTATGCACTTATTTATTATTTATATGAATATTTACTTATGTATCATGTCAATTGCATTTCAGATAAAATCTCTGTAAGCTATTTACAAGCTATTTATTTATAGGAAGAGTATAGGGTGTTATAATCCTAGGCACTAGTGAGTTACCTTTGTACTGTCAAACTTTTTTTTTAAGATATATTTATTGTGTGCAGATGAACACACTATTTCTGTCTTCAGACACACCAGAAGAGGGCATCAGATCCCTTTATAGATGGTTGTGAGCCACCATGTGGTTGCTGGGAATTGAAATCAGGACTTCTGGAAGAACAGTCAGTGCTCTTACCTGCTGAGCCACCTCTCCAGCCTGGTACTGCAAAACTTTATTTTGTAAAGTGGAGCCAGTGCTCAGCAAACTCACTGCACGTCCAGGGAGGGCGCCTCAGAGCACTGAGCTCCTGACAGAGGTGCTATTTTTTACTTTCGTTTCATGACCAGCCTGATAATTTAAGCACTAGATATTTTTGCATTCCATATCTTTGTGTCATGAATGGTTTTAAAAATTATTTCTTTTCTCCTTTCTTTTCATCTTTAAATAATCATTTAACTATATTTGACAAGAAAGTGCTTGTTAGGAAGGCCTGATCCTTGTTCTTGTAATTGGAAACAGTAGCCAGAAGTAGTTGAATGTGGCTGCACACAATTCCCAGCCATCTGGATGTACTTGCTTCCTCGCAGCTGGCACCTGTAAGACCTCACATGCTCTCCAGCCTGTCCGTTGCCTCAACCACTTGGGGTTCTTGGAATGCTGCAGACACTGAGAAGCAAGCCCTGTTGACCCAGTGGGCCACCCTTGGTCACCCTATGGTTGAGTTTAGTTAGCCCTTGATGGGAAATAGAAGCCTAAAGTGTCCCATAAAATCCTAAATGGGACCTTGGACTGGACTGAATCCTAGGTTTGCTCAAAGAATCCCCTCTTACAAAATCAGAAATAATTTGACATATGAGGCGCAATTAAACCATGTTTTTAAAAATGCCAAAAACGTCATCTGGCCATTTCTTTCTTGATAGAAACTCTTGAGGTACTACTTGGAACACCTATAAATAGTATGGTAGCACATAATATGACATGATGAAATTAGAACATGTTTATATATGATAATCATGTTTTCTTTAACAACAGTGAAATTACTCAGTGAGAACATGAGATTTAAGTGCATTCCTCTCTACCGCTGCGTCATACATAATACTATTATGGTAGTAACAGATTTCTGTCTTAATGATCTGTGTAGTGTGTGACCTTCAGCAGGTTTCTCAGACTTTATGCTCATTTGTAATAGCTGCCCTTGACTATCTGATAGTGGTATCTTGATTTTTAGAATGAGATAACGAGTGAAAGTCCTTAGAGGTGAAAGTGCAGCTGACTGTTCTGGCCAGCTAGCTTTTACCCCACCTCCATTGTCCTTTATGTCATAAAGGACATATCGTTTCATAAGCACGGAGCTGCATGCATGCTAGCTAGGCGTGAAGGGGCTCCAGTCCTTCCCTTCCTCTTCCTGAAAGAATACCTACCATGTGATTTAAGTTAGCGAGCTTTCTCCTCTGCTGGTACCTGAGCTGGAATAAACGGCAGCAGACCACTCCCCTGTAATTGTTTTCCTGCCTCGTAGCTTAAGCTGGAAGGAAGGAACGTGTCCGACCCACATTTGCCCTTCGCCTTCAGTGCTGTTGTCTTTCGGTAAAGGTTGATTTCTGTCCACCTGCCTACCTTGAGAAGTTTTAGGAGACTCTTATCTAACAGTTAAAAGTGTCTAACGCAGATCTGCTTGCTCTGTCACTGGCTCACAGGACTGTGAAACTTTTGAAGTGAACATCTCTGTGTGACAAGGAGAAACAGTGATTAACTTAAAACAATTTATACTGTCTGATCAGGTGGTTTTAGTGGCTAGTGCATTGTGCAACAATAAAGAATAATTAGTGAAAATTCATAATGCCATATATAATTAGTCTAAAAATAAATTGAATAAACCAATCAGTCACCTTTCTGTCCCTTGGTTTTGTTTTGTTTTTTTTGTTTTGTTTTTTTGTTTTTTTTGTTTGTTTTTTGTTTGTTTTTTTGTTTGTTTTTTTGTTTGTTTTTTGTTTTGTTTTGTTTTGTTTTTTGTTTTTTTTGCTGACTAGTTGCTATCTGACTGATAAGGGAGATTAGCCTGAGAAATAAAAATCTGGCTTATATCCTAGCCTTGGCAGGCTGTAACTTTGGGCCAGTCTTGAAACTTTTGCACTTTGGTCTCCTCATTTCTAACATGGGACATTAGTGTAGTGTCTGTCCTGTATAGCTGTTGTACATGAAGTAACAAGTATAGATGGAGATCTATTGACACAATGCCATCCCCACCCACCCCCACCCCGACCAAAACCAAGGGAAGGGTGGTTGTGTAGCTGCTAGAGACTGGTGGCCCACCCATGTAACTGTGAAAATGGCACAGAACCGAAGAGTCAAAGAGCCTTTCTGAGTCTTCCCCAGCGGAGACGGAGGAAGTTTCTGAGCTCCTACTGTTTGGATTTTTTAAATGGAATCATGGAGCACAATTTCTCACAGAAATAAATTCAGTAGCTGAGTTTCCAGACTAGTCTCTTAAGGAACATTTAAGCATAAGTAGTTTATTTTGGTCTACTTTCTATTACGCGTTGGAGAAGCCCATTGGTTGTATGGGTATCAACTTGTGTAGTGATTGGAGGACTTAGCTGAGATCCAGGTGAGAGATACCGAAGTCACTTCTCTTTGGTTCTCCATGTTGCTTACTGTGTGCCCAAGGCTTGCTTAGGCCAGATTTGTAAACACCAGCCCAAACTTCAGTCCTCTGCCCTGTGAGGAAGAGTCTGAACCAGGCCTCTGTACCCGGAGCGAGGCGCCCCTTTGGCTCTCCACCGTTCTTATTAGTGAGTGCCTGGTAACCTTATGCTGTTAGACACAGCAGGCACTGTTGGCTCTGCGCCCCAGTGAGGCTAATGGACTTACACAGGTCACCTTGCTGCTCTCAAGGGTAGCACTGAAGCTTCACCCCTTCTGCAGACCAGTCAAGGCTTTGTTATGATGTTTCTGTGTTCAAGATAGACGTGGTTTGTTAAATCCACATAGGATATAGCTATCAGCTGAGAGAAAATATTTTATCTTAGTTATAAAGTGTATTTAAAATCTTGCCTAAAGCTCTAAAAAGTAAAGGTTGAAAAAATCAGTCTACAGACAAGTGGCCCTCCACACTGTTTTGTCATCTGTAAAAGAGGGATCCCATTAGTGTTATCTGTTTGAGGAAAAAATATACTTATATGTGTGCAACTTTTGTACTAAAATAAAACATTTATAATTAACTCTTCTAGAACTACTTATGTTCTATTTTGAAATAGCAGTCTTATGAATGTAGGGGAATTTTAGGGACTTAAAGTCAAGTAGAACTGACTTTCTCTACCTGGTGAGATGCTTTATGCTTGAGTTTATTGAAATTTTGGTCCTTTTCTAACAAGGGGAGCCCAAGCTGACCTCCCTCCAGTGTGTGCTTCACAGTACCAGCTTTGTCAATGGAGGCTGAATTTGCACTGGGTATTGAACCCAGGGCCTCACACATGCTGACTCCGTCTGTCCATGGAAGACGGTGGCAGTGTTGTCTTTGTGTGTGAGAGACTGTGTAGAACATGTGGAGAGTGGTCAACCGGGGGAAAGAACACTGAGGACGGGCCTTACTGCTGCTTTTCCACTACCGGATCGTGGGACATTCAATTAGCAATCTGTCCTCACAGACCGTTTGCTTCTCTTTGTCAGGAGGATAATGGCACCTCTTAAGGTAGTTTCAAGAATTAAATGAGGGTCTTGGGCTGTAGTGATAGACACTGGGAAGGTAGTAAATGTCTCTCTCTCTCTCTCTCTCTCTCTCTCTCTCTCTCAAGTGTTTTCGAGACAGGATTTCTCTGTATAGCCCTGGCTGTCCTGGAACTTACTCTGTAGACCAGACTGGCCTCAAACTCAGAAATCCGCCTGTCTCTGCCTCCCAGAGTGCTGGAAGTACAGGCGTGTGCCACCACTGCCCCGGTCCAGTAATTGTCTCCTTTAATCTCTGAACCTAAGGGTTTTTCGAAGTGAAATTGAAAAAAAAAAAACAATAAAAAGCTGGTTTGGGAACTATTATAATATCAGGTGGCTTTCCCCCCACTGTCTTGAAATACTTCTAGAGCAAAATAATCACAGGCAAATAGGTTATAGCTAGAGGACCTGGAAAACAGGGTGAGGATCATCATGATAATGGTGACTATGTGTCCTTAGCTGGCCTAGAAGTTGCTGTGTAGGTCCCTTAGGAAGGTCATGAACTCATAGAGATCTGTCGGCTTCTGCCTCCTGAGTTCTGGGATGTGCATGCATGTGGTGTGCATGCGTGTGGTGTGCATTTCCACCACAAGTCTGAAAATTTAGGGATTTAACAAGGTCTTATAGTGAATTAGGATATACAGGCTGAGTACTCTTGTCTGAAAGACCTGGGAGGAGAACTCTTTCAGACGTCAGAATGTTTTAGAGTTGAAGTATTTGCTTACATAGTGAGGCATTGCAGGCATAGGACCTAGGTCTGGACACAAATTCATTTATGTTTCGTATAGACTTTATATACAAAGGCTGAAGAAGTCATACATTATTTTAATAAAGTTTCTGTTGTGCCTGCATTTTGACTTTGATCTACTGTATAAAGTTGGTTATGGAGTTTCCTACCTTGGCATCATATTGTCACCCCAAAGATTCAGAGTTTGAAACATTTGAAAACTAAATTTCCAGACTAGGGATGCTCAGCCTATAATATCATCTTTTCTGGTTTTATGGCCACTCTAGTCTCAGCTTATCAGCTATCGGGTGTTTACTTCAGTGGTGTTGTTTAACTCCTGTAAGTAATGACAAAGAGTGTGTGCATTATTCTGAAGGGTACTCCTCAGGTGCTGAAGCACCTAAGCGAGGGCTTTGCTTAATACGCACAGGTTTCACTTGTTGTAACGTGGCTGTTACTGTATCTTGACAGGGAGACTTAGAAAGCCAAGGGCAGTTTGGCAGATCTGCTCATGGGAAGCAGTTTTAATGGCAGGAAAGCTAAGTTCATTATGTAGACGGCAGCATCAGAGTGACTGTGCTGGAGGGAATGGAGGGAAGGCTGAGGAGCAGAGCTCTTGGAGCGCAGGTCCTTTATCCCCTTCCACGGTTGCCCTGGGAGGCAGGAAAGCCGAGGAGAAAAAAGTCCAGTCCTTCATGCATGCATCACACTCACCCTGCTCTGAGACACAGACCAGACTGAAATTAGACTTAACGATTAGAAATTGTGAGTCACTGTAGGTGATAATTTACAGATTCAAGGAAAAATGTTCAATTACCTGATAGATAAGCTTCCTTTTTTTTTTTTTTTAAGTTATTTGTAGTCTGAGTAGCAGCTATAGGCAACCATAGGAAGAGGCAAAACAGCATTTCCTTTTCTTTCAGGTCATAATAGAAATGGTATCAGTTCTTCTGGTTAAGACCTCCTGACTTGTGGGGCTGAGCCTGAGACCCAAGGGAGCAAAGAATCTGATCTCATAAGTACTCCCCAGACTGGCTTTGCTGTGATAATCCTCAGAAAGGATAGGCTTTCTTGAGGCGCAGCGCTAGTCCTTTCCTCTTCCGAGTTCCTGCTTCCTGAGTAGACGGAGCACAAGCCAGTGTATCCTTAGGCCACTCCCTCCTACCCTTCCATGCAGTCTACACAGTTCATCCCACGCCCTGATGCATCCCTGACACCTCTTACTCCATGCCCCGCCATGCATACGCTCTGACGGCTTTTCCCTGGGGCCCCCTATTCCCGATGTACACTCAGGTATCTTTCACACTCTGCCCCCTTCTCATCCACACCTCTCCATGCACACAATCATATCGCTCACCCCATGCCCCTTCACGCCCTCTCAGACAGACTCACTCATCTGTTTAGTTTTCATTTTGTTTTTGAGTTGGTGTTTTCTTATGTAGCCCAGACTGGCCTGGGGCTCACTCTGTAACCTCCTGCCTTAGTGCACTGAGTGCTGGGATTGCAGGTGTGTCCTGACGAACGTGAGGCTTCTTTCTCCACGTCCTCAGTGCTTTATTCGTAGATTGCAATATAAGGTGGGTCTTCACCATCACATCAACATCAGTATCACCACCCACTGCTGAGGTGTGCAGACAAGAGAAGCTTATCTAAATATGTATGAGTTTGAGGTCTTTCATAGTTAGAACTTTAAATGCTCAGAACAGTCAATTTGATGCATCTATTGAGGGGAAGGAAGCATATGGTCCATGTGTGTTGATAGTATAATGGAACAAGTTAGGGAGTTGTGCTGGCTAATCACACGTCAACTGGACACACATTCCAGAGTATCTGAGAGGAGTTGGGAAACTCAGATGTGTAAAGGCCTCCATAAGAGACTGGCTGTAAGGCATTTCCTTAATTAATCATTGGTTGGGGAGGGCCCAGCCAATTGTGGATGGGGCCATCCCTGGAATGGTGGTCCTGGCTTTTATAAGAAAGCAGCCGAGCAATCCAGTAAGCAGCACTGTTCTGTGGCCTCTGCATCAGCTTCTGCTTCAGGTTCCTGCCCTGTTCTGACTCCCTTCAATAATAAATAGCAAAGTGGAAATGTAAGCCAAATAAACCCTTTCCTGCACAACTTACTTTTTGGTCTGGTGTTTCGTTGCAGTAATAGAACCCATATGATAGAGTCCATCTTAAAACAATAATGCTATAAAGGAAATAATGCTAAAGATATAGGAAAAGACTAGGTATGAAAAGAGTGGAATAATTTTATTTCCTTTTCAGGAATTATACCAGTTATTTTTCTCCTTATTGTTTCCGTGCTCATAAAAGCAGCTTAAGGGAGGAAGGGTTCTTTTGGCTTGTAGTTTAAGAAGTGGTGTGGTCTACCATGGCAAGGAAAGCATGGCAGCAAAAATGTGAGGCAGGGGGCTGGCACATGTGTCTGCAGTCAGGAGGCAAAGCACAGACAGGAAGCCACGCCAGACCTCTAAGGCGTAGGCCTGCCCTCAGTGACCCACTTCCCCAAGGCCCTGTCTCCAAACAGCTCTACTAACCTGGGGGTGGGGGGGGGGCAAGAGTTCACACAGCGTGAGCCTGTGGGCAGCATTTCACATCCACACTGCAACAGGGATGGCATAGTCCTTAATTTTATATGAGGAAATATATTTTCTACAATAGAAATGGAAGCACTAGAGGACTAGCTCATTTTGGTGTCCTAGAGAACTGAGAACAAGGAAGGGCAGGAGGGACTTTAGTCCTTGATAGAAATGTATGTGTTAAGTGCCGCCTAGAAGTATCTGCTGAAACTAAGCTGGAAGTCAGTATGGTTGTTCAAAGGTCTCCTTAGTTATGTAGTTAGAATATTTCATTTGATAAGCCGTTCCTGGCTTATCATTTTAAAAGACTTAGAAGAATTTTTGAAATCACTGATTGATGAGTCTGACTTGTGTGTAGCATATTTTCTGTGAATAGCTTGTGGGTTCTGAGCTGCCTCTTAAAATACCTGTGTCACAAGTTCATGGTGAGTGGACAGCAGAAGTAACAGCTTAGGTTCTCTGTGTAATCACTAAGGTATGTTTAAGTAAGTCCCCTTGACAAGCATGTGAGGATTTCTGCAGTTTAGGCTACACTTACAGGGTGTGAGGAAGGAGAAGAGGATGAAAGGGACTGGTCCTTTGCTCCCAGCTGCTCCTCTTCAAAGCTCTGGCCACATTCAGTGGATGTTTGTCTCAGTTCTTTTGAGATGCTCTAACAAACTGCTGTGAGTGGTACTCATGCACAGCAGATGTGTGCTCCACAGCTTTGGGGGCTGGGAAGTTAAGCTTAGGACACCAGCATTTCAGTGTCTGGTGAGAGTTAACCTTGTTCAGTCTCTGTTCATAAGGTAGAAGGGCCAATCAGGCTCCTAAGAGCTCTGGGTTCCTTTTCTAAAGACACAGATCTGATCATGTGTCAGTGTTCTGCCATTACCAGAAGACCTTCCAGAGGTAGAGGGTATAATATCAGCTGACACCTGCAAAAGTCACAAACGTCCAAAATTTGGCAATAGCGATTCCTTGTCATGCTGTGATGTCCACCTTAGTTATCCTTGTTAGTTGGGCTTCCTTGTCTCATATAAATAAATAAGGGATGTCATACTAACATGACAGCGTTTTGTGTTGCCTTCTGTGTCTAAATGGCCTTATGGCAAGCTGTCTACACTTCACATGTAACCTCTCTCATCAGAGTACAGCAGGCAGAAGAGCAAGCTTTCTGGTGCAGATGAGAAGCCCAAGGCTGACAGTTACCTTGGTGTCACAGGGTATCACACCTAGTAACACACGCTGAGTTTGTGATCTGATGTCCCTTTATCTGACATGCCTGTGTTGATTGCTGTTACTTCCCTGCCTTCCATTCCTTTAACTTTCATATCATAAACCTGATTTGGTTGGCTAGCTTCTGGCCACTCCTTCAAACCCATTTCTTTTTTCTTTTGTTTTTTAACTTTTATGTATGTTGATGCAAGGATGTCAGATCTCCTGAACTGGAGTTACAGACAGTTGTGAGCTGCCATGTGAGTGCTGGGAACTGAACCTGAGTCCTCTGGAAGGTCCACTGGAAGCCAGTGTTCTTAACCACTGAGCCTTGTCTCTAGCCCCTCAAACCCACATCTAATGCATCTCTCTAGACCCATCAATTCTTACTATTCTTCCTTAGTCTCTTATATTTCATACTGTGCACATTTCCCGAAGATGATGTCTTACTCATAAGTAACATTTGTATCTTTATGCTGCTGAGTCCCCCATCCTTGTTGTGGGAAATATTGAAAAAGAACCACAAGTTCCCGAGCTACACCCAATTACTCTCAGCCCTACAGGCCAGTTCTTATCTTGTGGAACTCTCTTACTCAGAGATTTGCCTTTGTGGTGCCCATCAGGCAAATCCACACTTTGCACTGTACCTTTCTCTCTTGAACTCAGATGAGCCTCCATGTAAAGGAAAATGCAACACAAACTTAGTTCAGAAACAACTGAAACTCAGTTGCTGGGTGCAACAACTGAAATCCTAATCTTGTAAGCTTTATTAAATCTAAATCCTCTGGGGGGCGAATCTTGACAGGCCCACCCTTGAAACTGGGAGACACTAGTAACTACATCTTGACCTCAGGATAGCCTGTTCTCCCTCTTGCTTCCTCTCTTCCCCTCTCTAACACGGAAGTCCCTCCTACTCACCCAGAGATTGGCTCCTTTATTCTTTAGGGGATGGTTTACAAGAAGTCACCTGAGTGTATGACTCCCTCCTTATCTGCAGGCCCTCCCAGGAGAGTGGAATTAGCATCAACATACAAACAGCACCAGGTCCATCCACAACGCATCCTCATCTCTTCTCCAGGTTTCTTGTATGAGAACCATATACATGAAGTCACTAATACATAGTTAGCATTTTTTAATTTATGGAGCTATAGGCTTCTTATTGTCAATGGTTTAGATTTTAAAATTCAGCCGGGCGGTGGTGGCAAACGCCTGTAATCCCAGCACTCTGGGAGGCAGAGGCAGGCGGATTTCTGAGTTCAAGGCCAGCCTGGTCTACAGAGTGAGTTCCAGGACAGCCAGGACTACACAGAGAAACCCTGTCTGGGGGGGGGGGGGGCGAGTAGATTTTAAATTTCCCCTTGTTTTGGGGGAGGGGGTGAATAGCTTTCAGTAAGTAGTACCTTCTGATCAATAGGTATTTCTCACATCAGAAGTCTGGCTGCCCTACTCCTTTCAGATCATTATATCTTCCACGTCCTTAAGCTCCCAGGGTAAGTTTGTTTTCTCCTGCAGCCCTAGAGCTCTTTGGACATTTGAAAATTTGTCTGTCTTGCCCACAGTTTCCTGTCTTCCCTTATTCCCTATTTCCTAGGCTTCAATTCAAACTCCTTTGTGTGGCTTCTGTTGCTTACCTATGTGGTCTCATTTACTGTCCCTTTAGGCTAGTTCTTGAGATGAACTCACTCCACTTGCCCCAGCAAGTGCCTATTGCAGTGTTCTTTCTTCAGATTGTTCTTTGTCACCCTTCCTGTTAAATTTGGTCTTTTTTGGCAGACCTCCCCGAGGTCATCTGATTTCTCCTGAGGAAGAGATTGCCCTGCACGCTTTCCTAACCCTCTTTCATCACTTGTAGCCAGAGCCTACTGCTTTCTTCAAAACCACCTCTTAGATGTGGATGTGCAGCTCTGTTCTTTTCATTTCCACATCATAAAGCATATAATTTTCCAGATCTAAATTTAAATATTTTCCTTCCAGATTATCTATTTCTCAGACTCTCACATCAGTTTACTCAAGCAAAGCACCAGAGTTGTTGAGTTTCTCAACCCATATCTACAAAGTGCAAATAGTTCTTTCTTCCTTCTCACATGTAGAACTGGGATCTGACTACCTCTCACTGTCGTTAGCCTAATGCCTTTATCACCTTCTGCTTAGACAACCATTGCAGCCTAAGTGGCCGCCCTCCCGCCCTCTCCAAGCTTTCTAAAACCATGCTAATCACCAGAGTGAGAAGCAGACTGCTAAGACTCACCACCCTAATTTCTTTAGATCCCTGTTGAACATTATTTTGTTCAACCATCTCTGACCATCCATCACCAAAGAGCTTACTATTCCCACCTTATTTGGCGCATTATTTTTCCATTCAACCAGAGTATAAACTCCACCAGGCCGGGGGCTTAGTCTCTCCATTGCATTCAACATATCTTGAGCACCTCTGGCCCCTACTCTTAGGACATAGTTGGGAAGTCCACAGTACAAGTTAAGTTTTAGCCTTAGTGATTTAGCATAACTTCCAAAACGAGGGCCCAGCGACAACACTGAGCTCTTTAATGGCTTGCACTTAAGACTTGGCTTCTTGGCCTGAACTTGGTGTCGGTTCAATGCTCCCTTTTCCTTCTGTTTGTTTGAAGGGATTAAATGGGAAAATGACTACGAAGTGCCTTCAGATCTCAGTACAGTACAGATAAAAGAAAAGAAAAGGTCTAAAGCTAAAACCATGTGGCTGACGTAGTCATGTTCTGCTTGCTGTGGCTGGAATGTGACTCTCTTATTCAAATATCTCCTCATTCACCTTCTATTTTCAGTGGTTTCCTTCATTGCCTAAGCTTGACTGTCCTGCTCTGTCGATCATGCTGGCCTCATACTTAGCGATCCCCTGCCTCTGCTTCCCTAGTTCTGGGTTTAAAGGTGTGTACTACCGCAGCTTTTCTTTAAAGTTGGAGCTTAGCTGCGTGGGATCTTGCCCACTCTCTTATTTAACATTATAATTTTCTTTATTAGTTTATCTCCTTGAACACAGAGCTTAGCTCCATTCCATTTCCGGTGCCTCCTTTTTCCTCAAGCTGTACGTTTTGTATTTTTCCTTTTCATTATAGATCTCTTTGAGTGAATACTAATAAGTACATGACAGAGTCAATACGAGGCTATTTTGAGATTTTTCTCTGCCAGAGCAATTAATCCCAAACTCTTCAATTTAGCCTCAAGCAGACTTTTTGGACAAGGGCAGAAAGCAGCTACATTCCTACCAAAATATCACAAGAATAGTCTCTCATTCACATTCTTCCCTGAAACCTCTTAAGCCAGGCCCCACAGTTCAAATCACCCTCAGCACCACTGTCTTCCTTGTTCTTACTAGGATGGCCTATTAAGCCCCATTTAAAGCGTTCAACTAATTTTCTGATCTAGAGTGCCAAAGTCTACATTTCTTCAAACAAAAGCATGGTCAGGTCTATCGAAGCAATCCTCCAGGTACCAACTTCTTCCTTAGTTGGGGTTTTATTGCTGCAAAGAGACACCATGATCATGGCAACTCTTATAAAGGGAAACATTTCATTGGGACTGGCTTACAATATCAGAGGTTTAGTCCATTATCATGGCAGGAAGTGTGGCGGCACACAGGCAGACATGGTGCTGGAGAGGGAGCTGAGAGCTCTACATCTGGGTCTGCATACAACAAGAAAGGTACATACTTCCTCCAGCAACACCATAGCTACTCTAGCCACTACTCCCAATGGATCTATGGGGGACATGTTTCTATTCAAACCACCACAACTCTTTTTTTTTCTCAATAATTGAAATATCACAAGCAGGGCCAGGGTGACATTTCTATTTTTGCTACAAAGAATTTATGGTGTTCCCAAGTGAAGTATCACTACCAAGATAAGAAACTTCTCAAACCTAAATATGTTTAGGAATTCCAGACAGATGAGTTCAGCTGCTCACTCTTTGGACATCTAGACCTTTCTTTGAAGCTTAAATTTGTAGAAACAGTAGTGGCAGCAGCAAAATGCTTCCTCTTGACTCATGTTAGTTTTCTTTCACGAAAAGGTCTGTTCTGTTCTCTCAACAAAGAGAGAAAGGAAAATAAAACAACTACTGTTTCCAGTTCCAAACTGAATTTCTGGGCCGAGATTCTTTTGTTCGCATTATGTGGCTACTTAGTAACTGCTTAACTCTAAACTTATTTTATAAACTATGAGGAAAAAAGGAAAGTGAGAAAATATTGTAAGAGGTTACACACACACACACACACACACACACACACACATGGAAATATGAATAGAGCTTGCCTTGGTTACATTTACCTAGAATCTCAGTGTTCCAAATGCTGAGGCAAAACTAACACAAGATTGAGGCTAGCCCTATTAGGAAAATCGTAGTGCTCCCTACCCCCGCCTTAGCTTTGCCCTTGACCCTGACCTATGTTAGTACTTCTCTCTAGTGCTCATTCCGGGATCTTTTGGCCCTTGCCCTCTCTCAGATGATGATGCTTTCTTTCCACACATAAAGCCCTAAGATCCTGGTTGCTCTGTCTATGTGTAGTGGCTTCTGTCATCCTTTCTCTTTTACCATTACACAGTACAGAACTAAGAGATCCACCAGAATCACACCTGTCCTTTCTTACTCTGCAGTAGGATTACCTTTGACGGTCAGTCACAACTCATTGCCTCAACAGTTTCTTAGCCGACTTTCTGTCTGTGCCACAAGGGACTCAGAATTACTAGTCTTCTGCTTGAACTTCCAGATCAGTGGAGGCATTGTTGAGTCCTTGGACAGTCATTCTTTGCTTGGGTGCTCAGACTGCCCAACCAGTAGAACCAGAGTTGCCATAAAGTAGGGTAGGGTGGGGGTGTAAACTGGCCCTCAGTTATGACAGAGGGGAAGAGTTGTGAAACTATCAACCCCCGCCCCCACCTGTCCACTCTGGCTCGAGGAGAAACAATATCTGTTACTCTCTGGTTTCCAGCATCAACAGAATTTCACCTTACCTAATCTCGTGAGGTGCTAGAACCGAGTCTATCAGAGATGACTTCAGCTGATGATACTTTGTTTTTAACTAAGTCCTATTCGTATTAACGGCATCTATGTAGTATTAACGGCATCTATGTAGTATTAACGGCATCTATGTAGTATTAACCGGCATCTATGTAGTATTAACGGCATCTATGTAGTATTAACGGCATCTATGTAGTATTAACCGGCATCTATGTAGTATTAACCGGCATCTATGTAGTATTAACGGCATCTATGTAGTATTAACGGCATCTATGTAGTATTAACCGGCATCTATGTAGTATTAACCGGCATCTATGTAGTATTAACGGCATCTATGTAGTATTAACCGGCATCTATGTAGTATTAACGGCATCTATGTAGTATTAACCGGCATCTATGTAGTATTAACGGCATCTATGTAGTATTAACGGCATCTATGTAGTATTAACGGCATCTATGTAGTATTAACGGCATCTATGTAGTATTAACGGCATCTATGTAGTATTAACGGCATCTATGTAGTATTAACGGCATCTATGTAGTATTAACCGGCATCTATGTAGTATTAACGGCATCTATGTAGTATTAACGGCATCTATGTAGTATTAACGGCATCTATGTAGTATTAACCGGCATCTATGTAGTATTAACCGGCATCTATGTAGTATTAACGGCATCTATGTAGTATTAACGGCATCTATGTAGTATTAACGGCATCTATGTAGTATTAACCGGCATCTATGTAGTATTAACGGCATCTATGTAGTATTAACGGCATCTATGTAGTATTAACGGCATCTATGTAGTATTAACCGGCATCTATGTAGTATTAACGGCATCTATGTAGTATTAACGGCATCTATGTAGTATTAACGGCATCTATGTAGTATTAACCGGCATCTATGTAGTATTAACCGGCATCTATGTAGTATTAACGGCATCTATGTAGTATTAACGGCATCTATGTAGTATTAACGGCATCTATGTAGTATTAACCGGCATCTATGTAGTATTAACGGCATCTATGTAGTATTAACGGCATCTATGTAGTATTAACGGCATCTATGTAGTATTAACCGGCATCTATGTAGTATTAACGGCATCTATGTAGTATTAACGGCATCTATGTAGTATTAACGGCATCTATGTAGTATTAACGGCATCTATGTAGTATTAACGGCATCTATGTAGTATTAACGGCATCTATGTAGTATTAACGGCATCTATGTAGTATTAACCGGCATCTATGTAGTATTAACGGCATCTATGTAGTATTAACGGCATCTATGTAGTATTAACGGCATCTATGTAGTATTAACGGCATCTATGTAGTATTAACGGCATCTATGTAGTATTAACGGCATCTATGTAGTATTAACGGCATCTATGTAGTATTAACCGGCATCTATGTACTGCTTCACTGTCCTTAAGTATCATGGCAACTGATAAGGCATTGGTTCAATCTGTGGGTGATAGAGACATGGTGGATGGCATGACAGTGCCCGGTCAGTGTGTCTCTTCATGTGAGAACTCACACATGACCACAGTGGTTTGAATATTTGCCTGGAGTCTTTGATGCTTTCACAGTGTTGTGGTATGAAAGGGAGACTTGAATGAGTCGGTTTTTTTCCGCCACTACCCCGTGCTGACCTTGTGCAATGTGTTTACCTATGGTGAGCTATCGACTCCTCAGGTCTATGAAATTAAGATTAAGATTTTTTTTAAACTTGAGGCTTTGGGCCACTTGTTGTTAAAAACACAGATGGTCACTAGCAGTAGCCCTAGTCCTCATGCTACCCTGCCTTAGGGATGGAGTTGGTTAGACCAAGCACTTAAAAGTGTTGTCTAAAATGGTACCCTCAATATTTACTTCCCCTGACATCTGATAAGCTTTCTTCCAAGCACTTATCATAGTGTGTCAGAAGCTCTTCTGACTTAGTTAAAGAATACCCATTTCCCCCACTAGATCCCAAACCCCATGATAGTAGTACGGAATAGTTACTTTGTTAATCCATAAATCTTCCAATGCCTAGTACAGGGTCATGTGTAACAGATATTCAGTAAATCAGTAAATTACAGAGTGGATGAGTACATGAATAAATAAACCATATGCATTTCTTTAAATATTGTCAAAAAGAATTCCTCCAAAACAAACAAGCAAACTCTTGAGAAGTGAGATTAGCATTTTCATGTGTTCTCTCAGAAAAATGAGAATCCTTAAAGCTATATTCTGAGAGCATCAGTTGTTCCTGTTGGTCCCAATATTAGAGTGGGCATGGTGCTGTGAGACACGTACTAGGGTGACTTTTCGCCATCGTGAGTGCTTCTGTGTGCTGAGTAGCCGACGCCTGAAGGTGGTAAGCTGCTTGTTTGGCTGCCATCTTTTGGGTTTAATCTAGCAGGACTGATCATTAAAACCAGATCAATAGCATATATACATATTTGACCTTACTCTTTTTCAATTTTTATGTAAGCACCTTGAAGGACGAAAGGTGTTCTATGTCTGATTGGAACTGCTCTATGGTGGTGTTACAACACCTTGGCAAACTGTAAAGTCCACTTGGTGTGTCATAATAAACCACAAGGCAGTATTTTCTCTCCAGTGTTTAGTTAGAAGTCAGACTCTTGCTAACTAATGATGCTAGAAAACATATTAAACTACAAATAATTTGGTCCAGTAGAAGTTAATGTGAATTGTACAGTACAATAGAAGTTGGCATGAGATGAAGGGAACGAAAGGTCTGTGCTGGCATCATTAAACATATGTGGATATTTCTTAAGCATGGAAGGCGTATAGGAAAATGTAAAATATAGCATATCTCCCATATGTACATGTAATAAGGGTATCTACAGTGAAAGCAGAGTGATTCTCTGTTGAGATACCTTTTAATAAAATTTTTACCAAGTCCTTTTGCTATATATAGGTGGAGACAGTGTTGGCTTATATTAGTGTAACCTGTGTATGACCAGTTAGTTGGTTTGGTGGTGTGTCGTAAAAGTGGGCCAACATCCATAAATGCTTCCGTGCTTAACATAATGCCTAGCATTCTATTGGGACTCAGTAAATACTTATTGAAAGAGTATTCTGAGGCCAATTGAGGCAATTCTCTATAGATTTTTAGTATGAGCCAGGTCCCATAGCTTTTTTATTTAGCTGACCACAAATTAGAAATTACTTCTTACTAAGCAGAATAAAAGCCAACTGTCCCACTAATGCATGCTAAGTGTGCTGAGCTTTTAAAGGAGCACTGGGAAGCATTGCATAGTTTTTTTTACCTGACTGGTTGTTTGAAAGTCAGTCAGTTTATCTGAGACTCTCGGTTCAGTTACAGGAATGACTGATTTTATAATAGATTCTCACATGATTCAAGAAGAGTGTGAATGACTCAGACTATTAATATCTTTCACTTCTGTGATCTCCCCTCCCAATGAGATGATACCTGTAAGGCAGTAATGGTAATTGCAGGAGGAGGAGATCTTGACTTTGCCCAGTGGCAATAAAATGACACACTTTTGAGTAATTACATATGCATACAGTATTTTACAGAAGAAATGAGCTATATTATCATCTTATAACTCTATTACTATTTGTATTTGCACATTGTGAAAGTAGTACCCAGTTTCAGTGTAGCTTGTGATTGAGTTCTACCTTTTGTTTCTACCAGTACCCCCGCCCCCCAAAAGCAAACAAACTGGCTTTTGTTCAGTGGAAGGACTTGCCAGCAGAATAAATAAGTATGCCTGTCCCTTGCTGACACAGAGGAAACACTGCAGTCACAAGCAACCAGGACTGGGTGTTAGTTAAAATGTAGCTAAGTGCCCAGAGTTGGCTCAGCAGTTAAGGGTACTTGCTACCAAGCCTGCTGACCCAAGTTCAGACCCTCACAGTGGAAGGAAGAAAACAGTGCCCAAAAGTTGTCCTTTGGCCACTTTACATGTTCAGTGTAGCATGTACATGCCCACATACATACAAATAAATAATACAAAAATAAAATGCAGCTAAATACTCACAATTGAGTTTTGAGCCTAAGCTGAGCAGCTCGTTGAAGAGTGTTTGGTGACTGGTGTGTTTTCTGCATTGCTGCCTTGTCTTTTTGAAACAATTCATTGAATAAGGTCTGGATATTTGGCATGTGCTTTGTGCTCTGCGCTACTCTTGCCAGCATGTCGGATGACTCAAACTGAGTTGGATGGGCACTTCTCAGTCTGCTTAGCTCAACCTCTCTGAGACATCTGACACATCTTAAAATTTATTCCCCAAATTTTGGGGCACTTGCTTTGCTTGTCTTGTTAATTCTTTCAGTTTTTCTTTTTTAACTCTTGTAGCTGCCTGTTAAATGTAATATTCTCCTAAGTTCTATCTTAGTCCTTTCTGTGCTTCTGTTTATTCAGTCTCCTTGGTGATCTCATTCATTTCCATGGTTTCCATTAAAATCTATTCGTGGAGGCCTCCACGTGGGTGTCTCCAGTCTTAACAGAGTGTAGACCTGCAAATCCAGCCTCCCTTCAGATCCGCCTCTCTAATGATAATCACAATAGTAATCATGACAACAATAACAGCTTCTTAGTATAGAATGCTCTGTTATGTGGCTGAGGGCTTTATTGCTTTGTTCCATTTATTTTCAGCAACTATGAAAAATTAATACTGTTATTTTCTGCCACTATGAGTGGAAATCGAAGTTGGATGTATACAGTGCCTTTTCTAAGCTCATAGCAGAGTCTTATATTCCAATTCCAAATGTTTAATCTTAACACTTAGATGAGCTTGTCTAGGTGGATCCTATATATTGTCTTCTCCTACACATACACCTTCTGTTGTTCTCTGCCATCCGTGAAAGGACACTTCAGAGCTGGGACTGAAACTCAGTGTTCCTTCCATCCCTTACCTGGCCTGAGACAGAGCCTGAATGTATTCTCAAGCACTAGACATTCAGATTCTGCAGGTACACAAGCACTCTGTTTACTTATTGTTGCTTGTGTTTTCAGACAGAATCTTAGCCTACCTTGGCTTTAAACTGTGTGGCCAAGGGACGCCCTTGGGCTCCTTGGTCTTCCTGCTTTCCCTTTCTCATACTGCGATTTCAGGGCCAACATGAGCATGCAGCCATGCCTAATTTCAAAATTCTCTCTCTTTCTCTCTCTCTCTCTCTCTCTCTCTCTCTCTCTCTCTCTCTCTCTCTCTCTCTCACACACACACACACACACACACACAGGTATGTTGTTTTCAAAAACAGAAAATGTTCCTTATAAATTTAATTTCTAATGTAAAGTCTGCAGCCTGCCTTCTTCTGTGCAGCCACCATCTGGAGCAGAACAGCAGCAGCTCTCTTACACCAGTTTTCTCTCTCTCTCCTCTCCTCTCCTCTCCTCTCCTCTCCTCTCCTCTCCTCTCCTCTCCTCTCCTCTCCTCTCCTCTCCCCTCCCCTCCCCTCCCCTCCCCTCCCCTCCCCTCCCCTCCCCTCCCCTCCCCTCCCCTCCCCTCCCCTCCCCTCCCCTCTCCTCTCCTCTCCTCTCCCACCCTCCCCTCTCCTCTCCTCTCCAGGGACTCTCTAAGGACTCCGTGAGTCCCTACGAGACTGCAGATCTTCACTAATCCAGTTCTGAGCACTCCAGGGCCTGTAAAGACCATTGTTCTGTTTGTGAACTGTTCTGGGCAGTAATGGCACACGCCTTTAACCCCAGCACTCAGAAGGCAAAGGTGGGCAGATCTGTGAGTTCAAAGCCAGCCTAGTTTACAGAACAACTTCCTGTGTTCCCGGCTGATATTTCCATGGTTCTTGATTATTTTTTTTTTTTAATGAGATCTATTGCTTGCTCTTGGTGTTTTCATTTATGTTTCCCTGTTGTTTCTTTCTCTATCTTTAAACATGCTAAAGCATCTGTGCTCCTGTTGACAGGAAAGAAATACAACTTTTGATCATCTTAAGTTTAAACATAAGTAGAGTTTTGTCATCTCAACATCACTGAAGTATATACTTCTGGTCCCTAGTAAAGAAATGACAGAAACCTAAGCTTTCCAGAGGATTATCTGAGCCCGTAGCCTGAAGTAGAACCAGGTCTCTTCTAAGGTCCATGCCACATTACCCATCTCATTTGAAGCTGCTGTCATCCTCTGTTCAAGTAACACCGCTGCCTCTGCTTCCCAGGACTTAGTTCCTGCTGCTGTGCTCCTCCGCTGCTGTGCTCCTCTGCACTGCTACTGGCTCAGAGCTCTCTTAGTTCTGCCTCGCTTGGAAAGGGAAGAGGGGAAGGGAAGGGTCAGGAATGAGGAATGCTACAGACGAAGGGGCTGTTTTCCTCATGATAGTATTTGTTAGAGCAAACAGGAACTAAAGCTCAGGTCAGAAATCATTACAGCCAACACTAAGTGTCCATGCCAGGCACTTATATACCACAGAGCAGCTCCTGAGTGCCTAGCCTGCTGGCCAGGACCTTCTGTCATGCAAGGGTCATGTTGCTAGCTCACAGTGCTCAACCAGTGTTCAAACGGAGGATTACAGAAATGCCAAGTGGGAGATGAGTAAAGGAAGTAATCTTTGCCGAGCCAGCCATAACTGTTTACCAAGACGTGTTTCAGACAAGGGGGAAGATGGGCTGATGCAGGCATGTAGTCTCTGCTCCTTGGGAAGCTGACGTAAAGATTCCAGGTATAAGGTCTGCCTGGGCTTCAGAGGTAGTTCAAGGCCAGCCTAGGCCATTTAGGGAGGCCCTGCTTTATAATAAAAAGGATAAAGAAGGCTTAGAATGTAGCTCAGTGGTGATACTGGTCTAGCAATGTGTGACCTGGGTGGTTCCTCTAGTATTCCAAATGAAAAAGAAAAAGGAAGCATGACTAGGCTTTACTGCCCTTTGGTATATAATTTTGTTATCATTCGTGTGTGTGTGTGTGTGTGTGTGTGTGTGTGTGTGTGTGTTTTAGAATGGATGATGGAGATAGATGAATGAGAGGATGGAGATAGATGATTAAGAGAGAGATGGATGTATAGATGAAAATGTATGTGCTTGTGCTTTGACTATTTGACACGTTTAATAAATATGAGTAAAATTAATATCAGTTTTGAAAAATTTGCTTAGCTCTGAAAGGATAGAAAGTTTATTCTCAAGTATTTATATGTTTGGGGTTATTTTTTGTTGTTGTTTGCCTTCCTTCCTTCCTTCTTTCCTTCCTTCCTTCCTTCCTTCCTTCCTTCCTTCCTTCCTTCCTTCCTTCCTTCCTTGTTTTTGAATCAGTCTCCCTTTAGCCCAGGCTGGCCTTTAACTTACCCTGTGTCCTAAAGCTATCCTCAAACTTGAGGCTGTTCTCTTGCCTTAGTCTGCCCGGTGCAGGGGTTTCATAGCCATCCAGTTGCAGAAGCAGGAATGGGATTGCTTCTGCACAGTACTGTGGATTGGACCTTGGACAGTCTAGGCAAATGCTCTACTGCGTACAGCTCCAGCCCATGCCTTAGGGTTTTACAGAAGTTCCCTTCCATAAAGAAGTTCTTTCTACCAACTATTCAATTTTGTCTGATTTTTAATTAACGTTCAACTTTAACTAAATATTTATCACTGTTGGAACTTGTTGATATGCCATGTGGGAGAATCCACTTGAGAGACTGGAGACATGGCTTAGCAGTTAGGAGTGCTTGCTTGCCCTTTCAGAGAACCTGAGTTCAGGTTCCGGCACCATACCCAGCAACTTACAACCACATGTAATCCCGCCTCCTGTGGGGGATCCAACACCCTCTTCTGGTCTCTGAGGGTGTTACACTCATATGTACAAATGCACAAACATGCATAATAACATTAAAAATAAGTAAATAGATGAGTAATTTTTTTCAATATTAATCAAGAATTATAAACATGATTTTATTTCCACAAAAAATGAATAAAGAGATAACTTAAACTCACTGCGGTCATATAGTAGACCTTAGTCCAACATGACTAATAACAGAAGAGAAGATTAATATATAGGCACACTTGCTAAGAGGATCATGTGATAGTATGGGAGAAGACAGCATTTATATCAGGAGACTATGTAATGGCATAGAAAAGAGGAAGACGTGTCATGAGAGAAGACCACCTCATAGAATGGGAAGGCCAAATGTTAGCTCCAGAGATGACCAAAGGCCGTGAGAAGTCCACAGCATGGCATGGGAGAAGACGGACTGCAAGCCCAGTAAAGAAACAAACCCTCTGTCTCTGGGATCTTGAATTCTAGACTTCAGATCTGTAAAAGTGAATTCCTATTGCTCAAACCACCTAATAAACCTTGGTGCTTCAAAATAGCAGTTTTGTCAAATTGACACATATGTGGTGGACTTACATTATATCTGGGCATGTTCTCATTGGTAAGTGCCTGGATCTGATAACCTCTCATCTCAGATTTCTTTTAAGTATTTTGAACTTTGCCTAAAGAAAAAGGACTACCTTTATTTTCCATGTACCAGAATAACATATATGATCAGTTACACACACACATGTACACACACACACACACACACACACACACACACACACACACGGAAGGGATGGCTTTTCTCCCTTATTTTCCCTAAAAATATGGACCAAACAAGAAACCATCAAAAATAGTCCCCAGTAAATTGCATTGGGTAACCTATAATGAGTTATTTTCTAGGCTATCTTTCAGAGTGCTTGAGTATAGTGGGTTCTCTTTACACTGGAAATGTTTGCCAGGTGCAAAGTGGACTTTCATAGATGATATTTGATGTACTAAACTTTAATGATAAAGCTTTCCAACTTCCTGAAAGTCTTGGCTAATAGAAAAACATTTAAAATACCAGTTTCGGTTTATTGTGGTGTTTCTTGTCGTGTTTCACATTGCAGTCTTATTGACATCAGATAATGATGCCTGTTTCCACCCTTGGTCTCCACACACACCCCTGTTCCTGGTTGGTGTTGGTTGTCGTTGTGTTCAGTGCTGCTGAAGCTGTTGTTGAATAGTGGGAATGACTGGAAACACATTTGCTGAGTGGACTGTGTTGATAAAGAACGTTTGTCCTTATCATCTTCTGCTCTTATCAGAGCTTTTGCTCTTCATCTCAGCTTCTGCCCTCATTTCAGATTGGTCACACCCCGCTTCTAGGCCTTTCTGCAGTGCTGTCATTAACATTCTAATGAACAGTGATGTGGGCCCACTTTCTTCTGTAAACCTAGGAAGAGGCTGTCATCCTTTTCTGAGAAGAGCAGGCTAGCTCTAAATTATCCTGAACCTTGCTCCACAGCCTGGAGCTGTCTCATTTTGTTTGTCCCCACAGTAGAGGAGGCTAGCCAGCCTCTGTGCTTCCTAGCTCCTACTCTCACTCACCCACATTGCTGCCGAAGTACCTTCTCTTTTCTAATTGAGCTTTAATACTTCTTTAGCCTTTGGGGATCATTTGGAAATTTTGATTCAGTGTAAAACTTGTCCTGGCAGCCCATCTTTGCTTTTCATGGTAGCAGTGGATGGTAAAGTGGCATATGCTTGGAGGGATGTACTTTTAGGAAGCCTAGGAAAAGTCAGCAGCCAGTCAAGAAAGAACCATCTCGACATTAACTGGAAATAAGTGGAGGCTGTTTATGACTTCCCTGGCTCCCAGAAGCACTGTCCTCCCTCCGCCTTCACACCCTGCAGTATTTCTAGGCTTCCTAGACCCCTTCCGTGTGGCTGCCCCCCCCCCCCCCACACACACACACATTCCTGAAGAGGCAGTCTATATCTCCTTGGCTCTCTTTCACTCTGCATGATGCGCAAACCTCCCTCTTCAGCCCTCGCCTGGTTACCAACTCAGAGGCCCTTCCTCCGTGTCCACACAGTCTCTTCCATAAGTTCCTCACACTCAGCTTACCTGAGCCCAGGTTCCTTTGCCCATCAGCCACTCACTGCTGTCTAACGTGGCTCTTCGTCCACTGTACTCCTTCCGGTCTGCCTGGTTGCTGGTTCTTTTCCGGCGGTAGTAAGCTTAGGACACTCGCTTCCTTCGCTCCGTCACACAAGCTTGAATCGGGCATTTTTAGAGTCCTGCTTACATTGTCATTCTGCCCAGCTTACTGAAATCATAGCGATTCAGCAAAGAAAATTCTCTTCCCCCTGACAAAAGGTGATCACAGCACATAACTTTTTGCTTGGATGTGATTGGTAGGTTCTGAGAATTGAGAAAGACATCGTTAATTTGAAATAAAATCTAGAAGTTTTTCTGATTAGAGGGTATAAAATGAGCCCTTTAACTTCTTTTTCTATTATTTCTTAACTTTTTAAACTGATTAAAAAGACCAAGTTTGGCTGCTTTATTAGCTGTCTTCTAGTGTAGAACTTATGTTTTCCACTAATATTAATAAGAGGTTCATGATTTTGGCTGTTAGAAGATAAGTGTTTGATCTTATTAAGATTAATTTCAAATATTTAGAGTCATGCCTTCTGTCAGGTACTAGTAATGTACTGAAAAGTCAGACATTGTTCAAACAGTTTCTGTCTTATTCTGAGAAAAAGACAATGCTGGGAGCGTGTTTAGTGACTGTCAGCACAATGGTGAGCACAGCAGGAGAGGCAGGAAGCAGCTAGAACCTGTGGGTGAAGAATAGAAATGAGGCCAGGCGCAGTGGCTGCTCTTCCGGAAGATTGAGTTTGATTCCCAGCACCCATGTTTAATGACTCACACCTGCTGTGGTTCCAGTGCTGGGGCTGTGGGGATTGGAGAGACTGTGCAACATCTATAGCCTCGTGGGCACCTGTTCTCATATGCACATACTCACACAGGGACACATAGACTGTACATAGTTTCAAATGATAAAGATCAAAGAAAGGAGATAAGAGTGTCTCAAAACTGGGTATCGTAACCTTTCTCTTTTTCTAAAATCAGATTATACGAGCATCACTGATAGGCCCAATAGCCAAATCTCGCTAGTATTTAAGATTTTCCAGCAAAGGCTGGGGTATAACTAGTGGTGGAGCATATGCTTAGCATGAAACAGGTCTAGCCCCCATGACTAGAATGAAACTGAAGCTAATGGTGGTAGCCCCAGTGCTGTGTGTGCACAAGACCTGCTATGTCTAATTTTTCACTTTCACATCTGTAATATGTAAGGTTATGTCATCTCTGGTGGGTTCGGAGATGACATGTTGGCTATTCACACAAACTTTTCCATTGTAAGCCCTTCCTCTGCAGCCCTCTGACCATTAGGCTCCACTGTGGACTACTCTGGTGGCCAGACCTGACCTCTCCAGGTGTGTCAGTGGCCAGGCTCCGCCCCAGGAGCTCCCCTGGCAACTCCTCCCAGACTTCCCAAGCTGCAACACAGCAGCTCTGGTTCTGGCAGCAGCTCCATTAGTTTGCCATCAGGGAGTTTGCAGGTTTGCTCCTCAAGGAGCCAGGCAGTTGCTTTGCCAGCGTCCTCCCTGTCTTTTGTCCTACAATTATTCCTAGTGGTCTGGTTTAAAGGCTAAATTGCTTATTGTTTTTTCCTCACCAGAAATCTTGCTGTTTGGATGGGATTGTTTGGCTTTAAAAAGCTTTTGCAGTCAGAAATTGGTGAGGAATGAGTGGGAGTGCAGGTAGTGAAAACATTTAAGACATGAGCAAAATGTATAATTACTTAGTAGAAGAGGAAATGGCTTTCTTCAGCTTTCCCTAGCCAATTCTTGGAGGAGGAGACCCAACCTCAGAGGTCTCCAGCTGCCCTGCTGATGGGCGGGCGACATACTGTTGAAACCAAGGTGCTGCCAGCCATTCCATCCAAACAGTGGAAACCACAAAGGCGTGGGCTACGCTCAGAAGGCAAGTGCCTGGAAGGAAGCCCCAGACTCGTAATAGAGTGCTGCTGTTAGTGCCACTGTGTTCTAAAGGAGAGGAAGACCTAAGGAGGTTCATTAAGACAGACTCAGGGACAAGGTAGATGGGAAGAGACAGGAAGACACAAGCACAGCCCAGTAGTAATTGCAGCAGTGAGGGCGTACCTGGTGTTCACAATCCAATACCTTTACTGTTTCCACATGACTAAACTTTATAATATTTAGGGAGCAGAACATACATTGAGAGTTTGGCCTTGAACAGAACAAGCAGGACACTCAACTCCTTGTTAGACCAGGGAACGGTAGAAAGTCAAAACCTTAGTTTCTCTTCTTAACGTGGCAATCACTGTCGCCAGCTGTCCAAGGGCTACAAGAGGACGCTGAGACTGAAGGTGGACTAGATGCTGTGGCTGCCGCGTGTAGAGACGGCTGAGCAGATCCAGGTGAAGGGGGAATGGTGATGCCCAGGGCTGGGCCAGTTGCCACTTCTGCAGGCTTCAGCAAGCTCATGGCCACAGTGACAGGCCGTGTAGAGAGGGAAGGCAGGGTGAGTGAGCCCATCACTTTTTCTG